>NC_057862.1:690188824-690788824 GCF_019393635.1 Dromiciops gliroides
TCCTGACCCCAAACCCAACACTTTATCAGCTGTGCCATTGACTGCCTAAAATGAGGAATGTATGCACTGTTGGTGTAAAAGCTAGGGGTTTCTAGAAGGGGAAGAGAACCTAGAACTCTAGAGATTATCTAGTCCCCCTACATGCCTGGCCTTTAATTTCCAGGTGAAGGAAGTGAGGTACAGAGAGATCAAGATAACTGCCACAGTCTACCCCCCTCAGCTGGTGTGGCTGAATGGGGAGAGAGGAAGGCACATTCATTGGGACAGTAGCAGAAGAAGACCCTGAGATCAGAGAAGACCCTGAGTGCCACACAAAAGAGTGGCATTGAAGGTTTGGAAGGTCCAACAGAAAGAATTAAGTCCTCTCTGGTGGTGAGAAGGGATAGGAAGGATGAGCCAAGCAGGGAAGTGAAATGGGTAGGATTTGGTAACTTATTGTACTGTGTAGGGGCCAGGGGCACAGCAGGGGAGGGAAAGAGGCCAAGATAATTCCAGATTTCCAACCTGGGCAGCTCCAAAAATGCTGGTATAATGAACTAAAGTGGGAAAATTAGAAACAAACTTTTCTTTTTTGTTTATTTTTTAAGCTCCCCATATCAAGGAAAAGTATAGGGTTGGCCCTCATCCCTGTCCCTACTCTTCCAGTTATTGGCAGCTGAGAGGGAGGCCAGGGGAGATTTGGAAGCCATTGCTGAGAGGGTAGAACTGAAGCCAGGGGAGGAGAAGCTATTGCCAAGGAGCAGCACGAAGAGAGAGAAGAGATGCGGACCTAGGACACAGACAAAGAGCGAGAGGGGTAAGGGTGGAGTTGGGAAATTTAGAAACACAGCTATGCTCATATGCCTTGAACTAGAAGAACGTGACTTCACTCTGTGGCCAAATCCAGCATAAACAGCCAGCTGATGAATGTGGCTTAGAGCCACAAAGACCTGGGTTCAAATCTTGCTTCAGACACGTTCCATCTGTGTGACCCTGGGCAAGCCAATGAACCTCTAGGAGTGTCAGTTTCCCCCTGGGGAGAGAGGAGGCACTGGCCTCAAATGTCCATTCAAGCTTTAGATCTATGATCCTGCTGAAAAATTAAAGGGAAATCGAGAGATCCCAAACCAAGTGCCTTCTCAGGTCTGAGGGGGAAGGTTATTTGAGAAGAGGAGGAGTCATTTACGTTCTCTGTATCAATGTTCTTAAGCACCTACTATGTGCCAGGTACTGGGGATAGGCAAACAAACTGGCCCCTGCCCTCAAGGAGCTTCCATTCTGATGGGGTAGACAATGTGTATGTGTCTTAGCATCATGTCCACTCTCATCCAGGTGAAGTTTTTCCCAAGGGACAGTCCTGTGACTTGTGCCATGTATGCGTAAAGGGCTGTGGCTCCTACTAGCCTGAGGAGGCGGGAGGGAGTAAGTATTTATATAGCACCTACTACGTGCCAAGCCCTATCTGATCCTCATTTTGCTGTTGAAGACACTGATAGAGGTTGGGTGACTTGCCCAGGGTTACCCAGCTAGTAAGTGTCTGAGGCTGGATTTGAACTCAGCACTTCTTGACCCCAGACAGGGTCCAATGCTCGTGCCACCAGTTGCCCAAGAGAACTGGGAGCTGTCAGCTCCATAAAGGAGTAAGCGGCCTAATCCATTGGGTTGGAGACACACTTTGAGAGGGATGATTTAAGAGACGGCTTTTGAACAGCAGTCTCAAAGCCTGGAGCCATAGACATGGAAAGGGAGCCGGCCTCCCATCAGGTCCCTTGAATGCAGTAGCCCTAGAGAGGACTGCCCTCAGTGAGGTCATTTTCTCTGCTGGTTTGAACTGAGATTTGAGCTGCCCATAAAAAACCCCATTTATGTTTGGGCATTATCTGACGCATTCTCAACTGAAGAACTTCTGTGGGTTTACTGACTCTTGGCAGCTTACATTGGTCTTTTTGTTGGTCCCAGCATTGGATGGGAAGGGGCTGAGCTGGCTGAGTGTAAGCTAAGAACTTGCCTCCCACTTGGAGCAATCAGAGAAGTAGCTTTCCTCCTGAACCCAGACTTGTTCCCTTATACTATCAACAGTTGGGGGGTGTTAGATATGCCCAGCCCATAACCCCTTGTGGAGACAGGGGTGCTTGAAGCCTTGGTGCTCCCAGGTCCTGCCTCCCCCTGTCCTGGCCAGGACCGAGCACAGCTCTCTGTGAAGGAGGGCCAGCCCCGCTCCCTCCCAATCACAGCTAGCCTTGCCACGCTCAGCGCCATCTATGTTTATATCTTCAGATAGCCCCATATACAGAGACTTGCTATCGGCAGACACAAAGCAGATGACGGGGTACCTGAGGAAAGCCATTGGCATTTGGGGGAGCCCAGAAGGACCTCACACAGAAGGTGGCGCTCAGTTTGAATCATGAAGGAACGCTAAGGGGATCCTAAGAGGCATTGGGACAACCAGGGCAAAGACATGGAGATGAGATGGAAAAGCAAGGTCAACAGAGTTGGGCCACAAAGTGCAAGGAGGAAGGTCAAGGGGTAACAAGGCTGGGACAGCAGTTTGGGGCCAGGCTGGGAAGGGTTTTACAAGACAGGCAGAAGTGTGGACACTTGGCCTGAGAGATAATAGGGAGCCACAGGAGATGTTGAGGAACGGGAGGTCTAAAAGTAGAAAGTGAGATGAATGGTTGGGAAGTGGGAAGGTAACTTTTGCTTGGCAGAAACAGTGTCCTGAAGGGAAGGGGCAATCTCTCGAGCAGGGCTCCTACAAGGGGATGAGCTGGAGGTCAGCCAAAGGGCATCCAAAGTAGGGCAGCCAGGACACTGGACTGCAGCCACGTGGGGCCTGGCAGAAGGAATAGGGCATGCTTAACCCAAACAAGAAAAGACTTGGCTTTGGCCGGGCAGAATGGTTGCTTTTAAGGCCCAGATGAGATTGGTTCTGTTTGGCCCAAGAGGGTAGTTCTAGAAGCAATGGGCTGAAATTCCCCTGGGAAGGATTCAGGCTTTATGGTAGGAAAAAAGTTGCCAACAATTAGAGCTATGTAAGAGCTCTTTGGGCTTCCCCTCATGGGAGCTCTTCACGCACAGGTTGGGCATCCAGTCAGTCAACCAATAGGCATTTATTAAGCACCTACTAAGTACTAGACACTGTGCTAAATGCTAGAGGTAGTAAGACAAAAATGACAGTCCCTGCCCTAACGGTGCTTACGTTTGATTGGAGGAGACAACACGTTTACATTTCCAAAAGTGCTTGTGAAATACAAACAAGGTCATTTTTTTTTTGGAACAGAGGGAGTGCATTAGCACTTGGGAAGAGGGCTGAGGAGGGGCCTTATGTCAAAGATGGTCTTCGAGCTGTGTCTCAAAGAATAGGAGGTGAAGAGAGAGTGAACCTTGGCATGGGAGGCAGACAGCCTGTGCAAATACGTGGAGATAAGAGATGGATTGTTGCAGATGAGAAACTGCAAGAAGGCCAGTCTGGTTGGAAAGGAGCCTGTGTGAGGAGAGAGAGCCAGACTGAAGCTGAAGCACTTTAACATGAGACAGGGGGGCTGGTGTTTTATCCTAGAAGGGCTGGGCTGGGGGGGGCATCCCTTTGTGAGCAGGACAGTTACATGGTCAGATCTGTGCTCTAGGAAAATCATTTTTGGAAGCTACATGGAGGATGGATAGGACTGGGGAGAGGCAGTGAGACCAATTAGGAGGCTAAAACAAGAGATGCTGTAGGGGGAGAGATGACAAATCGTGACAGCAGATTGGATATTTGGGGTAAGGCTGAAGATGTGAGGATGATTTTAAGGTCTTGAACCAGGTAACTGAGAGGATGATGGGGAATAAGGAAAAAGAGAAGTTAGGAAGAAATGTAGGTTTTACAGGAAATTATAATAAAATCTACTTGTCATCTGGTTGTAGAAGGTACCATTGTTCAGTTATACATTGAACTAGGTTGCCACAGAATTCTCTTCCAACTCAGAATTTCAGTGATTATGGGCAGAAAGCTATTTCTCAGCAAGGTTAATTCACCAATAAGGGGCAGCTAGGTGGTACAGTGGACAAAGCACTGGCCTTGAAGTTCAAATCTGACCTCAGACACTTACTACCTGTATGACCCTGGGCAAGTCACTTAACCCCAATTGCCTTAAAACATCTGGGGTCATCTCCAGTCATCCTGATTTATATTTTGCCACTGGACTCAAATGGCTCTAGAGGAGAGAGTGGGGCTGGCAACTCTGCACAGCCTCCCCTCACTTAAATCCAATTCACTGCAAGTCAGTACATCACCTCCTGATGTCACTGTCCTCTTCAAGAATAAAGGATCAACAACATCAATGCACCAATATGAGTTAGAACATTTTTTAAAAAGCCATTTGGTATCATACAGTAAGAGTGAGTTATTCTATTGCTAGGACTAACCCTAAGGATTTTATTGACAAGGAAAAAGAACCATCTATGAAAAATCCTTCTTAGAAACATCATTTGCAACAACGACTACCAAATGGAAACAATCTATGTGTGCAATGACTGCAGGGATGACTAACGTTAGGGCATATCAGAGGATTGTAGATTTAGAGGTAGGAGGAGCCTTAGAGTCTGTCAAGTTCACTCCCTCATTTTACACATTAGAAAACTGAGGCTCAGAGAAATTAGGGCATTTGTCCAGGGTCATAGAGTAAGCATCTGAGGTGGGATTTGAACCAAGGTCTTTCTGACTCCAGGTCCAGTGGTCTACTCAGGCTGCCTCTGTATATGAACATAATGAAATATAGGGAAGTCTATTATTATACCATAAGAAAAAACTACAATACTTTTCATGGTTTCATTAGTGTGCGATCTCTCCCATCTGGGCAGGTCACTGACCCTCCATGTCTCAGAGTGGGGGTGGGGGAGAGAGAGAGACAGAGACAGAGAGATACAGAGAGAGAGAGAGAGACAGACAGAGAGAGAGAGACAGAGACAGAGAGAGAGACAGAGACAGAGACAGAGACAGAGATAGACACAGAGAGAACTCAGAGTTGGATCCTTATGGTACAAGATCCTGGAGTGGGGAAAGGCTGTTACTGCTTAGAACTGCACAAATGTATTCTAATCATCATCGGGTGAAGTCCCTCCTCCAATTGTTGGCTTGCTGTACTCAGAATGAGCTTGGGATATAAGGTAACAGGAAGTTGATTGATACCCCTTGGCTTAGAGGATGAACTTGAGTTTCCAATCAGCCTTTCATCCCCACAAAGTCAATCCACCAATTTCTGATCTGCTCTAGACCTGGACTAAAATCAAGGTTGCACCAGAATTTGAAAATTTTTCCTCTTTTCTCATCTTGTGGACTTGAGGTGATGTTGCTAGTTTTTTCAGGACACCAAAAATGACTATCTTTTCTGGAGATCTCCCTCAGCTCTGCTCCAAGATGGTGAAACTGGGAGCAACTGCCTGGCTTTGAGCCCTTGGTTGGCCTTGGGTGGGAATGGCCATCAACAAGACTACCCAGTAGGCAAAGTGTACCTTTGGTGGCCTCTCACCTTCTGTTTTTGCATCCCCCTTTCTCTTTCCAACCAGCTAATGCCCTAAGGCTGCCCCCTGGCTCCCTAGGCCTCCTTTTCTCCTTAACATCTCTGCAGCATTGCCCCTTCCCCCTCAAAATATCCTCTGAGTTTCATGACATGGTCTTGTTTTAAGTCAGACATTTACTGATCTCCTACAGTATAAGAACCTTGTGTTTAGACCTGAGGGGGATACAAAGTTTAGGTAAAACATAGTTCCTGACCTCATGGAACAGACTTGTAGGAGGAGGATGACCCAAGGTATCACCAATGGTATAGGAGGGGTTCCAGGATAGGAGTGAAGTTCTAAGAAGCTTCGCAAGGAGGTGGGAAAGTACAAGCTATTTTTGTGGGGAGGATGGTGGTCCAGCTTGACTAGAGGCTCGAGTATATGGAGGGGAGTAGTTTAAGGCTGCAGATGTCTGGGGATGCTCGACTTTGGAAAGCCTTGAAAACCAGGCAGGAGCAGAGCACCATATTCTTCTGCTACCTCTTAGGCTGCTCTCTGTGGCTTCCCTTTCCTTCTTTCCACTTCTTAATACATTTTTGTCCTTTTTTTTTTTTTGGTCACAGTCTCTGTCTACCTCACGGATCCCCCCTCCAATTTCCTGAATTCAACTATTACTCTGATACAAATGGTTTCCAATGGCTCCCTCTTTAGCCCTGGGGACCTGATCATTAGGTATTTCCTGGCTTAGCACAGGGGCCAGCACATAGTAGGTGCTTATGTGTTTACTGGTTGATTGATTGATTGCCCTCTCTCAGCTGGCTGTCTTCACACTCTGTAGAAAGGGCACTGTCTCCACCCTCCATTACCTCCTACAAAAACCAGCACCTCCTCTACCCTCTAACACCACACCATCCTGGTGGGAAAGGAAGGCTTACTTCACTTCCTGACTCTGGATGGTCTCATTAATCATTAGTCATCTTCCATGTCTGTAATTCTCCTTATCCTTTTCTCTTCCTCCTGCCTTCCTTGGCTTCATTTAGCTGAAATCCCCCCTCCTTGCAAGAAGCCTTTCTTTCAGCCACTGAGAGATAGTGCAAACTTTCATCTATTGATCTACCCTGCCTAGAGTTGTTTGTTCATAATTGTCTGCATGTTGTCTTCCCCACTAGACCGGGAGCTCCTTGAAGGCAGGGACTGTTTTTGTCTTTCTTTGACCCTCTAGTGCTTAGCATATTACCTGGCATGCAGTAGGTGCTTAATAAATGCTTGTTGACTTGACTATCCACCTTCTCTACTTCCACTGGATCTAACCACAGATGGACCCAAAATAAAAATGGGTAAATGAATACATGAAATCCTTTCACTTGGCCTCAGTTTCCCAATCTGTAAAATGAGGAGCTTGGAATAGATGGTTTCTGAACCCCTCACAGCTCTCTTATAATCTTGTGACCTGAAGTAAACTCTTTTGTCTGCCCCCCTCCACCCCTTGACCTTAAATTCTTTAAGTCTCTCTTACTTCACTGTCAGAATAAGTTGGCACTTCTTAATGAAGCTGTATCCCTTTGGATGTCTCCCAACCACAGCACCCTGAATCCTGCCCACCTAGAGACCACCCCTGGTTGGTGAAGGGCAGGACTTCTTCATTTCCCCTTTGCCTCACCCTGAACCTCCCCTTCCAGGTACCACCAGGATCCCTCCTTCCATCAGTGCAACCCAGGGACCCCCAGGACCCCTAAGAGCCCTGCTGATGTACCTCAAGAACCACTGGGCCCTTCTGCCTGCCTTGCAGGTGCACCCTCCTATACATGCTACCTCCCTCATTAGGAAGTGAACTCCTCCTGATCGGGGCATCTTGTGTTCTATTTGTATCCTCGGCACTTGTTTGGCATACAGTAAGTGCTTCATAAATGCATTCCCACACTATTTCATCTACCTCTCCACTCTAGGTCCCATCCTCTCCTAATTCTACTGGGAGAACGTCCAATTTATTTGTCCTTCCATCCACCCACAAGCCTTGACTTGTGGACATACCATGTGTTTCCAAGAAACATATTCAAATGGAGGAGACAACAAGTGCATAGCTAAGTCTATACAGAATTAATATTGAGAATAAATATTAATATACACACAGGAGCTAATAGAAGGTAGCTTGGGGGGAGGGCACCGACAGTTGGGGGGACCATGGTGATTCTGTGGAACAGGGGTGAGGAAGGAGAGCCAGCACAAAGACTGGGAGATGGAACGTCTTGGGGTGAACAGACAAGGCTTGTTTGGCTGGATTATGACTGAAGGGGAGTAATAGCCAATAAAGATGGATAAAATCCTGGGGCTGAGTGGGGAAAGGCTTTCAAAGAGAGTTCATATTGGAACCTGGAGGCCCAGGCCTTCCCAAGGGGAGCCAGGAAATGACAGGGTCAGATCTGCAGGTGAGGACAACCACACAGGTGTCTGTCTGGAGGCTGATTGGAGTGGGGAGAGACTTGAGGCAGGGAGACCAACAAGAAGATTAAAAGAGGGGACATGTTCTTTGGGTTGGTGACATCCCAAGCCATGCCTTGTGGGTGGCCCACTCTTCTGTCTGCAGGGAAGGCCAGACCTGCCCCAGGACCCTGGGGACCCAATCACCAGAAATCTCTCAAGGTGGGGTATGTGTTATATATAGTATAAAGTGTTCTAAGCCTGGCATGTGAAAACTTCAGTTCAAATCTGGGTTCTTGAGCATGAATTAATCTCTCTGGGCCTCAGTGTCCTCATCTGTAAGATGGGGCTAATCAAACCACCTAACTCTGTAAGGGGTTATGAGGCTCACATGAGAGCCAGTGTAAGAAGCTTTGTGAACCTTCAAGTGCTACCTAATGATGATTTATCAATAGAAGGAAAGAACAGGGACTGAATTTGTGACTTCACTGATGAAGGCAGTCCCTGAATAGGAAAATCATTCTACCGATGCCTGTCAATACCTTCTCCACAGCTCAGTCTCAGAGAATTGTCTATAGAGCATTGAGAGGTTAAGAGACTTGTCCAGGGTCACACAGCCAGTGTGTCAGGGGTGGGACTCAGACCCAAGTCTCCCTGACTTTGAGACAAGGTCTTTATACACTCTTATTATTAGAACAAAATACAAATAATCCTTCGGCGGCTTCTCTTGGCAGGATTGTGTGTCCAGGAAGCCCCTTAACGCATCCTGGAAATGTGGGTGGTTTCTATCATTCCTTCCCTCCCCAGCTAGCCCTCTCCTTACCTGGCTGCCTCCTTCCACTCCATCTCATCACCATCATGCTGCAAGGTGTCCATCTCCGTGAAGAGGGTTCGGGTGGGGAGACCACCCTCATCCCCCAGGATGTAACGGAGCCTCTCAGCAGCTGGGGACCCTGGGAAGAGAGGAGAGAGGCAGAGTTCAGTGAATGTGCTCTGGTCTCCTGGAGGCAGTGTCCTGGTGTGGGGGGTTCTGGGGCCATCTGTACTGCCTGGGCGGAGACGAGGCTGTGGGAAGAAGGTTCAGTGGCCCACCTGGGCTGACAACTGACATCATGGAGGAGACTCTTCTGACTGGGGGCCACTGACACCAGCTCCCAGCCCCATTGCCCAGGGCTGCGAGGCTGATGCCTGGCCAATCGAAGTGGCCACTTGTGACACCAGAGCCCAAGGCTTACCTGTAGGTAGCATGTCTGAGATGTACTACGTGATGGAGACGTGATGGAGAGGAGAGAGTGAGGCCTTCTGGCCTCCCCACAAATCGACCACATTACTGTTTGTCCATGTGTCCATTTCCCTTTCCTTCCCGGTTTCTGTTGAGGATGCCATCATCCATCCACAATCTCATTTTTGCCTTTTCTCTGTCCCTCACTACTCTTTTCCTCCATTTTCAACATTGGATTCTTCATCTCTGAAGTCATCCCCATCTCTCACCCAAAGGCCATCATCACCTCTTGTCCAGACAATTGCAAGAACAAATAGTTGGCTTCCTGCCTCCAGTTTCTCTGTTCTCTACTCTGTCCAAGAGCTGCCCAAATAATCTTCCCAAGGCCAATGTCTGCCCAAGCCACTCCCCCTGCCTCTAGGAGAAGAGGACTCCTTATCCTGGCATTTAAGGCTGCTGACGGGTTCTGGCTTGCCTTGCAGTCATTTCCCATCACTCCCCTTCATTCACTTGATGTTCCAGCTAAGGTGGAGCCCGTGGATATTCTCTAGATGTGCCATTTCTTACCCTTCAGTGCCCTTGTGGTACCCAGAGTATTGGCCATGCTGGAGGGGACTCCCTCTTCATCTCCACTTGTTGGGATCTTCATTCAGAGGCCAGCTCAGCCATGGCCTTGTCTGGGAAGCCTTTCGTGGCTGGCCCAACTGTCCACTCCCCTAATCAGTGACCTCAGAAGCTATCTGTGGTCCAACCCCTTCATTTCATGGGTGAGGAACCAGAGTCCCAGAACTTAGCACATGGCCTGGCACATAGTAGGTGCTTACTGGACATTTGTTCATTGATCTGGGATTCAAAGCCTCTGACTCGACATCTAAGGCTCCCCTCCCCTCCATCCCAGCATGCATCTCACTTTTACTTCAAGACCTCCAGGAAAGGGAAACTTACAACCTCCCAAGGCAGCTGATCCCCCTTTGGGACAGCTCACATGATCAGGAAGGGTTTCCTTACCCTTGCCCCAAACTGTGCCCCCTTGCCCCTAGTCCTGCCCTCTGAGGTCAAGTGAGGCAGATCTTACATGTAACAACCCTCCCTCCTTTTGAGAGGGTCTCTAACCTGAACCATCCTCGGCATTGCTCTGACTTGTCACATCTTTACTAAAACACAGGACCCAGAACGGAACACAACACTCTGGCCATGGGCTGACCAGGAAGGTGAAGAACAGACGAATTCTGGTCCCGGGGAGGAGACCCTTGCATTCCAGTTGGACTAAAGGGCTTGGCTGCTGGGGAGGAAGGTAATGGGGATTTCAGTTGGCTTAGTAACGGACAGGCAGCACCAGCAGGGTGGGGGAATTCAAGCCTCCATACCAATGCCCTCTGTGACCTTGGGCACACTGTGACTTCTTCCTGTGCACCCTGTCCCCAGCCCGCTGGGCTCATGAGCAAGGAAGAATCTTGTCCCAAGTCTAAGGACTCTTGTGAAGAATTGAAGATGCCTAGAATGAATAGGAACCTACAGACATTGAGTCCAAGAATGGTCAGAGGGACTGGGTAGAGGTAGCCAAGGAAGGCAAGTCACTGCCCTGGCTCTGAGGCAAAGGGGCCGAGCCGAAGGTTCTCTGGTGAGAAGGGTGGGATGGCCTGAGGTCCCTTCCTGAGCTATTACCTTCTCCCTGGAATATGGGAGCATTGTTGTCTCCGGGGGCCTTCAATGCAGCACCCGTCCCCAGCGCCAAGGTCACCGTCAAGCAGCTGCTGCCACCGCCGCTGATGCGTTGTTGTGCTGTGGGCCAAGGTCTCTTTCCACCGTTCAGGTTACAACCAATTGGCTTTTGTTTCCCAGCCAAGCACCAGGAAGAAGGGGAGGGGGGAGGGCAAGGTGGGAAAGGGAAGAAGGGGGGGAGCACCTGCATGTGCAGGGAGAGGGAGGAGGGAGACGCTTCCATCCAGAAGGAGAAAGGTTCAGATGGAGAAGAAGCTTGGCATAACAGGTGCTACATACCCCCAGAGACATGACCTGAGGTCTCAGCAGCAGCGGCAGTGGCAGCGGTGGCGGCGGCCGTGGCAGCGGCCGCTCGGGACCTCTGGATGAACTTGCAGAGTCGCTTCATCCTCTCGGTGGGCATCCCTCTGGTCCACAGAACCACCTCTCACCACCTTATCCCCCAGGTCATAGCAGGAGAGCCAGGCAGGTTCGCACCCCTCTGAACCGGGCGAGGACTGGTCTGCTTCTAAGACTCTGGTCCTTCACATTCTTTCCGCAGAGCCCTTGGCAGCAGGTGGGCTGGCTGGAGGGCTGCAGACAGGCTGGGGCTGGGTTGTCCAGCAGCCGGGCAGGGGTGGGCACACAAGGCGGGGCTGGAATGTTGTTGCAGAGCAGAGCAGGCTAATCTCTGTTGACGACACCCAGAGAGGGGCTGGCTTGGCTTCTTCCATTGCCAAAACTCTCCTTCACCCACAAGCTTTGAAGTCTTCTCATTCTCACCCCAACTCCCAAGGCGAGTTACAAACAGAACCAAGCAGGCCCCCAGCTAGTGTGTTCCAGGGGCGTTGTGTGTCTGGCCTGAGGACATTCCTCTGGGGACATTGGAGCCAGTGACACCCATAAACATCCAGGACCTGGCATCTTGGGGCTTGCCATAACCCCATTCAGGTTAAGTCGATCAATGAGCATTTACTAAGCACCTACTCTATTCATAGAAGCAAAAACAATTCTTTCCCTTAAGAAGCTAAGGCCACTCTAGTGGAGGAGACTGCTACATACAAGCAAGCTATATTCAAGTATCATGGACACAATTCATAAATGCCTCTTAATTGATTGACTCAGACTCATAGCACTTGCTCTGTAGTTGCACAGGCAGAAGCTTGCTTGCCACATCAGAAGGAGAATCCAAGTTTCTCAACCCTGGTCCCCGGTTCATGGCACCTTGTGATGGGGGTTAAGACAGGCACGGGCCTGACCCCTCTCCAGGAAGATAGCCTTCCTCCTTACACTTGTAGGGACAGCTTCAAGGCTGATGAAATGCTTGCTGTTCTATCTGAGTGGGAAGCAGAGGCAAGCACAGGTGTAGGTTTAGGGGTTGGCCAGGAGGGCATGAGCTGGCCTGATCTGGACAGATATTGGCATGCACCCAGGGGTGGATGGGAGAGGTCTGAGTGAAGGGGTGGCTGTGATATACAGATATTAAGTAGCAGAAGTAAGGTTTGAGGTCCTCCAGAGTGGCTTGAGAAAGGAAGTGAAGCGAGACTAGAGACATTGGCCAGGGTGAACTATGCCCTGGGTGCTAGTGCTGCTTCCCCCAAATTCTGTGCCCACTCTGTGCCAGTCGGGGGTGAGTGGTGCTGCAGGTCCAACACAACATGTCCAGATTGTGAGCTCACTCCTCGAGGCTGATTTAGAAGATGGCCCTGGACGCTAGGCAATATGGCGGCTGCATAGCAAGGTTCACAGCATGAGCAGGACCCACTTAAAGTAGGCAATACTGACCCCGCTGACTGATGCCACAGATGTCAAGGAGGCAGCCAGTTTACCTAGTAATTCATAGCATCACAAATCCCAGAGAGGGCAAGGACCTTTGGAGGTCATCCCTCACCCAGCCTGCTAATAATTACCAATGACACTTCACAAGACACATTATGTACCTTGTCTCCTTTGACCCTCTCTGGACAGACTTGTGAGAGAGCAGCACTATTAGGAGTACTATGCTGCAGATGAGGGACATGAGCAAGTGGTCTTCCAGACTCTGCTCTATGGCTCTCAACAAGGGGAACAGGAGGCAGCCCATCCATACCAGGCTGGGAGGGCTCTTGTTGTTGGGAAGTTTTTCAGCCTAAGTCTCCCTTTTCCTAAATTCTGTCTGCTGCTTAGTTCTGCCCTGAGGGGCCAAACAAAGGTCATCCCTCTTCCATGTGGCAGCTCTTCAAATAGGTGAAGATGGCTCCTCTGAGCCTCCTGTTCTCCAGATGAAATAACCACCTCTCTGTCACCCGATCCTCAATGCCAGTGACTTGGTCTCTATTCCCCTTTCCAGGTGGTTTGCTCATTTCTGTGCCTACTCCAATATGTCAAGAGAATGAAATGACACATGCAAAGAGCTATTCAAACTTTCAAAGTGCTACATTATTTCCAGTTACCATTCTGGCTTCTTATTTTAAGTCAGCGACTACTCCCCTGAACATGCCTCATCTTGTCTGATCCCAGAGGAGCCTAAACAGGATTAGGTCTGGGTTGGTCCTTGGATGGTAGACCACCTGGCAATATTGGCTACCATAGCTCTTGAAGATCTGTCCAAAGAGACTCATGTAGACACATCAACCAATTTAGATGAAAAGAAACAAAACATTAAACACATCATTTGTAGAAGATCAAGCTCAGAGCATGGAAGAGGAATGTAGATAAAACATAGGATGATAGAGCTGGAAGGGACATTTGAGGCCATGGAATCTACCTCCATCAGTTTGCCACTGAGGAAATGGAGGCCAGAGAAGTTTAGGGACTTGTCTAGGTCACCCTGGTAGTAAATGGCAGATTTTGCCAACCCTAGCCCTGTTCTCACTTTACTTTTTTTGGGTGAGGCAACTGGGGTTAAGTGACTTGCCCAGGGTCATACAGCTAGTAAGCGTCAAATGTCTGAGGCCAGATTTGAACTCGGGTCCTTCTGAATCCAGGGCTGGTGCTCTATCCACTGTGCCAACTAGCTGCCCCACTTTACATTCTTCTTACACCTTACTTCTTACACTGGTCACTAGCACCTCTGGTGTGAGGGTTGCTGAGTCCTCTTCAGGGCTGCTCATCTACCTTTGGTGTCCAGTTCTCACCTGTGGCTCCAAGAAGCTACAGTGTGGGCAGTGGCCACTTCCTGGTAAAATGGTTTTGGCGGACAGGCCAAACCAGATGGAAGGTACCCTATGGGCTGGCTGTTGGTAAGTTGGGGAGAGTCTATTCTAAACATGTGAAAACTGCCCCTGGTGGAACACTTTGTTCCAGTGACCATGAAGGTGACTGAAGCAGGCGCTATGGAATAAACAGAGCCACTGACCTTCCTGGGTTCCTTTAAGTCCCAACTAAAATTCCACCTCCTATGGGAAGTCTTGCCCAACTCTTAATTCCAGTGTATAGCTTGTTCGTCCATATTTGTTATCTTCTCATTAGATTGTGAGCATTTTGAGGGCAGGACTGTCTTTTTCCTACTCTAGTATCTCTAGTGGCTTAGCCCAGCCCCTGGCACACAATAGGTGCTTAATAAATGTTTATTGACTGATGCTAATGTTTATGATGAGCTGAGGATATTGCACATAGTCAAGGAAAAGAAAGGATTTAAAAAAAATTATGTAAGGTATATTGGGGAACAGGATAGAGCAACTCTTCAAAAGCTACTGTTTTTATGTTGCTTCTATCTTGTTTGCCAAGGAGGTTGCTCTTTGACCCAGAAAGGACAGTATGAATATGGCTAAATGGAAGCCATTTAGCCATATTATCATTTTCAAGATAAATAAGTAGGATATGATAAGTGTACATCCAACTGTACTTGGTTTCAATTCACCAGTCCCTGATGAGCTACATCTTTGGGTTCTAAAAGAGCTAGTGGGAAGGATTTCTGAGCCACCAATAGTGACCATGGAAAGACTCAGAGAACCTGAGGGGTACCACAGGATCAGAGAGATTTTTGAAAAAAGGGAGCGGACTAGAGCCTGCACACAATGGGCCAGTGAGTCTGACTGTGTCCTGGAAAATTCTAGAGCATATAATTAAAGGAATGGTCAGTAACCACCTAGAAAGGGAAGCCATGATCCCAGAGTAAGCATAGCTTCATTGAGAATATGTTGTGACACTTGCCTCAATTTCTTTTTAACAGAAGAAAGCTGTAGATAGTTTAACTAGATTTTAGCAGAGCATTTAACTAGTATCTCATGCTCTTCTTGTAGAGAGGATGGAGAAATACAGACTAGATAACAATATACTTAATAAAGGATAAGAAATAATGGATTTGGGGCGGCTAGGTGGCACAGTGGATAGAGCACCGGCCCTAGATTCAGGAGGACTTCAGTTCAAATCTGGCCTCAGACACTTAACACTAGTTGTGTGACTCTGGGCAAGTCACTTAACCCCAATGCCTCATACAAAAAAAAAAGAAAAAGAAAGAAAGAAAGGAAGGAAGGAAGGAAGGAAGGAAGGAAGGAAGGAAGGAAGGAAGGAAGGAAGGAAGGAAGGAAGGAAGGAAGGAAGGAAGGAAGGAAGGAAGAAAGAAAGGAAGGAAGGAAGGAAGGAAGGAAGGAAGGAAGGAAGGAAGGAAGGAAGGAAGGAAGGAAGGAAGGAAGGAAGGAAGGAAGGAAGGAAGAAAGAAAGAAAGAAAGAAAGAAAGAAAGAAAGAAAGAAAGAAAGAAAGAAAGAAAGAAAGAAAGAAAGGATTTAGAATTGGATGAATAGCTGGACTCAAAGGGTGATCATTAATGTTTCTATCCCAACTTGGAAGGAGGACATGAGGAGAGTAGAGCAGGCATCCAAACTGGACATTGTTATTAACGTTTTAATTAATGACTTGGCTAATTGTAGAGACAGCTTGCTTATCACACTTGATAACGCAAAACTGGGAGGAAGCCCTAATGTATTACTAGATGACAGTTAAGATCCCAAAGGATCTTGACATGGTTAGAATATTGGGCTAAATTGAAGAAACTGAGTAGAAATCAATGTAAAGTCTCACTGTCCTCTTCCCTCATCAGACCTCATCTGGGCATTGTGGTTTGAGAAGGGCATCCAGACGAGGTAGCCAGGATGGTGGTGGCCCTGGGGATCATGGGAAAAATCAGGTGGCCACTCGCTGGCTGTATTTTAGAGAGGATTCTTTTTATAGGCATGGAGTGCATCCTGAGATCCATTCCCAGACTTACATGGGTTGATTCTGTTTTCTGAGTTGGAAGGATGGGCATTGGTGGGCTGGGAAGATCTGAAACTTGAGCAGAAGATGGATGCAGAGCAGGTCAAAGGGTGGCAGTCCAACTGGCTGGAGCTAACTAGGGGATAGGAAGGCCATCATCTCCCTCAGAGTCACTCTTCAACACAAATTCAGACTCAGCACTTGGGGGAAGAATTTTGCTACGATGTGTTTTAGAGTGTAGGTTCCTTTGTTCTTGAGTTTGGGAGAAGCCATGGGGCTCAGTGCTCCAGTCTGAGGACTAGGCTCTGGATCCCATATCTGCTACTTGTGACACACATGACCTTGGATAAGTTACTTCCCTTAAGATATGTGCGGGTATTTTTTTCCATACGAGGAGAGGGTGAAATGAGCTGATCTTTGTGATCTCCTCTTCCTCTAACATTCTTTGTTCTGAGTCTCCATTCTCAGGTTCTTCCCAGCTCTGGCATTCCAGACTCTAGATTGTAAAGTCTCTGCCATCTGTGCCATCTGTGGCCCTGTCTGGCTGTCCATCCAGGGTCCTCATGCTGCTTCTGCGCTAAAAATGTTGTTTGACTGATTGTTTTTGCCATCTAGGAGTTCAGAACGCTTAATTACAGATTCGCCAAATAATTACATAGAATAATGCATAATTGCAGATTCACTGAATGTATCAAAGAGTGGGTGTAAATGAAAAAATGACCCACCATGGTCAGCCAGGAAAGGGGGGGCTTTCTGGTTTTAGTGGGACCAGCTGAATCACTATGATTAGAAAAGACTGAGGTGGCTGAGAATCGCTTCCTTATCAAGCATCTGCCTCATTTACCTCATCTTCAGTAGAATATCTGTTGCTTCTAACCCCATTTCAAATGCTTCATCTCCTGTCATTTTTTTGGGGGGGGGGCAGGGCAATGAGGGTTAAGTGACTTACCCAGGGTCACACAGCTAGTAAGTGTCAAGTATCTGAGGCCAGATTTGAACTCAGGTCCTCCTGAATCCAGGGCCGGTGCTTTATCCACTGCACCACCTAGAGCCCCCTCCTGTCACTTTTCTACATAAGGTGCTGTAGAAGAGAGAACATTACACTTGGAGTTCTATCATCAGGAGACCTGGGTCGGAATCCCATTTCTGATACTTCTTACTTTATACCTTTCAGACAAGTTACTTTTAGTAGTAGCTAGGGGGCAGAGTGGAGTTGGAGTCAAGAAAACCCGAGTTCAAATTCTGCCTCAGATATCTAATCCTCTTAACCTCTCTCTGCCTCGGTTTCCACATCTATCAAATGGGGATGATAATAGATTATACCCCAACAGGGTTGTTTGAGAAGCAAATGAGATAATATATGTAAAGTACTTTGTAAATCTTAAAGAGTTGTGTAAATGGTATTTATTATTATTATTAGTCTGAAACTCTTTCTTTGTAAATGGGGATGTTAATTAGCTTTCATAGATATTGTGGGTAAAATGTTTTGTCAATCTTTGTCCACTTGTCAAAGAGATCAGAGTGAGGAAGATTGGTGATAGCTAGTCTTTGCTTCTAGCCCAAGAACCTCTCCCACTCCATGCCTCGGGGGCTAGTAACTATGCTGGCAAACACCCAGTCTCCAGGCCCCTTCCAAAAAGGGCTCTTGCTTATCACAACCCAGACCCCCTGGACTGGGGCTCTTTTTTAATGAACTGCTAGTTTGATGTGCTCTTAGTATATCAGAAGTTAATCCACATTATGAGAAAATGCCTTGGTTAATAGATGCTCACTGTTCCGAGGCTCACAGTGGTGTCTCGAGAGTCAGTAACTGGCCTCTTGTTTTGCTTGAGGAAACGCTCTAAGGACAACCATACTGTGGCTATTTTTTTCTAGTTGCTTGGCACTAAAGGGTACAAAAGATCCAAGATGATAGCAGGGAAAAGAGAAGAGCTTTGGTTTTGTGCATGCATGCGTGTGTGTGTGTGTGTGTGTGTGTGTGTGTGTGTGTATATGTGGAGGGGGGGGAGGGGTTGGAAGGGAAAGACCTGAGCAGAATCTAAAAATGTGAAATTTTTATTCAAAATGGAACTTTATTGAAACAGCTAATTACCCTCTGTCTGCCTGCTCCGTTTGTCTCTGCTAGCTCCTCACACAACTTCCACTGCCAAGTGAGAGTATTCCTCTTGGTCTTGTCCAAGGTCCTTTTCTCTTTCTGCTTTTGCTCCCCTGACAATCTCATCAGCTCCCATGGTTCAGTGGTCACCTCTCTGTGGATGACTCCCAGATTTACACATCCAGCCCTGATCTCTCTCCTGAACTCCCCTCCTACATCACCCACTGCCCATTAGACATTTCCAGCCGGATGCCTTGTAGGTACCTCAAAACGGACAATACTGTTTGTCCCCCTAAATCTGACACACCCTTCTAAACTTGCCCTGTGAAGGATGCCCTCATCCTTTTGCCACTCAGCTTTGAAATACTGAAACCACCCACAAATCTTCCTCTTGCTTCATTCCCCATATCTAGTCAGTAGCCAAGTCTGGGTCACTCTCAGCCCACAATGCCTCTCATGTGGCCACTGCCTGAATTCAGACTCTTATCAGAGCTGCCCTGGACTACTGCAAGAACTTCATTGTTCTTGCTTTAGCCTTTCCTTTTTTTAACACTTCCTTCACAAAGCTGACAAAATGCTCATAAATCAGGGATTTTACCACATCACTCACCCTATTCAAAATCCATAGGGGCTCTTTATTACTTCTAGAACAAAATACACAAATCCGGAAGCTGGCATTTCAAGACCCCCCAGGAGAATTGACATTGCTGGCTCCCTATAGCCAGAGGCCAGTTCATTTTGAAGTTTGTCTCCAGCCCCAGCACCATGCCTTGAGTGTGGCAGATGCTTCATAAATGTTTGTTCAAACCAGCTACAGTGTAACCTAAAGCTCTGGCTTCAAGCCCTGCCTCCAGCATATAATGGGTCCATGCTCCTGAGGAAATTGCTCAGCCTCTCAGTACCCTGGTCAATACTCTATGGCTCTAAGTGGCCTATCAGGGGCCAGTTGGCATTGGCAGAGGGAGTTTCTACACTGGGACATTTTTGTACCCATGAACTCACAGAACTGGACAATTATAAAACATTGTCCTCACAACATTATTTTGGTATTATGATACCCATTTTATGGGCAGCTAGGTGGTACAGTGGATAGAGCACTGGCCCTGAAGTCAGGAGGACCTGAGTTCAAATCTGGCATCAGATACTTGACAACACTAGCTGCATGACCCTGGGTAAATCAACCCTGATTTCTTCAAACATCCAGGGCCATCTGCAGTCATCCTGATGTATATCTTGCCACTGGACCCAGGTGGCTCTAGAGAAGAGTGGGGCTGGTAACTTTCCACAGTCCTGCCTCACTTAAATCCAATTCACCGCAAGTCATGACATCATCTCCCAATTTCATGGTCCTTGTTGTGAATGAAGGACAGACAACAACCCATTTTATAGAGGAGGAAATTGAACTCAGAGAAGCAAAGAAATTTGCCTGTGGTAGTCACACAGTGAATAAGTGTTAGAAGAAAAATCTGAACCTAGGACATCTTAGCCAAGCCCAGGGCTCCTTTGCCTACATATACAATTATTCAAGTTCCTTTTCCCCACCCGAAAGCCCTAAGGAATCTGTCTACTCAAATGTTTGAAATCTGAGACTCTCTTAGCTGCTGAGCAATGAGGAGAGAGAAAAGTTCACTAAGCCCTTTCTCCCTGCCAAAAAGAGGAAAAAGCAGACAGAGGAACACTGGTCACTTTGATCTAATATAGGCTTCCCCCAAGCCATGTGGTTCAGCACAGAGTCAGAGCTGGCTTCAGATCATCTTTCTGCTGCCCACTACCTGGGCGATGTGACTTAAAAAGTTGGAGAGACATAATTTCTGGGTAATTAGTCATTTTAGTAAGAGAGGTCAGTGACACTTCTGAATTTCAAAGACACTCATGGTGGTGGGCTCGAGGCTTACATGGCCTTAGAAAAGTGGGTATTGCAAAGGGCATCAATCAACTCTGATTGGTAAACAAGT
The DNA here is from genome assembly GCF_019393635.1 of Dromiciops gliroides. Taxonomy (NCBI): domain Eukaryota; kingdom Metazoa; phylum Chordata; class Mammalia; order Microbiotheria; family Microbiotheriidae; genus Dromiciops; species Dromiciops gliroides. The sequence continues at coordinate 690,208,849 of NC_057862.1, forward strand.
AATGAGAGGGGCTGGACCTATTCCAATAAACTTTGAAGATTTCATTTACTTCTTTTTATTTTTAAATTTTTATGGGGGTGGCTAGATAACACAGTGGATAAAGCACCGGCCCTGGATTCAGGAGTACCTGAGTTCAAATCCGGCCTTGGACACTTGACACTTACTAGCTGTGTGACCCTGGGCAAGTCACTTAGCCCCCATTGCCCCGCAAAAAATTTTTTTATTATTATTACTAATTTTTTGGTGAGACAATTGGGGTTGTGACTTGCCCAGGGTCACACAGCTAGTGTCAAGTGTCTGAAGTTGGATTTGAACTCAGGTCCTCCTGAATCCAGGGCTGGTACTCTATCCACTGTGCCACCTAGCTACCTCTATTTACTTCTTTTTAACAAGAATTTATTTTCAATTCAGGGAACAAAACAAACATTTCCATAACAGCACAACAGAAAAGATAATTGCACATGAAGTTGCAAATCTACCAAGTACAACTTACTATTCTCTTCAAATATACAACAGGATTTATTTATTTACTTCTAAATTGCCCCCAGCTTTGGGCAATCTAATCAAAGAATTTATCCCCACAACAAACCTGAGTAGAGCTCATTGGGATTAAATTCCTTGCAAGGTTTGGTGGGGTCTGACCAGATTGAGGAGAGTTAATTGAATCTCATCATCAGTAATGTCTTTTTTTTTTTTGTGAGGCAATTGGGGTTACGTGACTTGCCCAGGGTCACACAGCTAGTAAGTGTCAAGTGTCTGAGGCTGGATTTGAACTCAGGTCCTCCTGAATCCAGGGCTGGTGCTTTACCCACTGTGCCACCTAGCTGCCCCTCAGTAATGTCTTTTAAAAGACTGAACTTTGAAATGAGGACTATAGAAAAAAGGGGAAATTCTAGATCTCCCCAAGTCTTTGGTGATCAATATTCATTTTTCTTCAAGACTTTGGGCAAATCATTTCACCTCAGTTTCTTCACCTGTAGAATGAGGGGTTAGCTAGGTGGCACAGTGGATAAAGCACCGGCCCTGGAATCAGGAGTACCTGAGTTCAAATTAGGCCTCAGACACTTAACACTTACTAGCTGTGTGACCCTGGGCAAGTCACTTAACCCCAATTGCCTCACTAAAAACAAAAACAAAAACGAATGAGGGGTTGGACTTGATGCTCTTGGTGATCCCTCCTGAGTCTGAGATCCTGTGGTTCTGTTTTGATTCAGATTTTCTGACACCCCTGTGGGTGTGGGGAAGGTGGGAGCTGAGTTGGAGGGGAGTGTGGTCTGCATTTGGACCAATATAGAACCTGCTACTCTAGGCTTGTGGGTTTTCAGCTCAAGCCTGCATGGGAGATGTTCTGACCTCCTTCCACCACTTGGTGTCTTGTTCCTCATTCCCCCACTTACTTGCTCAGTAAATTGCAAATGGGAATTCTTAAGATGCAAAATCCATTTCAGAGTGGAAGGGAAAGGAAAGGGAACAGGCATTTAAGGGCCTCCTTGTGCCAGGCACCGTGTCAAGCACTGCAAAGGATGCCAGCCAGCATTCCCGACCAGCCTGAAGACTTCCAGGGACCAAAGGGACCCACCCCTTCAGGAGGCAGAGCACACTTTGCTTCTGGAGGCCACTGCTTGTTAGGAAGCTTCTCCTTAACCTGCCTCTAAATCGACCTCTCCCACAGCTCTGCTCCTGGTTCTATCCTCTGTGGCCAAGAACAAGTTCAATACCTTCTCTAAAGGCAGACAAGTTCAGACCTTGCTTCTGACTCTTACTAGCTGTGTGATCCTGGGCAAGTCACTGAACCTTTCAGCCTCAGTTTCCCCACCTGTAAAATGGGGAAAATGATGAAAAAATGATAGCACCTACTTCAAGAGGTTGTTGTAAGGATCAGATGAGATAACCTAGGTCAAGTGCTTTAAAAACCTTAACGTATTCTAGAAATGCTAGATATCACAGGTAGCTAGCTAGGTGGCAACGTGAATAGAGCACTGGCCCTGGAGTCAAGAGGACCTGAGTTCAGATCTCACCTCAGAAACTAGCTGCATGACCATGGGCAAGTCAATTTGCTCCAATTGCCTTAAACATCTGGGGCCATCTTCAGTTGTCCTCACATATATCTTGCCACTGGGCTCAGATTGCTCTGGAGGAGAGAATGAACTCGCACAGCCCTGTCTCACTTGATCCTCTTTGAGAACAAAGGACAAACAATAACAGCTAAGTAGCCTAGTGGATAGAGCTCTGAATCTGAAATCAGGAACACCTGAGTTCAAATCCTGCCTCAGTCACTTACCAGATATATAAACCCTGGGCAAGTGACAACCTCATTTAGCCTCAGTTTTCTTCTCTGTGAAATGGGGATACAATTATAGCACCTACTTCACCGAATTGTTATAAGGAACAAATGGGAGAACATGGTAAAATTCTTGTAACTCTTTATGTGTGTGTATGTGTGTGTGTGTGTGTGTGTGTGTGTGTGTGTGTGTGTGTGAGAGAGAGAGAGAGAGAGAGAGAGAGAGAGAGAGGCAATTGGGGTTAAGTGACTTGCCCAGGGTCACACAGCTAGTAAGTATTAAGTGTCTGAGGCCGGATTTGAACTCAGGTCCTCCTGACTCCAAGACCGGTACTCTATCCACTGTGCCACCTAGCTACCCCAATTCTTGTAACTCTTAAAGCCTCTATAAATACTATTTTTAGCATTATTCCCAAGGATAGCTCTTCCAGGTACCTACAGATACTCAAGTTATTCATAAGTGTTTTTTTTCCCTTTAGGTTTGGAAAGTCAAGTCAGCAAACATTTATTAAGCACCTACTATGTGCTGTGAATTGTACCTAGAGCTGGGGAATACTAAGAAAAGCAAGATAGTGCCTGAGCTCAAGAAGCTCCTATTCTTTCATTTATTTATTTATTTATTTAATCATTCATTCCATTCATTCCACTCATTCCATTCATTCATTCATTCATTCATTTGTTTGTTTATTTAGAATTTTCCCCACCTTACAAGTTTTTGCGGGTCAATGAGGGTTAAGTGACTTGCCCAGGGTCATACAGCTAGTAAGTGTCAAGTGTCTGAGGTCAGATTTGAACTCAGGTCTTCCTGAATCTAGGACTGGTGCTTTATCCACTGCACTACCTAGCTGCCCCATAACATCGATTTTTAAAACTTTGTGTTCCAAATTCTCTACCTTCCTTTCTATCCCTCCTTAAGAACTCAAGCAATTCAATATGTTATACATGTGCAGTCATGCAAAACATAGCAGACAAAAAAACTTTAGAAAAAGGAACTAACAACAACAACAAAATATACTTCCATCTGTGTTCAGATACCATCAGTTCTTTTTCTCTGTGGATGGATTGCATTTTTCATAAGTCCTTCAGAGTTGTCTTGGATCATTGCATTGCTGAAAATAACTATGTCATTTGCAGAAGATTATCTTACAATATTGCTGTTATTTTGAATACAGTACATTTCACTTTGTATCAGCTCATGTAAGTCTTTTCAGGTTTTTCTGATAGCATTCTGCTCATTTTTTTAATATAGTAAACTACATTTATATTGTACTTTAAAGGGAGATTTCCTTACAACACACCCATAAGGTTGATTATTGCAACAGCAATAGCTAACATTTATATACTACCTTACCTGACAAAGAATTTTCTTCACAATAGTCCAGCAAAGTACCACCACCACCACCACCTTCATCTTACATTGCTTTCCTCTGCTTCAAGTTTTCCCCACAATTACTATTGCTGTGTTTCCTACCAGCCAATTCACTCCCCATATTTATTTTATTTTATATCTTCTTTTACCCTATCCCTCCTCAAGTGTTTTGCTTCTGAATGCCCTTCCCCCAATTTGCCCTCCCTCCCTTCACCCCTCCTCCCCTTATCCCCTTCCCCTCCCTCTTCCCCACAGGGCAAGATATATTACTATACCCACTTGAGTTTGTATGTTATTCCCTCTTTGAGCCAATTCTGATGAGAGTAAGGCTCATTCACTCCCCTACTCCTCCCCCATCTTCCCCTTTACTCCATAAGCTTTTGCTTTCTTCTTTTATATGAGATAACTTTACCCTCATTCCACTTCTCCCTTTCCGTTTCTCCCAGTGAAATCCTCTTACCCATTAATTTTATTTTAAAGATGTCATAATGGGGCATCTAGAAGAAGCTCCCATTATTTTTTCTTTTTCTTTTCTTTTAGCAGGACAATGAGAATTAAGTGACTTGCCCAGGGTCACACAGCTAGTAAGTGTCAGGTGTCTGAGGCCAGATTTGAACTCAGATTCTCCTGATTCCAGGAGCTACTCTATCCACTGCACCACCTAGCTGCCTCTAAACTGACTTTTGAGAAAAGCCAGAGAGTAGAGGTGGAGCAGGGATGAGAGGTGGGGCTGGAGTAGGGTGGGATAGAGGAATGGCAGGGGTGGGGCAGATTTCAGGCACGGCAAATGTCCTCAATTGAAGTAGTATTTGAAGGTTTGCAAAGTGCTTTGCAGGTGTTAACAATACAGATGAGATTTGTATTGAAGGGACCCCCTGCTTTCCATGCCTTCTTCATGTCCTATCTGACTGGGATCCCTCACCTACCAAAGAGACCTTGCCTGCTAAAGCCACATTGTCTGTATCCACTGAAGGGAAAGAATTCTAGCTTCTTGATATTTTGGGGGTGGCTGGGTTGAAGTGATAGAGATGGCAGACTATCATCTCCCTTACCACTCAGACCCAGAAAGGGAAAAATTCTTTGAGCCTAGCCCATGGTTTTCTATGAGTTTTGATTCCAATCCCTCTTTAGTATCTAGAAAAATTGTTACCCAACCACTGTACTCAAACTCTTGGGGCTCCCTATCACCTCCAGGATCAAATGTAAAATCTTGTGTTTAGGATGTAAAGACCAACACAATTTGGTCCCTTACTACTTTTTCAGTCTCCTTACCCCTTACCTCTCCATACTGTGACCCAGTGACACTGTTCCTTAAACACAACACTCCATCTCTCGACTCTGGGTATTCCAGATGGCTGCCCCCCCCATATCTGTAATGCTCTTCCTCCTCCTCTTCTCCACTTCCTGGCTTCTTTCACACCCCTGCTAAAATCCCACCTTTACCAAGAAGTCTTTCCCAGGCTGCTCTAACCCAGTGCCTTTCCTCTGACATCATTTCCATTTTATTCTGTATCTTGTTTGTACATAGTTTTTATATGTTGACCCTTTCATTAAGTCGTGACCACTTCATTGGCAAGGTTGTTGTAAGGATCAGATTAGATAGGATTTACAGAGTGCACAGTAGGTGGGTGCCAAATAAATGTTTATTATTCCCTTCCTTTCCCTTCCCCTTCAGCCTTGGCCGGTGTTTGGCACATAGGTGCTACATAAATGCTTATTACTCCTTTTCTTTCCCTTCCCCTTCTCTGAGAGCAGAGAATGGCTTTTGGGAGAAGAGCAGGGATCTTTGTATCTTCAGCTTTAGTGTACTGCTTAGTAGGTGCATAATAAACACTTGCTATTTGCATGTTTTTTTTAGTTTTTTGCCATTAGCTCCATCGGAGTTGACACTGTTTCTTTAACATTTTAACTAATTAATGAGAGGTAAGAAGATAGAAAGCCCATCTTCAGGGATTTTTAGACCCCCAAAGACACTATTTGTAATAATCCATTCAATATCATAAACTTATAGCTGGAAGACACCTTAGAGATCATCAGAAGCCAACCCTTCTACCTCTTTATCTATAAGAGTTTACAGATAAAGAGATGAAGTGACTTGCCCAGGGTCACATAGGAAGGAAGGACCAGAGCTAGGAATTGAGTTATTCTCCATTATTGTCAAGGTTTTGAAACCTCTGGGCTGGGCATAGCTGAGAGACCCAAGAAATACTCTGGAGGGACCTCATCTTGGCCGACCCTGCCACATGGTCTGGGTCATCCCTGCCCAATCCTTTAATGTGTGCCACACCTTGAGATAGCTTTAAGAAGCTATCAGTTTGGGGGCAGCTAGATGGCACAGTGGATAAAGCACTGGCCCTGGATTCAGGAGGACCTGAGTTCAAATCCAGTCTCAGACGCTTGACACTTACTAGCTGTGTGACCCTGGGCAAGTTACTTAACCCTCATTGCCCCACTTAAAAAAATTATATATATATAATTATATATATATATATATATATATATAAAAAGAAGATTACCTTGCCATGGTGAGGGCCCAGTTGAGATTACACAATATCAATTTGTTGTGGACCCAGTCAACATTGAGAATTTTCTCCTGCTTTGTTCAGTCTCCTCCCTAATGGCAGAGAGCCAGGATGCTTAACCTGAGAATGCATTCTCTATTTCTAGGAACCTCTTGAGACTCAGTCAAGGACTCCATGCATGACATGAGCAATGGAATTTTGCTTTGGGATATTCATCAAAGAGGGACTGGAACCCAAGCTATTCCTCCCAGACTTGTGTCACCTGTATTGATGTATTTATCATTTATTTATCAATAATTTTAAATAGCACAGAACCCAGTACAGATCACAACAATCCTCCACTGGAGATCTATGATGTTGACATTGAACCATTGCCAACTCTTTTTTGAGCCTAGCCAACCAATCACTTCTGAAGTTTTCATGGCATTCTTGTCAATTCCATATCTCTCCATCTTCTCCACAAGAGCATTAACTTTGCCAAACCTTTGGCTAAGATCTGGCTAAAAACTACCCCCACAGCATTTTTCTAGTCCCCTTATTTTGTAACTGTTCAAAATAAGAGGAGTCTGGTGTGACCCATTCTTGATGAAACCAGGCTGGTTCACTGTAATCATCTCTTCCTATTTCTTTAAGGAGTCATTCTAGGATTTCCCCAGAAGTTTAAGGTATACAGGCTGTTAACTTTCCTGGGAATTCTTAGGGTGGAAATCAACTCTTGTCCTCCCATTCAATCAATCCCCAGGAACTGAAGCCTCAGAACTTCAGTAGGAATGAAGGAGCTGTCCAGAGATGTCCAGGAACTAGCACTCACCTTCTGACCAGGCACTGGCCAGTCAGCCTGGTAAGCACCATTTCCATTCCTGCCTACAGGATAGTGACTTCGGTCCTCCCAAGTTCAGGGCCAGGACTCCTGTCCTATGGAATCCACAGTAAATACAGCCCAGAGATGTGTGGGGCCATAAGGGGATGGTGATCCCCTTAGGTCACAACAGTGTAGTTCTGTGAAGCATTATTATGAAGGATGATCCCAATGTGGGATCATGGGACCTAGAGAACTGGAAGGAATCTCAGAGGCCATCAAACCGACCTCCTCATTTTACGAGAGAAGAGATCAAGGCATGGAATGTGACTTGTTTAAAGTCATGCAGTTAGCAGGTGAGATTCATATCCAGGCTCTGATTGAATCGAGTGCCCCAGCCTTTGTGCCTCACCAACTTCAAGAATTCTCACTTGTTTAGCTGCTTAACTGCTTAAACATGGTTCCTCCCCACCCCCTTGTTTCAAAAAAGGGAGGTCTTTGAAGAGCCACTTCAGCGAAAAGGAAGAATGACAATTTGCTTAGAAAGATGTCAGTTTCCACAAGGAAAATCCATTTAAATCAGACAAGACAGAGCTGCTAAGAAGAGCCAGCCACACACAGCAATGGCAAAGTCCAAATTCTTTTTACTCTTGTTTAAAACAATCCCATAAAGAGTACAGCAGGATGCAAACTGCTGAACATTTTTAACTTCTAGCCCAGGCATTCCCCTCCCCCTCTTATTTATCTGAGAACCAACATCTAGACCAACAAACCAGTAGCCTGTGAAAGAATAAATTCCTACCTGGAGTCTGCATTCTCTCTGCTATGCGTTCCCAATGCACACCAACTTCCTGAGGACTGGCCTGAGAGGAGGAGAACCCACCAGGCTAATGGGTGTCCTCTGTGAGCCCCAGTGTTCCCCCAAAGCTTCTTCAGTGTCCCAGCCTGAGAAGCAGACTCTAGGAACTCCACAGTCCACACAACGTTCCTCTCTTCAGCTCAAGTGCTTGAGCATTCCCCAGCACATAGAGACCAGCCCTTGCTCAGCAGCAAAGTGCAGTTGGGAGTGTAGGGTAGGGCCCAGGGGAGGCTCCAAAGGGATTGCTCTGGTGTGTTTGTGTGTGTGTATGGGGGGGAAGGGAGAGAGGGAGAGGGGGAGAAGGAGAGGGGGAGAGAGGGGGGGGAGGGGGAGAGAGAGAGAGAGAGAGAGAGAGAGAGAGAGAGAGAGAGAGAGAGAGAGAGATAATCCTCTCAAGGTCCACATGCCCCATGTGACTCCCAGCTCACAGACCCCTCCAGCTTGATGTACTTGGCTTTTCTCGGGAGTGGCTCTCTGCCCCGGAATTCCCACCAATCGTATCATGCCGCATTACGTGTATTTACTAAAACGAGGTCAACGTTATGGTCCTAGTCTCCTAGACTGGGCTTGGGACCAGCCCCAATTACTCACATCAACCCCGTGCCTGCCCAGAAGGACTTTCGCAAACCTGAACCATCAGGGACGGGTGTGTACAGCATTACTGACTCCGTGCCCGCTGGCGTGGGCCTTGTGGGCGTAGGGGCAGGGGTTATGGCTTAGTGACAACAAGAAGAAAACACACATGGTCAGGCCTATGACCTCAAATGCAGGCCTGTCCAATGAGAGAGGCCTCAGAAAGTATCTGAGGTGAAATTTGAACTCAGGGCTCATGCTCTATCCAGTGCCCCACCTAGCTGGAGGAGAGAGTGAGGCTGGTAACTTTGCACCTCCCCTGACACACAAACTCAATGGCCCATTTTGCTTCTGGACAGCTCCAACTACAAGAGAGGCAGCATGGCATACACAGGGCATGGCATATTGGACTTCAACTCAGGATGACCTGGGTTCAAATCCTGCCACAGACATTTGCTAGCAGGGTGACCATGGGCAAGTCTCTGAGTATCGATTTCCTCAACTCTTCTTCTTTTTTTTTTTTGCCCAGGGTCACACAGCTAGTAAGTGTTAAGTGTCTGAGTCTGGATTTGAACTCAGGTCCTCCTGAATCCAGGGCCGATGCTTTATCCACTGCACCACCTAGCTACCCCAATTTTTCTCAACTCTTAAAGGAGGGGGTTGAACTTGATTGCCAGAAGATCCCTTCTAACTCAAATCTGTGACCCCACAGGTTCAGATTCTGCCTCTGCCTCTTACTGTCTTGTCTATATCTTGCTTATGCATAGACGTTTGCATTTAAAAAAATATTTTTAATTTTCTTTTTTAATTTATGAAATAAAACGAGTGCTTCCATAACAGTATAATGAAATAGTATTATAAAAATGATTGCACATGAAACTGAAAATCTATGATGCTAGAATGCAAATTTCTTTTATTTTCTTTTTTCCCTTTTTTCCCTCCCTCCTCCCCCCTCCCCCATCCCATGGCTACCATTAGACCCAAATAGGTATATGTGTGTATATTATATACATGTGAAATTATTCTAAACATACTTCTGAGTTCTTTCTCTGGATGCAGATAGCATCTCTCTTTGTATGTCCTTTTATTTCTGTCTTTTTGACTTTTTTTTTTAATGGGGCAATGAGGGTTAAGTGACTTGCCCTAGGTCACACAGCTAATAAGTATCAAGTGTCTGAGGCTGGATTTGTTTGTTTTTTTGGTTTTTGGTGAGGCAGTTGGGGTTAAGTGACTTGCCCAGGGTCACACAGCTAGTTAAGTGTCAAGTGTCTGAGGCTGGATTTGAACTCAGGTCCTCCTGAATCCAAGGCCAGTGCTTTATCCACTGCACCACCTAGCTGCCCCTGAGACTGGATTTGAACCCAGGTCCTCCTGAATCCAGGGCTGATGCCACCTAGCTGCCCTCTTTGTATGTACTTTATAATTTATTTGGGTATTTATGAGAGTCAAAATGACATTCACTCAAAGTTGTTCTTAAAACAATAATACTGTTACTGTATGCAATGTTCTCTTGGTTCAGTTCATTTCACTCTTCATTATTTCATTCACTTCTTATAGTATAGTAGTATTCTATCAAGTCATATACCACAACTTGTTCGGCCATTCCCCAATTGATGGGCATTCCTGCAGTTTCCAGTTCTTTGCCACCACAAAGAGAGGGGCTATAAACATTTTAGAACATACAGGTTTAGGGCAGCTAGGAGGCACAGCAGATAGAACATAGGCTCTGGAGTTTCAAATCCAGCCTCATTTTCCTTTTTCCCTAATCATCTTTATTTTTGTTTGTTGTTTTTTTTTTTGTTTTTGTTTTTGTTTTTTTGGTGAGGCAATTGGGGTTAAGTGACTTGCCCAGGGTCCCACAGCTAGTATTAAGTGTCTGAGGTCGGATTTGAACTCAGGTCCTCTTGACTCCAGGGCCAGTGCTCTATCCACTGCACCACCTAGCTGCCCCCATAATCATCTTTGGAAAAAGACCTAGTAGTGGTATTGCTGGGTCAAAGGGTATAAGTCATTTAATAACTCTTTGGGCATGATTCCAGATTGTTCTCCAAAATAGTTGGATCAGTTCACAATTCCACCAACATTGAATTACTGCTCCAATTTTTCCACATCTCCTCCAACATTTGTTACTTTCCCCTTCAATTATTTTAGCCAATCTGGTAGCTTGAATTAAAAATAAAATGGACATTTGACGAAATGAAAGACTTTTAGAGATTTGTAACAAAAAGATCTAAACTCAATAGAAAGTTTAATATAAAAGACTCAGAAGAAAAATAAGAAAATCATTAAAGATTAATTATAAGACATTAAGGATAAACTGTTTACTTATTATATAATGAAAATGTTATTAATATTCTTAATTCTGTCATCATTACTAAAGTGGTTTGAAAGAAAGGTTGGGGCTGAGTTGTGTATGATGGGATGATTCTAAAAAATAAAATTGAATAGGAAAAGATCAAAATGAGCAATAATCTCATAAAAATGGGGCATGAAAGGAAGAATGAATACAGAGGAAGAAGGCAATGATGGAGCCCTAGTAAGGTTGGAACCTTACTTTCATCTGGATTGAAGAGGAAACAATTTGTATATCTGGAGGGGTGTAGAAGCCTTCTGAACTTGTAGAGGGGTGAGAAAACTGGGTGACAGGGTGGGAGAGGGGCTTTTAGAAGGGTGACTAGACATTAAGATTAGGAGGGTGGGAGGAGAAAATAAGGGAGGGACTCAGAGGGGTATGTAAAATAAGGAATAGGAAGGTAAGGGGAGAAGGTAAAGTAACAATGAAACTAAAAAGAAAGTTGAGAAAGAAAATACTGAGTAAAAATAAGGTGGAGAGAAATTCACAAATAGTAATTATAACTTTGAATGTGAACGGGATGACCTGTTTGCATTCTGTCTTCCCTATTAGGCTATGAGTTTCTTGAAAGTAGGGACTAGTTTTACCTTTCTTCATTTTGGAGGGATGGGGTTTTTTTGCCATTTTTTTTTACATATTTCCAGAATTTATAGCCCAGTGCTTAATAAATGCTTGCTGTTGACTGACTGAGTGATCTCTTGACCTAGGCAAGTCCCCAGGACTCTAAAAATGAGAAGGTTGGACTAGATTTCCTTTGAGGTTCCTTCCAGGTCTACATCTATGAACCTAGAAGTCTTTCTTTCTTTGCCTCTTTTTCAGTGCTACCTAGCAGTCTGAATTCTACCTCTGGGGTCAGACAGCAAATTTATTTTCTGCTCTCCATGACAGGCTTTTATATATTTGTGGACATCAATCATGTTTCCTCTAAGTCAGGAGTCCATGGACGCCCAACATAGATTTCAGTGGGTCTGTGAACTTGGATGGGAAAAATAAATTACATCTTTATTTTCACTCATTTTTGATTTTCTTTGTAATGGGATGTATTTTACTTTGTGCATTTAAAAACAGTATCCTGAGAAGACAGGGCTTAATCGCCAAAGGAGCTCAGGTTAGAAAAAAAGGTTAGAAACTGCTACCCTGCCTTTTCTCCTCCATCCCTAGTTCCTTCAATAGAAAGACAGAACTCCTAGCCCCTTGCCCCTCCTCATCTCCACTGAAGCCTCTTCACTTGCCCATGGGCTTCCTACAAGGTGGTGCTCAGATGTGTTCTGACCACACCCACAGCCAGAATCTAAAGGGAAGGAGCCCGAAGGCTCTCCTTACCAAAGGTCCCTGCTGCATATTCCATTCTTGTCAGTTCAGGAATGAAAATCATAATCCCAAGCCATGTGGCCAGTACCAGTCCCTGCATTAGCAGGTGACCTGGACATTGTCCATGTCTCTGGGCATGCTTAGTCTGGAGAAGACTCGGGGTAGACTGATGCTGGAAGTGCTTGAAAGACTGTCATGAAGATGGTTTAGACTTGTTTTGTTTAGCTCCAGAAGACACGGATGGGAACAATGGATGGAAAATCCAGGAGGCAGATATTGGCTTGGAAGCAGGGGAACTCTCCAAGAATTTGAACAGTCCAAAAAGTGGAATGGGTTGACTTAACCGGTAGTGAGCTCCCTGTCACTTGAGACTGGATGGTCAGAAATGGTGTAGAGGGAATTCTTGTCCTGATGCAGTGGGGTTATACTCTCTCTTGTAACTAACCTCAGCAGCTTTCATGGGTTCTACATGTTTCATCTGCAGATGATTCCCACAGAATGAACAGATCCAGACCCAGGCTCCCTGCCAAACCTCAACCTCATGTCACCAACTCCTGATTGAACATTTCATTCTAGACATCCTAGAGATAGCCCACCCTTGGCATATGCCCCAAACCCTTCCCTCTTTCCAATTTTCCCATTGCTGTAGAGGGCACTCTCATCTGTTCCCTCCCCTCCCCCCAGGTTCACAGCCTGATGTTTGTCCCTGATTCCTCCCTCACACTCACTCCCCACGTCCTATCAGTTGCCAAGCTTTGGTGATTCTACTCTGAACACTTTTCTCCTCTCTCACATCTCTGCTCTTTTTCTCTCCCCACCTGTCCACCACCATCTCTCACACCTTCATCACCTCTCAGCTGGACTATTGCAACTGCCTCCTGGTTGGTGTGCCTGCCTTAAGTTTCTTCCTCTAGATCGCTTCTATATTAATATCCTCAGAGCAAAATCTAGAGCCTGGATTTGAACTCAGGTCCTCCCTCTACTCCCTAACAAATTACCTGGTGTTTACCATGCACATATTATGCATGTTGCTTTTCCAATAAAATGTAAGCTTCTTGAGGGCAGGCACTGATTAGATTTACCTTTTGTCCCTAGTGCCCAGCACAGTGCCTCATATTTAGTATCTACTTAATAAATAATTGTTGATTAATTTAGAAGCCCTATAATGTTGCCAGAATAACAACTGTTTAAGTGATTGGTCATATAACTAGTGATATTTAAAGGTAGAATTTGAACCCAGGGCACATCATCTAGCACTCAGCCCATTATACCATATTGCTTTTACAAAACATGACAATACCCAGATATTGTTACCCTGTAAAAGCTGAAAATATTTTTCACTTCAAATGAAGATGTTTTACTCATTCATATGATCAGGGGTTATCTTTTCATTGCTCTTCTCTTACTTTAGAGCTCCATTGTTGGCTCCCTCTGGTTTTATTCAGGCCAGATTTGGGAGAAGGTGAAGCCAATGTGGAGACCAATATGGCAGCTTCTCTGGAAAGCATCCCTCAGTTTTATTCCCAGACTTACGAATTTTGCTGATGTCATCTGTGCTGGTGTCTTGGGAGACTGCCCTAGGCTCCTCTGGGTCTGCCTGCCTTGGGGAATGCTCATGGGTTCTCCTGAAGTGCTTGGCTTTTTCCCGGTCATAAGGGGCTCTCTTCTTGAGTATTTTTCTACGGTAGTTGCTCTGGACTGGCACACCAATGTAGATGGAATGGTAGTCTGCAGGGCATGGCACAGAAAGAGAGTAAGTTAGTAAAAGTCCCAGTTTTGGAATATAAGCTACCTGAGAGTGGGACTGTTCATTCAGTTTGTTTGTATGCCCAGTGCCTAGCACAGTGCCTGCCATATATTAGGCACTTAATAAATGATTGCAGATTGACTAAAGGATGGATGCTGCTTTAATAACTTGTGGAGCAGAGTATTGAAAGAAGAATCCTTGTGGGGGGGACCCACAGAGGCACTGTAGGGGAACATTCTCATCCTTCTCTCGCCTTCTACCTCTGCCTCAGTTGCTCTCTGCCTATTTTCCTTTTTGGCAGAGATCTTGCTTTTGTGGGTGCTCTTTATTCAGACCAATGTGGTTAATTGCCTTTACACAACTACCAACTCTCTCTCTGTGTAAGAATCAAGTTGGTGATGCCTGTGTCCATGGGACATCAACACATCTCTCACCAGGAGAAGGAATGCCTGTCAGAGGCCCCCAGCTGCTTTTCTGACTGCAGCTGTAGCATGCATCCCTTCTTACATCCAATTCTCTTGCCTCCCTCACTCCTGCCCCCTAATGCTCCATTCTTTTTTTTTTTTTTTAGTGAGGCAATTGGGGTTAAGTGACTTGCCCAGGGTCACACAGCTAGTAAGTGTTAAGTGTCTGAGGCCGGATTTGAACTCAGGTACTCCTGACTCCAGGGCCAGTGCTCTATCCACTGCACCACCTAGCTGCCCCCTAATGCTCCATTCTTAACATTTAGCTTACACTTCAGGGCATGTGTGGACTTGATGGGGAAAAATGGCATCTTTATCTCAGTAGAATTGACTTCCTTTGCAATTGACATATTTTATTTGGACTATGAGCACCTGGAGAGCAGGGACTATCCTTTCTCCTTTGTATCTCTAGAGATCTGCATAATTAATAACCAGTAGAGCTGAAATCCCAACATTTGTCTCTTGACCCCCAATCACTACTCTTTCCTTCCTAATACCAGGTCCCCTCAGAGATGCTCTTGGGTCTGGAGTGCTAAGAGGAGAGTTACAATTAGTGATTCCAACTTCACCTTCATGGGCAGATCATACCTTCTTGTTTCTCACTCCTCCCTCTAGGGTCAGTGTTTCTTCTCTTGTCCATCCCAACTTCCTCCTCTTTCTCCATTGTGTCTGCAAATTGGGAGTGCTTGGAGGGTCCTGAGACACAACACTGGCATGTCAGGGGCAAACAGAATAAGAGAGAGAAAAGAATAGAAAAAGATATCAATTAAATTCCATGGCCTCTCAAGTCCAGCAACAGGAATATTTTATTTTATTTTTTAAAAATAGCTTTTTATTTTATTTTTTCCAATTACATGTAAAGATCATTTTCAACATTCATTTTCCAATTATAAGTAAAGATCATTTTCAACATTCATTTTTGTAAGATTTTGAGTTCCAAATTTTTCTTCCTCCCTCCCTCTCCTCCCCTCCCCTGAAGTCAGCAAGCAATCTGTTACAGGTTATACATTACAATCATATTAAACATATTTCTACATTAGTCATGTTGTGAGAGAAAAATCAGGACAAAAAGGAAAAATCACAAGAAAGAAGAAACAAAACAACACCAACCAAAAAAAGTGAAAATAGTATACTCCAATCTGTATCCAGAATCCACAATTCTTTTTTCTGGATGTGGAACATTTTCCATCATGCGTCCTTTGGAATAGTCTTGAATCACTGTATTGCTGAGAAGAGCTAAGTCTATCACAACTGACCATCGCACAATGCAGCAAGAGGAATATTTTAACTTGTGGTATAGGTGGATCCCATTTTATGATATAAATGGTTGTGTGGGATTCTAGATGGAGAACTGGAAAGGACCTCAGAGTTCATCTTATATAATGCCCTCATTTTGTAGATGAGAAAACTGAGACACTGAGAAGTCCAAGGCTAAACAGGTAGTAAGGGTGAGAGGCAGGATTTGAACCCAGATTCTTGACCCCAAAGCCAGGCTCCATCTCCTCTACCACTTTCCTCTAAAAGTTGTGTATAAATTCTATAATATACACCTAACTGTACACGCAGTATATACAGAGGGGTGGAAGGTCATCTCAGAGGGAAGGCTGTCTCATTTCCTTTCTTTGATTATCTGTCCCCTACAACACAAGGCTCTCTGGGCACAGAGCTCACCAGCTGGACTCAGGCTATCTGAACAGGGCTGTGGATGCTTCTAGAAAGCTAACAAATGAGTTCTCTAGTGACTTCACCTAGGTGCCTGTCCTTCACACTCCATCTGCTCATTCAGGCTGGATTGTAACTCATGATGGCAGGGAATCGATGCTTTGCCAAGGTCACCCTGGGGAAGGTTGGAGGGAAGTGGGTTTGGGCACAGCTCAAAGAACTTCATGAACAGCTCTATCCCATTGCTGCCCTATTCTGACAGACAGGAAGAACAAGAACGATATTAATTTGCATTTCGTTAGCCTTGGAGCCCCCCCCCCCACCTCCCCCGCTCCTTACCGTTGGATCATTAAGACAATCTAGAGATTATGGTCTTTCCCTCAACTTTATTCTGAATGCTTCTGCCCAATTAATCATGACAGCGATAACAGTGACTCAAGTCAATGTACCATTTCCCTCACAACCAGTCCTAAGAGATAGGTAGTTTCATTATCGTTCTCATTTTACAAACAAAGCAACAGACAAAGCAAGAGATTGATGTGACTGGACCAAGGCTGCACAGCTTGGTTAACAGCAGAGCTAGGATTTGAACCTAGATTCTTTTATTCCAAACCCAGTGTTCTTTTCCTAACACCATGGTGTCAGAGGGAGCTGACAGATTCTACCGTTATACACTTGGGCATCTATTCTTCTCATTAGACTGTAAACTCTCACAGTCTTTGACTGTTGATATGACTTTGCAAAAAAGTAGATACTTTAATAAGTATTTGTTAAAACACCAGGTGGCACTGCTGCCCCCAACCTGTTCCTAGTTACTATGAGAACCTGGTGCTAGCAAGTTCCATATTCCTTCTGATGGTTACATGGGTTATGGGGTCCACACTGGGAAGTTCCAAACCCTCCAACATCTTTAGGGTACCAGGGCTTCTTTCCCTTAGGTCCTCCTCTTTAACCAGCAGCCAAGCTTAATGGCTTAATCTTAATCTAAGAGGTACAGTCAGTGAAGATTATACAATCAGAATTCCTCTGGTGCTCATGACCTTAATCTAAAAGGGGAGGTCAAAGTGCCATGGGCACTTAGCAAATCACATAACCTCTCTGTGCCTCAGTTTCCTCAACTGTAAAATGAAGAAAATAATAACATCTGCTTCTGAGAGTTGTTTTGAGGACCAATTGAGATAATAATTGTAGGTTAAAGTGCTGGCCCTGGATTCAGGAGTACCTGAGTTCAAATCCAGCCTCAGACACTTGACACTTACTAACTGTGTGACCCTGGGCAAGTCACTTAACCCCCATTGCCCCACAAAAACAAAAAAAACCCAAAACAAAACAAACAAAACAAAACAAAAAGAGAGAGAATAATTGTAAAGCACTTATTACAGTGCTTGGTAAATAGTAGGTACTTAATAAATACTTGTTTCCCTCTCTCCTTCCTTCCTTCCCTCCCTTCTTTCTCTCTCTTTCCTTCCTTCCCTCCCTTCTCTCTTTCTTTCCTTCCTTCCTTCCTTCCTTCCTTCCTTCCTTCCTTCCTTCCTTCCTTCCTTCCTTCCTTCCTTCCTTCCTTTCTTTCTTCCCTCCTCCCTCCCTTCTCTCCTCCCTTTCCTCCCTTCCTCCTTCATTCTTTCATCCTTCCCTCCCTCTCTCCCTCCCTCCCTCTCTTCCTTCCTTCCTTCCTTCCTTCCTTCCTTCCTTCCTTCCTTCCTTCCTTCCTTCCTTCCTTCCTTCCTTCCTTCCTTCCTTCCTTCCTTCTCTCAACTCTGTGCTCTTTCAGTGGCTATTTCCCATGTGGGGAAGGCATGCCTTCTTAGTACCCATCTCTTAACATCTTTAGTTTCCTTCAAAATTCACCAGGGCACTTCCTCCTACATGAAGTCTTCCCTGGTGTCCCTAGTTGAGCTGCTAGTATCCTCTCCCCTACCCGCCCCCCCCCATTATCTTATCCTTATTTTGTAACCACTTATATAAGGATATGTTGTCTCTTCAGGTAGAATGAAAACTCCTTGAAGGCAGGGGCTGTTTAATTTTTGTCTTTGAGCCCACAGCTCCTAAGCACTGTGATGCTCAATAAAAGCCTTTTGACTCCTTAACAGTTATTGAATTCAATAGAAGATTCCCTGGAGCTCACACTCAACCCTGAGCCCAGGTGGTGCTCTGGATCCGTACTGCTCCAAATAAGCCCCCCTGCCCTGGAGGACAAATCCCTCTTTTCCTCTCTAATAATAACAGCAACTTACATGGATGTAGCTCAGTGATGTTTGCAAGCACTGGATTGACACGACTTCACCTGAGCCTTATAAGAATCCTGGTGATGGGTGTTACTATTATCTCCATTTTACACATGAACAAACTGAAGTGAAGAGACCGTGTTTACCCAAGGTTGCACAGGAAGCAAATGTCCAACATGGGCTTCAAACCGAGGTCCTTCTCACTTCCAAGTCCCGTACACTACCCCCATGTTGTCTACTTTCTTTTCTGGAGCAGGGGGTGGTGGGGGTGGTGGGGGTGGGGAGTGTTGTGCAATGAAACTGAATCTGGAACAGTCCTCGCTAGTTCATGGGGATTGTTTCATTGATCCCACAGCCATCAGTGGCAGTCTGCATCTGAAACTGTGGCTAGGACCCGAAGACTGAAGTCTGGGGTGGAAACTCCTGAAAAGAGGGAAAGGATGCTTCCGTGAAGCCGTGGAGAGACAACGCCCGAGAGAGCGGACCCCTCCCATTGGCTTGTTTGCCCCTGTTCCGAGAAGGATGCTTAGGGCGTGTGATCCACCAGCTCAGGAGCGACAGGTCCCGGGAATTTGAAATTGAGGCTGCAAGGTTGCCAAGGCAACCGTAGCTATCAGAGACATACACCCCAGGAAGGACGTTGGAGGACACAGCCTGGGGGACGCTATCACTCGGTAATTTGCCTGATCAATGGGAGTCATAATCTCTCTCACTTATGTAGCTCGCGAAAGCTTAGGAAACTCGTTCCCAGCAGTGACCCACTGAGGCGGATGCTGCCGGTTTGATTATGAATCCTATTTAAATGTGAGAAAACTGATGCTGGGGAAAAGATTTACCCACGGTCACCTGGC
Source organism: Dromiciops gliroides (assembly GCF_019393635.1). Taxonomy (NCBI): domain Eukaryota; kingdom Metazoa; phylum Chordata; class Mammalia; order Microbiotheria; family Microbiotheriidae; genus Dromiciops; species Dromiciops gliroides. Next base: position 690,227,865 of record NC_057862.1, read on the forward strand.
TGGGAATGGAAGAGTGGGGGTTCAGACGCAGTATCTCTGATGCCCGGGCCTGTGCTATGTGATAACGCTCCGACTGTTAGACTCCAGCAAGGGAGATGAGGTACGATATAGGAGCCACACTTGAGAAAGGATGCTCATCAGGTGGAAGGCAGCCAGAAAGCTCAAAGGTCCCTGTTAAATGAGGAGTGAATGAAGGAGCTAGGAGCGTTTAACCTGGAGAAAAGAAGGCTGGGAAGTGGGGTGTGGACATGGCAGATATGTTTAAGTACTTGGGGACTTGTTGTACTAACAAGTAATTCAATTTTCTCTGTTTGGTGGCAGGAAGCAGAACCAGGACCGATGGGTGGGAGCTGAAAGGAGCCAGATTTAGCTTCTATATCAGGAAAAAGTCCTGACAGTCAAAGGTGTCCCAAAGAGAAGAGGGCTGTAGGGACCTGGGGGACATGCAGCAGGGCACAGGGTCCACCACGCTGGGCTTGGAGTCAGGAAAACCTGAAGTCAAATCCTCCCCCAGACACATAATGTCTGTGTGACCTTGGGCAAGTCACTCAGCCCCATCTGCTTCAGTTTCCTCATTTGTAAAATGGGGATAATATTATAGAACCTACTTTGCAGGGTTCCTGTGAGCATCCAGTGAGATAGCAAACCTGTAAAATGCTCAGCAAATCTTGAAGCATTATGTCAATCCTAGCTATGATTAAATGCTAATTGCAAATTTGTGTGAGTCCCTCTTTCTCCCAGGTCTTCAGGCAGGGTCTCCTAGCAGAAGAAATATGACTGTGTCTAGGAATTGAGACAGTTCTTTGAGGCATGCAGATTTCTCCTCCATGTGATAGCCCTTCAGATACTTGAAGCCAGTCCTCCCCTGTCTCCAAAGCCTTTCTTCTCTGGACAAAACACCCCCAGTGTTCCCAAAGAAGCCTCACAGGGCATGGACTTGATGCTCTTCCCTGTCCTGATTGGCCGTCCAGGGGTCACTCTCTAGGACATCAATGTTCTTAAAATGTGGTGCCTGGAATTGAACAGGACACTCCAGGTGGGGACTGATGAGGGCACAGAATTGTAGGATTACTGTGCTCTGCTCTGGGCCACACTCTTGGCTCTGGTATATCTTGTCACTCAAAGCATCTAAAGGCACCTGAGGCCAATGGGCAGCCATAGGCACCCGTGACCTTCCATGCCTGTGGTTCACTCCTTGCTGACATTCTCAGACCTATGAACAAGGCTTAAATCTTAGAGATGAGAGAGAAGCACCAGAGGGCAATGCCCTTTCAGCTCAGGTAGTTCATATTCTATGGCAGAGTTTTTCACCACAGAAATAAAGTGCTGTCACCCTATTACACAAAGTGAATGCTTGTTGACTGACTCTCACACCTCTAGAGTGCTCAGTGGGTATATTGAAGGGCAAGGGGGAGGTCCATCTTCCCAACCAAATTGATGGACTCCCCCTTCAATCTATCCACTGACCCCTCCAGGGTTCTGATAGAAAACAGAGGATTGGAGAGTGTGAGTCAGTCAATCAACAAGCATTTACTTTGTGTTACAGCTGGGATTCCTACTCTCATCATCTAGTCAAAGGAAATTAATCTGCTGGTACCTTCTGTCGAGGAGGCTTAGTTAAATCAAAGCAAATAAATGAAAACCCAGCCCTAAAGAACTGGCTTCTGTGATAAAATACTGGGACAAACCAGTCAAATCTTGACTGGTTGGCATCCCTCCTGTTGACTCATCTTCTTAAAGAACAAACCAGTTACATTGAAGGAACAAGGCCTGCTAGGCCAGGGACAAGGAATGCACAGGGTCCTTGGATCTCCTCCCAGAGTCCCCAGGGTAACCTCTCTGGGCCCCTTACAGGCCCCTATCCTCCCCCAAAGCTTAGGGATGCTGCACCTTCCTCTGCTCTTCCCTCTCCCTAGCTACACCTAATCACCTCAACCCAAACTTCCTCTGCCTTCGGTTGTGGAAATAAATCACAGAGATAATGGCATGAGATAGGACTGTCTTAAGCCTAGTGTTAGAATCTGAAAGGATCTAGAGATTATTTAGCCGAATGCTTTTAAACCTTGGGTATACAGACTTGGATAGATTTAGGAAATCTGTGAACTTGGATGGGAAAAATGACAACTTTTCTTTTCTTTTTTCTTTGTTTTTTCCTTTTTTTTGTTTTGCAGGGCAATGAGGGTTAAGTGACTTGCCCAGGGCCACAAAGCTAGTAAGTGTCAAGTGGTTTTTAAGGTCAAATTTGAACTCAGGTCCTCCTGAATCCAGGGCCAGTGCTTTATCCACTGTGCCACCTAATAATATTAAGGGGAGGATTTAAACCCAGGTCTTTCTTTCTTTCTTTCTTTCTTTCTTTCTTTCTTTCTTTCTTTCTTTCTTTCTTTCTTTCTTTCTTTCTTTCTTTCTTTCTTTCTTTCTTTCTTTCTTTCTTCCTTCCTTCCTTCCTTCCTTCCTTCCTTCCTTCCTTCCTTCCTTCCTTCCTTCCTTCCTTTCTTCCTTCCTTCCTTCCTTCCTTCCTTCCTTCCTTCCTTCCTTCCTTCCTTCCTTCCTTCCTTCCTTTCTTTCTTTCTTTCTTTCTTTCTTTCTTTCTTTCTTTCTTTCGGTGAGGGAATTGGGGTTAAGTGACTTGCCCAGGGTCACACAGCTAGTAAGTGTCAAGTGTCTGAGGTTGGATTTGAACTCAGGTCCTCCTGACTCCAGGGCCAGTACTCTATCCACTGTGCCACCTAGCTGCCCCTGACATCTTTATTTTCACTAACCTTTAACTGAAACTTAGCATTTTTTCAAATATAAAAACACCATCATTCTGAGAAGGGATCCATTGGTTTCACAGCCAAAAGTGGGTCAATGACAAAAAAATAGTTTAAAACTCCTAGTCCAATCGATTCCTGCCCTCTATTAAGACAATTATTGATGCCTTATTTTGTTTGCACCAAGGTGGTGTGAAATGCAGAAAAATAGCTGGCCTTGGAGTGAGTAAGATGTGGGTTGGAATTCTTTCTCTGATCAATAGTGATTGTGTGACTTCAGTACAGCTTTCTGATTACCAGCCAATTCTCTAGAGCTATTACATTGCAGAAATGTACTGATTAATCAAGGGAATTTTCTCACTGGAAGTTCTCTCCACTAATGAAATAATAGGTCTTCATTTACATATACATGCATATATATACATACATACATATATTCTACCACAGTCATTTTCAACCTAGCTCCTGTCTTGGCATTAGGTATTCCCTTGTAGCAAAGAGAAAGAAAATCAGTGAAGATAGCCAACTGCCACAGAGAACAAGTCTGTGTACACCACATTCCAAGTCCATAGGTCACCACCTCTCCCCGGAAAGTGTGTTTCCTGATCAGTTCTCCTGGATGGGTTTGGTCATTACAATTAAATCATAATTGTAGGCGTTTTGCCTGTTCTCCTTGATTGAAGGCGTGTGCCTTAGTGCACTCATCTTCTCTTAGTCCCTCCAACATTTATGTGGGATTCAAGAAGTTTAAATGAATCATGTGTAAAATGAGGGGGTTGAACTAGATGACATCTGAGGATGTCTTTCTCTAGATCTTTGATTCTTAGGTGGCATCACCTAAGTAGTAGGGGATTGACATCAATCAAAGTGATTTGACTGAGAGACAGAGACAGAGACATGACAGAGACAAGACAGAGACTGAGACAGACAAAGTGACAGGGACAGAGAGACGGAGTCAGAGAGAGAGAAAGAGAAACAGAGTAATGAAATAAAACAAAACAAATTTGTGAACTGGAAGAAATAAGTTTGGCGCAGAATCTCTTCAACATCTGCCAAATATTTGTTTTGCCTGTTCAAAAAGTTGTAGGGGCGATGATGAATAGGAATGGATCTCTACCCTTAAAAAGTTGCTGACCCTCCTCTGCCCTGCTTTAACAGGGGCCAGACAGATAGGACTTAGAGTCAGACCTCAATTCCAATCTTGCCTCAGGCACTTATTAGCTGTGTGACCCTGGTTAAGTGCCTTCACCAGTCAGTCCTAGAACAAGATTCCATTTCTTGACTCTGGGCATTGTCTCTGGCGCATCCCCCATGCTCTTCTGTGTCAACTGAGCCTCCTGCCTTCCCCTGCTTCTATCAAGGACCAGCCACAATCCTGCCTTCTATAGGAAGCTGTTCCCAATCCCTCTTCATTGTAGTGCTTTCCCTCTTACTTCCTATTTCTGTCTATGACTTTTCTGGACGTCTGGTTGCTTTCTGTCTCCCCCGTTAGACTGTGAGCTCCTCAAGGTTAGAGACTGTCATTTGTCTCCATATTTCTAGCACTTAGCACAGTGCCTGGCACACAGTAGGCACTTCATAAATGCTTATTGACTGGCCTCACCCAATCTCAGTTATCTCATCTCTAAAATGGTGATGAAAATAGCACCTGCCTTTCAGGGTTGTTGTGAGGATTAAATGGTAAAATATTTGCAAAGCCCTTTGTAAACCAGAAAGCATTATGTCAGTGCTCTCCTCTTCACCGCCACCACCACCATCACCACTACCATCATGACGACCACCACTATTACTATAACAACTACTACCACCACCACCACTACTACTACTACCTCTACCACCACCACCACCATCATCATCAGGGATGGGAAGGGGATTCCTTTTATGTTGGAGCAGTGAGACCATCTGGGGGATAACTGACGGCACCAACCACGCTTTCAAAGGACCATCAGGCATCAAGCTTCCTCTCTCCATGAGCACAGCAAGGAACATCTGAGTTAGTCAGCTAAAGTCCTGTTCTAAATGCCTAGGGGCAAAGCTTCTAGCTCTGGAAGAAAACCTCTGCAGACTGCCTACGGGGAGCAGGGTCTGCCCCATTCCTTATCAGGTCCTTTCTACCTCTTTCCACGCTGTCTTTTGCAGCCGGTCGACTCGGAGGTGAGTCTGGAATGGGGGATCCATCTCCTACCTCCATGCATTTCCACAGGCTGAAAGCCCTTCCCAGAATGCCCTCCTCCATCATCTGAGCCTTCTCAGAATCTTCATCTTCCTTCAAAGCTCAGCTGAAGCTCCCTCCTTCCCATGACTTCATCCTCCTTCCTGAGCCCCACCTTCTCCCTCCTGCTTGTGATAGTTCATGCTTGGCTACCTCTCCCTTCTCAATATCTGTCTGTTTACTTATCTGTGTAAATGTTGTCTTTAAAGGCAGGGATTGTTTGGTTTTCTTCTCTCTATGCCTAGTGCCTAGCGCAGAGCCCTACACACAGTAGGCACTTAATGAATGCTTAATGAATTTGTATCTATAAATCAGCTAGCATTTATTAAGCATTTACCATATACGGGGCACTGTGGCAAGCACTGGGAATACAAAGAAAGGCAAAAACCCAATCTCTGTTCTCTGGGAGCTCACCAGGCAGACATAGCCCTTGCTCCCAGCTCTCCCCATCCTGCCGACCAAAAAGACTGCTCCACAGGCTAACCCAGAAAGAGATGTGCTTGGGAATTGTGTGGCAGAGGACTGGGCACCTGATTCAGTCTGAGGAGTGAAAGACTGGAAAGAGAACAGGGAATTTACCCCAATAAATGGTTCCCTCCAATGGCCCTGGGAGGCAGGTATTCCTTTGCACTTTATAGATGAGGCCCATTCATTTGGTGCCTGGGATGTGTAGAGAATGGGGTGAGGAAGGGGAAAGGTGCAAAGTCGCGATTTTTGTCCTCAGGAAAACTAGAGGGATGGAATGGATAGTGTTCTACTTGGAGACTGAAATTTGGCCCCAGACATTTACTTGCTCTGTGACTGTGCAAATTGCCCAGTATTTCTCAGCCTCAGTTTCCTCATCTATAAAATGGGGATAATAATGTCATTTACCTCCCAGGGTTGTTGTGAATATCAAATGAGATAATATAGGTAAAGTACCTTGCAAACCTCAAAAGCTTTGAAAATGAAGAAAATTTTGTTTGCAAAGAATTAAAAACAAGGAATCTTTTATTTCATTAAGAGGGAGGCCTGTGCAAGATAGCATCCTTGTAGTCTCCCTTCCCTTCTCTACCCTGGAAAATAATTTGTATAATATAATAGCTGAAGAAGCGCTGAGAACATAGTATGCCAAACCTGGGAAGAACCTTAGGACAAAGAATATAGAATCTTAAGATCTTGAAAGAACCTTAGACCAGAAAGTGCCAGAGCTGGAAGGAAACTTAGAACATAGAATATGGAACTTCAGGGCTGGGAGGAAGCTTGGGACAAAGAATACAGAATGTTAAAAGCTAGAAGGAACCTTAGAACAGAAAATGTCAAAGCTTAAAGGATGCTTAGAACATAGAACACAGAACTTCAGGGCTGGGAGAAATCTAAGAACCAGAAGTTAACATGTCAAAGCCGGGAGACCAAGCGGCCAGCGAGCTGGGCATCCTTCTGCTTCAGTGGATGGATGCAGAGTCGGGAAGACAGAGATCCAACCTTGCCCTGGGCAAGTCACAATCTCTCTGAGCTTCAATTCCCTCAGCTCTAAAATGGGGATTATTATCATCCCCACATCCCAGAGATGTTTTGAGAACCAACTGGGATACTGTCTGTGATGCACTTTGCAAATCCTAAACTACCATATAAATGTCAGTATCATTATATGTAAATGTCCATGATTATTAACATTAGTGGGCCCTCCTTAGACATCTCCAGACAGCTGAGCTGTTATTACCAAGTCAGCATTTTGCAGAAGAGAAATTGAGGGTCTTTGCAGAGGAAATTTTTACCCAAGCGTACCCGACTGGCAGCAGCAGGGCTCAGACTCACACATAGACATCTTGTGCTCCAGGGACTTCTACTGACTTGGTGTCTGAAGGGGGAAAGGTGATGAAAATCCCCTAAGCTCCTGGGCCCCTCCATTTGGCTCCTGGCACTGCTACAGGACCCCCAGAGGGATTCAAGTCTGCCATCCATTTGGTTTAAAGAGCCTGCCTGTCATAGCAAGTTCCTAGTCTGTTACACTGGCAGTGATTCTGCTGCCACTTGAGGCAGCCAAGACAGAGCTCACCCCTAGGCTCTCTGATCCCACCCCAGCTTGCCTTCCCAGGTACTTGTGGCCAGCACAGTTTCTAGCATGCCAGGCTGGGTACTTACCTCCAAGTTCTCGGGCCTGGAGAGCCGGAGGTCAAGGAAAACAGTAGGTTTCCTGGGGAGATACCCCAAAGTCTTTGCTGTGTCCCCACTTAGGGCAAAGCCAGTGGCTGTGCAGTCTCCAGCTGTGCCTGCCTTGGGGGGCAGAGGAGATGGATGTGGAGAGTTCAGCTCCAGTGTCTGCTGTGATTGGATGGTCAGGGGACGATGGGGAAGAGGAGGAAGAGAAGCTGCAGCTTGGGAGCTAGGAGGCTGCCTGCTCCCAGAGAGAGGGGAGGAGCGGAGTCCAGTGGACCACAATGCATCTGTGAGGCAAGGCCAAGCATCTTAGCTATTGTAGCTTCCTCAAGGCTGACGTTGGGTGGATCTTAGAACTGCTACCTTGTTTTGTAAAATGTTTTTGTTTTTGTGCTTGGTCTAGGTCATTCCCTCCCCCAATCCTTAACATGGCTGTCCTTGAGCATCTCTTCCTCAACTTATGGAGAAAATGCTTTTTGATTCTGGGTTTCAGAAGAGGGAGGCCCGAGATGACAGAGGGGGACATTCCTGGAGCTGGCAAGGACAGGGAGATGTGCTGTGGTCTAAGGGAGAGGGGGGTAGCCTTGCAATCAGTGAACCTGGGCTCTGACACTTCCTTAGCTGTGAGACGCTGGGCCAGTCCCCTCTGTATCTGAAAATGGGGAAGATAATATTTGTACTCCCAACATCAAATGGGGCATGGGGCGGGGGTGGGGGGAGGGGAATACCTTCTTCTAGTCAAATTGGCCTTTGAGCTGCTCTCTGCTTAGCATCCTACCTCCTGCCCATGTGCCTTCTCATTATTGACTTTCCAGGTCTGGAATACACTTCCTCCTGACCTCCAAACTGTGGAATCCTCAGTGACCTTCAAAATGTCCAAGACCTACCCTTATCGGTCTTCTGATTTGTTACAATTTTCTCCCCATTGGAGGGATTTTTGTTTTTACATTATATTTTACATTGGACATTTTGTATTCTCCCCTATCCTCAAATGTAAGATCTCTTTATCCCTCCATCCATCCTTTTATCATCCATCCATCTATCTGTCTTTCTATCTATGTGTTTCTATACACCTTTGTGTCAATGTATCTGTCCCTATGCATACATGTATGCATCTATATTTCTATGAATATTTGTTATTTATGTGTCTGTGCCTATTCCCATCTATGTATTGAGAAATGATTATTACTCTCTCATGTTAATAGCCAATTATTAAAATTGGGGGGACCCAAATTTTTATCCCTGTCCCGTTTCCTTGTCTGAAGCCCACTCACTCTCTCAAGGATAGGACTGATGGAAGATTGGAATAGCATTTTCCTCATTTTGGGTATTGCTATTCCACCCAACTACATCAGCCTATTCTTCTAAAATGAATTCCTACTTGCTGTGTTCCACTCAAACTCATCTGAGTGTAAGCAGAGCCTCTGTTTAGGTTGCTCAAGGCTGTGGGTGGCCAAAAGGGGCAAAAAAGGGCCAAACAATGAAGATAACCACAATGAAAAAAAAGGAAAAGAGGGAAGGGGAAAGGAAGCTGAGACCACAGCAACTCCCAAGGCAGAAGTCGGCCTTCTCGATCAAGAGGCCTTGATACAAACAAGGTAATAGGCAGCCTTTGGAAGGTGGTTTTTCATGGCAAGCTGTTGCTGTTGTTTGTTCTTCATTATTAAAGAGGATTATGACAGATGTCATGGCTTGCACTGAATTGGATTTAAGTGAGGGAGGGCTGCGGGAGGTTACCGACTTCACTCTCTCCTCCAGCACCATCTGGGTCCAGTGGCAAGATATACATTAGGATGACTGGAGATGGCCCCAGATGTTTAAGGCAGTTGGGGTTAGGTGACTTGCCCAGGGTCACACAGCTAGTAAGTGTCAAGTGTCTGAATCCAGATTTGAACTCAGGTCCTCCTGAATCCAGGGCCGGTGCTTTATCCACTATGCCACCTAGCTGCCCCCCCACCTTATTTTTCAAGTAAGGAAACTGAGGCACTGAGCAGCTCATGCAGCTACTCACTGTTTGTGGTGTTATCAACCCCCATATTCCTGGCTTTGAGGCTAGCTCTTTCTACTAACCTTGCTTCTTTAAATATATTATTCAACCTTCAATTGATTTCCATTTCAATCATCAATCAAATATTCAATTGACCTAACTCTCTTGGTCCTTCAATCTTTTCTATTGTTTATGGATTAAAAAATAAAACACATTTATTTCAGTGGAATAGAATCCAACCTTGAAGCCTCTTGAAATAATTTTGTGGTGAATATCTGTGTTAATAATGGAGCAAACTGGGAGAAATACAGTCACCTAAGTAATTTGCCACATCCTGGAAGATTTATGATCCAGACTCCTGACAAAGGTATTCCCTAATGATTTGCTAAATTTTCCTGTTACTAGATGACTCTGTAGCAGCCTTTCTTCACTCCCAATGCATCCTCCCTTCACTTGTAGAATTGATATTGCCAAGCAGGGGTCTGATGGTGTTATGCCTCTACTCAGGAATTTTCAGGGGCTCCCTATGCCTGCTAGGATCCAATCTCTGTTTAACATTCAAGGTCTTTCCCAACATGTATACACAAGCCGATTACACACCATTCCTCCTGACCCTCAGAGATGTTCCAGCCAAACTGGCTTCCTTAAGGTTTCCCATACCCAGAGATTGGCCATCTCTGAAGCTCTCTTGCTTCTTGTCTCTTTTGGAGTCCATGGATCCCTTCAATGCTCAGCTCAAATAGCACCTCATACAAGATACTTTTTTTTGTTGTTGCTCTCCCTCCCCCTCTCATTGTGAGTGCTCCTCACTCCCCAAATTACTTTGTATTTAATTTGCACATGTTTGGTACACACTTATCTGGATACCATTGGTTTCCCCCAAGTAGGTACTATTTTGTGCGGGATAAGCTCTCTTCATTTTCATCTTTGCATCCTTAGCACACAGCAGCCAGTGCCTGGAACAGCCCATGTACTTGATAACTTGTTGAAGCAAATTTCTAACAAAAAAAATCTGGGTTCAAATCCAGCCTTGGCCACTGTGTGACCTTGGGCAAGTCACTTCATGTCCCCGAGCCTCAGTTTCCTCATTTACAAAATGAGGGGTTTGGATGGCTCCTGAAGACTTCCATCTCCAGTGCTGTGATCCTATGGATTAATAGCCTGGCACTTCTATGCAGTGACCCCTACAGTTTTTCCCAAGAGTTCCATCTAACCATCCTCCATTGAAACCCAAAGTGGATGAAAAGGCACATTGTCCAGATTGGGACAAATGGCACATTGTGATCATTTGTGGGTATATGACTAGGAAAGGAATACAAGCCCACAATCACAGAATCTCACAGTTGGAAAAGGCATCAGAAACCAGAAAACATGACCAGGAATCTTTTCTACAATGTTCCAACAAGTGGTCTTCTGGCCTTGCAGGTCCTTGAGAATTCATTTTTCTTCCACAAGGCAGCCCTTCTCATACTTGAACATGGCCATCCACAGGTCTTTGCTTCCCCAGCCTTCTGAGCATCCCCAGTTTCTGCAGTGGATCCTTGGCAGCACGGCATTCCTGGGAAAGCCACCTCACTGCTCTGGGCCTTGGTTTCCTTCTGTGTAAAATAAAGAAGTTGGGCTGGGAGGCCTCTGAGGTCTCTTCCAGCTCTTGCCCTGAGGTTTCATGACTTCCACTACTGCCCATGTAGTCATTGCATCCATGATGTTCTCTGAGCCCTGTCAGTTCCCCAGCCTCCGGCTCTGGCATAACCTCAGGTTACTTGCTCTCTGCTTCTCCAAGGACTGTCACCTTAGGCACAAGAATCAGCCTGGTCCAGTCTCACAGACAAGAATGAGCCTTGTCTTCTTTCTCTCGGCTTCTGGCTGCAGGTGGTCCTAGACAGGATGAAAGACTTGCTCCTTCCTCAGGAATAAAATCTGTGGCTGTTTTCTCACTTACTGCCCCTTGGGCCCTGCCACCTTCTCTCTTTTCCTCTGTTTTCACTTAGGGGGCAGGGCCTGGCACTGTGAGTTCTGTAGTATGAGAGCTCCCTTTACCAGTGAAGGTGGGCGCCTTCTCTGCAGCCTTAAGTTGTAGAGAGCTGCCCACAGACTACTGAGAGTTAGGTGACTTGCCTAGGGACACACAGTCAGTATGGGTTAAAGGGAGGACTTGAACTCAGTCCTTCTGGCTCTAAAGTCAGCTCTCTCCCCATTATCTCATCAACAACCTAATTTTTAAAACTCCCCAAACCCTACCAAACTATTGTTGATTCTTAGTTTCCTGAAAAGTAACATTTGCTGAATCTTCTCTAATCTGGTCTCTGTGGTAGCCTGTCTTGTTTGTTCTCATCATCCCTAAATCTAAGCACAGCACAGTGAGCCAGAGATACTGTTACTTGATGAGTGTCAGTTCATCCCAGCTCAGAGGGATTAGGGGGCTAAGTCTCAGAAGTGGGCATGTCCTTTGAAGCTTCACCCCTCTGGGCTGTGGTGGGTTGTACCAGCTATGGAACCAACAGCCTAATTCTCCCTCATTCTTCTGTCACCACAAAACTGTGTCTCTTGAGGAACAAGATGTGACTATACAGACAAAAGAGGCATCTGGCCAGAAGGAAACATGAAAGAGAAACATGTTTGCCTATTGCATTAGCTTTCTGAGCTGAGGGTGGGTAGGTTATTCCTCACCAGCTTTGTCACATTGTAACTTTTGCCTTATATGTAGGTAAAAAAGAGGTTTTAGAAAGTGGAGGCTTGGGAAGATGAAACAGTTAATTTGGGATGTTACCTATCCCAAAGGAATTTAAATTTTAAAAGATGCTCCTAAGTGGGGGGAAGGAATCAATTTCTAATGAGGGAATATGAGGCACTTGGCATCAGGTAAGAGATATTTGGGAGTAAAGTGATCATAAGAACATACCACCAGTTAGGCAACCATCGACTTTGCCTATGGGTACGGCCAGATCTAGCTCCTGGTGTGCTCTGGATATAAAAGTGATAGAATATAGAATCCAAATTGCAGGTGACAATGAAATTCCAAAGTTTGTTAGTCTCAGTATGGTGACATAGAAACTCGCCATGCTAAACCCCACTGAAAAACTGAACCTCAGCTTCCCTCAGAAATCCCTTTGACTAGGGGGCAGCTAGGTGGTGCAGTAGATAAAGCACTGGCCCTGGATTCAGGAGGACCTGAGTTCAAATCCAGCCTTAGACCCTTGACATTTACAAGCTGTGTGATCCCGGGCAAGTCACTTAACCCTCATTGTCCCACAAAAAAGGGGGAAAAAAAAGAAATCCCTTTGATTGCCCTAGGCCTCCATTACACTTGGAATATTATGTTTAGTTCTGGGTGTGGGGGTGGGGTTGTATTTTAAGAAGCTGGAGGAATGTCTAGGGCCAGGCAAACAGGATGAGAGGAGGTATTGAGTTTATACAATATGAATATCAATTCAAGGCTTTAAGGATGTTTATCAACCTGCAATCCCACTGGGTGTGGAGAGCATTTCTCCATGAGTCTTTTGGCATTTTCTTGGATCTTTGCATTGTCTAGAAGAGCTAAGTCAATAACAGTAGATCTTCACATAGTGTTTTGGGCAACTTATTTTGACTCTATTTGTCATCTCCTCCCTCCAGACTGTGACCTTCTGAGGGCCAGAATTCCAGAACCACCCATTAGGGTGGAGGTCCTTGAGGGTGGGGAGCATGCTTTACCTTTATTTGTATCTCCTTCCCATTTATGTAGGGCTTTAAGATTCCCAAAGTGCTTTATGCATCAGTCCCTTCCAACTGCCCTTGGAGATAGAGGCTATTATCCCATTTTACAGTTGAGGAAACTGAGTCAGACAGCAGTTAACTGATTTGCTGATAGTCGCACAGCCAGTAAGTATCTAAGAAAGGATGTGAGTTCAGTCAGATTCACCTGGAGATGTTTTTGGCGCACCAGGTCATTGGCTACTTCAGTTTCTTGTTCCCTGACACCTTAGGCTGTGTGGAGATTGGGGCTGTTTTCAGTGAGGCCCATGGGGTCAGAGGGTGCAGGCCAGACCCCTTACACTAGGCCATGGGTCTGGTTAGGGGGGAGAGTCAGGCATAGATACTGCAGAATCAGTAAGACCTGGGTCTTCTTTCCTGGCCTGACACAGTTGTCTCAGATCTTCCACTGAAGGAATGGACCACACTTGGGTGGGAAGAAGAAGACCCAAGTGGGTCGTGGCAGATGGAAGGGGACCTAGAGAGAATCTAGCATCTAGGCCAGTCCTCTTATTTTATTATTATTGTTTTTAAAGTGTCAAGTCCTTTGTTTTGCAGGAACTCTGTTGCAGAGAGGGCCAGTGGGATATTCTGCATTGTATGTTGTGCTGTTTGTTCGTTTCAGTTGTGAGAAAACCCCATTGGGGATTTTCTTGGCAAAGACACTGGAGTGGTTTGCCATTTCCTTCTCCAGCTCATTTTTACAGATGAGGAAACTGAGGCAAACAGGGTTAAGTGACTTGCCCAGGGTCACACAGCTAGTACATGTCTGAGACCAGATTTGAACTCAGGAAGATGAGTCTTCCTGACTCCAGGCTGGGTGCTCTGTGCACTATGGTGCCACCTAGCTGCACTTATATTGCACAGGTATGACATAATAATAACAGCATTTGTGTAGCAATGGAAGGTTCACAAAGCCTTTTGCAAGTAGGTCTCATTTGGACAGCAGAGTCAGCATTCAAACTCAGGTCCTTCCAAATTCCACTGAATCCCTCTGCCTGTGCTTGGAGGACAGAGGGAGCAGTAGTGGAGAGAAGCCAATCAGTCCAATAATCCAGTACTTACCAAAGCTCTTGGGATATAGTAGACACTTCATAAATGATTGTTGACCGAAAATCAAGGTTTCTTGGCAATACCTGGCATGTAGTAGGACCTTAATAAATACTTGTTATTGGTTTTTTTGTTTTTGTTTTTGTTTTTGTTTTTTTTGCGGGGAAATTGGGGTTAAGTGACTTGCCCAGGGTCACACAGCTAGTAAGTGTTAAGTGTCTGAGGCCGGATTTGAACTCAGGTCCTCCTGACTCCAGGGTCGGTGCTCTATCCACTGCGCCACCTGGCTGTCCCTTCCTTATCTTTTTAATGAAGGGATTGGATTAGAGGCTAGAGAGGTCTCTTCTAGCTCTAAATCTATGAGTTGTCAAGTCAACAAGCATTTATTAAGCACCTACTATTTGCCCGGCTTTGTGCTTAGCAGCGGGAAGATTAAGAAAGGCAGAAGCAGTCCCTGCCTTTCCTCAAGGAGCCCACAATCTAATGGGGAAGACAACATCCCAATAGCTGCTCACAAACATACAGGATAAATTGGAATCATCACCAGAGGAAAGACATTAGCGCCAAGGGGGATGGGGAAAGGCTTCCTGGACAAAGGGAGATTTTAGCTGAGACTAGGAGGAATCCAGGGAAAACAGAGAATGGAAATGAAGAGGCGGGCGTTCCAGGGACTGAGGACAGCCAGGGAAAATGCCTGGGATGTCACGATTGGAAGGAGAAGATGGATTCCAATCCTGCCCAGGGACTCATTAGCTGGGTGAGCCAGAGCAGGTCAATCAGATTCTCTGTGCCTCGGTTTCCTCACATGTGGCATGAGCAGGATGGATGGGATGACCTCAATGGTCCCTTTCAGATCCAGTGAATATGCCCCAAGGACCAGGGGAGTGCGCCGACGCCCCTGAACCTCCAGCCTCAGGTCCCTGTCAGCTTGGGCGGCCCTTCCTTCCCTGCACACCTCTTTCTGTGTTATACCCTGACCTGGATTATCTCCCTTTTCCACCTGCTTCTGCCTGGTCCAGGCTGGGAGTCTCTGCCTCATGTGGCTCTCTGCTGCCCCCTGCTGCTGCTGGGTGGGAAGCTCAAGTCCTCCAGGGTCCGTTCCCCCCCCCCCCCCCCCCCCCCCCCCCCCCCCCCCCCCGCTTAAGGTCTAACCTGTTGTTATTGTTAATGTTATCATTAGTGTTACAGAGAATCCTTATTGAAGTACAAGACTTTTGGCTCAGAGGTGGAGGTGACATGAAAAAACAAAACAAAAACCCTGACGTGCTCTGGCTGGCCCCTAGAGGGTAGAACTAGGAACGTCAGGTGGAAGTGGGCCAACTGAGGCTCCATGGGAAGAAAACCCCAGCCCCACTCTGAAATTTTACAGATGAAGAAACTGAGGCTCATCAGCTGGTGAGCTGCTTTGGAGCAGGGATTGTCGTTTGGCTTTCTTTGTATCCCAGTGATTAGCACAGTCTTACACATGGTAGGTGCTTTATAAAGGTTTATTGACTGAATTCCCCAAGATCACACGGGCGGGGTTGAAAGGGAGGTGGGATAATGCAAAAGATCAGGGCTCATAGATAAAGAAACCTTAGAGAGCATCTTTTTCAACACCCTCATTTTACAGAAGAGGATGCCAAGACCCAAGTTGAGTGAGTCACACAAAGGTGTGGGAGAACTGGGATTCGAACTGAGGACCTCTGACTCTGAACCTAGGACACCATTTCTTTGATCTCGAGGAGCCTGATTTTTCTTGTGTGGACCAGTAAGCATTTTCCAAAGGAATTCGCAAAGAAGAACTCTGGGAAAAGTGTTGAACCACGGAAAATATTGGAATAAATTGGAATCACCTGGGGGGGGGGGACTACTTTGAAAGCCCAACTGGAGAAGAAGGACAATAGAGTCAGCAGTTGCTCTGGTATGAGTCAAGGCTCTGCCATTGGCTGGTGGCCTGTGTGACCCCCAACAAGCCACCCAACCTCTCTGAGCCTCAGTTTCCTCAGCTGTCAAACAAGAGACTCTAAGGTCCCTTTCTTCTCTAAAGGATATGATTGTTTGAATGTAAAATTTTTATCTTAAAACAAAACATCTCATTACAGCACAGACATCCCTCACTGGGGCTGCATGGATTACTTTCAAAGCAGAAGGGAGAGTGAACCCCTTTGTCAATTGGATGCTGGGGAGAAGAAGGAGTTCTGCTCTGTTGTCTCAGTTAGGTTGGGCTTTTCACATACACCCTGTCAGAAGGTTTGCTACAGAGCAGGGCTCCCCAAAGCATTTTTGTTCTTTGAGCCCTTAACAGCAACAAAAGTGCTGTGAACCTTCAGAGTACTTGAATCCACTAGTCATAACATTCATTACAATAATTTACTGCCTAAAGCATCATTAAAGAATTTGTAGTCCAAACCCCTTAGGAGAAACAATGGTAGAGTGTAGAGAAAACTGAGCTGGGAGTGAGATGGCCAAGATACCCAGCATCCTGCATGTGGAGTCAGAAGTTCTGGGTTCAAGTTCTACATGTGTCACTACTCTGTGACCTTGGGCAAGGCACTTGCCTTCCCTGGTTTTCATTTCCCATTTTCACAATTCAGGGATTGGTCTAGATCAGGTTCTCCAGGTGTGGTCCCTAGTCCTCTGGGGCTAATGCTGAAACCCTTTCAGGGAACCCACAAAGTCAAAACTCTTTTCATAATAATACTAAGATGTTATTTACCTATTAAAATACTCTTCCCTTTTACAACTACATGTCAGTGGGAGGCTGAATTTTCTTAATCTTCTTCAACTAAGACGATATACTCTGACATTGAATGCAAAAACCCATAAGAAGATACAGCCATCTTCTGTTAAGCCAGATGACACTGCCATCACCATCACCAAACAGCTTGCATCTATCTACAGAGAAGTTTAAGATTTGCAAAATGCTTTATGTATGTTATTTTACTTTATCCTCACAACATTTTACAGGTGAAGAAACTAAGGCAGACCGAGGCTAACTGACTTGCCCTGGGTCACCAAGCTAGAAAGTATCTCAGGTCAGATTTGAACTAAGGTTTTTATCCCTCCCTCCTCCCCACTGAGTTTTAGTCAACAATGCCACTCTTCTCACCAAGTTTTAGTTTGGGGAAATATAATTATTTTTTATTAAAATATGTCATTTTGTTAACATGTGATGGCTTCATTATTGTTACCTTAAAATGAACTAATATAAATAATTTAAAAAATAGTTTTAATTTAGAATACAGTAAATATCAATAGATATAACCCACATAAACAAAATCTTTTTGGGTGAAGGGTCATCAATAATTTTTAAGAATGTAAAATGGCCTCGAGACCAAAAAGTTTGAGAACCACTGGTCTGGATAGCTTCATAGATCCCTTTGAGCTCTATCATTCTGAGATACTGGGAGTTAGGAGATGTGGGTTCAAATCCTGACCCTGGGTCTAACCTGGTCTGTGACCCTGGGCCGGCTCCTCCTGGGGGCCTCCTTTGCAAAATGAGAGAAGGGTTGGGCTGAATGCTTTCCACCTGTTGTCTCAGTCAAAGTGTCTATCACCTTTGGAGTCACTTGGTCCAATACGGATCAAGTGAAGGAGAAAGGGAAAGTTCAGCAAGGATATTATACCTAGGGCATAATCTGTGTTATTTTAGTGTGTTTTAAGTGTCTGGTTTTGTTTTGTTTTTTAACAGAAAGTGGCTGAAATAACACACCTGTGGCTAAATCTAAACAAGTTTAACCTGTTGTATTACCCAGAGAAGATGAAGTCAGTGAGAGAAAACCTTTTCCCCTGCTCCCTTCTCTCCACCCCGAGCTCTTGACTCCAGCCTCCCTTCCCACTCTTAGTACAATCTAGTCAAAGGGGCCTACTTACTATTCCTCAAGCTTGGCTCTCCATCTCCTCCCTCAGGGCCTTTGCCTAGGCTGTCCCTCCCTCTCTACCTTCCTCCTTACTTCTGCCTCTAGAATCCTTAGCTGCCTCTATGGCAAACCCCTCTTGATTCTCCAGTCCCCAGCTTTTAGTGTTATTTCCCTCTTCAAATCATCCTGTGTGCAATTATTTGTGGCAAGACGTCATGATCCAATAAAAAGAGCCTTGTATTTGGAGTTAGAAGATTTGGGTTCAATCATAGTACCCAGCCCACAGGAGAGTTATGAGTCTAAGCAAGTGCTCTGCAAACCTGAGGGCTCTTTATAAAGGACATTATTGTTATTGTTATTTTTATTGTATTTCTTGGATGAATGAGTCCCACAAAACATAGGATGGGAGTTTTTAAGGATACTTTGCCCCCATTTACACAGTCCCTTTCTGACCCTTTGGAATTGAACCAGTGATGTCTGGAGGCTGTGAAAAGAGTCCCTTGGAGCCAGGGAGGATCCTTGTTCTATCCACACCTGGCCTCCTAAGCTCGCACCCATATCATGTTTCATCAGGAAAGAGGCAGTAATAGCTCTCCCTGTCCTGAAGCTTGAGAGAGTCTCGGGATCTGAGCGCAGAGCTGCAGAAGGGAAGGTCTGTGCAATCCCTGAGCAGTCCCCAAGCCATGACCTCAGGAGAGAGGCACCCAGGCAGGAATGGGCCGCCTCTGTGGCTTGAATGGTAGAGAGCAAGAAGGCATGCTTGAGAGTGCTGCGGCCAACATTTCTATCAGTGACTTGAATGAAGGCAGCTATGACCGGCATGCTCATCCAGGTCTCCAGCTGCCAGGATGCTCAGAGGGATAGCTGGATTGCTGGGTGGCCGAATCAGGGGACAAAACGATCTAGACAGGTCTGAAGGATGGTAGGAGAGAAGGTAAATGAACTGAAGAGAAATAGACGTCATCTTACATCAATGGGGCAAGTGAAGGATGGGTCCCTGCAAAGGATGGCCATCTAGCAACGAGTGTGAGAAATCTCCACAGCACATTGCCTGCACATAGCAAACATTTACTAAATGCTTGTTGGCTGATTGAGCCTGAATTGACTTCAGAATGATTCAACAATGTACTAGGGCACTGGGAAAAGCAAATATGACCTTTGGATGCTTTAAGAGAGGATTAATATGATGAGCAAGGGAAGGATAGTCCAGTCATCATATACAAACACCACCATTTTATCCATTGATAAAAATATTGATAAAATTGATTAAAATATTGAACAGCCAAGTCAAACTCATTGTAGACTTTGTCATCATCATCATCATCATCATCTTCTTCTTCTTCTTCTTCTTCTTCGACTTGCCCAGGGTCATACAACTAATAAGTGTTATGTGTTTGAACTCAGGTCCTCCTGAATCCAGGGCTGGTGCTTTATCCACTGGGCTACCTAACTGCTCCTCTTCCCTTTCTTCTTACACGTTCCCTCCTCCTACCTCCATTGGCCTCCTATCTATTCCTCAAACATGATACTCCATCTCTTGACTCTGAATATTTGCTCTGGCTGTGCCTCCTGCCTGGGGTGCTCTCCCTTCTCATCCCTTCCTCCTGCTTCCTTCAAGTTCCAGATGAAATCCCACCTTCTACAAGGAAATATTTACCTTTACCCCTTGAATCTGTTGATTATTGCCACTTTATCCTGTCTATAGCTTGTTTGTACACATTTATTTCCATGTTGTCTTTTCCATTAGACTGTGAGCTCCTCAAAAGTTTTTGACCTTTATTTTTTATCCTCAGCACTTAGCATAACACCTGGTACATCGACTCACAGACCCCCTTTTTTCTTCCTGATTGAAGTTGTTTCTCTTTGTGATTTTAGAATTTAGTTCTTGGGTATCTCCCATTTCTTCTTTACATATTAACTTCCCTTGAAGCATTTTGATTCAATGTCTCTGCAATCTTTGCAATCTGCTTTTCTAAAATCTAGGACAAATTTTGCCCAGATTTTCTCTCTTTCTCTTTCGCGGGCACCAGGATAGAGTGTTTGCTTCCTCCCCAAGGTATCTTTAATTTCTACTCTAGCAGCAATCAGTATTTCCCTGTCAGTAAGAATCAGATTCAGAATGGAATTTCTACTTGTTGCCTCCTCCATCTTTCAAAGGATAAAATTACCATGAAGGCTAATTAAGAAATTCTTAATTGTTCTGCTTTTGGCAGTGAGAGGGGGGAGAGTTCCAGCAGGTGTTTGGGTCACTGGTGTCCCCTCCCCCAACTAGATCATGCCTCTGAGTTGGACCTGTGATGTGTTTTGAAAATTCCTCATCTATTTCCTCTTTCTGCCCAAGTGGTCTATAGAATACTCCAATGACAAAAACACTTCTTTCTCCTTTCTTTGACCTTCACTCAAATATTCTCTCTAGTTCCTAGATTTATTCACATAAGTATACCTCCTTAATATACAATTCTACTCCCCCCTTCCTCCCTCCATTTACTTATTCTATTTCTTTTGAATAAAGCATAGCCCTAGAGAACATGGTCCAGGCATAGTATAAAATGGCACTGGGTCTCACTGGCACTTATGAGGTCAAATTCTCCCCCTCTCTCCACCCCATTAGGGCCTCTTGCAAGTCACCATTCCCTTACTAATTTTAGTTCCCTCTTGAAGGAAGTAGGGTGGTCCCAGGAAATGACTGCTGGGCTTGGAGTTGTGGTAAAAAAATATGAAAGTTTTTAACAGTCGGTTAGGATAACTGAAAGACGCCAGTTTTTGAAGGACCACCCTTTTGGGGAGGAGACGAACAGCCCGCCTGCCGCGCTTTTAAATCTCACAGAGTCAAAGCACCTGAGTTTGAATCCCAGCTCTGCCTCTTACTAGCTGTGTGACCTTGGGCAAGTCATTTGTCTCTGGGTCTCATATAAAATGAGGGGATTGGACTAAATGTAAAGCAGCTAGATTTCACAATGGAGAGAACACAGGAAGACCTGAATTTGACCTTGGACAAAAAGTTCTTTCAGCCTCCATTTCTTCATCTGTAAGATGGGGTTAATATTTACTTCACAGGGTTGGTATGAGGATCAAATGAGTTAATATGTATAGTGCTTTGAGAGATGTCAAGGGCTCTATAATGAGGGGAGCTCACTAGGAAAGTCCCTCTGAGCCTAGAACCACTCCACTTTTGTCCTCTGCAGATTGGGGGTAATTCTTGTCCTGACTACCCTCCCAGGGTTGTTGTAAGTGAACAACTTTGCAAGCCAGAGAGATGGGAATTATTATTTTGGAATGTCTCCCAGGGGGATGTGGGAACTTGGCTGGTCTGCCTTGAATTGTAGCCAGAGGTGGCAAGAACACTTCCCTGCTGGGTACTCCATGTCCTGGAAGCACAAGTTCCAAGTGTAGATTCAGCACTTTCTGTTATCTGTGCTCCGACAAGTTGGGCAAGGAGTAGCTGTACACACATGTGTGCACCCACATCTATGTACCGGTGCATGAATGCATGTACAGCCCCTTCCCTTACACATGTGTGCAGCGATGATGCTTCACACATAAAAGAAGATTATGTACTTGTCATGTCATTTGTCACCTTTTGCCCACGAGTTTCTTAAAATATCTTGCCTGGAGAATGTAAAAATAGCCAGCCCAGAGGCATGGCTCAGTGGAAAGACCTGGAAGCTCTAATGACAGGGGGCTCATCACCTGTATTGTGCCCAGTATGTTGACCTCCTGAGGAGAAAAGATTCAGTAGCAGGAAATGCTGACAACAATCAGCCCAACTCCCAATTCCAAGCACATATTAAGGCTTGCAAAACTTCCCTCACAAACTTCCCTCACAGGGGCAGCTCGAGGTAGTAGAGAGCTTGGAAGCAGGAAGCCCCAGATTCAACCAACTAATCATTGTTTATGAAGTGCCTATTAAACTATCTATCTGTGCCAAGTGCTGCTTCAGATCCAAATCCCCCTCACTGACTGTGTGACCCTGGGTGAGTCTTCTAACTTCTCTGTGTCTTCAACAAATCCCTGGCAGCCTGGCCAAATCCCAGATTGGCTGGATATTTCTCATCATTTTTCTGGGAGGGAGGGGGGGATAGGGATTTCCACACCTCCCTCACTGCCATTTTATATTCAAGAGGTTGGAGGTAGGATCTGAACACAGATCTCCTCTCTTCCCCCCTTTTCTCCTCCTCCTTCTCCTTCATCTTCTCCTCATCTTCCTCTTCCCCTCCTCTTCTTCCCCTCCTCCTCCTCTTCTTCCTCCTCTTCTCCTCATCTTCCTCTTCCCCTCCTCTTCTTCCCCTCCTCCTCCTCTTCTTCCTCCTCTTCTCCTCTTCTTCTTCTTCTTTCACCTCTTCTTCCTCCTCTTCTCCTCCTCTTCCTCTTTTGCCTCCTCCTCTTCTTCCTCTTTTTTTGCTCCTCCTCTTCATCTTCTTTTTTCCTTTTCTTCTTTCACCTCTTTCTTCTCCTCTTCTTTCCCCTCTTCCTCTTCTTCTTTCTTCTTTTCCCTCTTCCTCCTCTTCTCATCCTCTTCTGCCTCCTCCTTTTTCTCTTCTTCATTCTCCTCTTCTTCCTCTTCCCTTGCCTCTTCTTCCTCCCCATCTCCTCCTCTTCTTCTTCCTCCTCTGTTCTTCTTTTTCCTCTTCCTCCTCTTCTGCCTCCCTATCTTCCTCTTCTTCTTTCTTCTCTTCTTTTTCCTCCTCTTCCTCTTCTTCCACTTCTTTCTCCTTCTTCTCCCCCTCCTCTGCCCCCTTCTCCTTCACATCCTCCTCTTCTTCTTCAACTTCCTCCTCTTTCTCCTCCTCTTCTTTTTCTCCCTCTTCCCCTTCTTCTGCCTCCTCCTTCTCCTTCATCTTCTCTCCCTGCCTACTGAAATAATCCAAAGACAAGTGATCAAGATGGGAGTCTTTGGGGAACTGGAGTAATCAATCAATAAGCATTTATTAAACACCTACTATGTACCAGGCCCTGTGCTAAGGTGTGGGAATCCAGGGACAAAAAAGGCACAGTCCCATCCAGTTAGTCACTGAGGCATTGTTGAAGCCCATCCTTCTGACCTCCGTTCCAGTGCCCTACCCACAATTACTAACTGGCTTAGGCTTCCCTTTCTAAGTTTAATGCCTTTTAACAAACATAGAAACATTCCACTTTCTATCTTCATTTGTCCCTTCCTACAATTACAAATTGCTTTGAGCCCTTTAGCACCTTTGATCTTCTTAACAGCCCCTTGATCAGCCAGGGAAGGGATAATATGCCAGCTTCACTTATGTGAAAAATGAGAGATAATGTCTTGTCTGAAGGCATCCAGCTAGTTTGAGATGGAGTTAGAAGCCAGGCTCCTGACTTCTGGCCTAATGCTGTCTCCTCTGTCTCCTGGAGTCTCTCCAGGAGCTACTTTGACCCTTCCTTGCCCTACCTCATGGGGCTTCCTGCCTTTAGATGCCCCAGGCTTCCTCTTCCCCCCATGATCTCAGCTCTTGGACATGCTTTCAATGCTTTTGCTTTGAGGAGTGTCGGGCCCTGGGCTGGTCCCTCTGGAATCCCAAGCTTGAGCTCCCATGGGGGTGAAGTCATCTACTTAGAGATAATCCTTGGACCCCATGGAAGCTGATGAGATCACAGATATGGAGAAGAAAAAGGATTCAGGGTAGATCCTTGGGAGATCCTCATGGTCATTGGTGGGGCAGCAAAGAAAACTGAAACAGAGAGGTCACCCAGGAAGGGGTGGAGCACCAGGAGAAAGCAGCCTCCTACCAACCTAGAGAAGAGAGAGAAGACTTCTGGTCAGAGTTAGCTGGGGTGGGGGGCAGGAGTGGGTTACCATGGGAACAGAACAGATTAAGGAATCGCAAAGTTAGGGCATTTAAGGAAGCACCAATATCTTCTACGCTGAAGTCCACTGCTTTTTGGTGGTAGAGTCTGGAAGAAGGAATGGGGAGCAGGCTGTATTCCAACTTTCCCTTCCTCAACCAGAGACTGGGGGAGAAATGGGAGAAATTAGCCAGTCCAGGGAAGGATGCTGAGGGAAACTGAGCATCCTTAGGAGAGAGCCAGGGTCCAGTGAGAGCAAGAAGATGGAGGGGGTGGAAGAGGAAAGTGATGAGTCCTTTTCCCCCAGAAGTCTTAGCGAGGGCCCAGATGATTCCTCTCTTGTCAAAGGACAGATCCAGGGGATTGTGGCTCAAGTATGGCGGGGGGGTGGGGGGGGTGGGGGAGGGTTAAAGTGAACTCTGAGGTCCACTGCCACTTGAAGATTCTGGAATACTATGTTCTCTATGTACATTGGCTCCAAAGGATGGAGAGATCAGCAAAACCAGAATGGAACAAGCCAGACAAAACAAAAACCCCTCTAACACTTGCAGGGAGGGAATGGGTTTGCTTCTATTGGGATGTGATAACAACAATAGCTTACGTTTTCATAATTTGAAGTTTTCAAAGTGTGTGACAGATACACATATAATCAGGGAGAAGTAAGGGCCTCAGGCTCATTTCCTGCAATTCATTCCCTTTTTTCAGGCAAAGATACTGGGTCCCAGAGATGCCAAGTTATAACAGCCTTTTGAGATTGGTGGTGCAAGTATTTTTTTTTGAGGGGCAATGAGGGTTAAGTGACTTGCCCAGGGTCACACAGCTAGTAAGTGTCAAGTGTCTGAGACCAGATTTGAACTCAGGTCCTCCTGAATCCAGGGCTGGTGCTTTATCCACTGCGCCACTTTGCTGCCCAGTGCAAGTATTCTGATCACCATTTTTCCGATGAGGACTTTGAGGCCCAGAAAGCAGTGCAGTAGAGGGGAAAGAGTGCTCAATTCAGAATTGATGGGCCTGGGTTCAAATTCACCCAATGCCACTTTTTACCTGTGTGAGCTAGCTCATCACAGCTTCTCTGGGCCTCAGTTTCTACATCTGAAAAGTGAGGGAAAGATACCCTAGATGTCTTCTAAGGTCCTTTCTGCCTCTGGATGTCTTCCAGGGGTGAAAAGACGTACCCAGGGTCTTACAGGGAGTAAGTGGCAGAGCTGGGAGTCTGATGTAAAGTGGACAAGTCCATTGGTCTTCCCCTCCTGAAATGCATCATCATTCCCTGGGTATAAATAACCCAGGGACCTTTAAAGTGTTTAGTTTCTTTAAAAATAATAATGTTGGGAGGAGGAGCCTAGGGACTGGGCCAGCAACCCTGGCAGATCAGTCATTATTCTGTGCTTAGAGGTGCCTGGAGTACCTGACAGGGGCTTGTCTAGCATTCCATGGTCTATCAATAAGTCAGCCAGTCAGACAGCAAGCATTTATTAAACACTTACTGTGTGTTACACACTGTGCTAAGCACTACAGAGACAAGGAAAGGTTAAAAAAAGGTCTCTGCTTTCAGGGAGTTCACATGGGGAGGCAACATGCAAACAACTGTGTATGTAAGAGATGTAGATGGTATAAATGTGGGTCATCTCTGAGGGGAAGACATGAACAACTGGGGTAGAATGTGCCCAAGGGGGGATCCCTGGGAGATGGCACTACAAGCGGGAGGCAGGGAGGAGGGACTCTCGTGGAGTTGGGATGTGTCATAGATGGGACCTGAGCCCAGTATTCCTGGCTCTGAGGCCAGCTCCCTAGCCACCATGCCACCCTGCTTCTATAAGAATAACAACAATCATAATTTTTGTCCAAAGTTGTTTTTTGGTTTTTACACTCAGCTCCCCACCCCCGTCCAGGTGGGAAAGGATTTGTGTCCACGCCCAGGCTGTTTCGGCCCTTGTGACTTGGCTCCCAACCTTAAGGAGTCGGTTGCAGGGGAAGAGAGCTGTGAGGAGCCAGGCTCGGGTTTCGGACCTGGCCCGGCTGCCCAGCCACTTGAGTAGGCAAAATTAGCCTGCTCTCACCATCCCTGGGCTATTCCTCCCTCCGCGGCTTTGCAGGAAGTACAGCCGCTCTCGGCAGGCAGACCTGGTCCATCTGGTCCCCAGCTGGAGGGGCTGAGTCTCGGGCACACCTGAACGGAGCATGGACCATGAGGATCCAGCTGAGGGGGCGTCCTTGGAGTCTGCGAGTGGAAAATCCCTCCCAGAATCTGCTTGGTCATGGGTAAGGTACCGCCGCGCCTGTCACCATGGAGGCTGGCCAACAGGCCATCAGGGCGCTCTCTGACCAGCCTCGGGAGGGGAATGGGCTCTCTAGCTCGGAGCAGGAGGGGCGGAGGTCCCTGCTTTGGACCAGATAACACCCCCGCAGCCAACGATCCAGTCAAAGAAAGCGAGAGCGGCCGGTGAGGCCACCCCCGGAGCTATGAGGCAGAGCCCAAAGAAAGAGCCGGGGCTGACCTCGAGCTCCAGGCTTGGTACCGGGGGATGTCGGGCAAGTGGCTGCAAGTTTTCTCTGCTGTGAGAGGAAGGGGTTGGTGCAGATGCTCAGAGATTGGGAGGGGGAAAGGACCCAGGAGCCTCTTTAGCCCACGCCCCTCATTTCGAGAGGAGACTCGCTCCAGTCTGAGCCAATCTCTGGAGGTTCCCTTAGAACATTTCCTGTTCTGAGGCGCTTCCCGGCTCCCACATTCGCTGTTCTAAGGTCCCGTGTTCTCCGACATTCTGTTCCGAGGCTCCTTCCCTTTCACTGGGTCTCGTTATCCTCATTTATCAAGCATGAAGGCACTGGACTCCATGCCCTCGGAGGGCCCTTCCAGCCCTAAAACTATCTTTTGCTCCACCCACCCCTGCTGTATCAGGCATTTATCAGACACACAAAAGCCCTGCCCGGCTCTGGGAGTCTCTGTTTCCTGTTCTAAGGTCCTGCCAGCCCTGACATTCTGAGGTCCTGCTCTTCCAGGTCTGATTGTTGCACAAGGCAAGGCCCCAGGGGCGAGATTTGAACCCAGGCCTCCTTGAGGGCAGGGTCTGTGATTGGCACTTAGTACAGGACTAACGGCTAACTACTTATTGATTGATTGATTGACTGACACCAAATCCAGTGTTCTTTCTACCTCACATTATGGCTCTCAGATTCCTTCCAGTTTGTCATCTATATGTATGGCACCCAGAGGAGAATGCTAAGCAATGAACATTGATTAAGCACCTACTGTATGCAGAGCCCTGGGGGGACACTTTGGCTATCACAGGGGCTTATTGTTTGGTTGGGGACTAATTGATAACTGTCCTCTATGTACAATGTCACATGAAGAGGCCATTAGAGATGAGCCAAGAGGTGGTAACACGGGCTGTGTATGTGGGGAGGTCAGGGAGAGCTTCATGACACAGGTATCATTGGGATTGGGCTCTCAAGGTTGGGTGGAATGAGTCCTGAACATGGCTGGGTTCTAGGCCTACATCCATGGTAATCTGTCTCCTCTCTCCCTTGGCCTTTGGCACCTCCATCTCTTTGGTAATCCCACCCCAGGGCCTGCAGAGATCACCGCCCAGCGCCACCACATTTATTTTGTGAGCACACGAGTGTTTCCACATTGTCTCGCTCCTCAGACTGTGAGCTCCCTGAGGACAGGGCTAGTTTTGCTTTCTTTGAACCGAGGCACTGAGCACAGCATCTTGAGTGCAGTGAGTGCCGCGGAGGTGTTTGTTGACTGCTCAGGCCTCCTCCTGTTTTGCCCACTGGAGAGAACGTGATCTTTGTCTCTTGGCCTCTCCTCAGGTGGGATGCTATTCTCCAGGTGATCTTCCATCACCAGTCATTCCCTGCACTGGATAGAATGTTTAGAAGAAGGTTTGCTGATTTGAGTGAGGTTACTGCTACTGTCCCCGTCCCCAAGGATGCTCTTCGTCTCATAGAAGGCTCTAGGCCGACATCTTGTGTCCTGTCCCAGACCTGAGCCTCAAAGAAGTGTCATCACTGCAGCCCAACATCCCCATCAGACTTTTGGAGAAACGGGGCCCTTGGGATGCAGTTTGGTCATCTGTGATTCACTCGTCCCTTTCTTCTAAGGTGCTTGGAAACCAACTGGGGAGAAAGGATGAGCAGAAAGCAGATGGGGTGGGGGTGGCGAGGCCTCCAAGCTGTTCCAAATCCTTCCGAGGGCTCGTCCTTCCTGCCAAGCACGTGCCGACTGTAACATGAATAGAACTCATCTTGGATCTGTCCACCTTCTTCCCATGCCAGAGGCCTGGACTGATAGATGGACGAGGAGGAGAAGGGATAGCATCCGGTATTTGGGCACGGAGGGCAAATGGGAAAGGGGAAAGGGAGCCCCACGTGGAAGGAAGTGGGTAGAGTTGGAACAGCCCTGACCTTGGAGGAGGGAAAAGGCATTGTTTGCCCTGGACTCTGCCAGTGACTCAGTCTGGCCAAGTGCCCTCCCACCCGGGCCTCAGTTTACTCCTCTGTCAAACCGAGGTGGAGGCTTGGACTCAATCATCCCTAAGGGCCCTCTGGGTTCTGATACACTTCATGGGAATGTTCCACCCAGCTCTGGTGTTCTAGATGCTAAGGTTCCTCTCAGCTCTGACATCCTTTGTTCTAAAGCCTCTCCCAGCTTTGACAATTTTCTGTTCTGTGTTCTGACGTCCCTCTGAGCTCTGACGTTCCGTCATCCCTTAAAGTAACTCCACTGGTTTTCAGAACAATTTATAGGATGTTCCATCTCCTACATGGGACTACTCTTGATTTTCCCAGCTGATAGTGCCTTAAATGACCTCAGATTTTGTACCCACTTATATATGTGTGTGCACGTGCACACACACACAAACACACACACACACACACATATATCCCTTTTCACTCACACAGAACATATGCACCTTGAGGGCAGGGACAATTTCACATTTTGGCCAGGCAATGAGGGTTAAGTGACTTGCCCATGGTCACACAGCTAATAAGTGTCAACTGTCTGAGGCTGGATTTGAACTCAGGTTCTTCTGAATCCAGGGCCTGGCTTTATCCACTGTGCTACCTAGCTGCCCCCAGACAGTTTCACATTTAATTGTATCCTTGGGACCTACTTTATACACAGTGCCCAGCACATAGTAGGTCCTTGATAAATGCTTACAGATGGGTTGGATGGGTAATTAATTAGTTGTTGTTTAGTCCTTTTAGTCATGTCCAACTCTTTGTCACCCTGTTTTGGGATTTTCTTGGCAGAGATACAGGAGTGGTTTGCCATTTCCTTCTCTAACTCATTTATAGATGAGGGAATCAAGGCAAACAGGGTTAAGGGACTTGCCCAGGGTCACGCTAGTAAGTGTCTGAGGCCAGATTTGAATTCAGATCTTCATGACTCCTGTCCTAGATGTTCTATCCACTGTACCACCCACTTGCCCTTGTTAATTAATTATTGATATAAATGGCTTTCTCTAGCAGTCTGAGACTTGGAACAAGGAGCAGGTTTGAACCATGATTATGGGAGAATTCTCCCCCCAGTCTCAGCTATGCCATCGATTAGCTGTGTGATAGCAGACAAATCATTTGCCCCTTTTGGGGGTGTGGGGATGCCTGGGGGATGCGTGGTGTGGAATGTTCTGGTCCATTTATTCTTCTGGTGAGCTGGAAGGAAGATGGAAAACCCTTGTTTGCAGCTTCTTTAAGTGACTTATTTTTTTCAAAACTGACCCATTCCCCCTTCTTGCCTTATAGTCTAGGAGGCACAAGGGTCTCTTTCCTAGCTGGTGGAGGGCTTCAAGTCAGCCTTCCCACTATCATTTCCTTGACCAGAGCCCAAGAGGGTAGAAGGCATTGGACCCAAAGCTCCCTGAATGCATGCTATGCCCTGGAAATGGTTTAAATGATTACACCTTTGAAAATAAATGGTCTTGTTTACACCAAGGATCTTCCTTTTTTTGCTGCTGATCCCATAATTCCATGCACCTGAAGGCTTACATGGCACCTTTTTCACAAAAGCCATGTGAGGAAGGTAAGGCACGCATTTTTATTAGCATTTTATGGATGAGGAAACTGAGGCTGGCAGAGGTTTGAATAATTGCCCAAAGCCATACAACTGGTTAATGCTGGAGTTCACACCCAGGCGCCTTGAGATTTTCTGTAATTGGACATTTTACAGGATTTCAGTTGGAAATGTTAGTGTCAGCCAGGGAGGAAAGCACCAAGCATTTATTAAGTGCTTACTGTATAGCTCTGCACAATGGCCATCTTGTTTGGCCCATACCCCAAAAGGAAGAAATCCCTTTAGCCATATGCCTGCCAAGGACTTGAGGAGTTTCCCAGTCACTCCCCAAATTTCTGTGGGGCAGTGCAAGGGTTAGTGTTTCTGGATCCAGCTGATCTGGATTCAAATCCTGCTTCAGCTGCTGAATATGTCTGTAGCAAGGTCCTCCTCTTTTCTGGACCTCAGCTTCCTCCTCCGGGGTATGAGCTGGTCTCTAAAGTTACTTTTAGCTCAGAACGCTAAGGCTCTGGAGACTACCTCTGCCTTTCCTTCAAGGCATCATTTTCCATCCCTTCTTGGAATCACAGAGCTCCCCTCCCCCCAACCCTCTCCCTACCCCATCCCTTATAATCTTCTTACAACACAAAGGTCAAACAAGCCATGGTAATTTAATGAGGGCCTGGCCAAAGCAGGGCTCAGGGGAATGTTACTCCCTAACCTTCACATGTCACACTATTAATACAGCTCAGTGCTAGATTAGATTAGCTTTTTCTTTTTTTAAACATAACAACATGCTAGTGTTGATTTATTCACCCTCTGCTTGTGGTCCATTAGGACCCCCTGGTCTGCTTTACTCATGAACTTGTACCTAGTTTTTGCTCTCTCATTGTCTTTTGAGGCAGGTGGTGGTGCAGAGGATAGAACCCAGATCTTGGCGTCAGGATGACCTGAGTTCAAATCAGACCTTTTCTGTGTGATTCTGGGCAAGTCACTCAACCTCTGCCTGCCTCAGTTTTTCTCACCCTTAAGATGGGGAAATACCAATACCTTGAAAGGTGGTTGTGAGAATTAAAAGAAACGGCATTGTAAAGCTCTTTGCACAGTGCCTGGCACATAGTAGGTTCTAGAAAATGCATATTCCCTTCCCCCGCCCTTGTCACCTGACATTTGCCTGGTTTGGATGGACCCCTTCTTCATCAAATACAGCCACAGAGTATTGGCCTCATGAGTTAGACAGACTTCACATTCTGCTCCTCACCTTCTCTGACTGGCTGTCATCTGCCTCAGGGGATGGAATTCCCACATGGAGGAGATGACAATGGCTGTATCTATGGCTGATGTGTCTGTAAGATGTAAGGCTTGTAAAGGGCTCCACACACGGTGTCATTGTATCTTCTCAACAAGTCTGTGAGGTCTCCGTTTCACAGATATTAATAATAGGGGTACTGAGTCAGCCAGTGCACAAGTGTTAATAGCTGAAGACTTTGGGACACCCAGGAGAGCACCTAGGGAGAGGTAGGGTAGCTTAATGGATAGAGAACTGACCCCAGCTTCGGTAAGATTTGGGTTCAGGTCTTTCCTCTGATTTATCCCCTGAGGGGCTGTTTCACGATTAATTTGAAGAAGCAGCTGCCTGGAACTAATAGGATACAACCTGCTGGCCTCATGGAAATTCCCAGCCAACTGTGCATTGTCACTCACTCCTTGCCCTCATCACTCACGCAGGCTCTCACGTAGTCACTCACTCACTCACTCACTCACTCACTCACTCACTCACTCACTCACTCACTCACTCACTCACTCACTTTCAGAATTCCCATTCAAGGAATTGGGGCTTTATCCTGTGGATCACCTTGTCCCCATTTGCCCGAGACTCAAAAGCCTCTTTAAACACTGTGTGGCAGGAAGAAAACTCCTATTTTAGTCAGGATTCCTGGGTTCTCTGACAATCCCACCAACTAGCTGTGGGAGCCTGGAGGTCACTTCTCCCCTGGGCCCCGACTTCCTCACAAGAGGGCTGGACTAATGATCCCTTCCATTGCTAACATTCTGGGATAAGGAGAGTCTGAATTTGGGGGATTTTTTCCCTCCCCCCAAATGATGCCCCAGCTAAATCTTAGTGGTTGTTCAATCATTTCCAGTCACATCTGACTCTTTGTGACCCTATTTGGGGTTTTCTTGGCAAAGATACTGGAGTGGTTTGCCACTTCTTTCTCCAGCTCATTTTACAGAGGAGCAAACAGAGGCAAATGAGGTTAAGTGACTTGTTTAGGGTCACACAGCTAGTAAGTGTCTGAGGTCACTTTTTTTTTCTCCTGAGGTCACATTTGAACTCAGGTCTTTCTGATCCCAGGCCAGCTCTCTATCCACTGTGCTACCAGCTAGAATCTATCTATTCCAATGCCTTCATTGTACAGATAAGGAAACTGAAGTATAGACAGTTTAGGTGACCAGGTAGTAAGTTGTCTGAGGCTGGTTAAGTGACTTGCCCAGGGTCACACAGCTAGTAAGTGTCAAGTGTCTGAGGCTGGATTTGAACTCAGGTCCTCCTGAATCCAGGGCCGGTGCTTTATCCACTGTGCCACCTAGCTGCCCTCACTATGCTTTTTTTGGGTGTATAATATAAGCTCATAGAGGACATCTTTACATCTGTATCCGTAGTACCGCACCATGCAGGGTGTGAAGCAGGTGCTTAATGAATGCATGTCTGTCAAGAAGCATTTATTTAGCACTTATGCGTTTGGTTAATATGACCAGGAACTGGTTTTTAAGGTTAGCAAATTGCTTTAAAAGCATTTGAGGCTCTGTCCTTATCCTCATGTTATTGATGGATCTCAGAGGTATTTAGTAGCGTGGGGTCACTCAGCTAGGAAGAAGATGACTGGGATGCGTGTGTCAGCCTGCCCGAGATCAGGAGCTGAAGAGCTTTTGTCCACCCCCAGGGCACCCTTAGGTGCCTCTGCCTTGCAGTCACCCCCTCAGTAGATGGGAGGAGCACCCCCTCCCCTGAAGAGCTTGGAGCTCCTGGGAGATGCACCAGCTCCTGGTCTGCCCCTGGCTGGGCCTGGCTTGTAACTGTGAGGACGACATTATGCAGAGGACAGCTGGCCGTGGGCTAGGGCTTGGGGGCTATTTTCACTGCTGGCCCCCAGCCAGGCTGGATGCCAGGTCAGGGCAGCTGGAGAGGACAGGACCTCTTGGAGGCACCTGCTTTTGGGGCTGTGGGCCACTTGTGGTTGGTGGCAGCCACCTGGGCTGTGGCCTTTCCCCCAGTTTGTCTGAAGGTCTGACATTTTGGGGGGCTCTTGGCTTGCTCCTGGATGAACTAGTGATACATCTAGAGATATTTATGTAGCCTTTGTTTGCTCATCACTTTGCAAACCTTACCTGCTGTGTGACCCTGGGCAAGTCATTTAACCCTCATTGCCCTGCAACCCCCTCTCCCAAACCTCAAATAAACAATAACAACAAAACCCCCAAACTTACTTCTGATGTTTTGTGACCTTGGACAAATCACCAAACCACTCTGGACCATGGCTGCCTTATCTCTATATAAAGGTGAGGCAATTGTCCCCCAAATAAATGATAGCTACCCAATGAATCTCATAGATTAAGTGTGGAAAAGTCCTTTGAACTATAGTGATATTGTACAAGAATTATGTTTGAATAACAGTAATTATAACAACAACAATAATAATATCTATCAGTTGTATAATGCTTTAAGGTTTGCAAAACACTTTACAAACTTTACAACAACCCTGAGAGGTTAAGTGTTACTTTGTCTCCATTGTACAGATTAACAAATTGAGGCAGACAATGGCTAAATGACTTACCCAGGGTCACACAGCTAGTGAGTCTGAATTTGAACTCAGGTTTTCCTGACTTTAGGCCCAGTGCTCTATTCACTGTGGCCCATAGGGAGTGTCTACATATGATCAAACACGTTGAGAAGGGATGGATTCAAGAGGTTGGTGCAAGTTTGGCATCCCAACGTCCTTGCCTTTATCCTCTAGCAGACCTCTAAGGAACCAAGGGAAGACTGAGCTATGGCAAAGATTTCCAGGGGTGTCTGAGCAGGGATCCAGGGACACATCATCTGCTGTTTGATTGATCACCTCAACGTTCCCAATAGGTTGAATTGTATTTCAACGACAAAGAAACCCAGGGCAGCCTAGGGAGAGATTGAAATGTCAAGGTACACCTAGAGGCTGACTTCTGTCTAAATGGGAGGAATTTCCTATGTGGGGGCTCTGGGCAATTGCAGCCGCTAATAACTTCTCATCACGAATCAACTCTCTAAAGCTGAAGAACAGAGGACCCTAGGGCCCATTATATCACTCCCTAAGCTTAAAATGAACTAATTATTGTAACAGGATGTTACACATGAAGTGACCGGGTCTCTTCCAGCTCCATTATCTTTTCCAAAAAAATCCCAAATGGTATCATGAAGAGTTGGACACAACTGAAATGACTGAATAACATCGAGAATTGAAGCTATCCCAATCCTCCCGGTCAACCAGCTTTGTTATTCCGTGTCATCCTCACTCTTGCTCACCCCCAAATCTTGCCAAATCTTCTCATTTCTTCCTTCACAATGATTGGAAAGTCCTTGGCACAGTGCCTGGCACACAGTAGGCACTGTATAAATATTATTTCGTGTTATTATTATTTTTTTTGTGGGGCAATTGGGGTTAAGTGACTTGCCTAGGGTCACACAGCTAGTAAGTGTTCCGTGTCTGAGGTAAAATTTGAACTCAGGTCCTCCTGAATCCAGGGCTGGTGCTTTATCCACTGCACCACCTAGCTGCCCCCTCCAGAGACTAACAGAGTATATCTTGAAACATCTGTGATGCTTCTGATCTGTGTCCCATCATGCTACTGTCTATCCTCTGGACGTGGGTGAGAAATCCCCTCTGAATTCTGACATCCTTTTTCTTCTTCATTGCCTTCTTTCAAGGAATGGTTCTTTCTCTCTGATAACCTGGGAACTAGTTAGGTCTCTTCTTCCATTCCCTTCAGGTTTTCTTCCAGGACAGAAGCTACCTTGAACTTTCTACATTAAGGAGTTTAATTGATGCTGGCAGAAACATAAACTGTTGTGCCAGGTTAGCAGGTCATAGCAAAATCCACTTTCCTCTCCAAACAGTGTCCCAAAAGTCTTGGTGCCAAAATAGTGTCAAGATTTTGGGGACATGTTGAACTCAGTTCGAGGGAAAGCCAGAACGTAAAGCCAATCGGAGGGAGGAAAAATCCTGTAAGCAGAAGCAGAGAATCCAATAAGGCTGAAAATAAAAATCCAGGGCAAGATTTTCTGGGCTGTTTAGCCATTCACTCCTTGGTCCTCTTGTGTCTATTGATGATGTGCCAATTGCCTGAATGAAATGGCCGCAAAGCTGAAGGGTCTTTCGTATTCCCACAGAGAAGACTCCATTTCCCTTAGAATCCTCTTAAGAGCCAGATGCCAGCACACACACTGACATTTGCTCAGAAGAATACATGTACTTGTCTGCTAGCCAACCTTGCTTCAGTCTCTTAGACTGAAACTCAGATGCTGCAGAATGATGCCTGAGAGGTGAAGTTGTCCTGGCTTACCGTGGGAATCAAGGTATCTCAGCATTCATTCAGCAAACTCATTCAACTCACCTCAGCTCAATTCACTTCACTTCATTCAATTTGGAGCAATTCAATCCAGTAGGCATACATTAAACGCCTACTGCATGCCAGGTGCTGTGGAAGCGCTTGAGCTACAGAGACAAAGATGAAACAGCCCTGATTTCAGAAGCTTCCATTCTATTGGCTTAAGAACCTGGAGAAAGAGTTGGGCACTTTGAGAAACTCTTATCCGGAGGATTTCGGTTGGACCCTAACATGAATAGGATGAGAAGACATGGATGGGTACTACACGGCATGAGTTGGAATTCTATACACAAACTCATTAATACCATGCCAATGCCTTCACTGCATTTAGCACAGTGCTTGGCACACACAGTAGTCACTTAATAAATGTTTATTGATTGATTGCTCTGGGCTCTGACACTTGCCCCAGTGGAGCTCAGTCTAGGAGGGTGAGAAGATACCAATCCAGATTCATACTCAATATTACACACTGTGTAATTAAGCACACAAATGTGCATTAAAAAGTTACACAACCAAGGGCCCTGGGAGGGTTGAAGGGGAAGGCTCTTACTGAATTGGGTGAAGATAGAATCATGAATAAGACATCCAGAAAAATGAGCAAAAGCTGTAGGTAAATGGGGCACTGGCAGTGATCACTAGGCCAGAGATTCCCCAAATATCCTTGATTGTGTACCCCCTTAGCAAAAATGTTTGTGTATCCCCAATACATGTATACTAATCTATTTATAAATTATCTCTGGATGCTACTAGGGTCCTTCCTCTATCCAACCCCAAACAAAAATGGAGTGGGGTAGGGCTCTCACTCACTGGTCACTGTCCTGAGGCATTGAGCATATCCTCTGATGGACCATGGTGATCCTGGGGAGGGATGACCATAAGTATGTGGGAGTGTGGAGTGGATTGTCCCAACAGTACCTGAGCATCTATTGCCTTGAACGTCCAGGGTACTTAGTTTAGTTTATACCTTCCCTGAAGGGCCAATGGCCAGGGCAGAAAGGGGAGGATGAGAGTATTCCTGGAATGGACAGTGTTGGGGGTTAATGGTAGAAGGACAAGTATGGTTGTCTTAGAGATAAACCCTATCATTAGTTATTATAGGGAGCGTGGGATTCGACCCATATTCCCAACCTCCAACTGCTTAATCACACACCATCTGAGGTCCCACCATGTTCCCCCAGAGGACTCGACCCAGATTGCTACCTGGGCTGTCCCACAACCTGTCCAGGATGCCAGTCAGCATTGGGGGCATTCTCTTCCACCCCCACCCCATGGCTTCCCTATTTACTTGGGCTACTGGACCGTGCAAAGGGCTTGGGTGGGATGGGAGTCACCACCTTGATTCCTTCCATTGACTCTGAGGACCATCAGAACTTATGTAATGTAAGGACCTTGGGTCTTGTCATTGATACTGTTGTACTCACTCTCACCCCTACCCCAGCTGAGCTTCCTTTTAAGTGCAGTCTCCCCCAGTTACAATATGAGCTTCTGGAGACCAGGGACAGCCACATTTTTTCTACTTTTATTTGTAGCCATGGTACTTAGCACAAGGCTCTGGAATATATTAAGTGTTCAATACAAGCTTTTTTCTTTCATTCATTCATTCATTCATTCATTCATTCATTCATTCATTCATTCATTCATTCACTCATTCATCCATCCAATCATCCATCCATCCATCCAGCATTTCTGAAGTGGTTTGTATGTACTCAGCTCTATGCCCTTTGAGGTGGGCAGGGCAGATGCCCTCAGAGAGGGGAAGACTTACCCAGACACCCAGGGGACTTTGCACATGGCAGCTCAGAGCTGGAAGGGACCTTAGCACTGTCCAGTCCAAGCCCCACCTGAGCAGGAATCCTCTCAACCATGTGATTGACAAGTGGTTAGCCAGCCTTTTCTGGGAACTCCAGTGACAGGGAGCTCACTACCCCCCCCCCCCAGCACACCCATTCCCCTTTGGACCATCCCAATTCTTAGGAAGTCTCCTCTAACATGGAGCCCATTGGGGAATTCAGAGGCTGAGGGAGAAGCAGTGAGCCTCCCAGCGTGCTCGCTTCAAGTGCAGGACTTGTTCTACCAAACTGCTTTTAAGGCAGAGAAGGGATCCTTTGGTCTTGAGTGACTTATCAAGGAAAGGCCTGCTCTGTATGGCTTCTGTTCCCCAAGTGCCCATATTTCAGCTACACGGGGCAGCTCGCTTGGTCTCACAATCATCAAGGACATGGGCAGGATCCGGGAGGAAAGGGCCCCCAAGAGCCTTGGGACTCCTGCCCGGGGTGGGGGGTGACCTTTGTCCCAATTACCATCAGGACCCTTATCTTTGGGGAGCCCCCCCCGTGTCTCCCCTAGCCCTCCTGACCCCAATCCCAAGGCCCCACCAAACCCATCCCTTCTTGGACAGTGGAGATGCTGTCCTTTCATTTTCCTTTCTCCCAATGCACTCGACCTTCACCCCACACGTGGCCGTCCGACTCGAAGGCTTTCTCTGTTACATGTGGAGTATCTTTAGAGAAAGCCCCTTTCACATATGCTATTTGCTCTTGGCAAAGCGGGGTGTCAGAAAGCCTGGGTTCTAGTTCTCACAGCTCCTAACTGGCTGCCTGACTTTGGATGGATCCCTTCACCTCTGGGCTGTGGTTCCTTCTTTGAAGTGGAGAACTTGGATGCCAAGGTCCCTGACATCCCCCTGCCCCAGCTCTGATACTGTTCTGAGTTCCAGAGCCCCATAAAATGTAGCTCAGATGTTCCGTGCTCTGGCTAAGGTTGCTTCCAGTTCTCCCATTCTCTGCTCTCCAAGGTCCCCTCCCAGCTCTGACACCTTTTATACCATGGTCCTGGATAGTTCTGTCAGGTCTAAGACCCCATCCTACTCTGATTGTATTTGTGCCACAGTTTTCATATCCTCCGTTCTAGAGCTATCCCCAGCCTGGACATTCCCTGTGCTCTGTTCTAAAGCTCTCACATTCTCGTGTTCCTTTTTAAAGACCCCTTCCAGTTCTGGCAGTCTTTGTTCTCCGGTCCCCCCCAGCTCCGAAGCCTACAAGATGAGGCTGAGGAAAAGATGGTGAGCCGTGATCTAACCAAATGAGCTTTACAGCTCATACACTCAGCAAACATACAAATCAATAAAAACTTATTAAACCCCAACTGTATGCAAAGCCCTGTGTTGTATCTGGGGAGATACAACGTTTTGACGAAACTCCATCTCTCCCTTCCTGCAGCTCATAGTTGAATAGAGTTGACACAGATAGAATATCATGGTGTGGTAAATGCAGAAGAAACAGAGAAATGAGGAAGTGAGGGAATGTTTTAAGGAGGGCGTAGCATCTGATTTGGGCCTTGAATGATAGGAAGAACTTCAGTTCAGGCATGGGAGGGGGTGTGTGAGAGAGCAGTGTCCACCTTGCATCTGCTGCCCTGGCGGCTTCCAACTCCTTAAGGGCTTGTTAAGGGTGGGGCTGTCTTTCTCTTTATTAACCATATCCCCGGAGTTTAGCAAAGTGCCTGACACATCATGGGCATTTGATAAACGTTTATCGGATTTATTGGATTGAATTGGAGTGTACAAAAGCAGGAAATGGGTTTAAGGGGTCATCGAGCAATCGTTGTCTCATGGGACCTCAGAAACCATCTCGTCGACCCTCTTCATTTTATAGTTGAGAAAACGGAGGCCCCCAAAGGTTAAGCCAGTCCTGTAGTGAGTGTTAGATTTGAACCTCGATCTTCCTGCCTCTGTGTAGCCTTGAGGAATAGAGTGTGGTCGTTTATCAGTTTAGCCTTTTCTCATTTTGTAGGCATCAATCAACAGAGAATTGACGTCGAATCCTCAGTGACAGCTGACATCTGTCTAGCACTTTACGTAAGTTGTAGTATCTGATTTCATTCCCGTCACAGTCTGGTTTGGACCGTGTGGCACCCGAGGGCACCAACAACCCCTAGATTCTGGACTTCTGGGATAACCTTGTGAAAAGACAGGGGCAGGCATGGTGAACTCCACTTACAGAGGAGGAAACTGAGGCCCAAAGAGGGCAATTCACATCTTCACAGCCTGGAGACCCAAAGTGAGGAAGACCTGACACAAGTCCTGTCTCTGACCCTTACTCTCTGGGTGACTTTGGGCAAGTGACTTAAGCTCTCCTCATCTGTAAGATGAAAGGGGTGAGGACTGGTATCCTCTGAGAACCCTTTCATGTGGACGTTCTGTGATACTATTGGGGTCATCCAAAGGAGCCGGGACAGCTCCTTGCTCTTGTCCACAGCCTCCATAGGACTTAGAACTTGGTCAACTGGCCAGCCGGTGTCGTTCCCACTGCTGTTCAGCAGGGGGAGGACTCACCCAGTCTGTGAGTGAAATGAACCGTTCTAGAAATGGATCAAGCCATCCCGGCCATTCACAAGGGAAGTGAGTTACCCAGTGGGGGTGTTGGAGCCAAATCCTAGGGATTTTGTGGCTTTTCTTGGCTGCAGAGAGCCGGGGCAGTGGGAAGGGCCTTGGGCCTTGGGTCAGCTCCTCCGGCTCAAAGCTGGGGGACTTTGGCTTCTGCACCGGGCCTTAGCTTTCAGCTTCTCTCAAAGGAGGAGCTTGGCCCTTTCCTTCTGATGCCCCTTCTAGCAGAGACACGCGAGGACTTTGTGAAGGGTGGGGTGATTTCTAGAGTATTTTTAAAAAGGCGCCGGCTGTCTTATGTTGGGAAAACTCTTTCATAGATGTTGGCTGTCATGGTTCACCCATCTCATTAAGAATAGGATGTAGAGGGGGCGGCTAGGTGGTGCAGTGGATAGAGCACTGGCCCTGGAGTCAGGAGTACCTGAGTTCAAATCCAGCCTCAGACACTTAACACTTACTAGCTGTGTGACCCTGGGCAAGTCACAACCCCAGTTGCCTCACTAAAAAATAAAATAAAATAAAAATAAAAAAGAATAGGATGTAGAAACAGTGTTGGGTTTAGAATCAGAGGAAATTGGTTCTAATTCTGGTTTTGTCACTGCCTATGTGACCTAAGGATCCCTCCCCTCCCTGTCTGTCTCCCCTCTTTCCTCTGTTCCTTTGTTCCTTCCCTCCCTCCTTCCTTCCTTCCTTCCTTTCCTCCCTCCCTCCTTCTTTCCCATTTTCCTCCCTCCCACCCTCCTTCCTTCCTTCCTCCCTCCCTCCCTTCTTCCTTCCTTCCTTCCTTCCTTCCTTCCTTCCTTCCTTCCTTCCTTCCTTCCTTCCTTCCTTCCTTCCTTCCTTCCTTCCTTCCTTCCTTCCTTCCTTCCTTCCTTCCTTCCTTCCTCCCTTCCCTCCCTCCCTCCCTCCCTCCCTCCCTCCCTCTCTCCTTCCCTCTTTTCCTTCTTGTTTCCCTCCTTCTTCATTCTTTCTCTTTTCCTCTTCTCTGGTCAGGAGTCAGGACACCCAGATGTGAATCCTGCTTCAGACCCTTAGTCACCGTGTCACCTTGGACAAGCCAGTTCACACCTCGGAGCCTCTGTTTCTTCTCCTGTAGGAGGAGGGCAAGTTTACTTGCTCAGCCTCTCCCTCCGTG
Source organism: Dromiciops gliroides (assembly GCF_019393635.1). Taxonomy (NCBI): domain Eukaryota; kingdom Metazoa; phylum Chordata; class Mammalia; order Microbiotheria; family Microbiotheriidae; genus Dromiciops; species Dromiciops gliroides. Next base: position 690,268,530 of record NC_057862.1, read on the forward strand.
TCCTGCCTGGGAAGGTTTCCTACATCTTAGAGCTCAGCAGGAGGGAGCTATTATTGCCGTGGTCTTAGTTTAAGATGAAGAAAATCTCTGAGCCCGGTGAGGAGGAGGTACACAGCCAGGTGGGGTCGTAGCCTGGCATGACCCTCGCTGAGAGCTCAGATTTATTAATAGCTGTTTGATCAACACAGTGCTGCCAACTGATGGCCAAGGCAGGAAGGGATCCAGTGTCTCGTTTTTGTCCAGCTTCAAACGCCTGGCAGGTGACAGTCCCCCAAATAAGGCCAGGGGACAGCGAGTCTTCCCCTCGGAACACTGTCTGAATCGCCTGATGAGGCACCACAGAGTGTGAGTTAGGGGAGAAGAATATTGACGAATAGACTTCATTTTCATGGCCCTGCTTGGTTAAAGTCACATGTTCCCACAACATGGGAAGTAGGGAATGCAAGAGATATTGTCATTCCAATCTTACAGATCAAGAGACTGAGGCTCATAGAAGTGATTCGCTCAAGGTCGCAAAGCCAGCGACCTTGCTCTCAAACCCAGAACTAGATCTCAATGGCTGGGAACTCTTGGAGAGAAAGCTCCCTCCATCTGTGCAGGTGGGCAGCCATCTCCAACATAGCCTGCCTACCTAGGAATCCAGTGACTTGTCTAGGGTTACCTGTATGTGTCAGGGGCCAGAATAGAATTTAGGGCTCTATCTAGTGTTTCTGTATTTCTTTCTCTCTGTGTGTCATGTCTGTCTTTACACAGCAATTTTTTTAACTTTTTTGTGTGTCATGGACCCCTGTGGCAGTCTGGCCAAGCCTGTGGATTCCTCAGAATACTTTTAAAATTTTTCTAATGCAACGTATTTTATTTTTTATTTTAAAAACTACTAAATAGCTTATCTGTCTAAACAATACACAAAATAATGTTTTATTAAAAATTTAAAAAATTATAATTGAGAGAAATGCTAATTTTTACTTAGAAGTTAGGGAAAAACTAATTTTCTTTTAGTTTTTCTTTTCCCATCCAAGTTTATGCACCCTTGAAATATATCCAGGAACCCCCGGGTAGGGTATGTGCTACTGCCCTCCTTCCCAAGTTAAGAACTTTTGCTATATAGGGACTAATGTAAAGATAAGGTCTGTAAGTTCATTTGTAGAGAAAATTCTGTCTACCAGTGCAGGTCTTCACCTTCTCTGGAACCACTGAAGGGTTAAGTTTTTTCATTTATAAGAAGGGAGTAAAAAAATCATCTGACCTTGCAGAATTGTGAGGATTAAATGAATGATATTTGTAAAGTATTTAGCACAATGCTTGATGCATAGTAGGTGCTTAAAATGTTTGTTTTCTTCCTTCCTTGAGGGGGAGGGGAAAGCAACATGTACAGATACAGATACAGAGATCAATTTCAAGATCAATTAAGGCCTTGGGGAGGAGGGGGCACAGAGCTAAGCCTTGAATGGATCAGGGAACTCTCCTTTCTTATAAATGAAAAAACAAACAAACATACAGTTAGTAAATATCTGAGGCTAGATTTGAACTCAGGGCTTCCAGCCCATCTGTTTGTGTCCCTTAGGAGCCTGTACAAGTAGAAGCCAAGCTCTCTGAGAGCAGGCCTGTTCCGCTCTCACCTTTGTGCTCTCAGTGGCCCATTGAATGCATGTAGTGAACTGCATTCCTGGCTGTGGGACCATGACCCAGCCGCTAAATCTCTCTGGTGCTGTTTCCTAATCTGCTACACTGGGGAAATGACTCCTGTGATAACTGGCCCAAAGGGTTGTTTGGAGGGTCAAAGGGGACCCTTCAAGAGCTTTATTGACTAGTGGTGGTCCAGTTTGTATAACCTGAAGTTCTTGGAACTCTACCGGACACCCATTTGAATTATAAAAATAGCTGGTGTTTACAGAGCCCCTACTAAGTCAGGGACAACTGGGATCTCAACTTCCTCACAACAACCCCGCAGTCCAGCCTCCACCCTCCCCTTTATTCCTTCTCAGCTGCTTTCGGGGAAAAGTCAGGTCAGGGGCCCTCCCTGTTTCTTCTGGGAAGACAATCAGGAAATGCTTCTTTCCTCTGCACTGTTGTGGGCCTCCCCACCCCTTCTAGGAAATCAGGAACAGCACAGTTTGGAGGCTTTCGTCATTGCCCTGTGTGCAGACTTTTATCGTGTTTTGTACCCAGACCTCCCACCTGGTTGATCTGCGTTAGAGATGGATGGCCCCAGAGAATCCTGGGATCTCAAACAAATAGGTACAAACGAGTTATCAACAGAATAAATAGCAAAATATATATATATATATATCAACAGATGTTTGCCTAGAAAGAGCACCAGGATTAAAAGTGAAGATTGGGAAAGGCTGGTTGTAGAAAGCATGCTTTTAGCTGGGAGGCCAGGAAGCAGACCCAAGGAGGGCCAGCGCTCCCCCAATCACCAGTAACAATAACAATACTTTGTGTGATGTCCATAAATGTAAAATTGGCCACAGAAAAGGCTGACACCAGGTGGATGATCCTGGATATGCTAATGTAATGAAAGCGGCTCAGCTGTGGACTCCCGAAGTGGACTGACCAGGGCAGAGGGTCCTGGGACTGTCCCTTCCTTGGTGCCGGAAGCCCCCCCCCTCAGAATTCCTCCCAAGGTCACAGGCTTTTTCTAGTTCTCATCTACCATTTACTCATATTAAGTTTGCAGTGCACTGAGCACACCAGATCCTTCTCGGACAGATGCTGCGTAGCCTTCCTCCAGAATAAATAGACTTGTGCTGTTTATCATTATGCATTTATAGCAAAGTAAGGAGCAAAATGCTTGCCATTTCACCCCTAAGACATTTCATCTTATTCAATTTGGCCGGTCAAGTTCTTCTGGAGCCTGACTGTCTGTCATCAGGCACGTTTTAGCTCTCCCCTGTAGCTGGGCGTCATTCATTTACTCAGCCTATCCAAGTCACTGCTGATGATGTAGATCCTGGGGTGTGTCCTTGAAGGCATCCTTCCCAGATGACCGTGCACCTTCACAAAAGCTCTTTGGATGCAGCCACTCATCCCTGGGGCCAATCCCACCGGACTAGTATCATCTCACCCTCTTGTCACCCGGAATTGTTGTAGGGAACTGGACAAGTGCTTTGGGAAATTCCAGTTAAATTGTGTTTTCAGTATTCTTCTGATCTAATAGTCTCAGGTAATCATCAAGTCAAGATGTCAACAAGCACTTATTACGTGCTTACTGTGTACCAGGCACTATGCTGAGTGAGTGTTGAGAATACATAGAAAGGCAAAACCAGTTTGTGCCCTCAATGAGCTCACATCCTAATGCTGGGAGTCAACGTGAAAACAATGATGCTTGAGTGCACACACACACACATGTGTACACAAGTAGGTGTACACGTGTTTACATACATGTAGGTAAATATGTGTATGCATATGTACATGCAAATGAATATATGCATTTATATGCACATGTAGTCGATCAACACTTATTAAGTACCTACATACACTCATGTATGTATGGAGTAGCCACACTGTAATGAATCCATATGTGTGTGCATCTACATAAACACACAGTCTATACTGTACATGCACACATGTCCATACTGTACTTATACACATACATACATATATACATACACATGATGTAAGTGAGTGGTCATTTGAGAGGGAAGGAGCCAGGTGTGGGAGGGTTCAGACCCGGAAAGGCTTCTTGTGAAGGCTATACTTGAGCTGAGTCTTCAGGGCAGGCACAGAAGACAAGAGGTGGACAGGAGGGAGAGCCTTCTAGGCACCAGGAGCTGGTGGTAGGAAGGCAGGGATGGAGTCAGGAGATGGAGGGGCACGTGTGAGGACCAGCCAGGAAGCCAGTGTTGCTAGGCTGAAGAGTATTTGGGTGAGAGGTTTAAGGTATAAGCCAGTTGTCCTGATGTAGATCTTGCCAGTGGACCCAGATGGCTCTGGAGGAGAGAGTGAGTTGATGACCTTGCACAGCCCCCCCTCACTTAAACCCAGTTCAGTGCAAGTCATGACATCACCTCCTGATGTCGGTCCTCTTGGAGAACGAAGGACAAACAACAACAACATTAAGGTATAAGAAGACTGGAAGGGGAGGAGGGGCAGGTTATGAAGCACTTTGAATGCCAAGCAGAGGATTTTGTTCCAGGGTGCAATAGGGAGTCACTGGGGTTATTGGGTAGGATGAGGGGAGGGGTTACAGGATCAGATTAGAACTGTTGGAAAATCTTTTTAGTGACTGGATGGAGGATGGATAGGAGTGGGGAGAGACTCCAGGTAGGCAGACCCCCGCCCCCAGCAGCTATTGCAATAGTCCAGATCACTGCAGTGAGGGTCTGCACTGGGGGGTGGCAATATCAGAGGAGAGAAGGGGGAAGTATTGAGAGATGTTGTGACCTACCTTGGCCACAGATCAGGGATGGGGGGGAGGGAGGAGTTGAGCTGAGGTTTGGAGCCATAAAAATTAGCCGGGCATTAGTTTGGCATCATCCGTTCTCAGGAAGCCATTCTGAATCTTTGTGACCACCATGCCCTTTTCATCACGAGGGGCCAGAATTATGCCAGAAATCAAAGACAAGCTCACTTGGGTTGCTAATTTCATTCTCTTTTTTATTGTTGTTGGAAATCCATCCAATAGCCTGGTTGAGCTGCTAGAGTACCAGGCTTGGAATCAGGTACGCTTGACTTCATCTTCTATTTACTAGCCGGATGACTGTGGGCAAGTCACTTCATCTCAATGAGTCTCCATGTCCTCTTCTGTAAAATGGTCATGATAATGTCATGAGGGGCTACCCCGCTGGGTTGTGGCTCTGCTCTGCTAGCATCATGTATGAAATGGGCCTTGCCAAGCTTAGCGGCAGTAGTCATGCCAGTTGTCCTTGTCGCTGTTGCTCTTTTCCAATATGGTGGCACTCCTCTCTTTCTCCAGTCATTCAAAGACCCCAAAGACCTTTCCATACCCAGGTCTTTTTGGGCTCATCCAAGGCAGCTGTTTTCTGACTATTACCTACTTGTCTTGGGCACCCAGGTTCTATTAGCCACTCGTGTTCTCTCCCTTCCAGTGCAATGATCATTCTACTTGTCCTTGATCATTGAAGGTGGCCAGGGGTATAGGGGGTAAAGAATTCTGGACTTGGGATCCAAGAAGACCTGAATTTGAACCCTGCCTCAGACACTTACCATCTATGAGACACTGGTCAAGTCACATAACTAACTTCTCTGGGCCTCAGTCTTCCAATCTGTGAAATGGGGAAGGCGCTGGACTTCATGGCTTGTACAAATCCTTCTATGATCCTACTGAGTTGGTCCATCAGTGCCTCAGTCTTGGGTGAGCACTGAAGATGGGAACTGGGTAGATTCCAGAAATGAACAGAAAGAAGAGAACAGTGAAGGTTGTATTTTGAATTTTATCTTACAGGCAAGCATTATGAGCCTTTTCTTTTCTTTTTCCTTTTTTTTTTTTTTTTGGTGGGGCAATGAGGGTTAAGTGATTTGCCCAGGGTCACACAAGCTACTTAGTGTCAGATGTCTGAGGCTGGATTTGAACTCAAGTCCTCCTGAATCCAGGGCTGGTGCTTTATCTACTGCACCACCTAGCTGCCTGCTCACCATGTCTTTTTTGATCTTCACAACAACCCCGTGAGGTAGGCGCTATTATTATCCCCATTTTACATATGGGGAAACTGAGTCCCAGAGAGGGGAAAGTGACTTCTCCAAGATGACAAATCGTCAGAGGTGTGCTTGGATTTCAGTCCTCTGATTTCAATGCTTTCCCCACTGTACCTTTCCCTTGCATACATCCCATTACTGCCATCTTTGCTGATTAGTCCTGAGGCTTCCCCCTTCCCCCCCATCCTCATGGTCAGACTCTGCTACATTTGCAGGTGGCAGAGGCCAAATAGAGACTGGTGGATGGGACTTTTGGAAGCGCTGAGCCTCTGGCTGCTTTACCCTCTTACAGAACGTGAGGATGTTTAGTGGGCAAAGTTCCCAACTCGCCCTGTCACGGTACTGACCCGGCTTTATAGCTGCCTGGTTATTTATGACAGATCGATGTTCTCTGGGAAGTCATCCCTTCTGGTGAGTGAGTCAGGCAAGGCAACGAAGGATGAGAAAATGACTTCATGATGTCCCGCATTCCTTGGAGGGGCAGGGTTAGGAAAACTGAAACATAAGATGCTTAGGGAGAGTTTGTTGTCTCAGACTTTTAATAGCAATACTTGGAGACAGCACAGGAGATGATCCCTAAGGGTCCTTCCCAGGACCAGAGAGCTGTTGCTTTGAGGGGCAGCTCAGAGGCATCTAGTCTACCCCCATTGTACAGATGGGGAAACTGAGGCTCAGGAGGAGAAAGGACTCACCCATGGTCACACAGGGATAAGTGACAGAAACAAGCTCCCTTAACTTGAAATTGAGTGGCAAAGTCCAGCACTCTTGTCATGACTCCAAATTATCTCCCTTACAGCTTAAAAGGGAGACTCAAGATTTGAAAAAAGCAAACCCAAATTGTGCCCAGTTTACTGTCGATGTGTTGCTGTATTTGGGGGTCATTCAGTGCCTTTGCTACCTACTGTCTGGGGGACTAGGCGAGTCCCTTAATCTCCAGGAGCCTCAGTTTTCCTACCTGTAAATGGGACAGGTTGGACTCCATGACTTCTTAGGTCCTTCCAGATTTCAATCCATGATCTATGACCTGCGGCCCCTAAGATACCCTTCCAGCTGTGAATCTGTGGTGCTGGGGTCTTCTACCTCAGAGGGTGGGTGATTTCAGTGACGTGGGCATTCCTTCCCGAAAGGTGGCTCCTGACCCGTCTGTGGCTGCTTATGCTGCACTGCTCTTCTCCATATAGGAATGAAAGAAGGAATTCATTAATGTATTAACCAACTTAATTAATAATAAGTAAATGAATCAATAAGCATAATTAAGTGTTTACTCTGGGCCAGGCATTGGCCTAAATGCTGGGGATAGAAATAGAAAATTGTGATAGGCCCTGCCCTCAAGAAGTTTACATTCCAATGGGGGAGAGTGGACTTCTAGGGGAGTGTGACAGGGAGGGGTCCAGAAGCAAAACGAAATTTATTTGGCAAGGGGGTGATGGGAAGGTATGTGAACGGTGTGCAGGTGTTTGGCTTCAAGGTGGGGGGTAAAGGAAATTGGGTTCCCCAGAAAAAATGAGCCAGTTAGGAGGAGGTGGTAATATTGGGGGGCAGGCTGGGAGTTCTGTATCTGGAAGTGTGAACACTTCCTGGGTGTGTTCTCTGGTCCTGGAGGTAAGGAGGCTGGTGAAAGGGAAAGAAAAGGAAGAAGCATTGATTAAGCACAACCGCTGAGCCAAGATCATTACAAATATTACCTTGTTTGATCCTTATAACTACTCTGGGAAGTAGGTGCTTTTATTATCTGCATTTTACATCTGAGGAAACTGAGTCAGGCAGAGGTGAAGTGACCTGCCCAAGGTCTCACAGTCAGCAAGTATTGAGTGGTGAAAAAACGAATCCATGTCAATTTTCCCTCTCCCTTTTCTCCTGACAGTGTAAGGATTACAAGGATACCCACACACTGCCCATCACTGATCCCTTGGTCTTGCTCCATGATCAGCCCCTTTTTGGGGGGTCATTCCTCCAGTTATGCTCCTCCAGAATTCCTCATTGGTTCCCCTCACCCTCTCTTGCTCGGTCTTCACAACAATCCTGCCAGGTGGGAAGGGAAAGGATTCCCATTCTTATGTTATAGTTGAAAAGACATGGTCAGAATGCTGAAGGCCCCTCTCTGACGTTGCACAGTGATTGGTAATGGAGTCCAGATTAGAACCCAGGACTCTGGGATTGGCTGATATGGGAATTTTAGTCAGAGGACCCAGGCTTGGATCCCACAACTCTCCCATTCAGTACACATGTGATCTTGAGCAAATCATCTTCCTTTTCTGGAAAACAAGAGGGCTGGAAGATTAGACAGGAAGTCCATTGCAGCTATAAGTCTACCATCCAGTCAATCAGTCAGTCAACTGGCTGCAAATATTTGTTAAGTACCTACTGTATACCAGGGACTGTAGTAGGCACTGGGAGTCCCCATTTACAGTGTGATACACATCCCAGCACAGGGAGCCTTGCTCAGCCTGGGAGCCAGCCCGGGTGCCAGCCCAGGTGCCCGGGTGCCAGTGTGGGTGACTCTGTCCCTCTCTCCCTTTTCTCTCCTGGCTGGAGCACCTCCCTCCCCACGGTTCATCTCAAGCTTGGTCTCCCATCATTAAATGGTATTAAGTCCACTCATGATGACTGTGGTTTCAGGTTACTGTCACCTGTGTGATGACATGTGTGGCATTTGAATGAGGGATGGGCCGTGAGAGGTGAGCGAATGAGGCAGAGGAGAGTCTCCCTACCTGAGGTTTATAATGACAAGGAAGTGCTTGAGGAAGGAGCTCACAAGGCTTGACTGGACATGACATGATTAAGCATTCATTCATGCATTCATCGATTCATTGATTCATTCCTTCTCTTTTTCTTTCTTTCTTTCTTTCTTTTTTTTTTGTGAGGCAATTGGGATTAAGCGATTTGCCCAGGGTCACACAGATAGTAAGTGTTAAGTGTCTGAGGTCGGATTTGAACTCAGGTCCTCCTGACTCCAGGGCCAGGGCTCTATCCACTGTACCACCTAGCTGCTCCCATTCATTTATTCTCATCATCAAAAAATCTTTAGTCAGTACCTGCCACTCACTGTTTACTAGCTGTGGGACCCTGGGCAGGTCACTTAACCTCTTTCTGCCTCAGTTTCCTCAATTGTAAAGGGGAACCGTAATAGCACCTACTTCCCAAGGTTGTTGTAAGGATCAAACGAGTTAATATTTGTAGTGGTCTTAGTTCAGTGTCTGGCACCTGCTAGGTGCCAAAGCCCAATAGTAACAACAACAACAAGGAACTGCCTACATTAACTGTCACCATATTAACTCATTTGACCTTTGCAGCCCCCTATGAAGTAAGCTGAGAATTATTATATCCACTTTATAGATGAGGAAACAGCCTCCGAGAGGTTAATAAAAATGTTGATGCTGATGTGCACAGCGCATGAAAGTTTGAAGACTGCTTTGGATTCTGTTCTCACATTGGCTCCTCATGATCATTCTGGGAGGGGGTGCCACTGTTTTCTCCATTTTATAGGGAGATGCTGAGGCCCAGAGAGGTTGAATCACTTGCCCAGGGTCACACAGCCAGTAAGGCAGGCCTTCCTGATCTCACGTCTGCTGTTCTATCCACTGTTCTGTGCTGGTTCTGCAGTTGACCCTGAAATTCCCCACCCCAGCCTTTGCATATCCTCTTCCCCTCTTTACCTATTGAAGCTAGGTAGGCCACATGGTGCGTAGAGCTGTGGCGTGGAGTCAGGAAGACCTTGGTTCAAATCCTGACTCAGACATTCACTAGCTGTGTGACACTGGACAAGTCACTTTAACCTCTCTGTGACTCAGTTTCCTCATCTGTAAAATGAATTGGACTTGATGACTTTTTGTTTTGTTTTGTTTTTGTTTTTTGCAGGGCAATGGGGGTTAAGTGACTTGCTCAGGGTCACACAGCTAGTAGGTGTCAAGTGTCTGAGGTTGGATTTGAACTCAGGTCCTCCTGAATCCAGGGCTGGTGCTTTATCCACTGCGCCCCCTAGCTGCCCCGACTTGATGACTTCTAAGGTCTCCAGCTCTAGAACTAAGATTTTATGATTTTCGGATCAGTCTCCCACCAGTGAGGTGACCCTGGGTAGGTCACCTAACCAAACTGAGCCCCAGTTTTCTCATTTGTAAGATGAGTAGGTCGGAATGATGGTCTCTCAGTTCCCTTCTGGCTCTAGATTCTGGTTCTATCTTTACTTTAAATTATAGTAATTACAAGGAACGTTTTGCAGCATCCTGTAGAGGACAGTCTGCTATTTGCATGGGGCTCATTCCTTCATTCCCGGCCAAAGACTGTTTCTGCATCTTCCCCTGAAGCCTGGAGCTACCCACCTGCTTGGTGATTTGGGACCTGCTCTGGAGGGGCAGAGTTGTGACATTAGTGCTACCCTCTGGAGCCAAACCGAGCAAGCCTAATCCGTCCTCCATATGAACGATAGCCCTTTGGAGACCTGCAGATGCCCCTCCCAGCCTGCCTAAATCTTCTGCTCTCTGCCTTAAACAGCCCCCGGTCCTTCAGATGATCTCGGACCCAGGCCCCTCACCCTCCTTGGGAGATGCTCTGACTTAGGAGTGAACCCAATATCCCCATGATGGTTGGACCTGAGCGGGGGAAAAGGGAGACAGCAGGTCCCTCGCTTGGCATCTTGGCAGCTCTTCTGGCTGCTCCCTGGACTCAGAGCGAGCTGAGCATCCTCACAAAAGCCCCAGGGCTTGCTTTGGTTTTGTGGTTATCACTCCAGACACTCCTTTCTACCTGTGTCTCTCGCATCCTCCCCTCTGAGGGGCTGACATTTTGGATGGTAGAACCTGAAACAGATCCCGGACAAAACTGGTCTTGTCGGCCTCAGCCTGTGGACAGGCCGGATTCATGGGAGCCACAAACGTGACTAACCTGCCGTCCACACCTTCACCCAAACCACCGATACCAATGCCAGAAAGGAAAGGACAAGGGCAGGTACCCGAGAGGCCCCACTGGGAATCCCCTTTACTACAAGCTATGTCCATTAATCATCTCTCTTTTGATCAGGTCAGCTAACCAGTTCTGAATTCCTGGAACTATACTAATATGTAAATGAACAAATGAATGAGTGAATGAATGAATGAACAAATAAAGTATTTTGCTTTTGTTTTTGTTTTTTTGCACAGGGCAACGGGGGTTAAGTGACTTGCCCAGGGTCACACAGCTAGTAAGTGTCAAGTGTCAAATAAAGTATTTCCTCAGTGCTTACTATGGGCAAAGCATTGTGCTGAGAAAAGACACCACCAGTCCATGATCTCAGGGGGCTCCCATTCACATGGGGGAGATTCAGCCACAAGGCAGATGGGAAGTGTGAAGGTCCCATGGTCCTTAGGCAGAAGCAGCAGAACACAGACATTCATGCCTCCTCTTGAATGTCACTTCCACGATCAAATGAGATCAGCTTCCGGTGTTGCACCGTTGGCCAGGGCCAAGGGCTTTGGTGGCCAGTCTTTCTCTCTGGGTCTTTGGTAGCTGTGGCTGCAGCCCCTGCAGGAGCAGGTCCAGGCTGCATCTCCCCGGGGGCTGCTTCCCAGAGTGATGACTAAGGGCACTGGGCTGGAAGTACTACTGTTTCCAAGGCTCTTGGGTTCAGGGTCTTGGACTGTGTCCACTGGGACTTAAGGGTCCCGACAGAATGGACCTGGTAGACTAGTCCTTGGGGTGATGGTGGTTGGACTTGCCTATTATCTCTTCCTCAGGGGGCCTTGCTGCTCCAGTTAGGCTGACTTGCTCTCCCTTGTTGGGGATGCTCGGCCCCTTCTCCATAGGGGACCATGTGGCTCAGGGCTTGGTAAATGTCTTGTTGAAATTCACTTGAAATCTAATGCAGGCCACGCTGACCTTTTAGTAAATGGGGTTAGTCTGGCATGGCCTGCTCTTGTTGAACCCATGTTGGTTCCTAGTGATCCCTTCTTTTTTCTAAATGCTCACAAATTACCTTTTAGAATAATCCTTTCGGGGCAGCTAGCTAGCGCAGTGGATAGAGCACCGGCCCTGGAGTCAGGAGTACCTGAGTTCAAATCCAGCCTCAGACACTTAACACTTACTAGCTGTGTGACCCTGGGCAAGTCACAACCCCAATTTCCTCCTTAAAAAAACAAAAACAAAAACAAATAAAATAAATAGAATAATCCTTTCTAGCATTTTCCTGGGGATTCACCAGATGCTCCAGCCTAGGCTTTGAACCACTACCCCCTCCAGCTATGCAACCTGGTGAGTGTTGGGTACTCAGTGGCCCGGTCAGGACACAGGGCACTCTTGGAGCTGGAGTTTCTTTGTGGGTCCTGAGTCATTCCATGGCTGTTAAGAAAAGAGGTTTCAGGAGAACCTGGTGAAGTCACAGAAAACAGAATGTCAGAACTTCAAGGAATCTTAGAATCAGACCCCTAAGGGACCTTGGGGGGCATCTAATTCAACCATCTCATTTTATGGATAAAGAAATTGAGGCCCAGAGAGGAGAAATGACTTGCCAAGATCAGATGGTAAGTCAGTGGCAGAACTGGGAGTAAGTCCTTGGTCTGCTGAGTGTTCCTAAGCCCCATGGCCTGACCATTCCTAACCTTTCCACGTTCGCATTTGGGGGCTGTAGGAATCCTATAGTCCACAAGCCCTTGGTACTGTACCAACACATTTCCCTTCCCATTGCCAATGCCCTCCAATCACAGGTAGGAGGCCTTGCTGGCCGCTGTTGGCCTGAGATAGACTTGACCACCCAGGAACGTTGACTTGTCTACAGACTAATTGGGACTTTTGATCTAATTATCCTCTACTTTTACAGACGAGGAAACTGAGGCCCATAAAATCCCAGAATCTTTGAGTCTCTCCCCACCCCAGTCTATCTTTTACTAAGCCTCACCCTAACCCCAAATTGGAGCCAAGATCTTCCTCAAGTTCATCTCTAGTCTTGTCACCTCCACCAGCTCCCCCCAACCCCATCTTCTCACCATTCAGTAAACAATTACTCCCTCTTCCCTCCAGGATCGAATCCAAATGATTCCATTTGGCTGTTTAAGTCCTTCACAACTGGGCTCCTTCCCAGGCTTTTAGGGCTTGCACCTCCCCCACCCCCACCTCCCACCAACATGCTGCAGGGTTTCCTTGCCCTTCCTCCCACCAGACCCTCCATCTCCAGACTTCTCCTATTTCTATTGGCTCTCCTCCCTGCCTGGAGTGTTCTACCTCCTCATCTCCACCTCTTTGCTCCCCTCAAAGCTCAGTTCAAATCCCACCTTCTCTAAGAAGCCTTTGCATTGCCCCAATGCTAGTGCCTTCTATCAGAGAGATCTCCAATTTGTTTGTACATCGTTATTTGCCTAGGTCTCTTCCATCAGAATCCAAATGATTCCATTTGGCTGTTTAAGTCCTTCCAACAGATGGGAGCCCCTTGAGGGCAGTGACTGGTTTCTTAACCTTTCTTTACATTCCCAGAGCTTAGCCTAGTGCCTAGCACACAGTTGGTGCCTAATAAATGCTTATTGATTGAGTTTGGAAGGAACCCAGAGGCCATTTTATCCAAGATGCACCTTAACAAACATCTCCTCTCCATCTATAACAAATGGTTCTCTATCCTTTGCTTGAGGACCTCAGATGCAGGGAACTCCTGAAGCAACCCCATGCCACTCTTTGAATGTTCTCCTTGTCAGGAAGTTGTTACTGACATCTGGTCCCAAACAGCCGCTTTGCGACTTCCGTCAATTCTTCTCCTCTCTAGGCTAAATGTTCCTATTTGCTGTGACTGATCCTCATATGACATGAAATGGAGGCCCATCATCTTTCTCTAGATATTTTCCAGTTTCCTTTTGTTCTTCCTACATGATGCCCAGAACTGAATACTCCAAATCTGTTCTGACCCTGGCAGGGAACAACAGGAGGACATGAGGCCTTTCTTAGAGCAGCTTCAGAACACACTAATTTTTTTTCTAGTTGCCATTTCACATTCTTTTTCTTTTTTTTTAATTTTAGCAGGGCAATGGAGGTTAAGTGACTTGCCCAGGGTTACACAGCTAGTAAGTGTCTGAGGCCGGATTTGAACTCAGGTACTCCTGAATCCAGGGCTGGTGCTTTATACACTGCACCACCTAGCTGCCCCGCCATTTCACATTCTTGACTCACATTGAGCTTGAGGTCCACTAAGACCCCAGATCCTTTTTGGATGAACTACAGTTGCCTTGGGATAGAGTTAAAGCATGAAGAGATCAATCACTTAACTAATCAATTAGCATTTTAAAAGCATCTATGTGGCCAGCATTGTGTCAGGCTCTGGTGATACAAAAGTAAAATCATCTCTGGCCTCCAGGAACTTTTGTTCTCTTGGGGAAATGCAGCACATCACAGATAAATAAATACACAGTGATTTGGAGGAGGAGTAATAAAAAGCAGGGGAATCAGGAAAAGCCTTTGGAAGGAGATGGCACTGGAACAGAGCCTCGAAGGGAACAAGAGGGCTCTAAAACTAAGGGATGAGGAGATAGCCTGACAATGATGGAAGGCTTGTGCAAAAGCATGGAGGTGGGAGATGAGGAACAGTAAGTAGGCCAAATGTGGCTGGAGCACAGAGCACCTGAAGGGAAGTAGTCCTATTAGCCTTAAAAGGATGGCTGACACCTGATAATGAAGGGCTTTAAATATGAATCAGAGGAGCTTGCATTTTGTCCTGAAGGCAGTGGAGAACCTTAGAAACTTCTAGAATCTGGGACATCTTAGAAATCATCTAGTCTAGGGGTTCTTAACCTCAGGTATGTGAACTTAAACATGTGTGTATATATTTTATATAATATGCATGTATATGTGTGTGTATGTGTATATATGTATGTATATTTTTTGTGGGGGGGAGGGGGCAGCCAGGTGGTCCAGTGGTCAGAACTCTGGGCCTAGCATCAAGAAGACCTGAGTTCAAAGCCAGCCTCAGATGCTTACTAGCTGTGTGACCCTGGGCAAGTCACTTAACCCCCACTGCCCTGCAAAAAAAAAAAAAAGAAAAGAAAAAAGAAAACCCTAAATGGGGTCACAAAGAGTCAAACACAGCTGAAACAATTGAACGACAAAAACAATATATATGTGTGTGTATTTATGTTTATTTATCTTGATAGTGGTGTTTCCATGGAATTGGTTTCCTTTGTAATTGTATTTTATTTTATGCTTTTAAAAGTATTCTTCTGAGAAGAGATCCCCAGGCTTCACCAGAATTCCAGACAGGCCTGTGACACAAAAAAAGGTTATTGATCTAGTCTAATATCTTCAGTTTACAGATGAGAAAACTGAGGTTCAGGGAATTACAGTAACTCCTCTAAAGTCACATGGATAGCAATGAACAGAGACAGGATTTGAACACAGGGACTCGGATGCCAAATGCCTCGTTCATCCCAGAACCTCTGTGAAGCCCCTCATTTTAGATGAAACTCAGTGAGGATGTGACTTGCCCAAGCTCTTCTAATGAATTAGTGGGGTTTGAGATCAGAGGACCATGTCTGGGACCTTTGAAATCACTGGGTCCAAGCTATCACTTTGCAGGCTGGTCCAAGGCCACTCAGAGCCCTGGGGGTCAAACATAGCTCCTCTGCCTACAAAACTCATGCTCTTTGCCCCACAGTAGGCTGTCTCTTGGTGGCTTGACTGGGCACTAGAACCAACACGCGTTTGCCTGCTGAGTGTTACAGCTCTGGGGGAAGTTTTGCCCTTGGGAGAGAAGCCCAGTCTCCCCAGGGCTGAGGAACTTTACAGACTGGCCTTGGAGAAGGGAAGTTTGGGTGGGAACAATGCCTCCTTTCTGGTCTCTGGGAGTGACCCATACAAAGCCTCCTCCAGTGACCCACTCCTCTAGGGCTGCTCCCTAGACTGTGCTGGGAATGTGGGGCCAGAACACAAGGTTCTCCTTGTGCTGAACTTGTTTGATGCCATCTTTATAAATGGAAACTGAGCAGCTGGGCTGGAGAGAGCAGGGGTGGGTATGGCTGCTGTGATGGGGACTGACAGGGAGCTCGCTGACTAATTGGCATCACCCCAGCTAGCATCATAATAAAACAATGTGACTTGTTTGCATTTCTGAGGCTAGCAACCCTGAGCAAGCTCCGGAAGAGGATCCAGGGGGCTCTAGGCTCCATTCTACAGTCGGGAGCTGAGGTTGATGGGCAGTGTCTATAGTGAGGTCAAGATGATTGTCTGTGAAACCAATCTGTCTCATACACAAACAGAGCAGCGGGTCTAGGGCTGAGAGAAACCTTAGAATATGGGTACGCGAATAGGTTTCAGAGGGTCTGTGACACACACACACACACACACACACACACACACACATATATATATATATATATATATGTCTGGATGTATATATTTAAACTAACCTTTGATTTCCTTTGTAATCCTGTGTATTTTATTTTATATCCATGAAAATATTATTCTGAGAAGGGGTCCAGAGCCTCCGTGGGACTGTCAGGGGGTCTAAGCTACAAAATGATAGTTTAGAACATAGAACACAAAATGTCAGCATCGGGAGGGACCTGAAGACATAGGCAGAAGAACTGGGTGGCACAGTGAATAGAATACCAATCCTGGAAGTGATATGGGATGGAATTAGGGTCAAATTGATTGTGAGTTGTCCCAAAAGAATTACAAGACTCAGTGACTCAGTTTCCCAAGTTTTATCACAATACTGCGAGTGAACACAGGGAGAGAACCAGAAAAGTGGAAAGGTATCTCTTCGAATAGGGAAAGAAAAGACAGTTATATTTATAGTATGGATAAATTGATTATCAGTCTCATTATAATTATAATCTCCACTTTAGGGAGATACAGGGGAAGGCTTATCCTAATTTGGAGTTCCTGGGGGCTTATGCCAACCCCTGAGGTGGGTACCCTTTTCTGTGGAGGTATGTTTTGGGAGTTTACGCGTCATAAGGTGAATCTGGGGACAAATTTGGCCTTTTCTGTACATGTCACCTTTTCATTCCCATGCCTGGTTTCAAAATATTTTCATTTATCAGTTAGAATTTCTATGCCTTGTCTGTGTATTATTGTTATAGTTAAGGTTTCTATGACCTGCCTCTTTATGTTCTTGTTAGAAGTGCTGATTAATGTGGGTAATGAGAACCTAGGCCTTGACTTGTATTAATGAAGACTCAAGTCTTAAATTTTCCATTAACTGGGGTCTGAATTTCTCTTAGAGCTCAGATCTAAATTAGAGCTTGGGTCTCAGGTTTTCCAGTTAACCCCTTTTTTGCCTCTTACATCAGCATCAGGAGCTCCTGAGTTCAAATCTGACCTCAGACATTTACTAGTTGTGTGACTCTAGGCAAGTCACTTAACCCTGTTTGTGTCAATTTCCTCATCTGTCCAATGAGCTGGAGAAGAAAATGACAAACCACTGTAATAGCTTTGCCAAGAAAACCCCAAGTGGAGTCACAAAGAGTTGGAGAATGTAGAGCACAGAATGTGAGGGTTGGGAGGGACTCGAAGTCATTTGGTGCAACGCCATCATTGAGTTAACCTGAGAGGTTAAGTGATTTGCTTCTGTAATGATTGGAATGGCGCCACCTGCTGGAGATTTACTGTAGAAAAGCTCTGACATGAGGAGAAGGCCTCTGAGGGCAAGCCATGGGGTCAAGGTCCTCAGTGACGTTTGCTCGTGGGTATTGTCTGTTAAGGCTACCAGCCAATCACCTTGAGGGGCCTCCCGTTTCTGGGAGGGGGACATGAAGTAGGAAGCGGATGCTGGCAGAGGGATTCTCTCTCTTTTTGGTTCCTGACCTCACCATGGAGGGTCAGATGATGGGGTCTCTTAGAAATAGTTAGATTTTTACCTTTCTCTCTGATCCTAATGCTCTTTAATAAATACTTAAACATTTAAACACTCTTGCTAAAGCTTATATTTTATTGGCGACCACTCATTAGATATTTTAAATAGCATAGGTAGAATTTTAGTCCTTACACTTCAAGTCACACAAGCTGGGGGTGGAGGTGGCAGTGGCCCAGGGGACTGACTGGTAGGGAGGACAATCTGACCATGGGTTTAGCTATACTGGCAGATGGGTTGTCCCATCCGGCAGAGAATCCATTCTGTGCTTCCCTAGAGGTTGGGGGAGGGGGCGAAGGCAAGCCCTGGGGAAGGGTACAATGGCCACAGGAGCTGAGACACAGCAGCCCTGAGGCCGAAGGACTGGGCTTGTGCTCTGTTGGGATGGTCTGGTGGAAGGGGGCAAGGTGTGGGGACTGTGGTCCCGGGACTACCTTTAGGAGGAACCAAGCGTCGGTGCTCTAGGGCAAAATTCTGTCTGCCTCTCCCTGGTTGTGGTTTCGAAGCTAGGATTTGGCTTCGGGGGCTCTGCCCCTCTGGCTGACCTTTGCTACCCTTTTTCCAGCATCTAAAACATCAACAGCACGAAGGGCCATATAGTCTTTTTTTTTTTCTTGGTGAGAGACCTTTAACGGGCATGGCTACTGAAGTAGGAGCCAAGTGACTGACATACCAGGGGATGTTTGTGGGGATTTATATAGGGATGTCTCCCCCTGGAAGAAAGATTTCACAAATGTGCCCCTAAGCATTAAGGGGAAAGCTGGACCTGGGGTGCCCATCAACCCTTTCTTAAATTAAAAAATAATTTAAAATAAACTGTTATTTATAGCAGTTTCCTCATGAGATTTCGTATTATATCTCTCCCCCACTCCCTCCCAACTATTATCTCTTAGAATAAAATTTTTTTAAAAAAGAAAGGAGGGGAGGAAGAGAGGAATGGAGGAAGGGAGGAAGGGAGGGAAGGAGGAAGGAAGGAGAGAAGGAAGGAAGGAAGAAAAGAAGGAAGGGAGGGAGGAAGGGAGGAGGGAAGGAAGAAGGAAAAAGTTTTGCAGAAGACACGTCAGCAAGGCAACAAGCATGTTGGTATGTTATCTACTCTGTCACCCAGCTACCTTGCTGGAATTTGAGTTCAAATCCTCTCTCAGACACCTACTAGTCATGTGATTCTGGGCAAATCATGCAACCTAGCTGAAAAATGTAATGGGTCAGATTCTGAAATTCCTTCCAGCTCTAAATAAACAAATGAACCTTGGGGGATATGCCCAGCAGAGGAATCTCTAGGCCAAAGATTATGGACATCTTGGTCACTTTCTTTGTATGATTCCAAATTGCTTTACACAATGCTCTAACCAATTCACAGCTCCACCAACAATGTACTAGTGTGCCCATCTTGCCATAACCTGTCCAACACTGACTGTTTCCATCCTTTGACATTTTTTGCCTGGTCTAGCCTGAACTACATTAACATAGCAGATAGATGAAGAAGTGTGATTAAGGGACACAAGATGGCACGGTGGGAAGAATGGACCAAAGGCCCTGGGTTTGAATCTTGTTCTTCCCCTTATAACTTGAGGATCTTGGGTCAAGTCCTCTGTAAAATGACATCGGCTTGTTTTCCATCTGTCAGTTTATGAAGTATTTCCCCTTCTATAATCTGCTGAAGGAGGTGGTACAAGTATTTTCATCCCCATTTTTCAGGTGAGAAACCAATGACAAGCAAGGGGACCACAGAGCTGGTGTCAGAGACTGGCCTGTCTCCTGGGGCTTCGGAGATCAAGGGCAGCAGCACTTTGTCCGTAACCCTGAGTTGGGGCATGTTAGTAGGAGTGTTTCCTGGGGCCATTTGACCTTCTGAGTGACCCAGACTGCACCTGGAACCCAGCTCTGAGAAGGGCCCATGGGAGAGCTCCTCCCCACCTGGGGGTTTGCTCAGAGAGCCCTCCAGAGCCACTTACAAAAGGAGGCAGCTCCATGTGTGGGGAATAAGAGGAACAGAGAAGGGCTGGGGTCACTGTGGGGACAGTACTGGCCTTAGCGCCAGCAAGACCCAGCTCCCGCCTGCCTTTTGCCACTTACCAGATGTGTGACCTTGGGTCAATCACTTCTCCTCTGTTGGAATAGAGGGCCTCTGGGGTCTGCCCCAGGCCAGATACTCCAGGATTCCCTGTGTCTTGTAGATTTTCCACGGGGAACATGCATAGAGAGCCTAATTATCTTTCAGGCCTTTGACCAAACTCCCAGGAATGTCCATGGATCCCCTTTAACCGGGCTTGGGAAAATCGCACTTTCCTGGGTGAATCACTGCTGTACCCCCCACCCCCGCCAGGTTCTCTCTCTCTCCCCTCTTTCTCTTCTCTCTCTTCCTCTTTCTTTTCTTCCTCTCCCTCCTAGTTTTTTCCCTTGTCTCCTTTTCTCCCCCCTGCCCCATACATGTTCAAGTTCAGAATAAAAAGAAATAGAAATCTAGAAAAGCCAATCAGCAAGCACCCAAAGCTTGGACTAGATGAGCTCTGGGGTCCCTCCCAACTCTAGATTCTAATCCTAAAACTGGATGAATGAAAGACATGCATTAATCAGCTACTGTGTACAAAGCACTATACTAAGCATGGAGGGGAAAAACCCAAAGCAAGACAGCCCTTTGCCTAGGGGAGCTCCCCTTCTAGCCAGGGAATAGCGGCAGCATTTGTGGAAAGGGGACACCAAAGTCTGGGGGAGAAACAATATTACAGATGGGACGGCTCTGCCTTTCTTACTTCCTTTTTTAAAAAAGTTTTTTTTAATTAATGTTTCTGTTTCTTAGATCACCAGAGTATCTCATGTATCAATCTCCCCCTCCCCAAGAGCTATCCAATATGACAAATAGTATTTTTTTTTTTTTGGTGAAGCAATTGGGGTTAAGTGACTTGCCCAGGGTCACACAGCCAGTAAGTGTTAAGTGTCTGAGGCTGGATTTGAACTCAGGTCCTCCTGAATCCAAGGCCAGTGCTTTATCCACTGCGCCACCTAGCTGCCCCTACAAATAGTATTTTTAAGAGAGAAAAAAGTCAGCAAACCGATTGAGAAAATCATTGTGAAAATCCCCAAATATGTATAATGGGCAACTCCTCTGGCCCCCCCCCGCCTCCAAAAAGGGGGGCTTGGGGCCATCTTCTCATCTCTCTCTATTGAAGGCCCATTTGACTTTGTAATTTTGTTACATTTACTTTTGGGTTTTTGGTGTGTAGTTATTCTTTCCATTATATTGTTGCACTTACTGGATGTATTTTCTTGGCTCTGTTGGCTTCACTCTGAATCTGTTCACAAAGCTCAACACATATCATTGCTTACATCTCAGTAGTATTCCTTTACATTCATGTGCCACAATTTGTCAGTCACTGCTCAATGGATGGGCATCTGGTTTGTTTACAATTCTTAGCTTTCATCAAAGTGGCTGTGCATGTGTATATGTGTGTATTATATGTGTATATGTATAAGTATATGTGTGTGTTGTGTGTGTGTATAAGTATGTATATGCATGTGCATGTGTATGCGTGTGTGTATATGTGTATATATGTATATGTATATGTGTGTATATTTTATCTATAGCTTCTTTGGGAAATAAGCTCAGTGATGGGGTCTCTGGTTGAAAAGTTCATCAACATTTTAGCCACTTTATTTGCATAATTCCCTGTAGCTTTCCCCTCACCTCCTTTTTTTTTTTTTTTTTTTTTTTGGTGAGGCAATTGGGGTTAAGTGACTTGCCCAGGGTCACACAGCTAGTAAGTGTCAGGTGTCTGAGGCTGGATTTGAACTCAGGTCCTCCTGAATCCAAGGCCGATGCTCTATCCACTGCACCACCTAGCTGCCCCTCCCCTCCCCTCCTTTTAAAATCAAGCTCTATGAGTGTTCTACTCCTATGTGGTGCCCAGCATTAATTCTGTTCCTCTAAAGATGTGGTGTCAGGGGCCCTGACTGGGAGTGAAGAGCCCTGAGTTCTAGTCTGGCAGATGGTCAATTGCAGAGAAGGTGGTGACCTGCACCGGTAGAGGGAGTTTGAGCACACGGGAGTCCTATGTATTCAAGGAAAGCACAGGTCCTGTGTCTCCCCTGGAGGTTCCCTATATGTTCCCCATTTCTCTAAGGCACCTCAGAGGCCATGGCTTTTTATCTCTTTTTGGTTTATTTTCTGCAGCTGGGCTTCCTAGGCTGACCTGCTACTCCCTGCAGGGCCAAACTTGGCCAGTACATGTGGGCGATTTCAGCCTCCCCTTCCCCTTTCAATTCGCAGTTCTCTCTAGCATATCAGGAAAGAAGCACGTGTTGGTTATTTCATTTGAAACTCCATTTTCCGTCAGGGGCCAATCCAAACACTGTGACTTTGAGCCGCTGGCAGCAAGCCTGGAGCGCCTCGTGAAAAGCAGCTCAATCTAGCTATTGTCCTCCCAGAGGGTGGTTGGGGAACGTGACTTTTTTTTTGTGTGCCCTAAAGAATTTGAGTGATGGCCCAGAACATCTGTACCCTCGATCCCTGATTTTATTGCAACATAACCAAATATTTCACAAGGGACTGAAATAGCAACAACAGTGCCCATCTTGAGAAATGTTGCAAAATACAATTTTCCTCTCAAAGAACTGCAGCTGAGCTAAGGGGCTGCTGGCACACTGTGTTCTCTTTCTTGCCACTCAAAGGACCCTCACAGCTCTGGGTTTGTGACTTCTAGAGAGAGAGGAGAGAGAGGAGAAAGAGGAGAGAGAGAGAGGAGAGAGAGGAGAGAGAGGAGAGAGAGAGAGAGAGAGAGAGAGAGAGAGAGAGAGAGAGAGAGAGAGGCAGGCTGGGCTCTATTGTCTCTCACTCTTTGAGAGCAGGGATTATTTAATTTAATTTAATATATTTTTTTTTATTTGCATCTCTACCACTTAGAAATTCCTGGCGCATAGTAGGGACTCAACTGACGCTTGATGATATATTTACTTATACTTCCACCCTGGAGATTCAGAGTGGGAGGAGATTAATTAAGTCACAGGTTACGCTCACACCAAGCATCTCCCAAAAGTGTTGGGATAAAAGACATCCATGGTATGGTATTGAGAAGCCAGTGATTTCCTTCACCTAGAATTGCTGCTGAACACACAGAGACCCACATTTTCTACTCATCGACACCCAAATCTAAAGCAGTATTCAATGTTGTTTGTTTGATTGTTTTTGTGTGGGACAATGAGGGCTAAGTGACTTGCCCAGGGTCACACAGCTAGTAAGTGTCTGAGGTCAGATTTGAACTCAGGTCCTCCTGAATTCAGGGCCGGTGCTTTATCCACTGCACCATCTAGCTGCCCCCATCCTTTGTGTTTTAATGGCTTGACCTTCTAGGACATGGCAAACAATAATTATAAAACATTGAGGGGCAGCTAGGTGGCGCAGTGGATCAAGCACCAGCCCTGGATTCAGGAGGACCTGAGTTCAAATTCTACCTCAGACACTTGACACTTACTAGCTGTGTGACCCTGGGCAAGTCACTTAACCCCCACTGCCACTCAAAAACAAAAAACAAAAAACCCAAAACACGAAGGATTTGATGAGACTGCTGGTTAAACCTTTTCCATTTCAGCTGCATTGCATACTGTCCAAACATCTCATTGCAGATCTGTGCCTTCTGACAAGGCGGGCCAGGGCTTGGGCTCATCCTCTTTTACCATGTAGGAAATCCTCTTGTGACTAGTGAGCTCTGGCTGAGAGCCCTTGGGGATCTCAAACTCCTGGAGGCTGCCTCCACGCCTGAATAAATGCATCCCCAGATATGCTCAAGGAAGGCTTCTGGGGCAAGAGAGGCCAGGCTTGACCTCATCTCATTAGGCCCCCTCCAACTCTAGCTCCGGCTGACATGATGTGTAGAAATGGTAACTGGGGGACACTGAGCTGGGAGAAGGGCGTCCCCTCCTCCAGGCTCTCAGAGGAGGAGTTGCCAAACATTCTGGAGAGTTGATGTAAGAAGCATCCAGAAGCTCTCTCCTTTTTAGTTAATGCAGGACCCACGTCCTCCTGCTGGCTCGGGATGGTCAGACCCCTGAGGCTTTGTGGCAGCGTCTAAGAGGGCCCACTCCTCCCAGGGGAAGCCTTCAGAGCAGGGAGGGCAGTTCTTGGGCGGCTGCGGTGACACGTGTCACAAGGTCCTCAGATCCCAAGTGAGAACCTGGTCAGGGACGTTCTGGGATCCCACCCTTTTCTCCGACTGCAGCTTCAAGGCAAATCTGCCTCCACATTTCAATAACTTCTGTGCCCTTAGTGTTCCACAGTCTATATTTAGGTCTTTAGTCTATATTTAGTGTTGGTGACATTCCCTCCACTGATATAGAGGCTCAGTTCCTTATGACCTAGTAAAAAAAAATTCTTTATGAGTTGCTAGGAATCCTTAAAAGCTCATCCTGGGTGGCTAAGTGTCTGGTGACAAGCCTTTGGATGCTCAGCCAGGCTCCTTGATAACAGCCACACAACACAGTCTGTTCCTGGGCTGTTTTTTGTTTGTTTGTTTTGTTTGTTTGCTTTTGTGGGGCAATGAGGGTTAAATGACTTGCCCAGGGTCACACAGATAGTAAGTGTCAAGTGTCTGAGGTCAGATTTGAACTCAGGTCCTTCTGAATCCAGGGCCAGTGCTTTATCCACTGTGCCACCTAGCTGCCCCTCTGGCCTGGTTTTTGATGCTTGTCTAGCTTGGGGTGGGGAGGGCGGGGTGGTGGCAGGATCCAGGGTAAAGAGCATTGGCTTTGAATCAGAGGACTCGGGAATATCAGTCAAACTTAGAATGTAGAATGTTAGTGCAAAGAGCAACTTTAAAACAAACACAGGATGCAGAATGCAGGAGCTGGAAGAGACCTTAGAACACAGAATGTCAACAGGAGGCGGAACCTTAGAATGTAGAGCATGGAATGCAGGAACTGCAAAGAACCTCAGAACAGGAAACATTAGAGCTGACTTAGAACATAGAATGTCAGTGCTAAGAGTAACCTTAGCATAGAACACAGAATGCAGGAGCTATAGGGAACCTTAGAATGAAGAATATCAGAGCTGACCTTAGAACACAGAATGTTAATATTATGAGTGACCTAGAACACAGAACACAGAACGCAGGAGCTGGAAAAGAACTTAGAACAGGGAACAACGACGTTGATTTTAGAACACAGAATACTGGAGCTCAGAGGGACCTTCGAACATAAGATTATCAGAACTGGAAGTCCCCTTAGACCAGAGAATATCATAAAGAAACTTTATAACTTAGAATACAGAATACAAGAGCTGTGTCAAGGTGTGTTATCCTTAGAATATATGATGTCACATCTGACAGACCCCTCAGACTCCAGCACTTTGCAGATTAGGGATCTGAGACCCTGAGAGGTAGAGGAGCTGACCCCCCAGCTAGTCAGGGCCAGGGCTGGGGACAAGGTTCCTTGACTTTTGGACTAGGGATGGCTCTTTCCCCTTCCTCAGAATGGGTGTATTTAAGACTGAAGAACCTGGACATCAGGACTGTCTGGGTCTCTTTGCAGGGGTGACCTGGAACCTCACATATTTGGCAATAAAATTAGACTTGCTGTGAGGTCAACACTCCAGCATTTCTTACTGAGAACCCTGGATCTTCTGATCTCAGAAATTTGGAATATAAATATTAACAGACATTTTAGTTCCACTGAGGCAGCTGGAGGAAAAATGGTAAAATCACTTCTGTGACTCAGTTTCTTCTTTTTGAATTTCATTTTTAGATTCCGATGATGAAGGACCCTGGATGGATCCGAAATGTATGGACTTCTAACCTTAATGTGAGTAGTTTTAAGAATAGCAAATCTTTTTTGATTCCAAGGAACAAGCATTTATTTCCTCTGTCTCTCATGTACCCCTAACTACCTGCCGTTCCCCCAGAAAAAATTAAATATGCACTGTCAAGCAAAACAAATTGTCACACTGGTCACGATGGAAAATGTGTCTCTTTCTGCATATTTAGACCACCATCTCTGGCAGAGGTTGGTTAGCATTCTTTATCATTGATCCTCAGGAGTCCTGGCTGGTTGTTGGAATGATCAGAAGAAAGAGTAAATCTAATTTTAACCGTGTTCTTTCTTTGTTTGCTTACCAGTTCTTTATCACTTGGCCAAAATCTTTTCATTTTGGACACATATTCTGAATGTAATTCTTTGAACCCAGGGAAAGCCAAGCCAACAAACCCAGAAGGACCCCAGAGAGCATCCAGGTCAACCTTTATTTGAGCAAGATCCATCCGAGATGGTGGTGGAACCTCTGCTCCAATGCCCCCAATGAAGGGTGACCTACTTCCTCCTGAGGCCGCCCATCCCTTTTTTGGGACAGCTCTGATGAAGTCAATTCAACAAACCATTATGAGCCTCTACCAGTGCCAGGCACCATGCTAAGCACTTTCTAATTAGAATGAGAGCGGGTCTCCTTGCATCGATCCCAAAGCGGCTTTTACCCAGACTTCTTGTTTGGGCCTCTGGGGCTGGGCAGAATAAATCGATTCCTTTTCCCTGGGGTATCCCTTCAGTTATTTGAAGGCAGTTATGATTACTCCACCTCCCACCAGAGTTTTCTTTTTCTGGCCACAAATTTAAGAATTCCTTCAACTGTCCCTTTGGATCCTAGGCAATAATACTAGTTTAAAGAAATGTGACGGGGCAGCTAGGTGGCTCAGTGGATAGAGCACCGGCCCTGGAGTCAGGAGTACCTGAGTTCAAATCCGGCCTCAGACACTTAACATTTACTAGCTGTGTGAACCTGGGCAAGTCACTTAACCCCAATTGCCTCACTAAAAAAAAAAAAAAGAAAAAAAAAGAAAAGAGGGAGTGTCTGCTTGAGGAGGTAGTTGGCTCTGCCTCACTGGAGGTCTCCAAACAGAGTGGAGGATTGCCTGTGATTGTGTGTGTGTGTGTGTGTGTGTGTGTGTGTGTGTGTTGGGGTTGGGAGTGGGAGGGAGTCTGATGAATCTTTTAGACAATTTAACAAGTTGTATTTGGCTGTGATCACCATGAGAGGAGGGAAGGGCCTCAGCAAAGGTGGGACTTGGCCAAGGGACAGCAAAGGTGGGCTTTGCTCCAAAGGGTTGAATTTAGACACTTAATGTTGCTGGTCCTTAGAGAAAGAACAGAACTTAACACACTAATTATCAATGACATTTGTTAAACTAGAAGCTTCCGGTGGCGGGGCTGGACTGTTGCTCCGTCTTGCTCCTCTGCCCATCACCCTTTTCTCTTCAAATGCCTGTGGCCTTTGAACCATTCTAAGCTTAGTTTGTGGCCCTTGTTCCGGAGGGAGACACAAACTGAAAGTTATGGCTCTTAACAAAAGCCTTATTTAAGAAACCGCAGTCTGGTGGTGGTGTCCAGCAGAGACTGTAATGGGGAGAAAATGGGGAGGATGCTCTTATCATTGGCTGGATGAGAAGGAAAGAGGTAGGTAATGACTGTGACTCAGAGGAAAGACGGCTAGATTTGGGGTCAGATTCAGGAGTGTGACTTGGGTCAAGTCAGTCATCTCTCCCTTGGGTCCCTTCTAGCCCTGCATCAAGGATCCCATGAGCCCATAACCCTCTGACCTATGGATGGAAAGGAGGCCCCTGGGGAGAGAGCCGTTTCCCTCGAATCACGTCTAGGCTTGGTGGTGATCAATTGGTGTCTTTAGAGCAGGTATCACCCTACCCAGAGTCACAGAAGAGATTCTGTCCTCCTTGGCCCAATCAGGGGCCAGGAACCCTGGCCCATGGGAGCTGTTGGTGGCAGTTGGGAGAGGTGTGAGGCTGAGGTGTCCTTGGACTAGAGGAGAGAGAGTCGATGCAGAGACGTAAGTGTCCACTTTATGGTTCAAGAATAAGCAGGAGACAAAGAGTGTTCTGGGTGTGAGTCAGCGATGCCTGGCTCCTTGGGGCTGCTTTCCCCTCCGACTTGTGGGTGGTCTAAGAAATGGCTCCAGGATTCCTGGGGAGTCCCTTAAGCCTGTTACTATGGAAACTGGGGGAACCCAGCAGAGCCATGGAAGTAAGAGGGAGGGAATGGTGAGAGCTAAGAAGAGACAGAGATTGAGGGAGAGGGGAGTGGGAGACCTTGGTGCTCTTAAGACCCCATCACCAGAAAGGGGGTCGTATCTGCTTTGCTTATGTTCCAGACTGACTTACATCTCGTGCCCCTCAGGAGAAGGGAAAGCCCTTGAGGGAAGGGATGGTTTCATTTTTTCTTGGCTTTGCCAGCACCCAACATGGTTCCTTATGTGTATTAGGGGCTTAATACATATTTTTTGAGTGAATGAATGATCAAATGAATGTAAAGTAAGGGAAGTAGCTGAAGCCTGGGACTAGTTATTACAGAACCACACAAGGGAAGCATTTCACATCCGTATGCACCAAGAAGGGAGTGTGGCTTCTGTTCCTGGGGGAGACAAGACTGTTTGCAGTCCTGCTGACTGACTGTGCGCAGGATTGGTTTGGTGATGGAGAGAGGACACCTCCTCCCTCGGGAGACCCACCCAGGAGCAAGAAGTCTGGATTTCTGACCAGAGGACCTGGGTTCTTGGCTCAGCTCAATCACTGCTTGTAAAATCTTGGGCAAATCTTTTCCTCTCCCTTAGGCCTTGGTTTCTTCATGTGTAAAATGAAAGGATTGGGTCAGACGCACCCCAGTGTCTCAGTCAGCTCCAAACCAATGATCCTGAGCCCTTCTGTTGCCTGTGGAGACAAGGCAAAGTGCTCATGAGCTGGCTCATTTGAATTCATCAAGGATAATTTTTGCTGTTGGAGGTGTGATTTTTTTCTGTGTCTGACTTTTCCTGACCTATTGGGGTTTTATTTATTTATTTATTTTGGGAGAGATCCTGGAGTGGTTTGACATTTTCTTCTCCAGCTCATTTTACAGATGAGGGAACTGAGGCAAATGGGGTCAAGTGACTTGCCCAGGGTCACACAGCTTAATGAGTATCTGAGGTCACATTTGAACTCAAATCTTCCTAACTCCAGGCTTGATGTTCTATCTGTTGTGTCATCTAATTTGATGCTTTGTTATTTCTTATCTTGTGACTATAATTCTGTCCTTCTCAGACCCATGATCCTTTTCCTCAGCAGAGAAATGCTGCAATGTGTTTGTGATCTCATGGATGCTCTCTGGTGATGGATGGAGATGATGATTCATGCTGGGTAGCCCTTGAATGTCCTCCTAGGATGGGGGTTTTCTCTTGACTTTCTAGGGCCAACAGTGGTACCCATGGGTTGCTCATCAGTCACATGGCCAACCTGTCTTTCTTTCTTTCTTTTTTTTGGGTGGGGCAATGAGAGTTAAGTGACTTGCCCAGGGTCACACAGCTAGTAAGTGTCAAGTGTCTGAGGCCAGATTTGAACTCAGGTCCTCCTGAATCCAGGGCCAGTGTTTTATCCACTGCACCACCTAGCTGCCCCCCAGCCTATCTTTCAATCACATGTTTGATGACATACTCGATTCTGATTCTTCATAGTTTCTTACGGGTTTTATGCTGTAGTCTGCTCATGCCCACCTTGTCTGCATACTCACCATTGCCTAGTGGATGACACTCATCTGTCATTCTTCAGAGGCCATGACTCACAGCCATACAACACTGGTAGAACATTGATAGGAACCTGCTGGACCTTTGGTTCAGGCAGACTTTGGACAGAGGGGTATGAAAGG
Source organism: Dromiciops gliroides (assembly GCF_019393635.1). Taxonomy (NCBI): domain Eukaryota; kingdom Metazoa; phylum Chordata; class Mammalia; order Microbiotheria; family Microbiotheriidae; genus Dromiciops; species Dromiciops gliroides. The sequence continues at coordinate 690,297,649 of NC_057862.1, forward strand.
AGCTGTGTAGTCTCCCATGTCTCTCTTAGGTGGTTTGTGTATTTTACAACATGCTAAAATTTGGGTTGTTTTTCATCCACTTGGTTTTTCCTGTGCGGATGATTAGAACAAACTCTTGAGTGATCATGTATCTCTTCTGTCATGTTCCATGGCTTGATGCAATCAATCAACTCGTTGACAAGCATTTTTAAAGCACCTCCTATGTTCTAGGCTAAGTTTAGTTTGCTGGGAATACAAATACAAGCAGAGAAAAAGACAGTCCCTGCTCTGAAGGAGCTTACATTTTTTTCCTCTTTTTTTTGTGGGGCAATGAGGGTTAAGTGACTTGCCCAGGGTCACACAGCTAGCAAGTGTCAAGCCTGTGAGGTCGGATTCTCTATCTACTGCTCTATCTACTGCGTCACCTAGCTGCCCCAGGAGCTTACATTTTAATGGGAGAAGACTACATATAAAAAGAAGTTGAAAGGGGTTGGGCCCCAGATGATGGTGCCATGGGATAGGTCCTGATAGAGTCTTGAGTGTAGCTTGTAGAAGAATAAAGGCGTGGCGGACCCGGGCCTCCTCCTCAGATGGAGTTTCTGAAAGGAGCCATCTCATCTGAGGAGAAGCAGCAGGGGTGGAGAGTGCTTCCTGTGGCCTGGAGTAGGGCCTCTAGGGGCAGGAGGACAGAGGAAGTATGCAGGGTAGCTTGGAGAGGAAAACCAAGGATCTGTATGTTACAGGCCCGGGAACCTCAGAAGTTTTCTGGGGGAAATCAAGGAACTTTCTTGAGAAACCAAACCAAAGATCAGACCCACCTAAAGAAATAAGTGGCACCTGATCTGGACTGAAGTAACTCCAGGACCACCACCCTTCATTCCAGTCTCCCCCACCCCTTGAGGAGATGACCCTATTAGACCAAAGGAGTGTGAGGGGACAGAACAACCGCCCCTCACCAGACTGCTTCCAACCCACCACCCAATCAGGGAACTTCCACAGTCAGATGATTGCCCCATCGGACCCCCATTGGTCCTCTGTAACAGTATCTGCTTGTCTCCTACTGGAGGAGATTGGTATCTCAGAGCCACGCTCTGTGCCCTGCCTTCTCCCCATGAAAAGAAGTCTAAGGTCTCTCCTGGTTTCTTTTCCCTAGCACCTAAATAAAATATTATTTTATTACAGTTCGATTTGTGTGCAAGAGGGTGTCGTTCTTTAAAGAGGAATTCCTGAAGACCCCTCCCCAAACCCTCATCCATTTCCCCATAACATATAGAAATTCCCTGTCCCCAGAGAAACCCTCCTGACTTGAATTCCATGCTTGATATTCTGCACAAGAGGGTCAAAAAATCAGGGCCTGCTTTCTTTCCATTGTCCTTAGCTGCAGGGACTGTGATTTTAGCTTTCTTGTGTCCCCAGCACTTAGCACAGTGTTTGGCATTCAGCAAGTGACTAATAAATGCTTGTTAATTGACTGACTCACACATTTGGATCTTCTATGCTAGTTTTTGAGTGCCTCCCACACTTTTGGACCCACCCTTTAATCTTTTGCAAATCTAAATGGGCCAATGAGTTCACCATATAGTCACAGGGGTCTTAGCAACTTCCCTCTTTTTTTCTATCTCATCAGAATTGTTCTTTTTGCCCGGTTAAGATTTCAAACTTGATGTGGGCTGGCCTACCCGGTGAAATTTTAATCTATGAGATCCTCCTTACCTTTTGCATATCAGACAGTGCATGGCTTTCTCTTATCAGAAAGGAGTAGCCACTTCTCTTTAAATGTTGATGGAAACTACTCCTTACCTGAAGAAGTCTTTCTTATATATTCCTTTATTCAGGGTTTCTCTCTTTTGTGGAAGGAATGTAGATTTTAAAGCCTACAGTCCCATAGGGCAACTTAAGATGAAGTGGAAGGCAGCAGTGGGAGTCAGCTTCCATGTTCTATCCCATGCCAATGAGTGGACGGGTCAGCTCATGGGAAGGACATAAACCACCGAGATCAGTCCTCCTTGGGCTCCTAGTTAGAATCATTTTTAAAAAAGAAAGTCCCATAGAGGCTGGTGTGCGCCTCTTTAAGGTTTCACAATTGAGAAGCCAATAACTTGGAAACCAGCTGCTCTGGCTGGGGTTGGAGAAAGGTCAAGTGAAGTTGAAGAGATCCGCAATCCGGCATTCTTGGATAGCCTGCAACCAGCACGTTAGAGGTGATCTTTGACCGATAATCATGGTTTGCTATAATCCCCCTTTGCCTTGCTAACATTTCTCATTCGATTTCTACATGCAGCCTTTTATCTCCTGTCCTCTTCTTCCCGCCTCCCCGGGGTCTTGCCTGCCTAATTATCTTGTATTTATTCTCTTCATATTGATCTGATGCATGCATGCATTTATACCTAATATTTAAGATCTAGTCTATCCTCCCCCTCCCCATTAAAATGTAAGTTCCCTGAGAGTAGGATGTTTGATTCTTTACATTTTTGTCCTTAACGCCTAGCCCACGGCATACAGTAGACACATACTAAATGCATGTTGATTGTTTGATTGACTAGGAGAACTGGGCCAGGCAGCCTGGCAGAACAAAAGGGTGGTGAATTGGAACCAAAAGGCTGGGGTTCGGTTTTGACTGTGACCCTTCCTCACCAAGTCTCAGTTTCCTCATCTGTATGATAGGGACAAAGTTCACCTCACAAGGTTGTTGTGAGAAAAGGACTTTGTAACTCACAAAGGACTCTCAGATCTAACACGGGTTCTTGCTATCGGTCACTGAAAGGCCTTTTGTTTGCCAACAGAAGAGGACAAAAAACCCAGGATGGGTTTCCCCTTGGCCTCGCCATGAGCCAGTTTGTGACTTGGGGCCAGCTCACAAGAGCTTATTGTTTCAGAGTCAAGGACGTCAAAGGATCATCAATTCAGAGCCAGGAGGCACCTGACCCAGGTCCAGAAGAGAAAGCTGAGGTGTCACAGCCAGCCAGGGGTCTTGCGATGGCCCACGACTTCCATGTTGCTCTACTCGCTTACAGAGGGAACCCACTGAGTGGACTCAAGAGATTGCAGCTTTGCTTAGGGCTGGGGAGTGGCTTGGAGGTCATCTGGTTGACCGGTGTCTTGTTACAGATGGGGAAACTGAGGTCCAGAGAAGGGCCCGTGAGATTCAGCTTGCCAAAGACCACAAAGCTGGGATCATCCCAGATGTATCAGGGCAGGAGAGCAGAGTTCGGTCCCTGCATGACGGCTGTATAAATGGTGGGCGATCCCAACCTCTCTGACCCTGGAGTGGGACCTCCTCATTCTGGCCTCTTAGCCCGCAGGGCTGCAGGGAGGAAGGACCATGCTGGTCATTCCCTGAGCTATGACTATGCCCTGACTGCTCAGGAGGACCTCTTTCTACTGGATACAAGAAGAGCTGATTCCCGTCTCATCATTCAAGGCTCATTTCATGGGACCTTCCTAGGATTTGTCTCCACTGGCAAAGGGATGTATGGATTATGGTGACCTCTCCCTTTCAGTGGGGCCTCCTAAACTCCCGTCCAATGATCTTCCCTCCCAACGCCTTCCCCGTGACTTCTGACCACTGAAGGGGAGGGGGAGTTCTCACTCCACAGACTTGGTACCAAAGGGCTTCAGTCTCTTTGCTTCGAGGCTCATGTACAAAGAAGAGAAGGGGGCTTGGATTTAGACGCAAGAGCTGGGGTCTGATTCTGCCTCAGATACTTGGTGGCTGCTTCACTTGCACAAACCCCTTAACCTCTCCGATCCTCAGTTTCTCAATCTGCAGGACCCACTTCAAAGGGTTGTTGTGAGGCTTAAATGACATAATAGAGATAAAGGGCTTTGCAAGCTTCAGAGTGATGTATGTGGTAGGTGCTTAATAATTGCTCGTGACTGGTATTTCTCTTGTTGATTTATTTGAAAGGCTGTCTGTGTTTCTTTTCCTGGTACTGATGATTTAATGAAAGCTCTTTGATTATTTGAAGATGGCTGTCAGGCTCCCTCAGTTTGCTTTTCTCTAGGCTTCATATACCCAGATTGTCCAATGGACCCTCACAGGGCATGATTTGTAGATGATTCTGAGTCAGCCAGTCAATAAGCATTTATTAAGCACCAACTATGTACCAGTCACTGGGCTAAGACCTGGAGATACAAAGAGAGGTAAAAGACAGTCCCTGCTCTCGAGGAGTTGACAGCCCAGTTGGGGAAACAACATACTGACCACTGTGACAAAGAAGCCATAGACAGGACAGATGGGAGGCCATCTCAGAGGGAGGGGGGATGGGGGAACAGGGGGCACTGGAGATGGCACTTGCAGGAAGCCCCAGAAGTTAGGAGGTGGACATGAGGAGCGGGGGCATTCCAGGCATGGGGGACGGCCAGGGAAAATGCATGGAGGCGGGCGATGGAGGGTCTTGTGGGAGGAAGCCCACGGAGCCCGGTGTCCCTGCATCAAAGAGGACATGGTGGTGAGGAGGTACGAGGTATACAGAATCAAATACAATTTTCTAGATGGGTCCAGACCTCTAAGTGGAAGAGAATTACATCTAGAATGATTTTCCAGTGACTCCCATGTGAGTGCTGCAGCTCCCAGCCGGGACAGTGGAGAGAGCACTGGCTTTGGGGGATCCTGGAGGTGCAGCCTGGTGCTGCTGTTGGCTGCCTGGGTGAGTTTGGGTAAGCCATCTCTTTGGTGGGCCTCAGTTTCCTCCTCTGTAAAATGGAGGGAGCAAACTAGGTCACCGTGGAGGCTTGGGGAGCCATGATCCAATCTGCAATTGATTCTCCATCAATCAGTGTCAATCAACAAGCATTCATTAAGCATCTACTCTGTGCCAGGGACTGAGGAGACAGGCAGAAGGAAAAATATCCCTGCCCTCAAGGAGATTCCGGTCTAGGTGCCTAGAAGATAACATGTATGTTTATATCAACATCTATATCCATAATACTAGCCCTTGGGGCTTAGGAAACACTTCATGTAGATAAATTGATTGCACCTATAACCTTGTGAGCTCTCCATCAAGACTCCAAAATGGGTGCAAAGATGGAGGAAAGAGGGTCCAGCAGAGTCCTCCCTTTCCCATACGCTTCCTGGTTGGTCGGTGGCTTTACAGATGGTTAGGAAGTGTGACTCTCTGGCTTTGCCAGCTGGGGTCTCGAGGCCTTCTCAGGGTTCTGGCGTGCTGCAAATGAACTCAGAATGTGGGTCATACCTTAAGAAATCGTTCCATGGGTGGACTACCGTCGTAAACTTGGCTGTTCGTGTCCTAACGTGAAGGGAAAGCCAGATGTTGAGTGGACATGAGAGCTTTCTCCACTGCCCCCTCCCCCCAACAGAAGCTGCTCCATTGGCTCTTCCCTCACTTGTACCACTGTGGCTCGCTCTGCTTAACACACACTTATATTAAGTAACTTAACACACGCTGGTTCTTGCGGCTAAAACATTTTCTTCTCCTGCTGTGTCTCAGGCCACAGTATTTTCTGGTCATCCGGGAGGGTGACTTTCATCTGCCCTTCACTGGTGTTTTGAATCTCTCGTTTGTTTGGCGAGGCACCCAGACAGACGTTCTAATCCCTCCTTTGGCATAACAGAATGTTTCCCTGTGTGGGTGGCTCCAGGGACAAACACTAGAAATGGTCCAGGGCTGGTCCTGTGACCTGGGGCAGTGAGCACCCCATGGGGTCAGAAGGTCCACAAAGAGCAGGATGGCTGACTGTCCTCTCACTTACTGGGTGTGGGCATCATAAAATCATTGGTCTTGGCACTTTAGTGACCAGCTAGTCCACCCCCCTCATTTCACAGATCAAGAAACTGAGGTCCAGGCAGGGTGAATGATTTGCCCAAGATCACACGGGTAGTGAGTGACGCCGGGGGTGGGACTTAAACTCACCCAGGTGCTTTGATGCCAAAGTCTGAACTTTCCAGTGCAGTGTGGCTCCTTCTTCATGTCCAGATTGGATTAGATAATAACAGTAAGAATATAGGGAGCTCACATATCAATATATCTGTGTATTGCTTTCACATGGGCTTATCCCTCACCTCCACCCCTCTTTGAATGGCAGGGCTCTGGGCTAGTCCCTGAATCTCTCTCAGCCTCAGTTTCCTTATCTGTAAAGAGAGGATTGTAACAGCCTCTACCTCCTAGGGTTGTTGGGAGAATTAAATAAGATGCCGTATAGATAAGCACTAGATAAAAATTCTGGCCGTGTGTCCTTTAGGCAATGGGAGGTTTGAATATCTCCTCTCCACAGCTGGGTGGGGAATGAAGACATTTCAGGATCCTTATGAGCAATGTTGTCTTCCACACCCTCTCACCATCTAACTATGGTTTGCGGACGGATGTTTAGTCATTGAATAGGATTCATTTTATAGATGAGGAAATGGGAATAATCAAAGCACATTCCTCCCAGGATTATTGTGAGATTAAAAGGAAAATATTTGTTAAACCCTTTGTCAACCGCTAAGCACAATATAAATGCTATTGCAAGTCACTCAATCCTGCTTGCCTTGTTTTCCTTATGTGTAAAATGAGCTGGAGAAGGAAATGGCAAACCACTCTAGTCTTTCTGCCAAGAAAACCCCAAATGGGGTCACAGAGAGTCAGATACAGCTGAAAAAAAAAATGACAACACAGCAGCAGCAACAACAATAACGGGATGGAGTTCTGAGCCTGGAGTCAGGAAGACCTCAGTTCAAATTCAGCCTCTGACACCTACTAGCTGTGTGACCCTGAGCAAGTCACTTAATCTCTGTTCGCCTCAGTTTCCTGAATGGTAAATTGGGATTAATAATAACACCTACCTTTGAGGGCTATTGTGAGGATCAAATAAGAAAAATACTTGTGTTAGATAATTATTAGATAATAAATTAGATAATTATTCTATTACAATATCTGTGCTTAGCACAGTGTCTGGCACGTAGTAGGCACCTAATAAATGCTTATTCAAAGGTTCGGAAAGAAGTGACTGAAAATGATAAGCATACTGGCATTTGGACCCAAGGCCAGAGCTGCCTCTTCCTCTGCAGGCTAAGGGTTCTTAATATTTTTGTTGCCATGAATCCCTTGGGCATGTCATCTAGAGAAGCCTCTGTACCACTTCTCAGAAGAATGTTTTTTAAATGGGTAAAATAAAATGCAGAGGATTACAAAATAAATTACAGTATTTACGATTCACAACGTAATTACAGTATACTGAAATACCTTTTAAAAAAATGGCCCCCAGGGGCAGCTAGGTGGCGCAGTGGATAGAGCACCGGCCCTGTAGTCAGGAGTACCTGAGTTCAAATCTGGCCTCAGACACTTAACACTTACTAGCTGTGTGACCCTGGGCAAGTCACTTAACCCCAATTGCCTCACTAAAAAAAAAATGGCCCCTGGATGAAGAGCACCCATGGGATCCCATCTCCTCTCTCTGAGCAGGCTCTTCTCCCCCTTCCCAGCCCCCCAATCCCAGCCCCCCAATCATCCTTTCTTGTCTTCCTCTCCTCATCTGGCCCCTCTGAGGTGCTGATGTCACAATCCTGCCAGGCAATAATGCATCCATTTCCTAGGGTCCCTGTAGAGGGGAAGAGAGGGCCAAAGGAAGATGGAGAAGGAGGAAAAATGGGAGGAGGAAGAATTGGTGCAATAAGGGGAAAGAACAGAGCGGGAGGAGAAAGGAAGGAACCGGAGGGAAAGAGAGGGAGCCATGCCTATCCCAGTAGCAGCTGCTTCTTGGTAGCCTGCCGTGCCGATCAGGGTGGACAATGCGAGAGCAGAGACAACATCGGGGCGGGGAGAGTCCTCGGCACTGGCATCGACGGCTGAGGCTGCGGAACCATCGGGCACCTGCCACTAGGTCAGAGAGCATGTACTCGGGGCACACGTCATGGGGCACACGAGGCTTTCTTCTGAGAAAAAAGGTAAAAGGCAGCAAAAAGGGATCCTGCCCAGGGCTTGCTTAGGCCTTCTCAGGCTGCTCTCAGTCAGTCAATCAATGAACATCTGCGATGCGCCTTCTGTGGGCTTTGTTCTCTGGGAACAAATCCCTCAGACTAAGGGAATGGAAAGGGTCTGGGGTGCCAGGAGGCCAGCAGGGCAGAGAGCCGAGAGACTGGGGCCCCCAGGAGCCAGCTTGAGTGTGTGGGCTTCCCCTTTCTGTGCCTCAGTTTCCTCCTATGTAAAATGAAGGAACTGAAAGAAATCTATCACCCCCATAGATTGTAACCTGGAGGGCAGGCGTGTGTTCTCTTTGTCTTTGTGATAGGCATCCAGCAGGTTCTTAATAAATGTTGGTTGGACTTGAATAGGACATGGTCTGGCTCTAACAGTCTGTGTTCTATGTTCTAGCTGTCGTTCTCTGTTCTAGGGGCCCCTCTGCTCTGATATTCTCTATGTTCTGACATCTGTGAGGAAGAGACTCCTTGGTCCACTCTTGGCTCCCTCACTCTCTCCTCCTGAACTTTGGGCTACACCCCCTTTTATCCAAAGCTAGAGGTCTTCACTGCAGGTCTACAGGGAGGGGCAGGGCTGTTCACTGAGATGGGCAAAATGACATTCTCATTTTTACTGACCTTTAACAGAAATCTAGCATTTCCTTTATAGAATGAATTAAAACCAGCCATAATATTGCTCCCCTCCTCGCCCCAGCCTTTAAGGACCTAAAGAAGTTGAAGACCACAGTGGGGTCTACATTCATCCAGAGAGACGTGTATTTTGTTGGTCCTTGAGCTTTCCAGAGACTGTCTGGAATCACACCTTATCCATTGCCACTATTTTGAGCAGCTTCTGAGAATGGATCCGCAGAGACCCTAATGAGGAAATGCTCAGTTTAGCCAATTCAATTCAATTCAACTCAATTCAAGACAACCTAAAACAACACAGCATAACATAACATGATCCGATCCAATAATACATTAAGGCTTTATTAAGTATCAACTGTATTTAGAGTCCGGTGCTTACTGGTTATACTAGATGGAGAGGATAATTCAGAAGGGGATCCCTGATCTTACAGAGCCGACACAGCTGTGGGGGAGATGGCATAAAGACAGATAGAATAAAACAATGGACATAAAGGCATTAGAGAAGGCAGAACGGAAGCTATGTGAGGTCCCCAATGCTCTCTCCTGGATCCTCTTCTCGCTTCTCTTTGTATTCTCTCTTGGTACAGTTATTATTGTTTTAATTATTTTAAGTGCACAACTTATTATGGGTGCACTGATGACTTCTATGCAGATGATGCCCAAATTCTCTCTCTCAATTATCTATCTTCTCTCATTATCTATCTATCTATCTATCTATCTATCTATCTATCTATCTATCTATCTATCTATCTATCTATCTATCTATCTGTCTGTCTGTCTGTCTGTCTGTCTGTCTGTCTGTCTGTCTGTCTGTCTGTCTGGTCTGTCTGTCTGCCTGCCTGCCTGTCTATCAATCATCTATCATTTCTCTCTACCTATTCATCATTGATATTTTCAATTATATCTATCCATCTTTGTTTCTATCTGCATTCATCTGTTTCTCTTTCTTTCATCTATCTATCTATCTCAATCCATCATCAGCTATCTTTATATCTCTGTCTGTTTCTATCTCATTCTCTCTCTCTTCTTTCATAATTTGTCAACTATCATCTGTTTCTCTACCTATCCACCAGTCGTCTGTATTTCTATCTACCCATTCATGTTTCTACCCATCCATCATCTATCTATATTTCTGTGTCTCATCTCTGTCTCTTTTCCTCTCTCCATTTATCTGCATACCTCAAGTGTTTCTGTCCCAAGCTCCAAACCTGACAGCCAGCTGACTCCATGTGGGTGCCCCAAAGGTACCTTAAATCCGGCATGCCCAAAGTGGACATTCCTTCCCCCAACTTCCGCTTTCCTCTTTAGGCACTGCTGTCCTCCCATTTACCCGGGTACTCGGCCTTGATGTCAGCGTTAGCCTTGACTGGTCTCTTGCTCATAACTGCCTGCCTCCATTCAGTCAATTGCTAAGCATTGTGTGTCCAGCTTCACAGCCGGCCTCCTGTCCATGCCTTGTCTCCATGCACATGGCCACCCCCACTTTGCAGGCCCTTATTCCTTCTCACCTGGACTGTTGTGCAGCCTCCTCCTCCTCCCCCTCGGGCCCCCCGATTCTTACACTCTTCATTCTCCATGCAGCTGCCAAAATAGGCATCTCATGCACCGAGACTGACTGAGTCATTCCCCCACTCAGAACTCTTTTGTGGCTCCCTAAGACCTTTTGGTTAAAGGGTGGAATTCCTCCCACTGGCATTGGACACCATCACATTCGGCTCCCCCGGCCTGTTCAGGCTGCGTTTGCGTCGTACCCCCTAGAGAACATTGGTTAGACTGATCAACCTTCTGCTCCTGAGCTCCACTGCCCGTCTCTCCTCCCTCTTGTCTTTGCACTAGCTGGGACCACACCCGGAGTGCTCTGTCTTCCTCTCCAGCTCCTAAAGTCCCCAACTCGATTCAAGGTTCAGTACAGATGCCACCTCCGTTTCCTGGACTCTCTACCCTTGATGGGCAGGGGTGGGAGACAATTTGGACAGTGATCTCCTGGATACAAGAGACTCCCTTCTCCACTATACCTTGGGATAGTAGAGATTTGGGGGGCCCTGAGAGCATGCGCAAACAACTTTTCCAAAGTCAGCCAGCCAGCAGGGTTAGAGGCAGGGCCTGGGCCCAGGTGCGGGCTGGCCTCTCTGTTCCCCATCGCACCCTGCCCTCTCCTTTTATTTCCTCCCCCTTTTTGTGTGGGATGTATTTGCTCACCTGTCACATTGCATCCTTCCAGCAGAGGGTGAGCTTCTCAGGGACAACAGGATAGATGAGGTGTCCCTGAAAGGTGAAATAATAGAGTTAGAGGCTGAAAAGCAATACTGAGTGTTTTCTCTCTGCCTTATTTTTTATGTAAACCAGGAAAAAGTGGGGCCTATACTGGATCTGCCTCTTCAGTAACTGACTCTTTTTTTTTTTTTGTGAGGCAATTGGGGTTAAGTGACTTGCCCAGGGTCACACAGCTAGTAAATGTCAAGTGTCTGAGGCTGGATTTGAACTCAGGTCCTCCTGACTCCAGGGCCGGTGCTCTATCTACTGCGCCCCCTAGCTGCCCCAGTAATTGGTTCTTAATAAGAATTTCTTGGAGGAGCGACTGTGCAGCTACCATGTAGTGCTTTATGCCCCAGTCCTGCAGGTGGCCCCTGCACACCTGCATCTGGATGTCTGTCCTGTTCAGGGAGGGAAGGTCTCAGTCCCACCACCAATCCTGGTTTTCTTTTGTCAGCTATTTCTGGAGTTGGGCCTTTCCTTCTTTTTTTTTTTTTTTTTTTTTGGTGAGGCAATGGGGGTTAGGTGACTTGCCCAGGGTCACACAGCTAGTAAGTGTCAAGTGTCTGGGGCCGGATTTGAACTCAGGTCCTCCTGAATCCAGGGCCGGTGCTTTATCCACTGCACCACCTAGCTGCCCCCCGCTTCACTCACTTTGTCCCCCCCACACTGACCGTGGTCCCAAGGGCCTCTGCCCTTTTGGGCTCAGCTCCTTGAGAAGGTGCTCAACCACTGATGTCTCCACTTCTGTCCTCTCCAATCTGGCTTCTGATCGCAGCATTCAACTGAAGCTACCACGGCTGTTGGTCTCTTCTCCAGCCGTTCTTCTTGACCTTGGACAGCACCCCCTTTCTGCCTGTCTGTGTGTCTCTGTCTCTGTCTTTCTGTCTCTCTGTCTCCTCTATGTCTCCTCTCCTCCCCCTCATTCTCCTCCTATCTCTCTGCCTGCTCCCCCTTGGTCTTCTTTGCTGGAGCTTCATTTAGATCCCATGGCTTATAATGAGAATATCCTCCAAGTGCTGTGTCCTGGGCCATCTTCTCTCCCTGAGCTCGATTTCCCTTGTTGATGTTCTCAGCTCCCCTATTAATTATAATTTCTATGGAATGACTCTGAAGCGATCCAGCCCAGACCCCTCTGCTGACCACCAGCAGACATCTCCAACTGCGTGGCTCTTTCCCGACAAACCCTTCCCCTTTCCTTCCTTCCCTGTAACTGTCCAGCCTCCCAGGCCTCCAGGCTTGCAGCCTCGGATTCTCCCTGATTTATGCCCCCTCCTCTCCTCCGACATTGCTCCCAGCCCGGTGCGAGCCCTCATCACCTCAGGCTTGGACCATTTCAAGAGGTTCCTGGCTGGTCTCCCCGTCTCAAGCTTCCCCCCTGCTCCAAAGAGGGAAAGTGACTAACTCAGGGTCACAGAGGAAGTAGAAAAGATAGAGGCTGGATTTGAACCTGGGCCCTCTGGTTCCAAGTCCAGCCCTTTTCACCAGCAATAATCTAATGAGAATAATAGCTAACATTTATTTATATAGCACTTACTGTGGGCCGGGCCCATGCTAAGGGCTTTACAAGTATTGTCTCATTGGATCCTCCCAACAACCCCGAGTGCTAGATGCCTTATTATTCCCATTTTGTAGACAAGGAAACTGAGGTAAATACAGTTGAAGTGACTTGCCCAGGGTCACACAGCTAGAAGTGTCTGGGGTCAAATTTGAACTCAGGTCTTCTTGACTCTAGGCCCAGTGCTCTATCCACCTCTGTCTGCTGTAGCTCTCAGAACTGGTGGTTGTGGGAGTGTGCATGTCCCTAAGGTTTCTTTGCTTTGCCTTTGGGCTTTTCTAAAGTGAAGGCCTGTCCTGGCTCCTCCCCTGCCCTAGAAGTGTTAATGGCTCCCTATTGTCTCCAGGCCAAATGCCTTAAAAGTCCCCTCACAGCCAGTTCTGGCCCCTCTTTGCTCACTCCCCTTCACTCCGTATTCTAGTTCAATTAACCTATTTGCTGTTCACCAAAGTTGTTATTCCCTCTCTCCGCTCCATGCCTTTTCCCCGGCTGCGTCCCTGCCTAGAATGCACCTCCCCTCCGCCTGCCCTTTCTTGGAGACTCAGCTGAGGTGGCCCTTCCCTGGTCACCTCTGGTTGTTAAAGTCTCTCCTTCCTCAGATGGTCAGAAAACACAAATAGACTGGAGTCCCTGTGAGGGCAAGATGGGCATTTTGTTTTGTCTTTGTGTGTCTAGAGCCCAGCACAGGGCCCTGGGTCATTCATCTACAGCCCCACAGTCTCAGTGCTGGAGGGGGTCGGGAAAAGGCCTGAAGGAGCCCGTGCTGTCCTCGGCCGTCACAGATGTAAAATGGTGACAATGGGCCTGCCTCCCTCGCAGGGAGGAGTGGGGAGCCCCAGATCACCATGAGCATTGTGGGGTACCAGCCGTGCTTGGCTGTGGCCCCAAACTGCTGCCCCTCCACCCACACCTTCCGAACGGGCACCTTCTGCTCCCTTTCCTTGCGTCTTTGGCCCTCTCTTTGTCCTTGACCCCCTTCTCCTGCCATCTTCCCTTGTCTAAGGCTGACTGTTCCTCCCATCCCCCGGACCCGGGGCCTTCTTTGTCTCTCTTCCCTCCCTCTGTCGCCTTCTTCTGCAATCCCCCTTCACCTCTACCCTGGACAACATGGCCTTGTGACTCTTAGCCTCTGTCCTCTTGTAGGCCCGTAGATTTAGACCTAGAAGGGGCCCTAGAATCCCACCCTTGATCTTGTGGAGAAAGCAGCTGAGGCTGAGACAGACTAAGTGGTTCGCCTGGGGTTACATGGCTAGTTAAGTGTCTGAAGTAGGATCTGAACTCAGGGCTCGCCGACCGCAGATGCCGCAGTGATATTTGTAAAGCGCAGGGTCTGATTCTATTCTTTGAAATGGAATTTTCTCTCTCTTGCTTAGTTTTGTGGGTAACTGACAGGAAATAGGATGATTTCTTTGAGTTTATCTTGTATCTTGCAACCCGACTGAAGATGGTGTTTCAATTTTTAGTTACGGTCCTAGGGTTTTCTAGATAAAATATTGTTACTGGGAAAAAAAAGAAAGAAAAAAAAAGGAAAAAGAGAAATGTCGGCAGGACCCAGCCTGCACCAGTCCACACGGCGGTACCTGCCAACACCCCGGTGGTCTTAATCAGTCTTGATACCGCTTCCCCGGAGCTCCCTGACATCCCGGCGAAGGAGGCAGGGCTGTCGTCCATCCCCTCCATTGTACAGCTGCAACTACTGAGGACAGCTCGGATGCTGGCTCAGGAAGCCTCCATAGCTCCCTATGGACGCTGGGCCTGCCTTCTTCCTCAGGCCTGGCTGGGTCCCTCTCTCCCCAACCTCCCAGGAGGAGAAAGCCCCCAGCTGCTTAGCCTGGCCTGGCAGAGTAGCCCCAAGCTTTTCACACAGTCAGACTGGGCTCTTCTGCTCGTTCCTCATGTTGTCCCTCCTCACACCTTAGCTACTGCACTTCTCGGCTTAGGGAATGCCCTCCCACCTGCCCGAGGGCCCTGGCATGGGGTGACCCCCCAGGACATTTGCCTTGATTGTCTCTCTTGGAAGGGACCCCGGCCTCCCTGGCCGCATCTCTCTCCAGCAGCAATCAGGGTCTACTCCCAACCAAAGCTGTGTATGGGAGCGTCCCTGGGATCCATCTCCATAGAGCCAGTGACCCTGGCAATGACGGGCAGTGGTCCCAGAGGGCGAGGTGGTCAGGCTGGCATCGGCCCTCTGAAGGCCAGGCCGGCTAAACTTGGAGGAACTTCGTGCCCAGGGTGGCTGCAAGGGGACGAGCTTTGTGGCCAGAGCCACCTGTGAAGGCCACCGCCCAAGTTACAAATAGCTCGCTATCTGTCTTGGTGAAAGGGGTCCTTCAGTGCTGGGAATGAGAGGTCTGTGGGAGGCAGTGTGGACTGGAGGATAGAGTGTTGAACTTGGAGTCAGGAAGACGAGGGTTCAAATCCTGCCTCAGACACTTACTACCTCAGTGACCACTTGACCTGCCTGCCTTAGTGCCCTCATCTGTAAAAATAGGGAAAACAATAGCCCCTGTGCCCTACCCTGGGCAGGTCCCAGGATCCAAGATCAGAGAGTGGGAGCTGGCAGGAGACAGATGGCAGAGGTCACCAGGTGTAGCCTCCTCCTGTTACAAATTGGGAAACTGAGGCCAGGCGAGGATGAACGACTCGCCCAGGTAATGCCATGTGGGCACTGGCGCACCCTCCAAAGGTCTCCAGGGGCCGAGGAGGATGGGCCTGATGCCCCATCACTCCCCCCGCCTCGATTTCCTCTTTTCCATAGAGAGGGCAGCATCTCCTCCTGCTGGCCTGGATCTTCAGAGGGGTCAGCACGTGCTCCCCTGGGAACAGGAGACCCTCGGGCGGGACCGGGGGCTCCTCCTTCCCGACAGGGTGTCCCCTCGTACATTTACACCTTGTTATCATTGGGCCAGGCTGGCCACCTGACAACCCTGCCAAGTAGGAGGGTCTTTTACCCTGTGACATAGGTGGTGCTGCTCTCTCATTCTACAGATGAGCACACACAAGCTGCAGCACTTAAGGGACTTGCCCAGGGTCACACAACTAGTAAATGACTGAGGCTGGATTTGAACTCAGGTCTTCCTGACTCCATGACCCTGGTCTATCCGTTGTGCCTCCCAGCCACATCATGAATGCCTTTGAATGTCAAACAAAATAGTTTAAATTGGTCCTGGAGGTGATAGGGAGCTATTGGGGTTTATTGAGTAGGTGGGGGGGGTGGGAGGGAGCCCAAAGATGCTCTCATTTTGTCCATGTGACAGTGACTACATTTTGTATGTACTTGGAGGGCCCACTACGCCTGATTTTTACATTTTATTTTTGGACTGTACATGGAATCTCTTCTGTCCAGGGGAACTCCCTCTGTCCATAAGGGTCCCCATCTGCAACTTCGTTGTCTTGGAGAGTTGCCTGGGACGCTGAGATGGCTTTTACAGGGTCACATGGCTAGTGAATGTGTCAGAGGTCAGATGTGAATCTAGGCCAGTGATCAGTCAACATTTATTAAGCACCGGCTGTGTACCAGGCACGTGCTAAGTGATGGGGTACAAACTCAAAGGCAGCCCTTGTTGCTTACCCTGTCATGAGGGAAGACAGACTCCAAGGGGGGAGGGTGTGATGGGCCCCAAGGGGTGCAGCTTGGGGGAGGGGCTACAGAGAGGGCTGCGGGATCCCTGCAGGCTTGGGGAGGAGTTCTTTGCTCAGGCCTCTGGCCCTCCAGTCAGAGGCCCAGGTGTGGAGGCTCCTAAGGGGGCAGGTTTATAGCTAGCAATTATAGGGAACTTTGAGGTTGGCAAAGAGCCCCACAAATATCTCAACTGATCCTCACAACATCCTTGTGAGGTAGGTGCTATCATTATCCTCTTTTTACAGATGGGTAAACTGAGGCAGACAGAGGTGATTTGACTTGTCCAGGGTCCTACCAGGTAGGGTCTGAGGCTGAATTTGAACTCAGATCTCTTTGACTCCAGGTCTAGTGCTCTGTGCACTGTGTCACCACCTTGATGCCCCACTATGCACTCAGAACAATAATACATATTCCAGCCGCCAGCATGAGTGTATACAGCAGGCACTTAATAAATGCTTGAAAGTTTGCAAAGTGCTTTCCTCACCACAAGGCTGTGAGGGAGAGAGCTTCATGTACTATTATACATACCTATTTATATTGGAGGAAGCAGAGGGATTTTAAGCTGTCTCTTGACTTCAAATCTAGGGCTCTAAAGTCCATCCCACTTCTGACATTCTATGTTTCATGTCCGAAGGTGCTTAGCCCACATTAAGCGCTTAATAAACACTTGTTCCTTCCCTGCCTCCTTCCTTCTCTGTTCTAAGGCCCTTCCCACCACTGACATTCTCTGTTCTGTTCTAAGGTCCTTCCCAGCTCCAATATTCTGTGAGCTGATGGATCAGGGCCCTTCAGAAAAAGGTGCTTGGAAGCCCCAAATTTCCGTGTATTCCATGGCTTGGGAGGGAGAGATGGTGGGGCTCCCGTGTGCCTCAAGGCCTTTTCAGAAGCTGAATTAGCTGGTTCCGGGCCCTCCTTAAGGATCAGTTTTGCTGAATTGTAGGTAACTGATGAAAGTTCAGGAGAAAACAGCAGACAAGGATGGAGTTGTGTGTCTTGGACGACTCTCACGCTTTGGCAGGTCTTTGAAAAACCGCTCCAGGCCCCATCCAAGTGTTTGCACGGTAGGGCGTGTGTGCACCTGCCTGATAAAACATGTCAGGTCGGGGGAAGTCTCCCCAGAGCAGGCCTGGCTGGGTGAGCTCCACACTGACTGGCGAGCGTCTTCCTTACTGGGGCTCTGAACTATGTCTGGCACTTTTCATCTCATTTTGATGCCGGCTATGGGTGCTGTTGTTGGTTTGTTTTCTGAGCCTGCCAGGCTGTTGTAGCAAGAATGCCAGCTCTGGACTTTGAAAGTAACTCACCCCAGACCCTTGGGCTAGATTCTTGCCCTGTCTGGGCCCCAGTTTCTTCAACTGTAAAATAATAATAAGAGCCAGCTTCCATCTAGCACTTGATCCTTATAACAACCCTGTGACATAAGTGCTATTAATTCCCATTTTGCAGGTAAAGAAGCTGAGGTATACAGTGACCTGCCCAGGATTGCCTACCTGATACGTGTCCCAGGCAGGATTTGAACCCAGGTCATCCTGAGTTCAAGCCCTGAACTCTATCCACTGGGTCAACTAGCTATCTCTGGGAACAGATGGACCAATCATCACGAAACAACATTCATTTATTAGGCAAGGTGCTATGTGCCAGGCACTAAAACAGGCCCTGCCCTCCCGGGGCTTCACACTTCTTCAGGAGAGACAATAGCAACGAAGGGTAACTGATTTTGCATAAACATATGCTAAACATATGCACGGATATTGCAGAATGGATATAAAATTGAGACGAGGTGACTTTGGGAGGCAGGAAAGAGGCCACAGGTGAGGATGGAAAGGATGCCGGGTAGAAGCACACATTAAGCACCTACTGTGTGCCAGGCGCTTTACAAATGATCTCATTTCACCCTCATGACAACCCTGGGAGGCAGGTGCTGTTATTATCACCCCCATTTTGCAGATGAGGAAATTGAGGCAAATGGGCTAATGACTTGCTCAGGGTCATGTAGCTAGGAAGGGTCTGAGGCTGGATTTGAACTCAGATCTTCCTGACTCAAGGCCACCCAGGTGTGTGGCAGGAGACACGCTCTTCTGGAAGGTATACAAGAAGGCTAGTTTGTGTAGCACCGAGTGTGTGAAGGGGTCCGATGGATGAAGCTAGGAAGGCAGTTTGGAGCCACATCGTGAAGGGTTTTAATGCGGAGCAAAGGAGCCTAATTAATTCTGGATGTCGAAGCAGCCTCCTGGGGGTATTGGAAACTCAGTCCTGCAGTTTAAGAAATCATTCGGGCAGCTGAGGGAAGAATGGACTGGAGAGAGTGTTTGGCATCTTTGTGATGGGGTCCCTCTTGCTAAGAAATGTCTGGGTACAGGGCAAGAGGTAGGGATTATTGTTGGTGTTATTCAGAAGAACTCACATTTCTATCATCTTAGTTTTTATTTAGTTTTATTTTTAATTTTTCTCAATTACATGTAAAGATATTTTTTGAGTTCCAAATTTTTCTCCCACCCTCCCTTGCCTCTCCCTCCTGAGGCCAGCGAGCAATTTGATATAGGTTATATATTACTATCACGTTAAATATATTTCCACATTAATCAGAACAAAAGGGGGAAAAAACCTCAAGAAAGAATAAATAAGAACAATAACAAAAAAGCCACAACAAAAATGAAAATAATCTGCTTCAGTCTACATTCAGACTCCATAGTTCTTTTTCTGAACGTGGAGAGCATTTTCCTCTGTTAAGGGCTAAAATTCTAGCTATTCTGTCTAAAATGTCTAATGAGTGGTCGCCAATAAATTATAAGCTTTAGCAAGAATTAGACTTTTAAGCATTTATTAAGGAGAATAAGAGTTTGGTAAAGAGAGAGAAAGGCCTAGATTCCTATCTATTAAAGGGAGAGCACATTTCTAGCTCCCCTCTCCACCAGCATCCTCAGGAAAGAGAGCGAGACTGAGCGCCAGTCTCTTCCTTCCTCCTCCCACTAGCCCACGTCACTTCCTTTTCCAAAGAAAAGACTCCTGGTCTTGCCCTCAAAGACCTTCGCTTCGTGGGCAGAACTCTTCTACAGTAAGTCTCCAGCAGGTGGTGTCATTCCAATCATTACAGTCCCCGCTTTGTTTCCTCAAGAAAAGGTACGTTTCCGTGATGAAACAGTCAAAAATAAGAGAATATAATAACCCATGCTAACTAACAATATGTTAATAACAATATAGAAAAGGGAGAGAGGAAAGTGTCATTCCAATCGTTACACCACCATAAGTCTTTTGGCATTGTCTTGGATTATTGCATTGCTGAGAAGAGTTAAGTCTATCACAGCTGATCATCACACAATTTTGTTGATACTGTGTGCAATGTTCTCTTGGTTCTGTTCACTTCACTCAGCATCAATTAATGCAAATCTTTCCAGGGTTTTCTGAAATCCATCTGCTTATCATTTCTTACAGCACAATCATATTCCATTACATTCATATACTACAGCTTGTTCAGCCATTCCCCAATTGTTGGGCATCCCCTCAATTTCCAATTCTTTGCTACCACAAAAAAGAGCAGCTATGAATATTTTTGTACATTGGGTTCTTTTCCCTTTTTTATGATCTCTTTGAGATAACAGACCTAGTAGTTGTATTGCTGACTCAAAGGGTATGCACAGTTTTTTCTTTCTTTCTTTCTTTCTTTTTTTTTTTTGTGGGCCAGTGGGGGTTAAGTGACTTGCCCAAGGTCACACAGCTAGTAAGTGTCAAGTGTCTGAGGCCAGATTTGAACTTAGGTACTCCTGAATCCAGGGCCAGTGCTTTATCCACTGCACCACCTAGCTGCCCCCATGCACAGTTTTAAAGCCTTTTGGGCATGGTTCCAAATTGCGCTCCAGAATGGTTGGATCAGTTCACAACTCTGCCAACATTGCATTAGTGTTCCAATTTTCCCACATTTCTCCAACCTTTATCATTTTCCTTTTTTGTCATATTAGCCAATTGGACAGGTGTGAGGTAGTACCTCAGAGTAGTTTTAATTTGCATTTCTAATTTGCATTTCTAATCAGTAGTGATTAAGAACATTTTTTCATATGGCTGTAGATAGCTTTAATTTCATCATCTGAAAACTGCCAGTTCCTACATTTCCATCATTTTAAAGTTCACAAAGTGCTTTCCTGATGGCATCTCTGGGAACTGGGCAGGGTGGTGCCATTGTGCCCATTTTAGAGAAGAGAGGTGATTTGCCTATGGCTGCCTGGTATCCAGCATGGTCAACACTGAGCTTACTGCTCATCTGGTGGGAATCAGGGATAGGGTTGCATGGGAATGGTGAGAGCACTCGAGGGTTGGATGGGAACTCATTGCCTATTTCATCTAACCTGTGCCCCCAAAGGATCCCACTCCAGCACACAAGGGAATCAGCCATCCAGCCTCTTCTGAGAGGGGCAGTTGTCCCTTCCTGATGCAGTCCATCTAGCCTGGGGATAGCTTTCACTCTGCTCCTGTCCCAGCCAAAGCAACAGGGGGCACATGCAGAGTGGGAAAGAGATGATCCATTTTCTGTATATTTTCTTTGCTCCCCAGTGCCCTATGGATATGTAGAAACCAGCTGCTAGAGCACATCATGGACCTGTGTGGGCTAGGTGACTGCTCACCCACTGTCCCCATTACACCAGGACCTCAGTCTTTTTCTGGGATTCTCCTGGATGAGGCTCCTCCCCAGAAGAGACCTTGGAGGCTTATTTAGTCCAGCCCTCCTTGAAAAGGGGATCTCTTCTACAATACCCAGTTTCTGCTTGAACCCCTTCATTGCTGGAGAGCTCACTACCTGTCACAGCAGCTCATTTTACTTTTAAACAGCTCTGATCGTTAGGAGGTCCTTACACTGAGCCACGGTTTGCCCCTCTCCAATTCTGGTTATCCCTTGGCTCTCCAGGGGCAAGACAAATAAATTCTTTTTCTGCATAACGTAATGGATGCAGAACACTTCTTCAGGCAGTCTTCCAGGCTTGGAATGATCTCCTTCCTCTTGATGACACTGATTTTCTTCAAAGTGCTCCTCCTCCTCCAGGAAGCCTTCCAGCATTCTCCCCCACAACTACCCAGGAGAATGGAAGCCCCACATGGGCAGGCACTGTTTCTTTCTCCTTTTTGCCTTTGAATGCTCGGTGCCCAACACACTGCCAGGTACCCAGCAGATGCTCGGTATCCAGCAGGTGCTTGATACACACACTTAATCAAACTCAAAGGGAAATCACAGAGTGCGCTCTACTCTGCCTCATCGTTCTCATGAAAAGATCGGCGCGGGAGAGGGAATTCCCATACTAGAAAGACCATACAGCGATGAAATCACAAGTCTCAGGCTGCCTCTGCTCCCAAATCCTCTAGTAACGAGTCAGCCTTATTAGAGGACAATGATTCTTCATTTTCCAAATCGTTTTGCCTTTAAGCCAAACACCCCTTGCACCTTAACTCTAGCACCTTTAGGGCCAAAGAGAAGCATCCACTCCCTCCCTGGTTCTGCCACTGAGCTCCCTGGATGACCTTGGGCAGCCCCTTCCCCTCCCTGGGCCTCAGTTTCCCTTTTTTGTAAAAGGAGGGGGTAGCAGTGGCCTCTGCAGGCTCTTCTGGCTACGATTCCAACGTCCTCCCAGTGTCCCTCAGGCACCAAGGTTTGGACTGGGAGCCAGTTTGTAACCACCTGTTCTTGGGGGAGGAGACCAAACAATTATTCATCACCTGTAACCTGGGAAGCCTTGTGCTAGGGGAGGAGGCACCTGGGGCAGGTCAAGCGCCACCTTCACTGGCTGGGTCACCTTGTTGGGTGCCCCTTGGGGGGAGCCCCTGGTGTCGGGGCAAACACCCTGGTCCAGGAACCAGGAGACAGGGCTTCTTCTGCCACCGACTGTTGGTAGCTCCCGCGCAGGGACTTTGGGGAGCTCAGCTCCCCTTGCCTCCAGCTGAGACTGCCTGGGCATTTGTAAAGTGCGGATGGGGACCCAGGTGTGGGAGATCTCCTCTAGAAAGAGTGACCCTGTGTGACTCGGTGAGTCAAGAGCTGGGCTGACGCTGCCTGCATCCCTTTAGATAATATAGGGGTGGAGATAATAGTCACATAGGACAGGGAACTTAGAGATTTGAGAGATCATACTGACTTAGGGGCGTGAAGCACTTTGAGGCTGGCAATGTACTACTGAGCCTGTGAAGGACAGGTGAGGGGGGTTAGGTGACTTGCCCAAAGGTCACATAGCAAGCAAGTGTCAGAGCTGGGATTTGAACCTTTGAACCAAGGTTTTTGGGACCTCAGAGACCACTAGGCTCTCTATGGATCAGCTGAAGGAGAAAGAGAGCTGCAATGAGGACCAAGAAAGGTGTTCCAATCCCAGCTCCCTCTATTACCTCTGGTGTCACTCGAGGTGAGTCACACCCTCAGTTTCCCACCTATGAAATGGGCATCATAACGCCTGGGCTTCTTCCCTCATAGGATTGTCGAGAGGAAACACCCTGCAGACACCTACTCGTGTTGGGTGCCCTAATAGACTCACCTGCAGCACATCAGAAAAAGGAAGTTGACTTAGCTCTGGCTAAAGCCAACCTTGGAACTCGGAACAGAGTCAGAGCCGGGAGGGATCCAGGAATATTAGAACAGAAAGGGATCTTAGGACAGATGGAGAAACTGAGAGTCAGGGAGAGGAATGACTTGTGTTCCAGCCTAGGTTCTCCACCGTAAGCCCCCTCGGAGACTGCCCAGCTCCTGGTAGATCTGACTACCCCAGCTGCTGTGTGGGTGCCACCTCCGCTCCCGCTCCCCTCCCTGCCCAGGAGAGCCCTCTTCTCTCCCGCAGCAACCCCCACTCTATTCTTTCCAGTCCTCCTCCCTGCCCTCTCCCTCCCACTTCCATCCCTCCCCTCCATATTTCCTCCACCCTATCCCCTTCCCCTCCCCATCCCTTATTCCCCCATATCCCCTTTCTCTCCCCATCCCTCCCCTCCATATTGCCCCCACCATATCCCCTTCCCCTCCTCATCCCTTTTTCCCTTATCTCCCCATCCCTCCCTCCATATTCCGCCCTCAAATGTTCTTCCCCACTCTATCCCTTATTCCCCCTCTTTCCCCATCCCTCCTCTCCATGTTTCACCCCCATATCCCCTTCCCCTCCCCATCCCTTCTTCCCTTCTCTCCCCATCCTTCCCCTCCATATTGCCACCCCATATCCCTTCTCCCCATCCCTTATTCCCCCATATCCCCTTCCCCTCCCCATCCCTAATTCCCTCGTCTCTCCATCCCTCCCCTCCATATTACGCCCCACCCCATATCCCTTCTCCTCCCCATCCCTTATTCCCCTCCCCTTCCCCCCTCCCTCCTCCTGTCCCCCCGCCCCTGCCTGGCTCTGCCCTGCCCAGGAGAACCTTCTTCTCCCATGCAGCAGCTCCGAGAGCTGGGCTGCTCCGGGGGGCCGCCTCCTGATTGGCTGAGCGGATCACCTCAGCTCTCCTCCTCCAGGGGCTGAGTCATCACTAGTCACCAGGCATGAGCCCAGACCTGGCTGCGGGGCCCGTGGAGGGGGGTGTCAGACACACGCCGCCTGGTGCTCGGAGCATCCAGGGACATTGCTTCTAATGCAATCGCTCCGCAATATTTCTTATTCCGCCGGCCAGAGAAAGTTTTTCTGGAGGCCACGCAGCCCCACCCTCTCGTTTACTGGGGAAGAGGGGCTGGTCGAGAGAGGGGCAGAGACTGCACTGGAACTGAGGACGCCCTCCCGCCCGCCCCCCCCCCCCCCAGCGCTGGGCTCTTTCCCTTTACTAGGCTCCCTCCAAACTACATTTTAGAGCATCCAGCCCAACCCCCTCATTTTACAGTGGGAGAAACTGAGGCTTAGGGCGACATGCAGGATTCCGACCCAGACGCTCGGACCCCCAGGGCTGGTGCTCCTTCCCCTCTCCTGTTTGGAGGGGGAAGGGAGTCCAGAAATCCCTAAGCCCACTTGGGGGAGGGGTCAGGCCGTCTAACTTTTGTCTCCGTAGGGGGTCCTCGAGGTCCGGGATGGTTTCCCCTGCTCGGCATCCCCAGCCCCACTCCAGCACGTGCTGGAACAAGCCAGGCCCAGAGAGATGAAATGCCAGGTCCTGGGGTGGGGGCACCTTCCTTACACCGGGCTCCCTCTTGGTGCCTGGCTCGGACCTGAGAGCCTACGTGCGACCCCCCGGACAGGCAGGGCCCGCCCATGTATATGTGCATATACCCCTGTGTACCTGCACGTGCGCGCGCACGGACACACACGCGTGCATATTGCCCTGTACCCTGGGAGCAAACATTTGCCAATGCGTGTGTATGCGCACACGCGGTCTGGGTGAAGGTTTCATCATTCAAGCTGAGGCCACATTGCAAACACAGAGCTGACATGTCTAAAGTAAATGGAAAGAATAGGAGCGTAAAGCCCGCCTTGTGTATACGTAGAACACACACATTAGATAGGCATGGCTCTGTGTGTGTGTGTGTATGTATGTATGTATATGTGTATATATGCAGATAATACGGACACGCGCCCCCAAGTCCCCAACATGCACAGGCTGTCTTAAAAGTCTCAGTGCGGAGTGAAACCCGCATGGACGTACGCATGCATGTATACACGCACGCACACAGGCATACGTGTACATGTGTCTGTTTCCACGCGCGCGCGTGTATCTTATCGATTTCTCTCCCGGACGACCTAAATGACGCCTCTAAAGTTAATTGTGGTCACTCGGAAGCCCCGTAGAAGCCCGTGTGACTCGCGGACGTCCACAAGGCGCGGTCCACGTCCATGGCCACACCCCCCGCGCTCCCCCCTGCCGCTCCCCCACGCACATCTGGGCTCCACCTCTGGGCGGGCGAGCCGAGAGCCGCGGAATTGACAAGCTAGCTCAGACTTTGTTTGCATACAAAGGGGACACCTCGGGCCGGGCTGCGGCCTGGGGAGGGAAGGCGATTCCTGCTTCCCCGGACTGTTCCCGGGACGAGCCTTGGGGTGCCCTGGCCCCCCAACCGCCAGGTATGGCCTTGGTCTTGACTGGCTACGGCCTGGGAGCGGGGGAGGGGGGTGACGATGTGCGCCAGCCCCGGACGCATGTGTGCGTGCGTGTGCAACCGAATGTGCAAGAGTGGGGGACAGCGTGGGGAGGGGGGGAGACGTGAGGGGGACAGGACAAGAATGAGTTGAGAGGAAGAGAGAGGAGAGAAGGACGGGGAGGAAGGAGAGAAGGAGGAGAAGGGGAGAGAAAGGAGAGGGGAGGGGAGAGGGAAGAGAGAAAGGAGAGACCGAAGAGAAGACAGGAGGGAGAAAAGAAAGAGATGGGGGAAGACAAGAGAAAGACAGAAGGAAGGGAGAGGAGAGAGAGAGGGAGAGAAAGAAGGAGAGGGAAGGGAGAGGAGAGGAGAGAGAAGAGAGAAGCTCTGGCTCAGAGGGGCCTGTCTCTGTCCCCTCCCCAGGTGGGCGGCAGGTGCCACGGTGTTCCGGTGTTCCCGATGTTTAGGGACACTGCGATGTTGTTGCCTCCTCAGAGTTCTCCTGCCTGTCTTAGACCTTATTTGTGTGTGTCCCCTTCGTTTTTTTCTATCCTTTCTCATTGTCTCTCTGTGGGTGCAGCGGGTATAGACAAGATGTGGGGGCCAGTAGCCCCCAAAGTCTCAGAGGGACTGTGTGTTTCACTTGCAAGGTTTTGGAGCATCTTTCCTTCCCCACACCCTGGGGCCGGGCAAAGGCTGCCCTGGAAGGGCTGAGTCCCCTCCAGGCGGTCTTGGAGCCCACTGTTGGGGCCCTGGGGTCTTGGCTGCCCCCGCCCTGCCTCTTAGCTGTTTTTTCTTTCCTTCCCAAGAGAGTGGTTACTCCAGGGAAGGGAACCTCATCTGAAATTTGGTTTGTTGGCTTTGCACGGGGCTTTCCCCCCTTGGCTGGAGAGTTTTATTTGGAGATGGCTCTGTCCTAAGGTGTTGCTTTGGAGGGGAGAAAGCTTGTCTGTCCAAGGCTCCCGACCCTCAGTCCCCGCGATTGCAGCTCTCCCGGCTGAGACAGAAAATACCCACAGATCAGCTCGGAAAGGAGCGATCCAGATTCAAGGTGCATTAGGTAGGTGCGCAGTCTGTGCCGAGATATGGAGAGTCACAGGGTGGTGGACCGGACCTTGGCGGTCCAGATGGAGAAACAGAAGGGAAGCCATTTGGCCAAGGTCACACAGCCCGGGGAAGGAGAGCCCAGGTTGGCCAGGGCTTGGGAAGAGTGGGGAGCAGTTTGGGGGAGAATGTGTTAAGGGCACAAGTTAATGTACATTTAATCCGAAGTGGGGATTCCCATGAAGACCACCCTCCTAGGGTCTCCTAGTGAGGAAGCTTCCCCCATCAATGTAGATGGGCCCCTTCTCCTCAACCAGTCGTCTTAGTGAGCTCAGATAATCCTGGGGCACCGTTGCTTGTTTCTCTCCTGTTTCTGTCTTGACTTTACATCATTAAAAGAAATTAAAAGAAATTTGGCCTTGTGACTTCATTGATAAGGAGTCAGGATTCTAACCCAGGTCTTGCTTTGTACTAGAACTTCTCATTTTTGTTGTTATTTTAGGTGGTTCAGTGGATTCAGTGTTTCATTGCTGCCCCCCCCCAGTCAGAAAGGCCCAGTTTAAAATCCTCTCAGCTATGTTACTTCAGACTCTGTGACCCTAGGCAAATCACTTAATCACTGCCTGCCTCAGTTTCCACATTTGTGCCCTTGTGAGGATCAAATGAGATGAGATCTGCAAAACACCGAGGTCCTGGCACACTGAGGGCCTGGCACACTGAGGGCACTGTGTGATAAGCTTCCTTTACAGAGGCAGATCACCCCCTGGCCTGTAACTCTTGTTTTGGAGAAGGGCTTTGGGCCCAGGGGGTCAGAGGAAAGGCTGGAGCCTAGGCCTTGGCGATGCCCTATTATTGTCATTGTTATTCTTCCTGCGCTCGTCTCTTCTGGTGGCATTCCCACAGAAGGGCTGTTGGGACATGTGGCTATGCCTAGAAATACTTATTGCTGCTTTATTTCAAAGCTCAGAAATAGTCAGAATACCTGGGGTTTTGTAGCATGTGCTTCTGTGTAATATAACTCCCTTTCATCTCCTTCCTTGTCTGTAAACTCCAAGAGGGTAGAGACCCCAGTGTCCTACCTCCCCACCCCCCTCGACGTTCTAAATAGTGATGAGGATCGAGGGGCTGTGTGACCTTAAACAATCTCTGAGCACCCCCAGGGGACTCCCTGATGTTCTTTTTCCACTGTCAGAGAAGGTGCTGACCTGTATCGGTGGAGGGAGACTGCTCCCCTGGGAGTGCCCATGAAATCATGGCTCTAGCCCCTACCCCATCCACTCTAATTGGGTGAGCTTTTTGAAAATTCCACCATCAGTGGATTCCGTGCTGGACTCGATGTTAGGAGTTAATTAACAACAACAATAATAATTATAAAATAATGTTCTGTGTTCTAATGTTGCCAATTACCAGCTCTGTGAAGGTGGGCCAAAAGCCTCAGTTTCCTTGCCTGTATAATTGGGTACCATGTCTCAGACAGCTAGCCCATTGCATTGCTGTAGCTAATCGTGGGGAGGGCTTGACCCCATGTTTCTAAGGTCACTTTCATAGACCCTAGAGGAGCCCGGTGTCTGCCTCAGGAAGTGAGGCTGACAAGGAAATGGTAGGTTTGAAGCCACTGAGCCGTGAATGGAGGCTTGACAGGAAGAGATGGGGCAGGGCCCGGGCTGGGAGGCAGACTGCTGGGAAGGGTGAGGTTTGGGGGCAGACCTGGGAGGGCCAGCTGCTCCAGGCTTTGGAGGGAGGGCCAGGCAGCTGCTAGGATCCCTAGACCTTCTCCCCAAAGCCCGATGACCCTGACAGGCGCCTGCTCTTGCCCGGCCGGGCCAGCATGCACTCAGCGGGGCTGGGGTCAGGGGCTGCCCAGGACCCCATGGGGAGACCCACATACTGAAGATGGAGCTGACGGTTCCTCTTTCTCTAAGCATGCACCGGGTGGAAGTCAGGCCTGTGGTGGGGTGGTTTGTACCTCAGCTTCCCCCGTCGCAGCAGGGCCGTGAGAACGAATACCTGCTGAGGAAGAGCGCTAAGCCTACTGACCAGGCAGAGAAACGGCCATACTGGGGGCGTGGGGGCCCGCGAAGCCCGGAAGGCCCTCCCTGGGGTCCCCTCTCTCCTCCTTCCCATGGTCTCACACTCTGTATGGGCTGGGCAGGCAGCATAGTGGGCAAGAATGCTGGACCAGTCCTGCCTCGGACACTTGCCCTCTGTGTCCCCCAGGCCAAGGCACTCAGTCTCTTGCCCTGTGCCCCAGTTTCTTCATCTCTAAAATGAGATAATAATTATAGCACCCACTCTCAGGGTAGTTTAAGGGTCAAATGAAATCTTGTGTGTGTGTGTGTGTGTGTGTGTGTGTGTGTGTGTGTGTGTGTGGTTGTACACCCCCCCACACACAGACATAAATACACACAGAGCTTTGTAAACCTGAATTATGCCCATGCGAGCCACATGATTGTCTCTTCAGTGCCTACCATGTAATGTGGTAACTGGAACCAAATCCCCTTATTGGACTGTTAGCCCTGAGAAGGCAGGAGACGCGTCTCATCCCCACCTTCCACTGTTAGAGATCTTTGCCATCTCTTGTGGGCTGCCTCCCAGGAGATGACTTTTGGGGGGGGGCTGCCAGAATTCCTAGGGGGTCAGTTCCTGTGATGGGGAGGGGGTAGAAGTGAGATGTGACTTGGTGGACAGTCAGCACTGGTCTTGGCGGGTGCGGGTGCCTGCTTGCACAGCTGTGGAACCTGCTTTCTCAGTCTCAGCCAGCATTGATGAAGCCCCCTCCTCTATTCTAGGCCCTGTGTTAGAGTAGTGAGCAGAGAGCTTATAATCTTGGGGAGACTGCATGTATGTGTTGGTGTACAGAAACAGGCCTAATTGCACAGAAGGTGAGAAGCAGCTTGTGGCCCTGGGGTGTCCAGCCCTGCCTCAGACATCTCCGCACGGAGACTGGTCACCGTGCCTCTTGGGCTATCTGCTTGGACTCCATGGTCTGGTCCTAGGTCTGTCCCTCTGGGAGCCTGAGGTCTGCCATTCTTTGATGACACTGAAGTTTTGGGGATCCGACTTCATGTGTCCTTAGCTGAGATGAGGGCTTGGACTGCTGGCCACTGCTGTCCCTTCCCGCCGCAGCTCATCTCTGCACCATTATCTGGACTCAGTCCTGGCTGTTCTGCTTGTGTCACCTCCTCTCTGAATCTCAGTTTCCTTATCTGTCAGACGGGGGCAGTCATGCTGGACATTGCCTGCCTCCCGGGAGGGCCGTGGATGATGTAGGCCGCATGCTTTGTAGATGGCAAAGATGGTCAGCTGGTATGGGAGCCTCCTTCAGATGCTGTGTTTGGGGTCTATCCCCACTCCCCAGTTGTCTGGCCCATGCCAGCACCCTCTCCTTTTTAAAGCTGTCTGGGGAAGGAGGTGGCAGTGGAGATGTGGTCAGGATGACCTCCTGGATCAGACGGAGCCCCCTCTGCCCGTCTCCTGGGTTTGGGGGTGGTCGTCCCTGTTCTCTGAGCTTGTCTGAGTAGTTGGGAGCTGCCCCTGACCTGCCAAGTGAGGGGTCCTTTGGCCCTTTGCCCAACATCCTCTGACCCTGCAGTCAGCTGAGGTCTATCCGCAGCATGTGCCAGACCACCGGCTCCCTGGACATGGCACACCGTCCCTTCTGTCATTGTCCGGTGCTTCTCTGCTCTGCTAGAAACCTAATGTGACCAAGACCACTGTGTCTTTTGCCTTGATCCTCACAACAGCCCCTAGAGGTGGGCTGTGATCGCCCCCATTTCCCAGATGTGGAAACTGAGACTTAGGTTGCGCGACGTGCCACGCCTCGTTTAGCACAGGGCCCGGCACACAGTGGGTGCCTTATAAAGGCATATTCTCTCCCTCCTCGTCTTGGTAAAGGACATTCTAAGTCGGCTCTCTCCCTTTTGCTGGATGCTTCTGGCTGAGGCTTTTGCACTGACTCTTAGGCTTGACCTTGCTCAACATTCGGGCCAGAAAGGCCGAGCTTTGATAGATGAGTGACTACCAGAGCTGTTTCTGAGCCGGGGGCCCCGTTCTATCCCCCAGGCTTGGGAAAGCTGTGGTTTGGATTCTTAGACCCACCGGGTTGGTTGGCAGGGTCTCTGTGCCTCCCATCTTCTCCCTTCTCCTCCTTGTGACGTTGCACTCCTGCCCCAGCCTCTCGCCGTTCCGACATTTGGCTCTGACATTCAATGCTTCAAGGCCCCTTGGGCTCCAGCACTCTCCGTGCTATGTTCTGGGCCCTCCCAGCTCTGGGATTCTCTGTTCTAGGTCCGTTTAGCCCCAGAATTCTGTTTCTAAGCTCTTTTTTCCAGCTATAACCTTCTATATTCCAAGGTTCTTCTAAACTCTGACATTGTCTGTCCCAAGTCCTTCCCAGTTCTGACATTTTGTTAGTGTTTTACTCTTCAATTTGATATCTGTGCTCAAGCTCCCTCCATTTCTGGAAGGGTCTGGGGTCTCTTCTGTCAGTCAGTAGGCATTTATTAAGCACTCACTGTTTGCCAGGCACAGGACTAATCTCTCTCTCCATCTGACATTCTAGATTGTTTGCACACGCTGAGGTCCTTCCCAGCTCTGACATTGTGTGTGCTGTGTTTCAGGGTGTCTCCTTGCTTTGGTATTCCACGTTTGAAGGCCTGAGGGTCTCCCAGCTGTACCGTGCTGGGCTTTCTGTTCTAACATCTCTCCTAGCACAGACATTCTGTGTTTGGTGCCCGGTATACAGTTAGCACTTCAAAAACGCTCATTGCCTTGACTTCCTTGCTCCAAGGTCTCTTCCAACTTTGACATCCCACAGTTCTCTTCTGTGTTCTATTCCAAAGGCTATTTTATCCATTGTTAAGGGTTAAAATTCTAGCTAGTCTGTCTAAAATATCTAATGAGTGGTCGCCAATAAATTATAAGCTTTAGCAAGAGTTAGACTTTTAAGCATTTATTAAGGAGAATAAGAATTTGGTAAAGAGAGAGAGAAAGGCCTAGATTCCTATCTATTAAAGGGAGAGCACATTTCTAGCTCCGCTCTCCGCCAGAGTCCAGAGGAAAGAGAGCGAGACTGAGCGCCAGTCTCTTCCTTCCTCCTCCCACTAGTCCGCGTCACTTCCTGATACCAAAGACAAGACTCCTGGTCTTGCCCTCAAAGACCTTCGCTTCATGGGCAGAACTCTTCTACAGTTAGTATCCAGCAGGTGGCGTTATTCCAATCGTTACAGTCCCCCCTGTTGTTCCTCAAGAAACAAAATGTTTCCTTGACGGAACAGTAAAAAGAATATAATAACTATTGCTAACTAATAATATGTGAACAACAATATAGAAAAGGAAGAAAGGAAAGTTTTGTCCAGAGGGGCGATTTTTTTTTTGTCCTCATGAACCGACGCTTTGACATTAGTCTTGCAAAGGGAGGGCCTCTGCAGAGAATACATGTTACAGATGGTGTATATTATAACAGAAAGAGAAAAAAAACAACAAAAACAACAAATCAAAACTGTTCATTTAAAGTCTCTGAAAGTCTTTTCTCAGATGTCCTCTAGGTGTAGTCGTAGAATGGAAGTCTTTTCAGGGGTTGATGTGTGGATGCTGGTAATCAGCCAGGAAATTTCCTACAAAATTGAGCTTAACACAACTTTAAAATAGCTTTGTCAATAATAAAATCAAACAATGAAAGTTCTCAAAAACATGTCTAAGGGAATACAGAATCTTAGTTGTTACACATGAAACATATAATAAAACAAAAATTGAAACATTCTTTAAAATTATAATATTACTATAGTCCCCCCCTTATGGAGGGTAATTGAGAAGACAATTGCTGCAATATTAATTATTAAAAATAATTTTTATCTGTTTCATCACTTTTTGCATCATCTGCCTAATTATCCTCATGCCATTATGAGAAATTTTAAAATCTAATATAATTAGTAACAGATGTCAAGGCCAAATTCAACACTGTTATTTATCATGACACCTGAGATAATTATGGGGGTTACCATAAAAGAACAGAGAAATGATGGGATATGAGCATTCCCACACTTGAGCAATATGTACTGCCCATACAGTATGCCAGGCTTAAAATAGGTGGATGGAATATACGTCCATGCCACCGAACATATTGGAGGAAACTGAGTCAGACTTAATCAGATGCATGGGATTGAGATGGTCCATGGCATCAGGCATATAGGAGGGAGCATAGAAGCCAGGTGTAGAAGTGAGATGGGTGGGATCAATACTTCCAGCCATCTGTACGATATTGTGGGGAAAAATAAAATAAAATATTAAACCAAGAGAATCCAACCTCAACATTTGTCAAAAGCCGTTCCCTTGGCCATACCTTGACTTCATGCATGTCTCCCCTCATGTGACAGTTCAGTGTCTGCTCTTGCATGTATTCCTCTTGTGATTGGATGGCATCTTGGCCAACTGGCATCTGATAACTCAGAATAAAGGCAATTAATGTCTTAAATGATAAGTTCCCATAATCCAAGTCTCATATGGATTTAAAAATTGAGGATAATAAATGATTGCAAAAAATGTGAATACATCTTGACTCAGAACACAATATATAATTATGCAACAATTTCAAATAATACCCCTTTTTTTTACTTAGTATACAATTACTTTTGTGAAAAATCAGAACATATTTAAATACAAGTTAAAGCACAACAGAATCTCAA
The DNA here is from genome assembly GCF_019393635.1 of Dromiciops gliroides. NCBI lineage: Eukaryota > Metazoa > Chordata > Mammalia > Microbiotheria > Microbiotheriidae > Dromiciops > Dromiciops gliroides. Next base: position 690,330,343 of record NC_057862.1, read on the forward strand.
AGAAAACTTTTTTTGAAAAAAAAAGAAAACTTTTACAAATGTTCCCCTCTTTTTTTTTTTTTTTTGGAATATGCTTATCAAAAATAATACTTCTAGAATCAATTTATACTTGCCATGGCAACCAATTTGCCAGGGAAATGCTTTAAAGAGTTAGATCAAATAATCAATTGAGAAAAAATAACAAAAACAAACAACTCAGAATATGGGAGCACAATACTCCTAGAATTAACATTGTATTATGAAATCAAAACCATGTTTCAAAATTAGATAGATGAATGAATAGAAGAAGATACACGTGGAACAATAAAAGACAATGAAATTCAAACTAGGGAAATCTAAATGAATGTGAACTTAATATTAATAAGAGTATTATAAAATATAAACTTGATCACATGACTATAAAAAGCTTTTACAAATATTCTCCTTGTTTTAAAAACTAAATATAAAACACAATCTCAAAAGCATGAAAATCTCTATGAAAATAAACCCATACCATTAATTTCAAAATGTATATGTAATAGCATAGAAATCCTATGTAACCTCTGAACTGATACTATTAATAATCTGAGTGAATTTAGAACACTTTTGATTCCGATATCTAAAATCCCCAATACTCATATCAATACCTTGCTGCTTACTTCTACATTTCTGTAAAATATATACCCTTCCATGGCAAAAGAAGCGGAGTCTTGAACTATGTTGATGATTGTCATTCTTATTCGGCTTAAGTTTTTCTTCTTTAACCCCTCTATATTGTCTGTCAGCCTTTTCACCATACAAATGCTTTATAAGATTACTAATTAAAGACAAAAGCAGGTTAGCAAAATTATGAACAAAACGAGCATATCTGGAATTTAAAGGGTTTTCTAAAGTTGTCTCAGAAGCACAGCCAGGCTGGGGAAGGGGTGAGCCTGAAGCTGCAAATGTAGTTAGAGAAAGTTGAGCATGCGCATCAGATCTCTGGACTTCCCAGGCAGGGGAAGCAATGGGCTTGGCCATAGGAGGAGTAGAGGGTGGGGTCTGGAGAGGAGGGGAGGGACCAGAGCAATTTGAATCAGACTTGATTTTGAACTCAGGCCTGGATTCCTCTTCCCCCACTTTGCCTCCAGGTGCTAGGGGATTAAAAGCTTCTAGAGGGTGGGTCATTGCCTCCAGGCATGCAAAATTAAAGCAACAATTACTGTTAGAACTGGGAAAAGCTGCGGGAATCTCTTCAGGTTTCTCTGAAAAAGCATGGTTGGGAGAGGGAGAGATATTTCCTTGTGTGAGTAAGTTGCTGGCTCTTTTAACAAAAATAAAAAGAAAAATAGAAAATCCACAAAAACAAAGCATTAACATGATCTTATCTCCCATTTGTCTGGTTAAACAGACTAAAATCAAAAATAGGGTAATTAGGGAGTTTAAAAGGTCCATTCGAAAAAATTTAAAGGGAAAACACAGCCAGTACACCAGTACTTAGCAGTTAAAGGGAGAGGGAGGGGAAATTTCTTACCCAACCAGAAGATAAGAAGAAGACTGAGGGTTAGCTTTCCTCTTCGTGGTCAGCCATCTGTTAAGGGCTAAAATCCTAGCTAGTCTGTCTAAAATATCTAATGAGTGGTCGCCAATAAATTATAAGCTTTAGCAAGAGTTAGACTTTTAAGCATTTATTAAGGAGAATAAGAATTTGGTAAAGAGAGAGAGAAAGGCCTAGATTCCTATCTATTAAAGGGAGAGCACATTTCTAGCTCCGCTCTCCGCCAGAGTCCAGAGGAAAGAGAGCGAGACTGAGCGCCAGTCTCTTCCTTCCTCCTCCCACTAGTCCGCGTCACTTCCTGATACCAAAGACAAGACTCCTGGTCTTGCCCTCAAAGACCTTCGCTTCATGGGCAGAACTCTTCTACAGTTAGTATCCAGCAGGTGGCGTTATTCCAATCGTTACACCATGAGGCTCCCACTGGCATGCCATGGGACAGCTGGGTGGCCCAGTGGACAGAGCGCTGGGCCTGGAGTCAGGAAGACTCCTCTTTCAGAACTCAAATCCGGCCTCAGACACTTCCTAGCCGGGTGACCCTTCGCAAGTCACTTCACCCCGTTGGCCTCAGTTTCGTCATCTGTCAAATGAGCTGGAGAAGGAAGTGGCAGATCACTCCAGTATCTCTGCCAACAAACCCCAGCTGGGGTCATGGGGCGTCAGACACGACCAAACAAGAACAAGAACAAGAACAACGATGCATTGGCTGCCATCTGGGCATCGGCAGGACAGGGTTTCAGGTGTAACCCATTCAAAGGCTTGGTCTTTGGATTGGCAAGATGAGAAGGGGGAGGAATTGGACCCCAACAAACAGATGAGTAAACTGAGGCACAGACACATGGAATGGTGGTTCCCAGGTCACCAGACCAGTTGAGGCAGAGGTCAGGACTGGCCCCCAGGCCAGTGAGCGCTGACAGTAACCTTGGTCCCCAGAGGCCCAGGAGGGAGCAGGGTTGGGGAGCCCCGGTGGAGCCCAGCTTTGCACCTGTAATTACCCACCATACTGTGCAGGCCCAGGAGGTGAACCTGTGGCTGCTGGCATCGGGCCCGGAGCCAGATTGTCTGAGCTGGTGCAACCAGAGACCGTCTGAGGCTCCTGGGAATCTGTCGCCTCTGAACGTTCCTCTCCTCGGGAGACTCGCCCTGGACAGTCCCTGGATCTTCCCTGAGGCAGTCCGTCAGGCTGGGTGTCATCTTCAGGTCTGGGGAAACAAGAAAAGCCCCCCCCTCCCCCCAAGAAAAAAAGGGTCTGGCCTCAGGGAGCTTACAGTCTAATGGGGGAGACAGAGTGCAGATAGCTGCGGACTTCAAAGATGTTTGTTGTTCAGGTCATTTCAGTTGTGTCTGGCCCCTGGTGACCCCATTGGGGATTCTCTTGGCAGAACTTCTGGAGTGGTTGGTCATTTCCTTCTCCAGCTCATTTTATAGATGAGGAAACTGAGGCAAGCAGGGTGAAGTGACTTGCCCAGGGTCACACAGCTAGTGAATGTATGAAGCTGGATTTGAACTCAGGTGCTCCTGACTCAGGGCCCAGTGCTCTACCCACTGTACCACCTAGCTGGCCCCCACCCTCAATATAAATATATATGTGTATACTTATGTATAACAACAACGAGAGAGAGAGAGAGAGAGAGAGAGAGAGAGATTAAGAGACAGTGTGAGGGAGAGGAGGGAGAGAGAGACAAAGAGAGACAGAGAGATAGAGGGAGGAGGGATGGAGTGGCGCGAGGTCATCTTTGAGGGAAGGCCACTGCACTGATGGGCTGGGGAAGGGCCTCTGGCCCAAGCGGGGCTCAGATTCAGAGCCAGACGTTGGCAGAGGAGAGACCCACATCCCTCCCTGCGCCCTCCTAACCTCCCTCTGCCGAGGGCCGGGATGCCACAATTCTAACCCCTGACAATTCTGTCCTAACAAGGGGGAATACTGCAGCTCACTCTTGCCGCTTCAGGATCTTAGCCGGGGGCACCTGTGGCTTCCTCCTTTGGGCTCCTGAGAACAGCAGCGGGAGCTGCCCAGCCAGCGCCGACTGCACCTGACGGTGAGGATCCGTAGAGTCCTGGGGCAGTGGGCCGTGTGCCTGGGCAGAGCCGCAGGGCTGGGGGAGGGGGGTGACAGGCTCATAGGCGCAGAGCTGGGTGGTGTCTTGGAGCCCATCAGCTCTCATTTTACAGAACAGGAAACTGAGGCCCTGAGGGGTCAGAGCCTTGCCGCGGTCCCCCAGGACCCAGCTCGTCTGATTCCCGATCTGGCTCTACTCCCGCTGTGTCCCCGTCACCACCGCTCCTTCGAGTCTGCTAGTCTCGGCCAAAGTCCGAGGACGCTCATTGTCCTCGGCTGTGACACGTGCGTGAGCGCGGGCCAGGCTGGTGGCCTTTCTGAGCCTCCTTCCCTCATCCTGCCCCTTGGGCTGGGGGAGGATTGGCCGCGATGCAGTAATAGTCGTTTTCTTTTATGTCTCGCTTGCAGTGTCCGTCAGCAACTCCTCTGGCTTTTAGGGAGCAGCCCCAATGTCAGTGATTTGTCCGGGTCACCTGGCCGGTACCTGCCAGAAATGGGCTTCCTGACTCTGAGGTGGACGCGATGCCCATTCGGCCGGACTGCCTCTCAGATCCGCGGCCGGTATTTTTGTTGTGGAGTCGTTTCAGTCGCTTCCGACTGCGTGGCCGGGGAGGCGCTTTGCACGGATTGTCTTAGATCAGTCAGTGAACAGGCAGTAAGTGCCCGGCACTGTGATAGCTTCTGTTAGTCTCCTCATTTGGCAGCTGAGGAAACTGAGGCTCAGGGGCAGAACCATTTGCTCAGGGTAACACAATAAGCATCCGAGGTTGGATTTGAACTCTGCTCTTCCCGGGTGTCCAGGCAGGCGCCTTCTCCTTTGTATCTCCTTTTTGCTTTTGTGATTAGGGAACATCTGCTGGATTTTTCCTAGTGTCTGAATCTCTTCAGTCCAACTCTTGTCTGAAAGGGTCTGCTCCAGGTCCTGAACCCTGAGCCCCCGGGGAGGGGTGGGGGAATGTTAGGTGCATAATGGTAATATTTGGCTCCTGCATTGATTAGATAAGACAGGCATCCATTACACCTCCTGCAGGTGCTGGGCATCCAGCAGGGGGATGGGGACTGGAACCACAACAGTATTGGTGGTGGTAGGGGATCCTTCTGCCTGAAGCCTGGAACATGGGTTAGGGGACTCACCCAGGGTCTCACAACCAGGATGCACGGAAGGCAGGATTTGAACCCTGTTCTCTTCACCCATTGTGCTGGCAGTGTCAGGAGATGGCAGGGCAGAAGCCAGGGTCCTGTATAACTCCTTTTTATCTGCTCCATCCTGGCTTATCTCCTTGGGCTACTTCCTCTCTGGTCCTTTCCTCCAGACAATGAGGGAGGGGATGACCCTCCCCCCTCCCCTCAGGTTCTTGTTGACTTCCAAAGCTGCTTTATCTCTGAGGGTCAAGGCAGGTGTGAAAATCCTGCTCATTCCCCTCAACCCTGCAGGGCCCCACCCTCTCCGCTCCTCTCTCACCCAGCTAGGCTCCCGTGGCTGCTCAGCTTCTTCCAGACCCCGCAATGAGGAGAGCCCCTGGCCCCTCGGCCAGGCTTGATTCAGGAAATGCCTGTTACCGCTGTGGTCCGTGAGCGTGAGAGAGGCTGTGTGGGGTGTTGGGCAGGGCACTGGACGTGGCACCAGGGAGACCAAGGAGGAGAGAAGGGGTGTCTGGGGGTTAGAAACGGCAGGGTTTGGGGCAGGCTGCATCCCAGGGTTGGTCCTAGCAGGTTTTGAGCCTGGGTGACTGGGAGGATGGTGGCACCCTCGCCAGGAGAGGGAAGGGAGGGCGAGGGGGGATGCTTGGGCATGGGGCTAGGGACAGAGCCCTTGTCTTGTGTAGCTCCTGGGCTTAGGTCAGAACTTCCCTGAGGGCCACAGCCTGTGCGTGTGTTGGGGAGCTGAGTCGGGGACTGCTGAAGGCTGAGGGGGAGAAGTTGGGATGTCTGTGCTTGCTTGGCCACACACCCCCTTGGGGTCTAGTCACGCCCCCTGGGACCCCCCAGCTCTCCCTTGGGAGACCATTGGTCTGTGGCAGCCGGGGACCTGGTTGAGACCCTCCCCCTGACATGCCCTAGTGGCGTGATTGCATCACAGGAGCAGGAAGTAAGCAGGGCCCCCTCCCCCCATGAGAGGCTTTGGGCTTCCCTTAGGTCTTCAGTCTGCATTAGAACGTGAAAGGCCCCAACAGGGTGGCTGGGCCCTCGGACCTTGAGTGCCTTTGGGCTGACCCTTAGGGACCGGGCCCTGGAGGATCCTGGCCGCTCCATGCCCTGCTGCTTCCTCGAGGCTGCTGCCTGGGATCCGGGCAGGATTCTGGGTGTGGCGTCTTTCCCAGTGGACTTCAAGCCCACTCCTTACTGGTGCTCACCCGCGTGACCCTGGATGTCATTTTTTTTTTTTTTTTTGTGAGGCAGTTGGGGTTGTGACTTGCCCAGGGTCACACAGCTAGTAAGTGTTAAGGGTCTGAGGCCAGATTTGAACTCAGGTCCTCCTGACTCCAGGGCCAGTGCTCTATCCACTGCGCCACCTAGCTGCTCCTGGATAAGTCATTTTTTAATCTCCAGATCTTGCTTTCTCCATCTGCACCATGGGCAGGATGATACTTTCCCCTGCACCTGCCCCGGTGCCCCTGACTCCACACCGTGACCTCCCAGACACCGAGGGTGCCCAGCATCCTGCCTGATTCCTTGCCACACTGTGGGGGAAGGGAGGCGTCCCAGACGCAGTGGATGGGGTGTCAGACCTGGCACGGGAGAACCCGAGTTCCCTTCCTTCCTCGGTCACTCAGTGGCCGTGTGACCCCGGGCATGTTGGGTAACCGCTGCCTGCCTCGGTTTTTTCGTCTGTGGAATGGGTATAATGGAAGGACTTGCCTCACGAGGTTGTGCCCTTGTACCCCTCCCCCAAATCACGGCGACAACAAGAACCCAGCGGCATCACGCTGTGGGAAGGGGCCTTGCTCCGGATTCCCGTTTTCTGTGTTGATCTGAATGACGGCCCTCCCTGCTCTCTGCAGGCCCTGACGTCTGTCTCCTCCCCCAGCCCCCTATTTTCCTTCCTCTTTCCCTCTGATTTTGAACATGCTTTAGGCCTGTATTAGGCTCGCTCTCCCGGTAGAGTCTGGGCCTCGTGTGGGCAGAGGCTGTTTGCTTTGCTCTGTGTCCTCAGCCCCCACTAAAGCATTGTGTATATAGTGGGTGCTTAATAAAAGCTTCTTGAGTGACCCATGCTTCTGGTCAAGGTACCCCAGAGAAATGTGAGCTCCTTTTGGGGTGTGTGTGTGCGTGTGTGTGATGACCCTGAGCCCTTGAGCCAGGTTAGAGCCCGTCTTCTTGTCTGTGATAATCAATGCTATTAGAGTTGAGTGCCTTCTATTATTGATAGCCAAAAAGGATTGCCAAATGGAGGGAAGGACCCCACAAGCCGCTGCACTGGTCTGTGCTGCCTAATTGACGAAGCTGCTTGGTCTCTCTGATGTCTTTCTTCAGTGCCCCGGGTGCCCCTGGCTCAGGAAGGCTCTGCTAGGGTAGCACAGTGTCTGGAAGGGCCCTGGCTGAAGCGCCAGGACCAAAGGCTCCAGGACAGGCAGTGAGTCTGCCGTCAGCAGACCAGCCAAGCTGTCCAGGACACAATATTGTGAGTTTCTTTTTTTGGTTGTGGCAACTAATGAACATTCTCTGCAATGAAAGCTTCCTGCTCATTGGGATTGTCTTATTCTTTGTGCACCTAACACAGCCCCTGGTACACAGCTGGTGCTGACTAAATGCTTGTGGATGGATTAGCTCTTCCATGGTGGAAGGCTTTGGTCTTTGTTGGGATAATTAAACCATATATTAATTTAAAACATATAGACTTGGAGTCAGGAAGTCCCAAATCCTACCCCAGACACTTCTCAGCTGTATGATCCCGGGCAAATCACTTAAGCTCTCCTCCCCTCTAAGGTCTCATCTGTCAAATGGGTATAGCAGCTCCCTCCCAGGGTGTCTGTGAGGGTCGCATGGGGTGATCCATGGGAAGCACTTGCCGACTTTTATGAGCTCTACCAGTGATTTATAATTAGGGCAGGATTTGTGCTGGTCTCTCTGAGGACCCAGCGTTCCCAGGGCACGGGAGCCGGTGAAAGAGACTTGGATGGGAAAACATCCCTAAAATGTGTATCCTGGAGTGAGGGGGCAGAGGAATGGATGGTGGGGTCTCACTCACCTTCCTCAAGAGTTGTAGAATTCAGTGATTTCAGAAGCTGGAAGGGCTCTTAGAACTTAGAACATGGAATGTGCGCTATTCTGGGAGGGAGGGCGGGACCGAGAGAACATGGAATTAAGTTAGAGGGAGAGATCTTAGAACACGATGTCACAGCTGGGAGGGACCCTGGAGATGGTTTGTTCCAATTTCCTCATTTTACAGAAGAGGAAACTGAGGCCCACAGAAGAGAACTGATCAGGGAGTTGAGGGCAGTACTCAGGCTTGAACCCGGATCTCCTCGCTTCCCTCTCCAGGCCTCTATTCAAGACCCGGCGAGATGGCGGCCGTCCAAGTAAGAAGGATGATGAGAGCTCAGGGTAGCCTGAGCACAGCCGATGCTTCTGGCTGCCCCCTTTGGGGGTGAGGATCCCGGCATCCTGGAGTCACTTGGCTCACAGCGAATCAGGGCCCAGAGCTGTTCTACTGGAAATTTAAGCCTTTTGTTTTGTGCCTCACGGTTTTCTTATCTCAAGTTTCTCCTAAGGTGGCCCAAGTCCCTCTCCTCAAAACAGATTCTCGGGGCAGCTAGGTGGCGCAGTGGATAGAGCACCGGCCCTGGAGTCAGGAGTACCTGAGTTCAAATCTGGCCTCAGACACTTAACACACACTTACTAGCTGTGTGACCCTGGGCAAGTCACTTAACCCCAATTGCCTCACTAAAACAAAACAAAAAAACAAACAAACAAACAAAAAAACCAGATTCTCATGGTCTAGCCCTGCCCTTTCTGTGGTGGCCTGCTCTGAGGGCTTGGGGGCTTTCATGAAAACCTGGTTATTTATTTTAATGTAATTCCTTGTTTTCAGTAATTAACCCTGGCACAAGCTTATCTGAGGCCTCCGTTTATCCACCTTTGGTAAACTCATCCCTCCCTTTTGAGTGTGGAGAGGTGAACCAAGCAGAGGCAGACTGCTCCCCCCACCCAATGCCACTGCCCTTGGTGCTGCCTGGCAGTTCCATCCTCAGTGTATCATTACCAGTCCTCCTGGTACCGCATTGAGACCCACTGTAAAATGGGTCTGCTGGCCAGAGATGTGGAGCATCATTCCTGGGGAACTGTGTTTTCTCAGAACCTGTGAATGATGCTGAGGGAAGAGTGGGGAGGAATCCCTGCACAAAGAGTGGAGATTTTAGGGGATTTCCCCCTCCCCAAAAAAGATCTGGGGTTCTCAGTGGACCACAGATACCATATTGGTTAGAGCCATGGTAACTGAAAAACCAATATTGCATGAGACTGCTTGAATCCAAGTCTAGTCTGTAGAATGAATGAGACAACAGGTCTGTGGTATTCTGGGTACCACAGTTTAGGAAGGACAGTGAGACCAATTGGATATCTGGAGCATGAATAGACCCCAGAGGCCATATAACCTCATTTAAAAAATTATACATTTATAATCTGTCCCTCCCAGTGTCTCCCCCTGCCCCAAATTATTGTTCTTCTTCATCATCACCCTTTTCCTCTTCCCCAACAACCACTACAACAGAATCCAAAGTCCCAATAACCGAACCTTCATCCCAAGCCACAGAGCCCCACAGCGGGGATCCCCCATTGGCCGTTCCTGAGATGTGGGCTCTCTGTGTCTTAGGTTCCCCGCCTGTGTTTGGGAGGGGAGGTGGGCAGCCTGCTTCAGCCCCTGGGTGTTCTGTGTGCGGAATAGCGTCCTGAGGTCTTTCAGAGTCGTTCTTCTTTGTGTCATCATGCAGATTGTTCCCGAATCCAGCTGGTCTCTCTGCTAGTTCTTCAGGGCCTCCCAGTTTGCTCAGATGCGGGCCGTTGTGTTATTTCTCACACCACGTAGTGTTCCATTTCATCCATGTCCCACAGTTTAGCCATTCCCTAATAGGACACCTCTTTAGTTTCCAATTTATAGCCACAAAGGTACATATGGGTCCTTTCCCTCTTCCTTTAATCTCTTTGGGACATAGATGTCACAGTGATGTAACTGGGCCAAAGGTTAGGCACCATTTATAACATTTGGGGCCTAGTTCCAAGTTGCTTTCCAAGAAGGCTGGGCCAGCTCACAGCTCCACCAACTATGTATTCGTTTGCCTGTTTTCTGGCCTCATTATTCTCCCTCCCCCCTCCCCCAGTCTGATGAGCACGAGGTAGAACCTCAGAGGTGTTTTAATATATGTTTTTCTAATTATGAGTGACTGACAGCATTTTTTTATGTAGCGTTCGATACCTGGGATTTCTTCTGAAAACTGCCTGTTCACACCCTTTGATCTTGTAGTTACTGGAGAATGACTCTAAGCCTTGTGCATTTGAATCCATTGCTTGTATATCTTACATGTGACGCTTTTACGGCAAAGACTCCCCCCCCCCCCCCCCGTTCCCTGTTTCCTGTTAATTTTTATGGTATTTGTTTCTGTTTTATTATTCAGTTGTTTTTCAGGCATGTCCGTGACCCCATTTGGGGTTTTCTTAGCAAAGATACTAGAGTAATTTACAGTTTCCTTCTCTAGCTATTTTACAGAGGAGGAAACTGAGGCAAAAAGGGTGATGTGACTTGCCCAGAGTCACCTAGCTAGGGAGTGTCTGAGGCTAGATTTGAACTCAGAAGAGGAGTCTTCCTGACTGCAGGCCCACTGTCAAAAACAAACAAACACATTTTTAAATGTTCTATGATTGAAATTGCTCATTTATTCTTCTGTAATCTTCTCTAAACCTTGCTGAGTCATGACCTCTTCCTCCAGCCATGGATCCAAAAAGGAAATTCCATCCTCACTCCTCTAATTTGTTTCTTTTGTGACTTTTTACATCCAGGCCACACATGTACGTGGCGCTCCTCTCGGGATATTGTGTGAGGCCCAGGCTCCTCATTTTGTGGACGGGCACAGCTCAGCTCAGCTCCTAATGCAGCATAGCTGTGAGTAGGCATGAGGCGTAACCCCGAGAGTAGACAGGCGGTCACCGTAGTGTTGGCGTGTGCGCGTGGTAGGAAGAGCCTTCAATACCATACTCAGGAATTTATCTTTCATGGGGACTATGGAGTGGGGGAGGGTGGGGTGCCAGCACTTTGGGGGCCTCACTTTTGGAGGGTGGATGGGGGAAGGGAGAGACCAATGTGATGGCCACAGTGTCTGTGTGAGTAGAGATAAAGATGTGGGTGTGAAAGATTGTGGAGAAAGAAGTAAGGTAGGAGTCAGAATGAAGAATCGGTCTGATGCTCAGTGGCAGGAAGGTGGCAACGCCCCCAAGGGCAATAGGGAAAATCGTCCCTGGAGAGAACTCCCAGTGTGGAAATGTCCTCTGCTCAAGCAGATTGCTACCTGGTTTGAATGAGTCTTGTAAAAAAAAATTCATTTAGAAAATTGTTTTTTCAGGTTCAAATTTTCTCCTCCCCAATTGAGAAAGTAAAAATGAAATTCCTGTTTACAAACGTGTCGAATCAAGCAAAACAACTTCCTGTTTCCCTCTGCCCTCTGAGCCCCTCACCTCTCTCTGGGGGTAGGCAGAAGACTCTGACAGTGTAGGGAGTGTAGGGTGGGGGAGGAGGCTCAGAAATGGTTTGACTTGGCATTGTCCCAGGCCAGGACACGTCAGGGGCAGGATGGGACTTGAGCTTTGTCTGAGTCCAAAGCTGGGCCTAGATCCAGTGTCCATAAATTGTCATGAGCTGGGGACTGGGAGGTGATGAGGAGAATGAGGATGAGGGTGAAGAAGAAGGTGGTGGTGGCGATAATGGCTTTTGACATTTACAGAGTCCTTGTGACCCTCACAAAAGCCCTGTGGAGCAGGTATTCCCCTTTTACAAATAAGGAAGCCTCTCTGAGGCCTGGACAGTGATGGGGATTTGAACCCAGGTCCTTTGACTCTAGGTCCATGTTCCTTAAGTTGGGGCCAAATTGTGGTATAGACATTGGGGAGCCATTAGGGATTTCTGAGTAGGGGCTTTTTCAGTCTTTTCAGCCAAGTTTGATTCTCTCATTCCGTTGGGGTTTTCTTGGCAAAGATACTGGTGTGGTTTGCCGTTGCCTTCTCCAGTTCATTTTTACAGAGGAGGAAACTGAGGCAGACAGGTGAAGTGACTTGCCCAGGGTCACAAGCCTAGTAAGTTCCAGAGGACAGATTTGAAGTCAGGAGATGTCTTCTTGACGCTGGGCCCAGCGCTCTGTGTACTATGCCTCCCCCTAGCGGCCACAGTTGGGACATGCCCAGGATTACAGCGGTATTTTAGGGTACTGCTGAGCTCCATCCTGAATGAGAAGGTAGTGGTGACCTTCTAGATTTGTCTTGCGGAGCCTGTTTAGCTGTCTGGTGGCCTCCCCTATCAGAATGGAAGCTCGCCGAAGGCAGGGAGAGCGGGCACATTTCTGTGCACCCCCAACCCTGGGCTCAGTGCCTGGCACAGAGTGTGCCTTGTGTGCACAGAGTGTGCACTTGTGTGCACAGAGTGAGAACTTGTGTGCACAGTGTGCCTTGTATGCAGAGTGAGCCTTGTGTGCACAGAGTGAGCCTTGTGTGCACAGTATGCTTTGTGTGCAGAGTGTGCCTTGTGTGCACAGAGTGATCCTTGTATGCACAGAGTGAGCCTTGTGTGCACAGTGTGCCTTGTGTGCAGAGTGAGCTTTGTGTGCACAGAGTGAGCCTTGTGTGCACAGAGTGATCCTTGTATGCACAGAGTGAGGCTTGTGTGCACAGTGTGCCTCGTGTGCAGAGTGAGCCTTGTGTGCACAGAGTGAGCCTTGTGTGCACAGTGTGCCTTGTGTGCAGAGTGAGCCTTGTGTGCACAGAGTGATCCTTGTATGCACAGAGTGAGCCTTGTGTGCACAGTATGCTTTGTGTGCAGAGTGTGCCTTGTGTGCACAGAGTGATCCTTGTATGCACAGAGTGAGCCTTGTGTGCACAGTGTGCCTTGTGTGCAGAGTGAGCTTTGTGTGCACAGAGTGAGCCTTGTGTGCACAGAGTGATCCTTGTATGCACAGAGTGAGGCTTGTGTGCACAGTGTGCCTCGTGTGCAGAGTGAGCCTTGTGTGCACAGAGTGAGCCTTGTGTGCACAGTGTGCCTTGTGTGCAGAGTGAGCTTTGTGTGCACAGAGTGAGCCTTGTGTGCACAGAGTGATCCTTGTATGCACAGAGTGAGGCTTGTGTGCACAGTGTGCCTCGTGTGCAGAGTGAGCTTTGTGTGCACAGAGTGAGCCTTGTGGAGCAGGAAGGGAGCTCAGCCAGGTCCGTCCCCCTACACCGACCCCCCCCAATGGTTTTCCAGCTTCTGCCTGAGGAAGGGGAGCCCCCACCTTGAGGCGGCTCTGCCACTTGAGGCTAGCTCTCCTCGCTGGGCGTTCTCCGTGATGCCCAGCCTCAGCTGGCCGATCTGCCTCTGCCGCCCAGCAGCACAGATCCCCGTGACTGCTCTCATGCCCCCACCCAGATGTGGTGACTCCAACATCCAAGGTTTTAGAACTGGAGTTTCTGAGGGGCCGTCTGTCCGTCCATCCTTCCATCCGTTCATCCGTCCATCCATTCATCTCTATCGTTATCCACTAAATCTCTGTTAAATAGTTGTCTTTATCTCACCATCATTTGTCTGTTTACCAACCTGCCGAGCCGTCTGTCTCTCTGTGTCTTTCTTTCTCTGGTGTCTGGTCTACGGGAGGCAGGGAGCCGTAGTGGATGGTTCTCTGGACTTAGAATCAGGCTGACCTGAGATGAAATCCTGCCTCAGATACTTGCAAGCTGTGTGACCACATAACCTCCCTCAGCCTCAGTTTCCTCCTCTGTCAAATGAGACAATCGATAGCCCTTAGCACCTGGGGTGGTTGTGAGGCTCCCAGCATATGGAGTGGGCACGGGAGCAGGAGGATGAGGACAGCCTCAGGAGAGGAGTTTGTCGCTCTGGAGGTCACTCAGCTTGTCTCTTTTTGTCCCCACTGTCCAGGCTCAAACCATGAATTACGTGGGGCAGTTGGCAGGCCAGGTCTTTGTTACGGTCAAGGAGCTGTACAAGGGTCTGAACCCCGCCACGCTGTCCGGATGCATCGACATCATCGTGGTGCGCCAGCCCAATGGAAGCCTTCAGTGCTCACCCTTCCACGTCCGCTTCGGGAAGATGGGGGTGCTGCGCTCCCGGGAGAAGGTGGTAAGTCTGGCCCCCCAGCTTTGGCCTAGGAAGCCCCCCCCCCCCATGTGAATGGGGCAGGGTGACAGGACCGAGAAACCCTCCGTCATCAAGAATCCCCTCCTGCTGATGGGGAGAGACCCTGTTGTCCCAGTTCGGAGGAGCCAGGGAGACCTGGCATTATCTAGATGCCACGGCTCCGTGAAAGGCATTTCACCTCTTCCTGCCTCAGTTTATATCTGCAGAATGAGAATAATGCTCAAAATATTTGTTACCTTGGAGGAAAGTCCTCTTTAAAGGATAGAGTATGATATAAATGTGAGCAGCCATAATATCCATGACTGAAATTCATTATTTATAATAATAAGTATCATTGATAATTAATGTTCACTATTCTTGTTTTTTTTTTTGTTTGTTTGTTTTGCAATGAGGGTTAAGTGACTTGCCCAGGGTCACACAGCTAGTGTCAAGTGTCCGAGGCTGGATTTGAACTCAGGTCCTCCTGAATCCAAGGCCAGTGCTTTATCCACTGCGCCACCTAGCTGCCCTATAATTAATGTTCACTATTCTTAATAAGCATTACTAATTAACAATATTAGTGATCATTAATGATGATGGCCGTGATTAATAATTACAAATGAACAATGTATGTTATTGATTATGGTTAAGGAATAATATTCATTTCATAATTATCATTGTTAGTTAACAATATTAATGACCATTAATGGCCAGTGGTCGTGATGAATAATTATTAATGAATAATGTTTATTATTCATTATAATTAAGGAATAATGTTCATTATAGTTCATTATCATTATTAATGTATAATATTCATTATCAATATTATTAAAAATTGGTATTTGTTATCAATAATCATTACTATTAGCAAATACTGTTCATCCTTAACACTCATTACTGTTGATATATATATGAAGTGCTTTGCAAACCTTGCCCAGCTATATGCTAGCTATCATCATTCATAATTAATAATCTACCACTACAGATGAGAGGAGACTCCACTGAGGCCTCAGTGTAAGGAAGCTTTGAGTTCAAATCCTGACTGTGTCATTTTTTTGGGATCTTCCTGGAAGTCATTTCTTTGTGTCTCGACCTCCCAATTTGTGAAATGGCGATAATAACAAAAATATATCTCTTCTGTCTCTTGCAGGGTTGTTGTAGAGATGGTTATCCATGGTCTTAATGAATAGCACCAGTCATGAGTTTTCAAACATTATTGGTTAATACGATAGCTACTAACATTGATATGTGTCAGTCACATACCACTGTCACTATTGACAGAGTGGGCTGGGACTGGCTTGGAGTCAGGGAGTGCTGGGTTCCCGTCCCATCCCCACACATACTGGCCGGGCGACCCTGCCTCTGTTTCCCCATCTTTAGGGTGAGGTGGTTGGCCTAGGTGACCTTCCCAGCTGGAGCTCTCTGGGGCTGTTGGGGGCATTCTCAGGGGAAGGCCGCACCCCGCCTCATTGCAGTCACACTGCAGTCTGCTTTAAATGAATCGTAAGCTGCCCATCATCAGACTGAGGATTCTAAGGCTGTTCTGTGCAGAGGAGAGCGCGCCAGCAGCCCTGGAGGTGTCTATGAGAGCTTGGCTCTTCTTGGCCAGACTGACTGTCTGAGGGGGAATCCCGTCCTCCATGACTGACCGGTGTGTGGGCGGAGTCCCCAGCTCAGGCTGGCGTCCTGCCCTCCATGCCGCCCCGCCTACTGGCTCTCAGCACTGATGAGCTGGAGGACCTGCGGCAGGGCCCGTTCTCTGCTCTGGGCCTCAGTTTTCCCATCTGCCAGCCTTGGGGGATGGCACAGGCTATCTCTCGGGGCCTTCTCAGCCCCGGCATCCCCCGTTCTCTGCCCCAAGACACACCTTCTGTGGCCTCCTTCCTCATACAGAGCTGCCCCCTCCGGGGGTGACCCAACAAAGTCCCTATTGCGCAGCTCACTGGGCTTTCTTTGCCTTCCCGGGCAGGAGAGACGGGGCCGAGTCTGATTCCTCTATAGGTGCAGAGGTGACCTGAGGGGGCTGGATGGCACCCTAGGAAGGGCTTCATTTTACAGTTGAGAAAACCGGGGCCAGATGTCACCAAACTTGACCCAGTTTGTGAGTGTCTGAGGTGGGATTCGAACTCAGATCTTCTCGACTCCAAAGCCTGCACCCCCACTGCCTCTCCGTGTCCTGAGGTCAAAGGCCCCTGATGTCATTGGAGTCTCTTTGCTCCCTCCAGGTGGACATTGAGATCAATGGCGAGTGTGTAGATTTGCACATGAAGTTGGGGGATAATGGAGAAGCGTTTTTTGTTCAAGAGACGGACAATGATCAGGTGAGCCCTTCCCTCATGGCCCACAAGTCTGTTTGGGAGCTGTGCCTGTGCCGTGCCCGCCTCTGTAGAACCTGTGTGACGGCATGACCGGGGGTGTGTGGATATGCGTGCGTGTGTGTATATGTGCGTGTATACACAGATATTGTGTATGTTTGCATGTATATGTCCGTGTGTATGTACACACGGATATTGTGTGTGTTTGTGTGTATATGTCTGTATGTACACACAGATATTGCGAGTGTATGTGTGCACACACATATAATTCTGTGTGCGCATGTGTGTGTGTGCACACGTGTGTGTGTGTGTGGGGGGAGGGTTTCACCATACTTCTTTGAATGAAGAAATGAGAGCCCCGCCATGACCCCCTGACGAGTAACTGAAGCCAGGGTCGTGCCCACGCACCAGGGCCGCTCGGTGCTCCGGCCAGAGTGGCCTGAGGCGCCATTTAGCCGCCTTCTCTTTCTGGGCAGCATTTCCCGACTCCTCAGAAAGCCCGGGCTCCGCTTACCTGTGAGCGTGTGACCAGGGCCGGAGAGTTACACTTCCTGTTTCCCATGCCCTCCTCCCTCTCCTGCAGGAGGTGATTCCCCTGCACCTCGCGACATCCCCCATCCTGTCGGAGGGCTCCGTCCACATGGAGAGCCAGCTCAAGCGGAGCGCCCTGGAGAGGGGCAGGGGCTTGGAACCCGGCAGCTGTGCCCAGGCGCAGGCGGTGAGCGAGATGCTCTCCGCAGGCCTGTCTGTGAAGAAGAGGAGGAAGAGGAGGAGGAAGTGTCAGCTGGACAGCCTGAAAAGAGACGACAGCATCCACACCTCGGAGGAGGAAGACCTGTTTCCCATTGAGATGAGCTCCGACGAGGACTTGGAGCCCTTGGATAGTGCTAGGTAAACGAATGGTCGTGAGGGTAATGCAGCGTGTTCTTGGCAGAATTAGACAAGAGCAACACCAAGCTCTGTCTTCTCTTCTGATGAGAGTAAACCACCAAGCGTGGTGCCCTTTATCCTCAAGCTGCATGCGATGTTAGGGATCCGCCTCTGTGGGAGGCAGCGTGGAGTGGTCTGTCTCTGGCGGACTTGGCATCAGGAAGTCCTGGGTTCGAGTCCCTGCGCCTGACACAGATTGGCTCTGTGATGCTGGTCAGTGTCCCAGACAACATTCCAGGCTGTAAGCAGCAGAGCAGATGGGATCTCTGCTGGTTAAAGAAATTCTTCATTGGGAGTTTCCTCGTGAGTCTGGTCCAAAAGTGTCCAATAGCTTGTATTTATTTCTGGAGCCCTTTGAAGTGATTTGCACACATTATCCCGGTGGAGCCTCACAAAACACCCTGTGAACTGGGTACTCCTATATTTCCCATTTTATGTATGAGAAAGCTGAGGATCAGAAGGGAGGTCACATAGCTAGCAACTGTCAGATGGGAGATTTGAACTCGGGTTTTCCTGACTCCAAGTTCAGCATTTTACCCACTAAGCAACGTCTTTAGTTTGACCTTATAAAAGTAGCTCTTGCCATATTATTTTACAGATAAGTAAACTGAGGCTCAGGGAGGTCATGGGGTGAGTTAAGTGTCAGAGTTGGGACTCAGCCCCTCCTGTGGCTGAGACCACTCCTTTTTTCTTTTTATCCCTATATCTGAGACAAATGACAAAGGCTTTCAGGACTTGTGTTTGTTCAGTTAGCCCCAGGCCATTTTTACATAAAGCTGCTGAATCTTCCTTGTCGATCCTGGGATGAGTGTCTGTCTGTCTCTTCAGTATTCTGAGGACGGTCACCCAGGTGGGCAGAGCAGCAGCTTCTCATAGGTGAACAAGGACGGGCCTGGGTCAGTGCAGGCAGACTTGGCTCTGGGATAATAGGCTGGTTTTAGCTGCTGAACGTTGGCATCTCCAGGACATCTCTATCGACAGCGTGGAGCTTGGTCGTGCTAACTGATGAGAGATGGCCAACTTGAGGGGGATAAGTCTGGCCACTTGGCAGTGTCTTGCTGGGTATTCAGCAGGTGCCCAATGTTTGCAGCCTGCCGTGATATATCGAGTAGCTTCAGATGTGTCCCAGCCTAATTTATGTTAATCACTAAGCCCAGGCTCCTAAGGGATAAGCCTCGGGTAATTTTTGGTGGTGATGACCCGGGCCTGCACCCCCATCCTACCCACCGACATTTCCACAAGCAAACCTGCGCGACGTCGCCATTTATTTCACGCTTCTCTGTTATCAGAGTTCATGTGGATGCTGGCATTTGATGACGATAATACACGTCCATGTCTTTAAACGCCCTAAGTCCACAGCAGGCTCCCCTCGGGATGCTGAGGAGGGGGCGGGCCTGTTGTTGTCGCCCCCCTTTTAAAGATGAGCAATCTGAGGTCGGGAGAGCAGCCTGCCTGCCGGGGGTTTTCTGCTTCTGGCGGCCTCCGTAGCTGGCATTGCACTCTCGCTCAGGCTGGCAAAGTGCTTTCTGTGTGCCCCGGGCAGGAAGGATGCCAGAGACCTGGGTTCCTGAAAGACCCATGTCTTTCACAGCCTTCACTCCTCATGCCTAAGACTCATGAAGTGGATGTTGGGAAAAAGGAGCAGCTGAAAGATGATGATACAAAATGATCTTTTGGGTGTTATGATGAGTGGCCGTGGTAATTCTTTTTTGTAATTTCCAGAACGCTTATTCACGACGTACCCACATTTAGAGATGAAGTCCCTCACAAGAACCCTTCTCCGATCCCGCCTTTCCCGCAGTCGGCGGGTTACGCTAATTCAGATAAAGAATGGTCGCTCAACCAGAGGTAAGCGGCTGCTCGCAATCCTTGTTCACCTCCTCCAGGGAGCCCACGGATCTCGGGGGGGCCTCAGCGGGAGCAGGGGTCGGCCCCACCTTTTCCTCTCCAGGTCTCACCAATTTTGACTCTTCGGGTGTGAGTCCCACCCCTGCTTCCATCCCTCTCCTTGGTGGAAGGAGCTGAGGTGCCCCACTTCTTCCCAGTCCTCAGGACCCCCGCGAAGTTTGGGAGGAGCGATGGGGAGGAGACTAGATGAGGGCCTTTTAGGATGGAGGCAGCCTCCCAGCGGCCTTAGCCTGAGCCCAGCTGTCCTCGTGCATGCATTGTCTCAGAGTCTGTGACGTGGCTGCTCTCACAGCCCTGTTTTACAGGGGAGGAAGCGGGCTCGGAGATGCCCACAACAAGGCTTTCGCGACTCGGTTTCTTCATCGTCTCTATCTCATTCAGCCCGTCTGGTCCTCTAACAAAGGAGGAAACCGAGGCCAAGAGAGGAAGTGGCTGTTAGCAAAGCCGGGGCTTAAGCTCCAGGCCTCCCCACTGGGCTGGGCTGCCTCCCGGATCTAAGCCAGCAGGGCACGTCCAGCCTCACGGGGTAGGCTAGGCTCAGCGAGCAGCAGCTCCCTTCCGCAGGGCTCTGGGATAGATGGCTACGATAGCTTGTGCTGCGGTCGGGCCATCGGGCTGAGGCCCGTCCGGTGCCCGTGAGCAAACCCTGGTGGTCTTGATGGAAGTGCGCAGACGGCACCTGAGCCTCCAGGACTGGGGCTTTGGGAGGGGGACGTGGCAATGAGGATGGAGCCCTAGGCTTAAAGTCAGGAAATCCTGAGGTCAAATCTCCTTTCAGACTAGCTTTGTGGCCCTGGGCAAGTCATGTAACCTTCGCCTACCTCAGTTTCCTCATCTGTAAATCAGGGGTGATGCCTCCCACGGTTTGTTGTGAGGCGTTGGTGACATTATAAAGTAATTGATAAGCCTTTGTGGAATGTTCGGAAGTTCCTTCATTTGGGGACTGGACCTTTCATGTCATCAGTGGTGGGGACTCGAGCGAGCTCCACCTGTGAAGACTGCTAAGTGTTCTACAGCTTAGGGTCTTTGAGAGCTGGCTGGACCCTAAGAGGTTAAGGGCCTGTCAGTCTCACCGACTCCGAGGCCAGCTCTCTCTTCACTAAGCTTTGCTGCCTCTCGTGGAAATGATTTACAAGTGGGAGAAGTTTTCATGTTCCATCAGCGGCCCTAACGCTAGAAGGGAGACCCCGAGGCCATTGGACCAACCCTGCATTTTACAGATGGGGAAACTGAGGCCCACACGGCTTCAATGATGGACCAGTGACACAAGTCGCAAGCAGCACATTGCAGATTTGAACCCAGGTCCTCTTAATTCCAAATACGTGGTCCTTTTGACTATGTCATGCTTTAAAACTGGTGTTTTGTTTTTTTTTTAGTGAGGCCATTGGGGTTAAGTGACTTGCCCAGGGTCACACAGCTAGTAAGTGTTAAGTGTCTGAGGCTGGATTTGAACTCAGGTACTCCTGACTCCAGGGCCGGTGCTCTATCCACTGTGCCACCTAGCTGCCCCAAACTGGTTTTAAAAAAGACGTTTTGCAAACTAAGTGTCTTCCTCAGTATGTTGTTTCTCTTTCATAAAAAGCTAGAACACATGCATCAGATGCTATGGACTAGGCAGCAAGCAGGGGACAGTTGTAAATGAAAGATGGGTGGGTGGGAGCCCCTTCCAAGAGGTCCCCCTTGATGTCTCTCCACAGGGCAGGGGAGCATTCTGGTTTCTGGGGGTCATCACCAAGCAGGAGAGGCTTTGAGCACAGTCCAGCGGCAGAGAGGGTGTGTGTTGTGTTGGCCATCAGCAGCAAAATGTTTAAGAGTACCCACATTCTTTCTTTTTTTTTGTGGGGCAATGAGGGTTAAATGACTTGCCCAGGGTCACGCAGCTCATAATTGTCAAGTGTCTGAGGCTCGATTTGAACTCAGGTCCTACTGAATCCAGGGCCAGTGCTTTATCTATGCATTAGTTTTAATGTCTATTGCTTTTTATGATGTTTCCTACTTTTATCATAAGTGAAACTGACCCTTTGAGTATTAAGTGAAACTTGAGCATGGTTATATTTTCGATTTTATCACATACCCCCCTTCCCCCGGGTCAGATGCCCAGAGAGCTCAATCTTCTTAAACGGTCTGTCCTAGAAAATTCTCAGGTCTAAACGAAGACGTATCACTTCATTTCCGTGACTGTTGGCATCACATACCTATTCCTTGTGTCCGATGCCTGGGTGGCTCGACGTCCTGCCCCAGGAATGCAGAAATCATGCATTAGAGTTATTGCTTCATTCCAGTGACTTCTGTCTTTGCTTTCTTTCTTTCTCGGTCTCTGGTGGGATCTAGTAAGCCGGTAGATTGCAAAAGGATCCCCCCTCATCTTACCCTTGTGGCCGAAGGAGGCCTTTCTGCCTCTTGTCCTCCTCAGTCTTCCCATCTCCATTCTTCAGAAAGGTAAAGAGCTTGTTTTCTCCAGTTTGGGGCCTGACATAAGAGAACAAATGTACGGCATGTAGATTTCTAACCCCCTGGCTGATTCCGTGTCTGACCTTAGCTCTGTGTCCAATCTGGGTGACCTAACTCCACAGAACAAATGCGTGGCACGTGGTCTGACAGATTTCTTTTTAGCCTGAACTAACCTGGTGAACTTAGAAAGACCCTGCAAACCAGCTCCGGTTTTCCTTTTTGTCCTGAGCAGCCAGAGAGGATGGGATTTGACAGCAGAGCCCTTGTAGGACAGAGACTAACTCGCATTTTGTGGTCTAGGGTTTGCAAAACACCCTCCTCAAGGCAACTTTGTGAGGAAGATGGCGAAAGGATAATTATTCCCCTTTTACAGAGGTGAAAACTGAGGCTGGGAGTGACACAGACTCTCGGAGTACGAAGGGGCCAGCAGGAATCTCCCCTCTCGGTCTGAGCCTGGGCTTCCAGATGTCCAGTCAGAGTGAACCCTTCCCCTGTCCCTTTGGGACCATGACTGCTCTCTTTGCTAGGAAGTTTTTCTCAATGACTGGATTAATTTTGCCCACTTCATACATCTCCCCCCTTCACAGCCCTCCCACTTTGCCCTGACCACTGTCCCTCATTCTGTCCCTGTAGCCAAGTATGGCAAGGGATGTCGAGTGACTTGTCCACCGTCACCCAGCTAGTGAGTGTCTAGGGAAGATGCCAGCCCAGGTGCCCACTCTCTTCAAAGCCAACCAGTCCATCATTCAATATTAAGCACCCACTATGTGCCAGGAACTGTGTTAAGAGCTGGGGATATGAAAAGAGGCAAAAACCAGCCCTTGCCCTTACAGTCCCACATAGTAGGGACACGCTGTGTATAGGATAAACAGGAAACAGGAGAGCGAAGACGCTGGCTTGAATGAAGAGGCCCCAGGAAAGTTCCCTATGCCTCAACTGCTCCCCTCAGGGGCAGACTTGAGAAGCTATGACCTTAGACCAGACATGAGGAAACCTTTTGAGCAGTCAGAGCTAGTGATGAGTGAGATGGGCTGCCTCCGGGTTGGTGATCTCCACATCACTCACTGTGCTTCAGCCGAGGCCGGATGCCTGCTGGTCAGCGCTACTACCAGCGAGAGTCTCTTAGCACCCTGAAGGCCCGGCCGCCTCGGGGTTCTCTGCTTCTGCGGACTTGACCGTCTCTCAGGAAACTGCAGTTGACCGAGGAGAGAGGGCGTCTTTACTGGTTCTGTTGCCTCAGGTCCCGTAGATTGAAGCTGCCAGTCAGTCGGTGGATTTAGCAAACAACCAGCATCAATTGGAGAGAGCCCTAGACCCGAGTCGGGAAGAGCCCAGTTAGACTCTCACTAGCCGCGGGACCCCGGCCTCCGTTTTCTCATCTGTAAAATGGGGAGTCCCAGGGGTGTCGACCTTGCCAAGTGTTTTGTAAACCTTGACGTGCTGCAGCGCTGAGAGCCGTCATTTCTGTCCCTGATTTCACAATTCCATCAATTTCATTAAAATTGCTCATTCTTATTCAGTTTTATTAGCATTTAGCCTGCTCCGAGGGTGGGGGGTGTTTGTGCATCCTCAGTGCCTCTTGTACTGGGGAGCCCGGGGGGGAGCGCAGAGTAGGAAGGGGTGGATCTGGGTGGAGAGTTTGGGGGCATCCCCCAAATGGGCTCTTGCCCTCTCCTTCTGTTCCCTCCTTCGTTTCTCATTGGCCTCTCTCACATTCGCAGAGGGGGGTTTGGGAATGGGGAGTGGGGTGGGGTCTATGTCTGGCCAGACATGGCCCCAGGGACCTCAGGAATGTAGTAGCCAGAGAGGAAACTGGGCCACACTGCAGTACACACCCAGGGGAGGTGGCAGGAGGTGAACCCTCGGGCGCACGCACAGGAGGGGCTGTAGTCTGGTCAGAAGCAGGGTGGGGAGAGCCAGGGAAGGGACGCTGCCCTCTGGTGGCATTCTGCTGTAAGAATTCTTGCTAATTTGAAAATAAGCTCTTCTTTCTACCTTTCTGGATTACTGAAAGGGCTATTGGGGGTGCTGTAAAGTAATTACCCCCCTTTAAATTTGGTGCCCTGAGACAAAGGCCTAGTTGTCCCATCCTAGTTATAGCTCTGAATGTTACCCTGCTGACTAGGGATGCGGTGGAAGGAGGGATCTGGGCCACACTGGTTTGCAGAAAACACCCGGGTGGGCTTGTGTCTGTCTTTTATTTGTTTTTTTAATCCGTCACTCATCTTCTCCCCAGTCCTTCCGGTTCTCGGCCTGCAACGCCTAAGAGTGATTCGGAACTAGTTAGCAAGTCCCTGGAGAGGGGTTTGCAGAAGAGTAACCCAGAGATGCTGTGGTTGTGGGGGGAGCTGCCACAGGCTGCCAAGGTAGGTTCTGGTGGGTCGTTCAGAGAGACCAAGATGGGGCAGCGGGTGGCGGCAGTCTTGGCTTCCCAGCCTCCCCTCTCTGGGACACCCCAGGAACAGTGACTTACTCAGAGAGCAGTGTGGGGTAAGGGTGGGGGGGGCTTGGCTGTTTTGGAACTGGCTCCTCAGGAATCCCAGACAGACTGTGCTGTCTCCGCTTGGGAGAAGGACACCATCCTGAGCCTCTGCAAGCTCTATCTCTGAGCTCCAGCCGTGGCCTCCCGTGTCCTGGGCCGTGACCTCCCAGCAAGTCTCTGGTGGAACCATTCCAGGCTTTTACAGATGGGAAAACCGAGGCTCAGAGAGGGAAGGAGAGCCATCTGGGGACCCCCGGCTGGAAGAGTCAGATCTCTAGGCCCTGTCCTCTCTGTCCTACTACACTGCCCTGGAAAATGATCTCAAAGGTCCCTTCTAGCTTAGAATCCTAGGAGTCTTTGCCCCTTTAGTCTGAATCTGTGACTTCCAGGGTGAGGAAACTTTGAGTCTTAATGTAGAAGGACATTGAGCTGCAATTAGGAGCAATGAGAAATTAACCAGCTGGCCCAGGCTCACACAGTTAGGGTCCAAGGCAGGTGTTGGATTCAGTTTTTCCCAACTTCATGGCTGTGTGGCTCAGTGGATAGAGCACTGGCCTGGAGTCAAGAGGCCTTGAGTTCAAATCCAGCCTCAGACACTCACTAACTGAGTGACCCTGGGCAAGTCACTGACCCTCTGTCTGCCTCATCTGTAAAATGGGGATCATGACAGCACCTGTCTCCCAGGGTTGTTGTGAAGGTCACATGAGGTGACATGTAAAAAGTGTTTAGCCCACACAGTAGGTGCTTTTCCAAATTTTTTCCAAGTTATGAGAGGCTCTCTGGCAAGAGGGAGAGCAGTCTGGCCTTGAGACTGGACTGCCAGTGTGACCCTGGAGAAGGTGCCCACCCTCTCTGGGCTCCAGTGCCTGCCTGTGCTAGTGGAGACATTTTCCCCACCTGGAGTCCCTGTCCCAGTGAAAGCATCAGATCCTGCCCTTATGCCCACCCCCTACTGGATATCCTCTCCTGAAACCACCAGAGAGGAAGTAGAGCAGAGGCACAACTAGGGTGAGCCAACAGGGCTTTTGTCCCAGGGCTCCAGAAATGGAGTGAGCACCCACAGCCTTCTGGCAGCCGCAGGAGCAACGGAGCCTAACATCCGGTGAAGGACAATAGAGTACACACAGGAGGCTTCCAGATGATGGGTCATCTCAGTTCTTTGACCCAAGTGAGTTTGTTGGGGAAAAGTTACTGTTGAGGGTGCTTCTCGTGCCTCCTGCCCCCAGCATAAAGTGACTAATCACACTCTACATGGAGAGGAAGCAGCCAGGCAGCCCAGAAACACTGATTAAGCACCTACTATGTGCCAGGCACAGTGTTAAGCCAAGGATGCATGGATTCCCCCCCGCCCCCCATCCCAATCCAAACCCATTCCCTGACTTCCAGGAGCCTTAATGGGGAGGTGCCATGCTGTCACGAGGCTTGAGTTTGCCCCTCTTCCTCCCTGGGTGATGCTGGTTGGGTCACCTCTTGCGCCTTGGCCTCAGTTCCCCATTTGCACCTTGGAACTAAGAGTCCTTGTCTCATAGATGCTGGGTGGGTAGTGCTCCAGTAACAATTGCTGGTGACCTTGGGTGACCCAGGACCGTAGGTAGAAGGGGACTTAGAGGTCATTGGGCTCATCCCCCTCATTTCATCTAGGAGGATAGTGAGCTAGGAGCCCCCTCAGAGGTCAAGTGCAGCCCATTTGTTTTAGAAATGGAGAAACTGAGGCGCAGCCAGACGTGGTGTGCCTAGATCAGGGCCTCCCAGCTAGGCAGTGTCTGAGGTGGGATCGGAAGCCCTGCGGGTCTTCGTCGTCCCCCAAGTCTCCTCTCACATAACACAGGCAGTTGTGACCGGGTCCCCGACGGCTCCGCGTGCCCTTTTCTGCTTCCTCCATTTCCTCCTCTTCCTCATGGTAATGCTCCCCTCTGCACTTTCCCTCTCCTGCCTGTGTAGACCTCGTCTCCGCATAAGGTGAAGGACTCGGCAAATAGAAGCTTTTCGGAGAATATGCTTTTCCGGGCCATTCAGAGCGAGTCTTCAGAGACTTTTAGTGATCTCTCCCCATCACCGTCTGGGGGCCACAGCGAGATCCTGATCCCGCCAGAGGAGGGCAAGGCTCTGCCCGAGGGCTCATTCATGGTGGAGCACAACCAGGAAGTCTTGGGTGCCACTGCTGCCGTAGCTGCCGCAGCCACGGCCCCCACAGCCACAGCTGCTGCAGTCACAGTCAGGGCTACAGCTGCCACGGCCACGGCCCCCACAGCCACCACGGCCACAGCCATGGCCGTGGCTGCGGCAGGCCCTGGAGCGACCCCACCCCTGCCCACCAGTGAGGAGTCCAAGCAACCCCAACCCAACTCCAACCTCCAGGGGAGTAAGATGGACTCCCCATCCAGGAAGAGAGGTGAGGCCTTGGGGGCACCATTGGGCTGCCCAGTCCCACAGTGGAGGGTGGGTTAGGTGGGGTAAGATCCCTCCCATCACCTCCAGACAAGGTGAACACTCAGGCATCTTGGGTGGATCCTGGGCCATCCTTGGTGAAGAGGGACAGGAGAACAGCTCCCCTTGTGGTAGCATGTGTCCTTGTTCCCCCCTCCCCATCCTCAGTTTGCCTGGAGCTTTGCTGGGTGCTAGAGATGCAGACGTGAACCCAGCCTCATTGCTGCCCTCCAGGGGCTTACGGTCTGGTAGGGAGCTGAAACGCAGAGACACAGAGGTCAGATACAAGGTGCAGAATCTGATACAGGCACTAAGGAGCCCAGGCCAGGGGCTGGAAGGAGAAGGAGCCAGGAAGGCTTCCTGGAGGAAGTGCCCTGAGGCAGGCTGGGCAGAGCCGGGCCTAGGGGAGCCAGGAAGAGTGGCAGGAGAGGCCAGGGCACTCGATGGGACCAAGAAGTCCCTGGTTCTGTGATGGTCCGAGTCTACACCCATGGGTTAGGTCAGATCGTCTCCTGAAGTGAAGTGGGAGGAGGGGAGGCCCGCCTGGCCAGCCCCTGGCCTAAGATGCTCCCCTGCCACTTGTGGGAGCAGAGGAGGCTCTCAGGGTCCCATCTTCCTTTGGGTCTGGCCCCAAGCAGGCCTCTTCAAGAGCTCACCCTGTGGTCCCTTCATGCCTGCTTGCGGGGTGCAGCTGGGCCTGAGGTGGTGAGCTTGGTCATTGGTGCCCAGGGCTGGTGAGGGTTTTGTGTCCTTCTCTACAAGGATGTTGCAGGCCTACATCGATCTCACTCAGGAAAGACCCTCTGAGGTCATTCAGGCCAGTTCCCTGGTTTTATAGCTGAGGAAACAGGCCCAGCGAGGGGATGTGACTTGTCCACAGTCACACGTGTCTTTAGCTGTGGAGATGAGATTTGAACTGGGTTCCTCTGACTCCAGAACCATGATTTTATTGGGACTGGTCTTCTCCCAGCTGTCTCCAGTCCAATCCCTGTGTGTAGTCACTGTGGCTCGTGCTGAAAGGTTTACAGAGCACTTTACATCTTAACCCATTTGACCCTTGTAGAAACTCTGGGGATTGTTATGCTCATTTTACAGATGAGGAAAATGAGAGTCAGTTGACTTGTCCAGGGTCACACTACACAATAAGGCAGGATTAGAACTTTGATCCTAAGAGTTTCTCATGTGTAAGGCAGCACTGTGCAAAGGCTGTCCTGGTCTCAGGGAGCTTACACTCTACTGGGGAACAGTGTGCTCCCAGATTGGCCCCGATGACCTACCTTGGCCTTGTAAGCACATGATGCAGGGGAGCTCTCTCCACCAGGCAGAGTGTGGTCCCCATCCCTGCCTCAGGACACACTTCTCCCGCCACTTAGGGCCCAGCTGCCGGCTCCCCAGCCCTTCTACACTCATCTTGGTGGAGTTGGGCACCAGATCCGTGGCTTCTGACTTGGCTCAGATTTAGCCCCTTCTCAGCTTGGCCTGGGATCTGCCGCCCATGCCTCAGAGAGCTGGTTGCTTAATGCTGGGCGGACTGAACTCCCTCTTTTTAGAGATGGAGAAACCGAGGCCCAGAGAGGGTGCATTGGGATCAGAGACCTAGAGAGACCTCAGAAACCAAATCTTCCCTCCCACCCCCCTGATTTTACTGAGAATGAAACTGAGGCCCAGAGAAGCTAAGGGACTTGAGAAGCCAGTGCAGCTCCAAGCAGGGTCACTGTCCAGGACGACGAGCTAGTGGTTTTATTCCTTTTTTTTTTTTTTTTGGGTGAGGAAATTGGGGTTAAGTGACTTACCCAGGGTCACACAGCTAGTTAGTGTCAAGGGTCTGAGGCCGTATTTGAACTCAGGTCCTCCTGAATCGAGGGCTGGTGCTCTATCCACTGCGCCACTTAGCTGCCCTGAGCTAATGGTTTTAAATACATATTTATTGTATTTTTTTTTTTTTAGCGAGGCAATTGGGGTTAAGTGACTTGCCCAGGGTCACACAGCTAGTACGTGTTATGTGTCTGAGGCTGGATTTGAACTCAGGTCCTCCTGACTCCAGGGCTGGTGCTCTATCCACTGCGCCACCTAGCTGCCCCCATTTTTATTGTATTTTAAAATAGAACAACCACTCTTAGGTAACTTTACAACAGTGGCCTGTGGGCCACATGTGGCCTCCTAGGCTGCTGTTTGTGATCCCTGGTAGAGAGGATCAGGTTCTGGCTTTGGACTTGGGAGGACCTGGGATTGATTCTTTCTTAGCGCCTCCCGCTCCATCCGTGTGACCTTGGGCAGATCACTGAGGGGGAGGAGTGGGACTTGATCACTTCTGAGGGCCCTTCCAACTCTAAATCTATGAGCTAGTGACTGTCCACCATCCTGCCGGTTGTAGCATAAGGGGAGGGATTTGAACCTGGGGCCTTTGACTCCAGAGTTCATGTTAGTCACACCATCCAGTGAGCTGAAAAGGGTGACCCCGGGATATTGGGGCCAGAACTTCTGACCAGTGAGAGCTGTCCCCGTTTTTAAATTCCCCGTCCCATGTTCCATGTTCCATGTTTCCTCTGAGGTCTGACATTCGATGCTCTCCAAGGTCCCTTCTGACTCAGATGTTCTGAGAGTCTCAGGTTCTATGAGTCTTAGCATGCACTAATTAAGCACTGACTGTGTGCCAGGCACTGGGCTAAGTGCCAAGGTCACAGAGAAAAGCAGAAACATCATCTCTGCGCTCAGGGAGGTCAGGTCTCATAATGGGGAAGACAGCATTGGAACCCAATGGGCTACAGATGGGATGTGCTGGGGGTGGCCAGCGGGGAGCATGAATGCAGGGGACCAGATGAGCCTCGGACAAGTGGGTACCATAGCCGGGGCTTGGCGGCAGCAGAGCCAGGGAGAGCAGGCATCCCCAGCCCTGGGGACAGTCAGAGAGAAGGCCCGGAGCCAGGCCATGGGGAGTTATGGTTA
Organism: Dromiciops gliroides; assembly: GCF_019393635.1. NCBI lineage: Eukaryota > Metazoa > Chordata > Mammalia > Microbiotheria > Microbiotheriidae > Dromiciops > Dromiciops gliroides. The sequence goes on from NC_057862.1 coordinate 690,359,680, forward strand.
GGGGATGTGGGGCGGCTACTTTGCCTTTGACCTCACCGGGCCTTTGTGTTTTAGACAAGCGGAACAGGCACCTCGGAGCCGATGGCGTCTACCTGGACGACCTGCCAGAAATGGACCCTGAAGTTGCCGCCCTTTATTTCCCCAAAAAGTAAGGCCCGGGGACCTCGCAGGGATTTTCCCCTAGGCCAGCCAGCTCCTGCGCCTCCCTCCCCTCTGAGGAATGACTGAGGGGCTGGGGAATTTCTGTGTAACAAGCGAAACTCCTCCCCAAATCCTCTGGTGAATCTCCTCTCCCACCCCCCACTTTTCTGAAACACTAAGAACAGCTTACAAAAGTAAAAACCTCATGGGATCATGGATCTGGGTCTGGAGGAGACCCCCAGGGTAAGTTCAGGCCCCTCGTCTTCAAAGTGAGGACGCTGAGGCCCACAGAGATGCAGGTCGTACACATAGTAATGGAGTCAGTGCACTTTTCAGTAGCAAAGTCAGAATTTGAACTCGGATCCCCCTATTTCCAATTGAATACCCATTCCCCTGGAAACCCATGGGAAATAATCCCAGATCTCACATCTGTGTGGATCATTGGTCTTCTTTTTACAGATGGGGAGACCGAGGCTGCCCAAGGCGAGTGATTCATCTGGGGCCAGTGGGCAGGTAGTGCAGGCTGATCTCCCTGCAGGGGTGCATCATGCCCATGGGCTCTTCTTTTCTTTCCCTCCTCAGTGGTGATGGGAGCGTAGTGGCCAAAAGCAGCAGCGAGAGCGGGCCCCGCTCAGCCAGCCAGTCCCCTCAGTCGGTGGGCAGCTCGGGTGTGGACAGCGGCGTGGAGAGCACCTCCGACGGGCCCCGGGACCTGCCCTCCATCGCCATCTCACTCTGCGGAGGGCTCGCAGAGAGCAAGGAGATCACCACAGGTGAGCCGGGCAGTGCTGGCTGAGTCAAGGCTGCCCTCTTGTGGCTGCAGGCGGGAGCTGCGGCCACATCTCTGCAGAACCTACACCTATGCCCAGCGGGGATCTGGGGTTTGTGAATCAGATTTACCGTGGGTGCAGGGGTGGGGGGGTGGGGGTGGGGTCCTGGGTCTGGCCCAGGTGTGGTGTGGAGGAGGGGTGAGATTGTTCTCCTGGGCCCCAGGGCACTGATCCAGGAGCTGGGACCCCGAGGGGCTCAGAGGCTTATTGGGGGTCACAGAGAGAAGAAAGGGCCTTTAATAAGTGGAACTGCACCCCCAAAGTTTGAATGGGCTGCCTGAGGCAGCACGTCCCCTCTTAGCGGGGGTCTTCAAGTCAGGGCCAGGGGATCACTTCTCAGGGGCTTGCAGGGGACCCATTCAGGGCCCTGACTGTGAGTGTGTGTGTGAGAGAGACAGATAGGCAGACACAGAGAGAGAGGCAGAGAGAGGATGGATGCCGTCTCTGCACTCATGGTCACAGGGACATTGGCACTGACCCACAGCCCAGGGATGACCTGGGAGACCGTCCAGCACGTCCAGTACTGCGGTGGGGTCTCTTCTGGGTTCCTGTCCTGGTTGGTGTTGCTCCTTCCTCGCTGTGTGACTGTGACAGAGTCAGTTCCTCTCTCTGTGCCTCAGTTTCTCTGCCTTAACAAAGGGATCTCTTGGGCAGCTAGGTGGCACAGTGGATAGAGCACCGACCCTGGAGTCAGGAGGACCTGAGTTCAAATCTTGCCTCAGACACTTGACACTTAATAGCTGTGTGACCTTGGGCAAGTCACATAACCCCCATTGCCTCATGGAAAAACAAAACAAAACAAAACAAAGGGATCTCTTTGCAGCAGCCTTATCTGGTATGCAGAGGCCAGCACTGGGTTCAGATCCTGCCCCTGTCGCTCACTACTTGTGTTACCTCTGGGCTCCATCTCTAAAGGGAGGACGTTGGGCTAGGTGACCTCCAGGGTCCCTTCTGGGTCTATGCCTGGTGACCGTGAATGAGGCCCACAGAGTGACATCCCCCAACCCCCCTCTGTGGCCCAGATAACCGACTTTTCTGTCTAGGGTTTGAAGGCTGTCCCAGCTGACTCGTGAGAGGCTGTCTTCTCATAGTCATTAGTCCCCATTGCCCATTCAGTGATGACCGCTAACGTCTACACGGCACGGGCTTTGTGGCAGGCACCGGCCAAAGCACTTCATGATCATGGTCTCATTCGATCCCCACAGGAACCCCGGGGGGGGGGAGGGGAGGTGCTGTCATTATCCTCATTTTATAGATGGGGAAACCAAAGCAGACAGAGGTGAGCTGACTTGCCCCAGGTCACATGGCTCGTCGGTGTCTTGAGGCAGATTTTGAATCCGGGTCTTCCTGACTCTGGGCCACCAGCTGCCCCAGCGCGTTGAGGGGTGGTGGTGGCCGAGGGTTGCTCAGCCAATGAAAAGCAGAGCTGGGGTTCGAACCTGGGTCTTTTCCCCATAACCCCATTCTCTCTAGTGAGGGGGAGGGTGGTCACACAGATGGGGGAACTGAGTGACTGACTGCCCTTTCCTTCTTCCCCACCCCTGCTGCGGCGGCCACTGCAGATGAGTTTCTAGAACAAGAGGTGTCCTATCAGCAGTTTGTGGATAACCCTGCCATCATTGACGACCCCAACTTGGTGGTGAAGATCGGGAGCAAGTGAGTATCCGCCCCACCCCTGCCCCGCCATGCTCAGCCTGCACACATGTGTGTGTATGCACACACGTGTACACATGTATGCACATGGGTGTGTATGTACGCACACTCACTAGTAAGCAAGGCGTCCTAACAAATAGAGAGTCGGCCTCGGAGCCAGCAAGACCTGGGTTCCAATCCAGCCTCTGGCATGTACTCTCTGTGTGAGAGTCTCCGCACTGTTCTAGACAACTCTCTAGAACTGAGTGGGAGAGGCAGTGAGAGCCCATGTTGGCAGAGGCCTCTGAGTTCCCTGCAGAGTTGGGCATTTACTCCACTAGGGGGGGCTCCTGGGGCAGGGACGGCCTTCTGTAGGTGCAGATCGCAGCCCTTTGGTATCCCCAGGAGAAGCTGGGGTGCCTGGGGGAGGTCAGGAGAAGGCTGCTTGGCCTGGACCCCCCTCTTGGAGAATGACGGGTGCTGAGGAGGTCTGGGCACGTCTGCGACCTGGCTGGCACCCCGCCCCCCAGCTTTGGGGTGACCTTCCCCGGGGGTGTTCCACCGTGAGGTCCTTGGGGGCAGGGAGCCCAGCACACAGTAGACACTTAACAGATGTCCGAGGCAGGCTTAGCGCCCAGCACTCCCTGCCTGACACTGGGCAAGGGCCCCCCGGGAAGGTCCTTCCAACATGAAACCTCAGTTTACCTTTTCTGCTGCTTATGTCCCTTGTTCAGAGGCTCATTGGAGCGCCCCCCCCCCAAGTGGCCTTGAGTGAGGAGGCGAGGGAGGCTCCAGTCATGTCCACGGTCATACGGACAGTCCTGGAGCACCCGCAGTCAGTCAGTCAGTCAGTCAGTCAGTCAGTCAGTCAGTCAGTCGGTCGGTCAGTCAGTCAGTCAGTCAGTCGGTCACCAGCAAGCCTGCGTGAATGCTCTGTGTGGGCCACAGCCCAGCCTGGCTGCTTCAGTGCCCTGCCCATCCATGAAGCAACCGGCTTTTGTGAAGCACCTATTGTGTGCCCAGAAGGAAGGCTATTCAACACCTACTGTGTTCTAGGCATAGCGCTGACTGTGCTGAGAACAGGAAGACTATCCACCTACATGGATCCCCTCCCCTCCTTTCCCCTCCCCCTTCCCTCCCCCTCCCCTCCTCCTCTCTGTATGTAAATAAGAGGCAGCCCCAAAGGGAAGGTCCTGGCATGGGGGGGGGACAGGGGCAGGAGTGCTGGGCCCCTGGCATTTAGGGCTCTCCCTGTTGCCTGTTTTCTCTGCCTCAGATACTACAACTGGACCACAGCCGCCCCCCTCCTCCTGGCCATGCAGGCCTTCCAGAAACCTTTGCCCAAGGTGAGCTTGAACATGAAAACAGTGGGGGGGGGGGCGAGGGGATGGGGGGCGGGTGGTGCTCGGGGAGTCTGGTGAGAGCCTCCTTCCTGAGGGGGGATGAGCCTTTTGCTTGTTTTCCCCCAAGCCTCCAGCCTTTCCTCACATCTGGGAGGACAGTTCGGGGGTCTGTGTGGATCACACTTCTGTCCTTTCACCCCAGAATCTATTCAATGGCTCCTGTCCTTCCAGCCCTGAGCTCAACAGAGACAGAGGGGAGAGCCGTCCCTGCCCTCCTAGAGCTTACATTTTATTGGGGGGCTTGGCTTTCAAAGCCCTTCCCAACCACCCAGCCTCAGTGGACATTGCTCTCCAGCCCTTCCGTGGCGTCACCCGTCTCTCTCTTCCTCATGCATGACGCTCAGTCTCCTGCCATCATGCCTTTGTGCTGGCTCTCCCTCATGCCCGAGACGCCCTCCCCCCTCCCCCTCACCTTAGAGAATGCCCGCCCCCCCCACCCCTGCCTCTCTCTGTTTCTGCTGTCTGCTCTCCCTGTTTTTCTTTCTTTCTTTCTTTCTTTCTTTCTTTCTTTCTTTCTTTCTTTCTTTCTTTCTTTCTTTCTTTCTTTCTTTCTTTCTTTCTTTCTTTCTTTCTTTCTTTCTTTCTTTCTTTCTTTCTTTCTTTCTTTCTTTCTTTCTTTCTGTTTCTGTCTCTCTGTCTCTCCCCCTCTCTGTCTCTGTCTCTCTTCTGCATTGGTATCTGGAATCCCAGGGAGTTAAAGGACGCTTACTGGGTAGTAGAAATGTCCTTCAGGTGTTTATATAGAGACATTTGGTTGTTAGAAAGGAATTAGGAAATTGTGGCTGAATATTTAATCCTGTCTTAAACATTCGTTCCCTCCAGGATAAAGAGAAGATGAAAGTTTTCCTTTGGATTCATTGGCTTTCTGTTGCTTGCCTAACATTCTCACTCCCTAGCCTGGCATTCAGGACCCTATACAGTTTGGCTCCAAACTGCCTTTTCAGCTTTGGTTCGTGTTGCTCTCAGCCACTCTCAATACTGTGGGGCCCTTTGCTTTTCTGCCATCCCACCTCCGCACATCGGCCCGGTCTGTCTCATGCCCGAGCCGCACTGCCTCCTCTCATCTGCCTATTGGGATCATTCTCTTTCTTCCCGGCTGAGCTTCCAGGCTGTCTCCTCCCTGTTCCCCTCATGATCTCTTCCTCAGTCTCTCCTGCTTCTTTCTTTGACATACTCTGTCTCTGCTGCATGGATCCCAGGCATTTGGGGTTCTTCCCTTGTAAGCTCCCTGGGGGCAGGCCGGGGTCTTCTCTTTTGTCTTTCTTTCTCCAGGGCCATAACACAAAGCCTGACTGGGCCTTGCTACATCTTTTCAGCTTAATTAAACTGAGTTGAGTATGACATGATTGTCTCCCTATTTCGGATTCAGAATTAGAAGGAGCTCTTTTGTTGTAAAGGGGACAAACATTATCCAGGCATCTTAGAAACATCTTGAAACAACTTCCCTCCCCTACATACCCCTCGCCTGATTCCTCTGGACCTCATGTTGTCAGAAGTCTGAGAAGAACATTCGCAATCGAAAGAGCCTCCCTGTGGTGGGGCCTGAGAGTGGAGGCTGTGGCTCCTGCTCTGTTCTCATACTAATTACTCACTTGACTTCCCTTCATGGGGTCTTGGTTTTCCCCCTCTGTAAAGTGGGCTAGTGACCTGCCTAGTTGTTGCAAGCAGGTGGTTTATCCTGGAAACATCTAACCGTCTTTATAAGCTGCCTTGCTTACTAATTGCTCGTGGTTTCTAATATTTTCTTTATTTGTTTTCCTTTTTGTTCTGGTTTGTTTTTTTTGTTTTGTTTTGTTTCTTCCTTTAACATTTTCTTAAGTATTCCTGCTTAAGCTATCTTCACATAATTCTGGACACCATTAAGCTTTGCTTTTCTAAGATTTACAGCCCCCAGCCCGTATGTCCCGCTTCCTTTGGTTTCCATTGTGCCGCCCCGTGTGTTTTTTGGTTTGCATGGAGTGCTCTGTCCTTCCCTTTTGGTTCCGTTATTTATGTTCCATCCATTTGCAACAGGCCACGGTGGAGTCCATCGTGAGGGACAAGATGCCCCGGAAGGGCGGAAGATGGTGGTTCTCCTGGAGGGGACGGAACACGGTCAAAGAGGTGAGCAAGCCTGGCAAGTCTGCATATGGCTCCCAGGGGAGGGGACTGTGGACCTCTGTCCCCAACCTGCTGCCTTCAGCCGACTGTGTTTGATCAAAAAGAACCCTCCTAAGAAGGGGTCTTGGACGTCTTCAAGTCCAATCTTGTATTTTACAAATTGAAAAACTGAGGCCAGAGAGATGAATTAAGTTGCTTTTCCAGGGTTAGATGGCATGGAGCTCTCTGAAATAGGAGTTGTACCAGGGTCTTTCTGACTCCGAGTCCAGTTCTCTGGGTATGGTCATAGCCTGGCATGAGTAGGTCGAGTGCTCACTGGACCCAGACTCACAAAGACCTGGGTTCAAAGATCGATGCTATGTGATTCTGGGAAAGTTAACCACTTACTCTCCTTGTATGTCAAGTGGGGCTTCAGAGCAGAGACAAGAACAATGATTCCTCCCCCATTAGACTGTGAGCTTCTTGAGGGCAGGGACCGTCTTTTGCCTCTTTTTGTATTTCTCGCACTTAGCACATAGTAGGTGCTTAATAAATGCTTATTGATTGACTCACTGAATAACTTACATTTCTTTATGGTCCAAAGTTTGCAAAATGTGTTTCTCTCCTTTGGTGAGGCCTTCTCGTCCAGTACCCCTTATGGTCTCCCAGGCAACTTATCATAAGGCCTCTGCTTAAAGCCTTCTAGTGATGGGGAGCTCAGTACCCATCTCTTCCACTCACTCAGCAACATTTAGGGAGCACTCAGCATATATGAGGTACTGCCAGTCACTGGGACTATTAGAATACATTCTGTTGCTGGGGAATCCAACACGTATACATATATGCGTGCACGTATTTATGTGTGTATGTAAATAAAGGCAGTTTCAGGGAAGAGACCCAGAAAGGTTGACTTTGGGAGAGAAGAATCCCCCCGAAACGCTAAGAAGTGGAGGTGGGGGGACATTCTATGCATGCAGAGTAGTCTGTTTCAAAGCTCAGGGGGCAAGACCATGATGGGGAGTAATATGTCTGGAGAGGTCAGTGGGAGGCAGATTGGGCAGGAGAGAGAGTAGGCAGCCACTGGAGAATTTTGAGCAGTGGAGTCACAAGGACGCTTCTTCTGAGAGGTGGGTAGGAGGAGACAGGAGAGGGGAGAGACCAGGGGCTGGCCGACTGCTTAGGAGGCAAGAGGTGATGGGATGCAGGCTTGAGGCGGGGTGGACATTGGCAGTGGTGAGAAAAGGATCCGTCTGAGAGATGGCGTAAATGGAAGCCTTGGCAGAGAGAGGAGAGGTGGATTTAAGGGGGAAAAGTCCAGTGACTTTGGGGGATGCCGATGCTTCGTGCCAAAGAGATGGATGGTGATCCTGCCGTGGAGGTAGGGATGTAGGCAGAGAACTAGGAGCAGCAGCATCTGGGAACCAAAGGAAGAGAGGTCCAAGAAGAGGCCTGGCCAACACAATCACAAGTTGCGGGAAGGCTGGGAAGGGCAGAAAGGGGCATCGGCTTAAGCCGTGAAGGGATCCCTGGTCACTTGGGGAGAGCCCTTTTAGTCAAGCCGTGGAATTCCAAGTGAGTGGGAGGTGAGGGCGTGGAGGCTCTACAATCATTATCTCATTGGGTCCTTACAACAGCCCTGGGAGGTAGCTGTTTTTGTTATCCTCATTTTACAGATGAGGAAACTGAGGCAAACAGAGGTGAAGTGACATTCCCAGGGTCACACAGCTGGTCCATGTCTGAGGCCGGATTTGAATTCAGGTCTTCCTGACTCTAGGCCCAGTGCTGAATCCACTGCACACACAGCTGTCCGTGTAGACAGGCTGGAACGTACCACTGACTGACGACCTGTATGACATTGGGCAAGCTTCTTAATCCTTTTTGGGTGGGCCTCGGTTTCTTCATGTGTAAAATGAAGGGACTGGGCTGAACAAACTGAAGCTCCCGTCTAAGATAGCTTTAGCTCAATGACCCTAAGACTCTTTGCCCATTCCTGTGATAGTCTCATGGAGCAGAGCGGGAATGGGGATGGGCTCTTTCAAAAAAATACATTTTCGGGGCAGCTAGGAGGTGCAGTGGATAAAGCACTGGCCCTGGAGTCAGGAGGACCTGAGTTCAAATCCGGCCTCAGACACTTGACACTAGCTGTGTGACCCTGGGCAAGTCACTTAACCTCCATTGCCCTGAAAAAAAAAATACATTTTCATTGGTGTCTTTTGTTTTGAAACCCCCTTGCTCTCTCCTGTGTGCCTTCCTCCGTCCCCTCAGGAGAAAACCCTTGGGGCCATCTTCTTACAGCACGGGTTAGGTTCCTCACACATCACAGGGTTCTTATGGGAGTCTCACCCGCTTGGTCTTCTCTCATATAGACAAGCTTCCCTTTGGTCTGATGCAATTTGACTCCTGTTTCTTACCCATCTTCTAGGAAAGCAAGCCAGAGCAGTGCTTGTCTGGAAAGGGGCTCATCATTGGGGAGCAGCCATCCAAGCTAAGCATTGGAACCAGGTATGACCTGAATTAACTTGGGATGGAAAGCAGTGGTTGGGTTAGACGTTAACCAGGGCGGCCCTTTCATGTGAGCTGATTTCACCTCTAATGACATGGTTCCAAATATTCTTCTGTCCCTCAAAGGAAGGTCACACAGTGGTATATTTTCACTTAGTAGCCATACGATTCGGAACAATTTTTCTCCTTTTTGGGGGCATCATCTTCCTTAACTGTGAGAGGGATATAATCATGTTTGCTTGTCCATCTCAGGATTAGGGTGAGTTTCAAAGGATACTGATGCATGCATGCATTCATTCATTCATTCATGCATTCATTCATTCATGCATTCATTCATTCATTCATGCATGCATTCATGCATGCATGCATGCATGCATTCATTCATTCATTCATTCATTCATTCATTCATTCATTCGATCCATTCACTGCACACACCTGTTACACACCTACTCTACATAGAGCCCTGTGCTTCACCCTGGGGGTGACACAATCTCTATGAGACGTGGCCCTTGCCTCAGAGCACACGTATGGAAAGCTGTAACCATGACAACAACAGGAACAACAGCTAGCAGTTACGTAGCGTTTGCTGCACACCAGGTGCTGCGCTCAGCACTTGACAGAATAACTTTGGGAGCTCAGTGCTATTATCTGAGACAGACAAAGCTTAAGTGACTTGCCCGGGGTTGCAGAGCGAGTGTCCGGGGCCAGAACTGAACTCAGGTCTTCCTGACTTCAGGCTCCGGCACTCTACCCACTGTGCCACCTCGCTGTTAGACACACTGTTAGGTGATGAGGAGACTGGAAAGTTGCAAAACAAAGCCCCGGGGGAATCACAGAAGGCTTCCCGGAGGTCGTGCATTTGAGTTGAGCTGTAAAGAACGGCAGGAACTTAATTGATAAAGAGCGGTGAGGAGGCCATTGCCAGGGAATGGAGTGATCCAAGCACAGACATGGGGTGCCAAGCAGGGAGGCATCCAGTGTGAGTGGAGTTTAAAGAGGGAAATAGAGAAAGAAGATCACGTGACATGGTGGAGGGCCTTGAATGCCAAGCAAGGGAGTTTGAACTTGACTTGGTAGGCAGTCGGGAGCCCCTGAGGAATGGCAAGCAGGTCTCTCTGTAAAGAAGAGCATTCTGGGAGGATGGGGGGGCAGGGAGGCTCTCAGAGGAACCCAGGGGGGTGGCCACACCCATCCATATTGGGGCAGGGGTAGGGGGAGTAGTCAGGGGACAGATATGGGGATAACAATGGAAAATAACTCATGTTTATGTAGCACTTGATGCACAGCACCTCATTTCAATTATATTCACTAAACTTCATTAAGCACCCAATGTGTGCTTGAGGCACGGGGATACTAAGGGGGAAAATAGGGAGCGATCCCTGTCCTCAGGCTATGGGGGGAAGGGGGGCGGGAATAAGTCCATCAAGCCACAGACATGTTGTAACCTCCCACGTGCCAACAAAACTACCCCCAACAAGATGGGCCCTGTCCTCAACCAGCTTATGTTTTCTTGGGTGGGGGAGGGGGAGACAACCTAAGCGTATACAGACAAATAAAGGCAACACACACATATGCAGATACATACAGGTACACACACAGAGATACACATACACACATAGATACACATACGTACAAATACACACACAGGCACACATACACACATAGATACACATATACACAGATACACAGAGATATACATATACAGATATACCCACACATAGATATATATATATACACAGGTACACACACAGATATACATACAGATACACAGATACACATACAGATATGCACACACGTAGATACACACAGATATACACACACAGATACACATACAGACAGATATACACACAGATACACAGACACACAGGTACACACACAGATACACACACAGATATACACACAATATATGCAAAGGTTGTTTCTGTGTGTGCTGGTGGTGGGGCAGTGATGACTGGGGGAATCCTTAAAGGCCTCAGGTGGGAGGTGGGTGGTCCTTGAACCCAGGCTTCAGGGGAGCTTGGAGTTAGGAGGAACAGGGGAGTCAGGAGGACAAGGTCCAGCTGAGGGAGATAAGGTGGGTCAGTGGATCGTCAGAATTACCTTGTGTGAGGTAGCTGCTCTCACTCTTCCCATTTTATAGAAGAGGAAACAGATTTGGAGAGGTCATACAGGTAGAAAGCAGCTGCGATTGGATTCGAACCCAGCTCCTTCTGCCTCCACGTCCAGCCCTACCCACTCCGCAGGGAGTAGACACTTGGTAACTGATTAGCTCCAGGAGAGGGGGAGGGAGGACCGAGGGAGGACCGAGGAACCTGAAGACCGAGTTTGTTCCAGGCCACGCATACGTTTTGATCCTGCCAGTCGATATTGGTGTCTTTGGCCGTCGTGATTCGGGTTGGATCCGAGGCTAACACCGCCTGAGGGTGAGGAGGAGCCCCTTCTGTGATACCAGATGGCAAGAGGAAGATGTCTAGTGAGAAGAGCACGAGCGGCGAGCGGCCGCGACAGCGTCTTTACGTTTGAATCAGCGCTTGTCATCTGGGAGAGGAGTGACCCTTGTCCTGCTCGGCCCCCGAGGGCGGAAGTTACAGAGGCAAAGCCTGGCATCGTGTCGGGCGAACCCAGCAGGAGGGTCACAAGCGGCCTCGGGAGTGGCCAGGGCTGCTCGCTCAGGATGCTCGGTCCAGGACAGGTTGGAGCCGATGCCCCCCCAAGCCCTGAGGCCCGAGAGTCTCGGAAATGCCATTCCACAGCTAGTTCAACAACGTTTGTGCTCATCTGCCGATTGGGATCGCTCAGGCAACCGCTGCTTTCCGTGAAGCGGAGAGAATTTGGAAACGAGTTAAGAGTTAGCGATTTGTTCATTACATGGGCAGGGGAGGGGGCACTGAAAGGCTTTTGTACTTGATGCAGCTGCTCCTGGCTCCTCGTCTCCTTGAGAAATGACAGGTTCATGTAGCAGATTAAAAGAGGTGCTGGAGGCTTTCCCTAATTGACTGCCTTGACTGACAGAACACCCCCTGAAGTCCTATAATTGAGCAAACAGCTCATCACCGTCCAAATAAATTAAAATGCCATTAAAATGTGCACTCTGACAAGTTCTAACTTATCTGCTGTCAGGCGGGGAGCCTGAGCCTGCTTTCCACAGGGCAGGATTCTTCCCGAGTGCAGTGCCTCCTTGGTATACAGTAGGTGCTTAATGAATGCCTATTGATTGATCTTTATGGGATCTTGTGGCCAGAAGGCACGTCTGAGGGCTTCCGGTCTGACTCCTTCCTGGGCTTGGATGCCGTTCAGTCCCGTAAACATTTGCTAATCACCGCTTGTGTGCAGAACACCATGTGAGGCCTTGGAAAGGTGCCAAGTTTGCATAGTTAGTAGTTCTGCTTTCATGGTGCTTACAGTCAGATAGCTTGGAGCACAGACTCAGCTACTGTGAATCCTACAAAACCTGCGATTGTGGTTTTGTGCTGGCAAGTGTGGGGTGACACCTCCTAGGGGGTCACGTAACTGAATGTGGGGATTGTGAACAATCTGGCGACAGTAAAAGTCACCTCTGCCGATTTTATAGAACGATATACCGGGGTAGCATAAACATTTCTCGGGCAGAAAGGGGTCAACAGTGAAAAAATTTAAGCCGCCCCGATCTAATCCAAGCCTTTGATTCTCTAGGTGGGGGAAATGGAGGGGTGGTGCCCCAGAGAGGGGTAGTGACTTTGGCAAAGGAGGGAGTTCATGCGGCTTGTCTGATTGAGGCTGGGGAGGGACTTTTTCCGGGATCACCCAGACCCCTCCCTCCCTGTAGAGGCCTTTAGAAGGGTCGTGGGTGGACCGAGGAAAGGAGTGGCCAAGATTTGGACCTCGGTCCTGAGACTCCTTGCCCAGGACCCATGGGGGGGCGGGTCGGCTCTCCTGCTCTGCGCCGGGCCCACGGCTCCTGCCTTAGTCCTGCACCCCAGCTGCACGTCTCCGCTTGCTCGTCAGCCCCGCGTCTGTGTTTTCCCTCACTGGCTTCTCTCGCAGACGCGGCATCACGCGGCCACTCCTGAACAAACAGGAATTCAAGAGGAACAGATGGCCGGAGCAGACAGCTTGCTCTGGCGTGCCGGGAGAGAGGCACCCATCCGTCTGCCGCCGCCGCGCCCATCTCGTCCCGCTTCCAACTGTTTCACCAGACCGTCGACACCCTCCTGCGGGATGAGGCCGGAGCCGAGGCCTCCGGGCCGGCGGGCCAGCTGTGCGTGTGTGAAGCCCGATTCTCTGTGGTTGTCCCTACTCGGGTTGGACAGACAGGCTCTTAACCGTTTCAGGCCACCAGAGTCGTGTTGGAGGTTCGCCCATGCACTGATTTTGCAGTCGTTAATGAAGCACCAGCTGGGCACCACTCACTCTGCTCAGCACCAGGGAGACCAAGACAGTCCCTGCCCTCAGGGAGACGACATCCTACCTGGAAATATGTCAGTGCCAGGAAGAGAAAGACTGGTGGCACCGGGAGGTACTTAGCAACTAAGTGCTGAGAATCCAGATGGGAAAAAGCAGGAGGGGTCTGCCAGTGAGCCCCGACTGTGATGGGGAAAGGAGACACACACATATACACAAACACATGCACACTTACACGCTTGCAAACACACACAACATTTACACACACAAACTCAAGCACACACATTTACACAAACATGCACACACACAAACAAGCACACACACAAAACGCATTTACACAAATGCACACTTACACACTTTCAAACACACACGCACACAGCATTTACACAGGCACACACAAACACACAAATACGCGGGCATGGATAAACAATGCATCCTAGCACTTTAATCAGGACAGACTTTCCAGCCACGAGAGCCAGCCCGAGTGGGCCGGGCTTCCTCTGGAGGCGGAGGACCCCTTGCCGGGGCTGCTGCAGTGGGGAAGCTTGTTCGAGGCCCCGCTGGCCTCCATGGCCCTGAGCTTGCGTCTGCCGCATCGCGTTCTGGTGGGGACGGCGCTGACCATGAGCCAGGAGGCCCCGCCTCCGTCCACATCCGGGGTATAACCAGGATAAACTATGGAAAGTTCTTGGGAAGCCTCAACGCCATAAACACTGCTGCCGCCGCCGACGCTGAGTAACCAAGGCAGAGTGTGAAGCCAGATCTCCCTCCCTGCCGGGCCTTTCCGCCGTGTCACCTAGAGCTTCTCTTCCAGAGACGTCTTCTGTCCAGGGCTGGAGCGGTCTCAGGGCTTCCTTCTGGCTCCCAGGTGCCTAGGTCTGTGCTCCTGGGAGGCAGATGGTTGCTCAGGAAGAGCTTCCCTCCCTGGGTGGGAGGCTGGTCCCGATGACCTCGGAGTCTCTTGTGATTGGGCTCTGCTTTAAGTGACTCTCCAAGGCTTTCTATTTATTATCTAATGTTAGCATCTTCCTCTCTTACTAACCACCTTGTTAACCAGGACGGAAACCTCTCAACTTAAATGCTGTGATGGGAGCCAAGATGAATAAGAGTGGTTCTCCCCCTTCCCTCCTCCCCTTCCCTCCTGCCCCTTCCCTCCTCCCCTTTCCCTCCTCCACTTTCCTTCTGCCCCTTCCTTTCTGCCCCTTCTCTCCTCCCCCTTCCCTCCTCCCCTTCCCTCCTGCCCCTTCCCTCCTGCCCCTTCCCTCCTCCCCTTTCCTTCTGCCCCTTCCCTCCTGCCCCTTCCCTCCTCCCCTTCCCTTCTGCCCCTTCCCTCCTGCCCCTTCCCTCCTCCCCTTCCCTCCTCCCCTTCCCTTCTGCCCCTTCTCTCCTCCCCCTTCCCTTCTGCCCCTTCTCTCCTCCCCTTTCCCTCCTCCCCTTCCCTCCTGCCCCTTCCCTCCTCCCCTTCCCTCCTGCCCCTTCCCTCCTCCCTCTTCCCTCCTCTCCTTCCCTCCTCCTCCCCCCTCCCCTGCCTGAGCATTATACAGTGATGAGTATGAACAGGCTGAGGGTTCACTGCTGAGCTTAATGCCGTGTTGTGAATGCCCACCGGGGGCCCCCCATCGATCTGGAGCTGCCGTTCTCTTCCTCGACGTCCAGAAGCGCAGGCCAATGGCGTGTGTCACTCACCCTGTGTGCTCTTTCAGGATGAAGGATGAGTCTTCCTCCAGCGATGAGGACTCCATCACAGCCAAGCCGTCCAGTGCCAGCCTGCATACGCTGATGGCCAACGTGAGCTACAAGAAGACCCTGCGCCTCACCTCGGACCAGCTTGTGAGTCCCCCCTCCCCTTTCTCCTGTGACAGCTATAAAGAATGTCAGTCGTGTCAGTGACACACACACACACACACACACACACACACACACACACACACAGAGTCTCCTCGACGGTCATTCTTCTGAGGCCTGAGGTCCCTTCTGAGAAGCTCGTGGTCAAGTGCAAAGAGAGAATGTGTAGGATTCCAAGGGAAACCCCTCCCGAGCCTGCACTGTGCCCCCGGCACCGGGCCCAGCCTCAGTGTCCACAGAAAGCCACAGACAGTCCCTTCCTCCAAGGAGCCCCACCTCGAGCCACGGAAACAAACGTGGCCAAGTACACTTTACATGGACAGACAGGAAAGGATCCCTGGAGGGAAGATGTGGGAATAAAGGGCGCCTGGGGAAGGCTTCCTGTGGAGGGGGGAGGCAGGAAGTGTCAATGGGGAGTGGCAGTGGTCTAGGCCTGGAGGACAACCTGTGTGTGGGACGGGTGTGAATGCATGCATATGGGTGTGTGTGAATGTGTATATGTGTGTGCGTGCATATGGGTGTGTGTGAATGTGTATATGAGTGTGTGCATGCATATGAGTGTATGTGCATGAGTGTGTGCATGCATATGCGGTGTGTGTGAATGTGTATGAGTGTGTGTGAATGTGTATATGAGTGTGTGTGTGCATGAGTGTGTGCATGTGTATGAGTGTGTATGAATGTGTATATGAATGTGTGCATGTATATGAGTGTGTGTGAATGTGTATGAGTGTGTGCATGCATATGGGTGTGTGTGAATGTGTATATGAGTTAGTGTGTGTGAATGTGTATGAGTGTGTGTGAATGTGCATATGAGTGTGTGTGCATATGAGATGTGTGTGCATGAGTATGTGCGTGCATAGGGGGTGTGTGTATGAGAGTGTGTGTGTGTGTGTGTGTGTGTGTGTGTGTGTGTGTGTGTGAAGCCATAAGGCAGAGAAGAGAATGGAGAGTATTCCAGGCCTGGGAGAAGGCCAGAGGAAAGGTGTGTGTGACGGGGGACCCAAAACATCTTGTAAAGAGAATAGCCAGGAGGGTGGAGATGGTCCTCTTATCTGTCTGTCCATCCATCTGTTTATCCATCCGTCATCTATCCATCTCAATATAAAAACAAACTAAGTTCATGGACCCCAAGTTAAGAACAAGAGAAAGAGAGAGACAGACAGAGGGACAGAGACAGAGTGAAAGGCGAGATTCTGTTGGAAGGGAACTTGCTCTGAGAACAGCTAGTTTAAGCTGTCTCTGGTATAGGGATAATCCCCACTAGGAGACTCAAAACGCTTTCCCCTCCCTCCCTTGATCAGTGGTTTCCCTTTCTGTAGAAGCGTAGAAGGCTGAGAAGATTGTTGGTGGCTGCAGTCTGTCCGTCTGTCTCCCTGCCTCTGTCTCATCTCCTCTTCCCTCTTCTCCTATCTCCTGTCTCTCTCTTTTTTTCTGTCTCTGTCTCTGTCCCTCTGTCTCTGTCTATCTCTGCCTCTGTCTATCTGTCTCTCTGTCTCTGTCTCTTTCTCTCCCCTTCCCATCCCTTCCTATCTCCCCCTCCCTCCCTCTCATCTCTCTCTCTCATGTCTCTTTCTTATCTTTCTACCCCCCACCCCCACCCCAGGAGCCCATTCCTCTTTTGGACAGCGTTGATTCCTATTAAATGCATCCTCACACATCCTGTTCTTGGCCATGGCATTGTATCTCCAGCCTCCATGCCTTTGCCCGAAGGTTCTCTGTGCCTGAATTGCACTCCCCCCTCTTGTCTGTCTCAGAATTCAATTTCTGTCAGGTGTCACCTCACACACAAGGTCTTTGCTGATGCCCCAGCTGTGGACGCTTTCCCCTCCAAATCTCCTTTCGTCTATTCTGTATCTAAACAATTATAAATCAGTTTCAAGGACGACTGCGCAGTGTACTGACTGGTGCCTACCAGGCCACCACCGTTAGTTCTCCACGTTTCTTTACCATCAGGACAAAGCACTTTGTCTCCATTGATTGATACCTTTTGTTTTCACTTCACCTACTTTTCTAAATGTATCCCTTTTCCCTCTCCTCCCAGAGAGCCCTCCTTGGTATAAACAATAAGGTAGGATATTATTCCCATTTCACAGTTGAGGAAATTGAGGCAAATTAAGTAATTTACCCAGGATCACACAGCTCATAAACCTCTGAGGCAGGATTCAAACATGGGTCTTTCTGACTCTGTGTTTAACACTCTCAGCCTAGGGCCTGGTGCATAATAGGCCCTTAGTAAATGCTTGTGGGATGATTGCTTGGTAACTACGTCCCTGATGTTTTTCAGAAAAGCTTAAAGTTAAAGAATGGCCCCAACGATGTGGTTTTCAGCGTCACGACCCAGTACCAGGGCACCTGCCGCTGTGAAGGCACCATCTACCTCTGGGACTGGGACGACAAAGTGATCATTTCTGACATTGATGGAACCATCACACGGTACGTCCACAGAGTGATGAGCTTGCCTCCCCAAGGTAGGGTCTGGGGGCTGCCCATCTCTCTCAGTGTGTGCTGGTGAATTGGCACCATGATTTCCTGAAGGAGCCCCAGTTCAGAGATGCGTGCACAGCCTTGGGTGGGCGGCTCTCCACCCTGCTTGTAGTGGGGTCTCTATTGATCACTTTAGCTTTATGACCAGAAGGAGAATTGCCTGGGTGAGCAAAGGGGTGGGATCTTGGTTACATGTGCTCGAGGGGTAGGAACCCTTTCCACGGCAAGTGACCATTGCACAGTGTCCCTCTTTCTCCTTTCACCCCCATTGACTCGCTCGTTTCTCTGTTCCCTTAGATCTGACACGTTAGGGCATATTTTGCCCACGCTTGGCAAGGATTGGACCCACCAAGGGATTGCAAAACTGTACCATAAAGTCAGCCAGTAAGTGTTCAAGAGTTGGTCCTTCCCCCCTTCTCCCCCTTGGTGTCAGCCTGCCTGTCTGTATTTTAAAAAATATTATATTAAATTTTTTTCAATGAAGTGATTTATTTTATCTCCCACAATGAAAAAAGAAAACCCAAAAAACCCTTGTCATAAATATGCATGGTTGAGCAAAATAGCTTCCTGCCTTGCCTATGTCAGAAATGCAGTCTGTCTTAATAAATAATATTGACAATAACAACAATAATAATAATCCACATTCCTGTAGCACCTTCCTGTCATTCATACTCATTGCCTCTTGTCTTTCTGAGTTGTATGTGGCACCATGCAGCCGTGACTGCACACATAGCTCCGCCTCTGCTTGCATCTGTCCATGCAAGTCTTCCCAGTTTTCTGAAGCCATCCTTTTGGTCATTTCTGACAGTACAGTAATATCCAGTACTGGAATTTGTTCAGCTGCTTCCCAATGGATGGGCACTTACTCATGTTCTGATTTTTTTTTTTTTTGCAATGACAAAGAGTGATTAATCCAATCCAATAAATATTTATTGAGCACCTACTACGTGCCAGGCACTGTGCTAAGTGCTGGGGATATAGTTAATAAAAAGACAGATACATATATATGTAGATGTATGTATATATGTGTACATATATATATGTGCGTATATCTTTATGGAGAGAGAGCCTACTAAGTGCTATGGAGCATAGTATACAGCACAGTTCCTGTCCTCAAGGACTTTGGCATGTCACTAGAGATGCATCTACAGGATAATTGGGGGAGGAGGGCATTAACCCCCAGGGGGACCAGGAGTCTCTTGGAGCTGAATTTTCAAGGGCGTTTAAGATTCAAAGGAGTGACCCCATTGCGGTATAGGGGCTGGTTTGTGTGAAGGATTACAAGGTGGTTCTAACATGTTAGCCCTGCGATAGAATGACTGAGGACCAAATCACCCAGGCCATGTGACCAGAAGGGAGCATCTTCCAGTGTGGAATCTACACTGAAGGATCCGATCCGCCCCACTGAAAGGCGGATGAGCCGAGTCAGAGGCACCAGGGAGGGGGAAGTTTTTGATCCCTGCAGATGACGCATCCCTCCCTGGGATGAGAAATGAAGACGAGGCTTCTTGTCTGGGTTCAGCAGCTATCGTAGATGGATAGCGACCATCGGATGCTTCCTCCGAAGCCCCATGGAGCCCATCGGGGCCCCCTCCCAAATGCCTCTGCGAGAACTATCACAGATGCCGCAGCTCACGAGCTCACCGTCCCTGGGAATTTTTACAGAACAGTTTTTCAGTCATTAGGGATGTGATCCTTGGGCACCTAGTAGGTGCTTATTTGTTGATTGAATGATTGATAGATGGGTAGAAGTTTAAAAGAGGCCATTTTAGGCTTGAAGTTCTGAAAAACTTCCCAACAAGAAGAGTGACCTCCTTAGACGGCTCCAAGTGCAGCTAAAGGCCTCCTTGATGGGCATC
Organism: Dromiciops gliroides; assembly: GCF_019393635.1. Taxonomy (NCBI): domain Eukaryota; kingdom Metazoa; phylum Chordata; class Mammalia; order Microbiotheria; family Microbiotheriidae; genus Dromiciops; species Dromiciops gliroides. The sequence goes on from NC_057862.1 coordinate 690,378,835, forward strand.
TATCGCATCAAGATAGATGGACCACATCCAGACCGCGTCTGAGGGGCCGCCCATGGCCTGAGGAATAGACTTCTGGTCTTGGAGGAGACCCTTCCTTTTTTGATCTTTGCTGGTCACCTGGCTGACTCTGGGCATGTCGCTTGAGCCCCGGCTTCCTCGCTTGTGAAATGGGGCCGGTGAGAGCACCTCCCTTCCCCGACGGCCGTGGTGGTCAGTGCCGATGATGCAGGGTGCTCCCAAAGCCGAGGCGCCCTAGAAACGTCAGCCGTTATTGCTAACATGCCACGGACATCTGCGTGTGCCTCACGTCCCCATATGAGGCGGCGAACCCCGGGAGGGCGGGGCTGAGCCCGATCCAGACTTGGCCCAGAGCTCTGCACACAGTAGGCGCTCAGTGCGTGTGTGCTGATAAGCACTGGAGATTCTGGGAAGAAGCCTCCATGCCCCCATCCCCTCCCTTATGAGCCCAGGAGAGCGTGAGGGTGAGCCGAGCCGCGCGGCCCTCCCGCCACAGGGACGCGGAACGTGACCGTCTGCTTTCTCCTCTTGTCTTGCAGGAACGGCTACAAGTTCTTGTACTGCTCCGCGAGGGCCATCGGCATGGCCGACATGACGCGGGGCTACCTGCACTGGGTGAACGAGCGCGGCACCGTGCTGCCCCAGGGCCCGCTGCTGCTCAGTCCCAGCAGCCTCTTCTCCGCCTTGCACAGGTAGGAAGGAGTGGCTGGCCGGCCGTGCTCGGAGGGAGGGCGTGAGAACCGCCTTCAGGAGCCTTCGGCGGGGCTGGGACAGAGGAGCAGGGGCTTAGACCAGGATGGCGCAGAGGCCCCGCCCTGCCCCCTTCCCCCCCTCCCCCACACCGGGTTCTAAGCTGGTAGCGGGCAGGAGGTCTTTGAGCCAAGCCCGGGGTCTCTTAGGCTTCTGGCCGTCGGAGGTGGTGGCGCTTCCCTGTGGGGCCGCAGCTTGTCCGGACCAGACACGTCCATGCTGTTTCCCAGCCAGTGGCCGGTGCGTTATTTAGGAACTCATGCATCTCCATTGTCATGTTCCCTTCCCAGAGAAGTCATCGAAAAGAAGCCTGAAAAATTTAAAGTCCAGTGCTTGACAGACATCAAAAACCTGTTCCTTCCCAACACGGATCCCTTTTATGCCGCCTTCGGAAACCGGCCGGCGGTGAGCATCCGCCCTAGCGCAAAGCGGCCGTCCAGTGATGACTGTCTCCTGGGGGAGGGCCCAGAGCTGGGAGGGACCTTTGTAACCACGAGGGGTGTGGCCATGGGTAGAAAGTGCCAGAGCTAGGATTTGAACCCAGATCTGTGGAGAATGTTTTTCTGTATCACCATCTCAGCCAGAGGGGCCTGGAAGAGACGGATGAAGGGGAGCTGGAAAAGGGGGGGATGGGCTCAGGGAAGAGGCAGATCATTCTCAGGATGATTCCAGGCCTTCGAGCCGCCTGCACAGCCAGGGTGGTGGGCAAGGGCATCATCTTGGATACAGACTTCAGACGTGAGAGCAGGGACGTCTTTGCTTTTCTCTGTATGCCCAGGCCTTAGCACAGTGCACACAGTAGGTGCCTAATAACCGCAGGTGGACTGACTGACTGACTCTCAGTGAAGTTTATTTCATTGTCTAATGGGATTTTCTTTGACCTTGAACCCACGATTTAGGACGTATACTCTTACAAGCAAGTGGGGGTGACCTTGAATCGAATTTTTACTGTCAATCCCAAAGGAGAATTAGTACAAGAACATGCCAAGACCAACATCTCATCGTAAGTACGGCACCCCGTCTGGCAGGGGGTTGTTGGGGGGCACTCGGGGGGCTCCCTGGCCACTGTTGCCAACACTGGGCTCTGGGGGAAGAGCATGTTCTTGTGATTCTGCCCAGAATTAGCCTGGGGAATGAGAGCTAGAGGAGATGACTTTTAAAAAGACTTTGGTACCTAGAACATGGAAAGAATGAGAGATGGAGCCTAGAACGTGAGTGCTGGGAGAGAACGAGAGGAGGGAGCTTAGAACGTGGGTGCTGGGGGAGAACAAGAGGATGGAGCTTAGAATGTGGGCACTGGGGGAGAATGAGAGGATGGAGCTTAGAATGTGGGCACTGGGGGAGAATGAGAGGATGGAGCTTAGAATGTGGGCACTGGGGGAGAATGAGAGGATGGAGCTTAGAATGTGGGCACTGGGGGAGAATGAGAGGATGGAGCTTAGAACGTGGGTGCTGGGAGAGGCTTCAGGGGTCTGTCGGTCCATCTCCTCACTTGGTGGAAGTGGGCACAGAGGTGTCCAGAGGGGTGCTGGCTGTGGTCCTGTGATGAGGAAGGGCATGAGTTAGGTGGGGTGCCTCCAGAGCAGGGCAGCTGGCTTGGCGACAAGCCGCATGAAATTGATGGAAGGAGCAGTCGCTGGCCAGTGGGTGTCCAGGGCATTGGATGGAAGAGAGGGAGGAGGGTGGTCCGGTGTAAGGAGGCTGGGAAGGGGGCGGCTTTAAAAGCCCCACCAGAGCCCCGGTCCCGGCATCTTGGAGGAAGGCGGCCACAGCGCCCACCAAGTGCTTGGCTGGCTCTGAGGCTGGGGAGGTTTTCCTCTCCGAGGAGTCGCGGCCTACCCGTCCTCAGCTGGCACGTCTCTTCCTAGTCCTGCTCTGGGGCCAAGCAGAAGTTTAATACGTGGAGACGGTCATTGCTTCTCTGCAAAGTCTTCTCCAGGCTGAGCTGGCTCACCTTGGCTGCTGTCCTTAAGAGGGGCTGCCCAGAATGAGGGCCCCAGTGCCATGGATGGTGTCCAGGGGAGAGGAGGAGATGAGGAGATCACTGCCCTCAGGGCACTTGCAGTCTGGCCTGGCTCATAGGAGGAGTACTGCGTGCCCAGAGATTAGATGAGGACGATGAATCCCAGTGGAGATGTGACTCCCCAAAGGCCAGCGAGCTGGCCAGCGGCACAGACAGGGTGAGGGGGGCTCTCCCCACATCCTTCTGGCCCCGGACCAGGCGTCCTGCCTCTGGCCTGGCATCCACAGTCATTATTGAGCGTCAGCTCCTAGGGAAAGGCTGTTGAAGAGGAGGTCTGACCATCCGCTGAGCTCCTAAGAACCACGGGACCTTCCCGTCTGCCTTGTAGCTGAAACCTTCCCTAGAGGGGTCTTCCCCTTCCGACAGGGATTGTCTGCTTTTCTCTTCACACCCCAGCCCTTAGCACAGTGCTTTTTACGGAGGGAGCCCTAAAAAGATGCCTCCTTCCCTTCTTCCCTTCCTCTCTCCCCCTTCCTTCCTCCTTCCCTCCTTTTTTCCCTCCCTCCTCTCTTCCTTCCTTCCCCCCTCCCTCTTCTCTATCCCTCTCTCCTGCCCTCCCCTTTCCCCCCTCCTTCCCATCCTTGACAATACAGGGCACAAAGGGAGCACTCAGTAGTTCTTTCTCAGTTAGAAGGAGGCAGTGTGGCTTTGGGCTGGCTGTGAGTTTAGGAAAACTGGCTTCTCAGTCCTGCATGCGACCTACTGACTAGGTGACTGTGGGCAAGTATTAGGTTATTATTTGTTTGTTTGTTTGTTTTTAGTGAGGCCATTGGGGTTAAGTGACTTGCCCAGGGTCACACAGCCAGTAAGTGTTAAGTGTCTGAGGTCGCATTTGAACTCAGGTCCTCCTGACTCCAGGGCCGGTGCTTTATCCACTGCGCCACCTAGCTGCCCCTCAAGTCTTAGGTTATTAAGAGGAGAAGTTATGGGCTGGGTGGAGATCTGCACCTAAGAAGTGGATGTCCATACTGGAAGTTCTCGGTATGAAAGAAATCGTGGGACCTAAATGCCCCCTGCCCCCAAAAAGAAAAGAAAGGAGAAAGACCCCTCCCTTACCAGGTTGTTCCAAGGCTTCAATGTGATTAAGGATGTAAAGAGCTTTGGGAATCTTAAAATGCATCTAAGTTTCTGCTCTTTGGTGAATGGATTTTAGAATAATTCTAGGATTAATTACAAAAAGTGTGCCCCGTGTGACCTTGGGTGAGTCCCATGCCTTCCCACGACCTCAGTTCCTCGGTCTGTAAAAGGAGGAGGGGGGACCCCGTGATCTCACAGGCCCTTCCAGCTTCTGAAATGCCGGCAATGAGAAAGATCTGTTCGTATTTGGGGTGGAAGATAACAGTGCTAACGGTGTAGCCGCCCCCGCTATTTGCATGGCGCTTGAAGGTTTAAATGCTTCTCTGACTGAGCCCCTGAGTTAGGCACACCGGCTGTCATAATTCCCATTTTACAGATGAGAAAACTGCCCAGAGACGGAGAGCCCCTCTCCTGGGGTTTCCTGGCTAGAAAGGACCAGGGTCAGAATTTGAACTCAGATCTCCTTGAGGCCAAGCCCAGCATTCTTGGGATAGTGAGCACCTGCTGCTACCAAGCTTGACCTCAGCTTACATTCTCAGAGGGCAGCTAGGTGGGTGGAGTGCAGGATTTGGAACCAGGAAGACCCAAGTTCAAATCCAGCCCCAGACCGTTACTAGATGCGCGACCCTGGCCAACTCATTTTTGAGCCTCGGTTTCCTCATCTATAAAATAGGGATAGAAGAGCCCCTCCCTCCCAGGGCTGTTGGGAGGGTCCCGTGAGAGAATATGTGTGAGGCGCGTTTTTGTCGTTGTTGCCACGGTGACTGACCTGTCCGCTTTCTTTGCAGTTACGTGAGGCTCTGTGAGGTTGTTGATCACATTTTCCCATTGCTGAAAAGAAGCCATTCTTCAGACTTCCCGTGTTCGGACACTTTCAGTAACTTCACTTTTTGGAGAGAGCCCTTACCCCCTTTTGAAAATCAGGAAGTCCATTCAGCTTCCGCTAACACGTACTGACAGCCCTGTGACACCGGACTGGCTAACCCCTGATTAAAGGATAGGCTTTGTGAAGAGTTCAGCTGGAACCCAGGGCATTGTATTCATTTGCTTAAAAAAATTTTTAAAAATATTTTATCTCCCCCTCCCCCCAACTCCCCCACTTTCCCCTTGAAACAACATTTCTAAGTACCTTATGAAAGGTCTGTTTTAAGAGTCGGGGGATTGTTGCTTCATTCACTGTGTAGAAAGGGATTCCTTGTTGGCTGGCCCCAGCCAGGGACAAGGACACAGTGGAACAATGGCCTGGCACGGCCAGTATTGGCCCTTGCACTGTGCAGGCTCATGAAACCAAAGTGTGACTTACCGGAAGGTTTGTTGTTGTTTTGTTGTTTTTGCTGCAGACCTCAATGTTATTCAGCAAAGCCAAACGTGCCCAGTGCCTGTGAAAAGTGGGCAAGACATTTCAGAGCCGTATGACTCCCATGTGGCCTAATTCTGAGCCAAAAGAGATCTTACTGCCTTGGAAGAGTGGTGTCAGAGGGGAGAGGCCTCTTCCAAGGGAGCCCTTCCCTGACTTCTGGGGAAGGGCCTTTGCTTCGGGAAGTTCTCTCTCTCATATTTCTGTTTTCTCCGGGGCTGAAATTTGATTGCGTCTGTTCACAAGGTTCCAATCCCTGGGTGTTGGTGGAGTTCTTTGTGCTTGTATCTGTGAAAGATAACCTGATTCATGTGTATCCATGATACATACCTATGGACTCAGCATATTTATTTTTCTTCCCCCTTCCCTGATTCCCCATGCTCCACCGTCCCTGGAGATGGCCCACGTGTGCTGTGGGGCCCAGGCTCTTTTTGCAATGTGTCCCTGTTGGGTGCTCAGGGCTGTTGTCATGGCCCATCTTACCACTGGTCTCCATGTGCAATATTCCCCTTGTTACTGTCATTCTGTTCAGCACACAGGGCAACGGAGACTTTGGGGAAGCAGGCCGGTGCCGAAAACATGGCCTTGACCCGAACACGTGCCACGGGAGGGTGACGTTCATTTTCTTGACATTGTTAAAGGAAACACGCTTTGTTTGAAGTCACTGGGAGAGAACATTAAACTGCGTTCTCTGTTGGTGTGGCTCGTGGCGTCTCCTACTGCTCCTTGTGTTCGTGTATAAATATGCTGGCTTGATCCTTTCTGTTGTCATTTGGACGGTGAGCATCCTGAACTCATTGTAATATTGTTATTGTTTAAAAAAGAGAGGGCCGCTCAGCCACTGTCCAGTTCTCCATTCAAAGAGCTATAGCCTCTAGAAGTTCACATTTTGTCTTAAACCCTTCCCCTCCCCACAATCGTGGGCCCAGATCCCAACTGAGATCTGGGTTTCTTTTGTTGTGGCCGGGAGAAGGCTCAGCACCGGCATTCATCCGGCTGCCTCACAGGGGAGAGAGTTGGGGGAGTGGAAGCCTGCCTTGGTGACCAGACGGCTTAGTGTTTTTGAGGATGTATTTTTATTAAGAAGAGAGAGTTTTACTTGGGAATACTTTCCTGATTCAATTGCACTATTGGAGGGCTGGTTTAATGAAGTCTTTATTCTTTCTGTGAAAGAAAGTCCATAGATATTCCTTCACTCTGCTCATTTCTCTCCCAGAAAGAATGTTTTTTTCCCTACTTTGAGTGGTTTGTACAGACACCCAGGTCTGCACGGACATACCGGTGTCTGTGTTTGTCTGTATTTACCAAATGCTCGTGCGCTCACAGACGGGCATTGTGGCCCCTAACTCCTGGGCTTGTCAGACCTTTTGAAGCCCACCGAGGCTTCTGGACCATGGGTAGGTTGGAGAAGTTTCAAGGCCAGGGAGTGACCCATCCAACCTCATCCCAGCTCCCTCAGGCCTTCCCCACAAAAGTCACTTTGTCAGGGTTTAATCTGTATCCCCCCACCTTAGAGTGGCATTCAAGGGCGTGGAACTCACACAGATGTGGCATATTGCCCGGGCCAACTAGGGAGGCTCTCTCTGTGATTACTATGGGAGGTTTTTAATGTTTAAGGGAAGGACTGGGGCACTTGGGAAAATCATTATAATAGATAATGTTCAATTTCCATCGCTACTCTAGAAAATGAGAATGTGTGTATATTATATACATATGTATTACAGTAGGTAACAATTATATTATGCACATGTATACATACATATGCACATGCGCACAAGCACATGCACACATGTGTGTATTGTATCTGTGCAATACATGTAACACACACATCTATATACACATGTGTGTAGCCCACACATGAATGTATGTTCCAGTCCATGCCTGTAAGTACACACCATGCTGGTAACTACAACAATACCCTGCTGTGGTGGATCTGAACAAGCATCTGCTTCCACTTTCCCCACTGAAGCACAGTCCTCCAGCCATCGTCACAGAGGAGGAGGGATACATCGCTTGCTCTGTTTCCGGCACCTGTTCCATCGTGTGAAATGATTTCATCTTCCAGGGACCTGTCTTTCTCTCCCCATGCCCAGGTCTTTGTACGTCCCATATTTGCCCTGTGTGTCAGCGGTGGTGCGGCGATAAACCAAATCATTGTCATTCTTGTTTTGTTGTGCTGGATACAAAGTCAGGACACTTATTTACAATAAATAAGACTGATGGAGGACGCTGTTGGGATTCCAGTCTGTTGAGTTTTTAAACCATTTGGTGTATTGTTTAAAATATAAATTGTGGGTTCTAATCTGCCCCACCCCAGCCTTGGGGGGAAGCTGGCTAAAATCACTGATAAATTCAACAAGAGTTTAGGCTTTTAAAGATTTATTAAATATATAAGTTAGTAAAGAGAGAGAGAGAGAGAGAGAGATTGAGAACAGATGCCTTGTAGTATGGAAATCCTAGCTCAGATCTAATTCTGTATAGCCAGAGAGAAAGAAAGCAATTTCCTTTCCTAGTAGCCCACATGAACTCTCTCACCACCACGCCAGTGTCCGAACAACTAGGAGGCCCCCCTGCCCCCCCCCATTCTCCATCTGCTGCCACTGGTTCCTCCTCACCAAAAAGAGAGTTCTTCTGTGAGCCAGCATCCACTTCCTTGTTCCTCTCTCCCTCCCCCGAAGGGGAGGCCCTTCGAGCTGGTTGGTTGAGAGTGGTCTCTGTCAGTAGTACACCAACATGGCACTCAGGGCCAGCCAGGTGTGGCCTCCATCCAATCATCCTTAAGTAGGTACTTAGTTTCTCATTTTTTTTGGGGGGGGGGCTGGGCATTTGGGGTCAAGTGAATTGCCCAGGGTCACACAGCTAGTAAGTGTTAAGTGTCCGAGGCCGGATTTGAACCCAGGTCCTCCTGAATCCATGGCCAGTGCTCTATCCACTGCACCACCTAGCTTCCCCATCAGCTTCTCATTTTCACCCAATTCAAACTATACTAAATCAGGTAGGGCCCCTGGGCGTCTGCCAAATTCCATTATTTTATCACATTGGCAGTGTGGTCTGGTGGTCAGAGAACGGATCCTGAAGCAGGAACACTTGGGCCCAACATATCCAAGCTGGAGGGATTTTCTTCGAATTCCCAATACCCAAATGTTAGGCAGTGTTAAGTAGTTCATTCTCCGTCAGGCGGCTGTGTTATAAAGGCCATGAAGCCTGAATAAGGCCTCTCCCAGCCTGTCAGCACCCATGTTCTAAGGGAAACCCTTCAGGGAGATGCTCTTTCTTTGGTGGGGAAGGCATCATGTGCCAGAATTCAGCCCCAGTGCCACACCATCTATGTAGGTTTTTCTCCACCCTCCCCAAATGCTGGTGGCTGCCCTTACCCCACCCCATGAAAAATGGTTTGGGATTTGGAACACCTGGGTTCAAATCCCACAAGTGTCAGTCAGTGGGTGGTACTACAGAAGGTACCCAACCCTATCAGTTTCCTCCTCCCACCTGAAAGGGGGAGGAGTTGAATCACATACTGGGGGCAGCTAGGTGGTGCAGTGGACAGAGCACTGGCCCTGGAGTCAAGAGGACCTGACTTTAAAATCTCACTTCAGACACTTACTAGCTGTGTGACCCTGGGTAAGTCACTTAACTCCACTTGCCTTAAACATTGGGAACTATCTCCAGTCATCCTGATGTCTATCTTGCCATTGGACGCAGATGGCTCTGGAGGAGAGAGTGAGGCTGGGGACCTTGCACAGCCCTCCCTCACAAATCCAATTCAGTGCAAGTCATGACATCCCCCCAGTGTCATGGTCCTCTTCGAGAATGAAGGAGGAACAATATCTTTTATGCTACCCCACTTCCTTTCTCACATCAGGGGCTACAAATTTAATGATCTAGTGACTCCACCCTTAAGATAGCTATTTCCCCTTTTAGCTTGAGGGTAATACAGGAAAGGTCCGTTCAACGTGGTTCCTTTCTCTACTGTTTTATGGTGTTTATATCAGACTCATAATCAGAATAGCTCAGAGCCCCCATTTAGGAACATTCTTAGCATTCAGATAGGATTTTTTTTTTTTGTGTGCTGAAAATTTATGTTTATTTTCCTGGCTTCTCTCTTTGAGACAAAACCAGGATACTTCTTTTACCCAAAAGAAGTATTGTTACCGATGACTTACTGGACAGGCATAGGGAGGGAAGTTAGTAAAAGAACTCTCTGAAATGCGGGCTGAGGTCTGATGGCAGATCTATATATATATCTCTCCTTTCTTTGCATACTGTTCGGCCTCCTTTCCATTTCTACCTTGGGTTGTTTTTTTTTTTTTAAAGGTTCCTCCTTTTGGCTGTTGCCTGTATGACACTGATTGCTTTCCAGCTCAGTTCATTATGTGGGGGGTGGGGGGCAGGGGGTGGCAATGTAATCCCTCCATTCCCCAATCTCTGTCTGTCTGTCTGTCTGTCTGTCTGTCTGTCTCTCTCTCACACACACACACACACACACACACACACACACACGTGCGTGTCAGGTCCCCCTTTTGCCTCAAAGGTCATGAAAATCTAGATTGTCCTCAGGCATGAGTGTGTACTCACTGTTCACTACAAGTCTCAGTTTCCCAAACCCTGTTACACTTGCCTGCTTGCTGCCTATCTGACTTTGGGCCAGTCATCTAGCACTCTCCAGCCTCAGTTTGTCCATCTGTAAAATGAGCGGTTTGGACCAGACAGCTGCTGAGGCCCGTTCTAGGTCAGTCTGGGCGCTGGCCAAGTAAATAAGGGCTTCCTGTAGGAACACTGACTTTCAGTGAGCACACGATGTCATCACTGGACCCCTCTTCCAGCCAGGGCAGTCTCCCCTCCCACAGTGTACATGATGTGGATTCAGGAGAGGACCCAGCACGTGATTAATGGAGGCAGAGGAGGGAGGGAGATTGAGACAGGCCTGGAAACCACAGTTCAAGCCCAGCCTCTGACCCCTCCTGGCCATGTGACTTATAAGTACCCCAGAGCGGCTAGAAGTGGCTTGAGTGCCTGTCGGCTTTGGCGGAAACGGTTCACTGGGAGCCCCCCACACCAGTGACATAGCAAGTCTGGTGGTTAAAAAGGCCGAGCTTTCTTGATTCAGAGATGCTGCCGTCTACTTCTCTCAATGGGCATTTTGAAAGAAAGCCTGAAGATGGGGATACAGTCCTGTGAACATCAGGGCCACTAGAAGATGGGTGGGCCCAGAGCAAAGATGGGAAGCAGCTGTTTCCTCTTGGGGAGGGGGGCAGGGTGACGGGCTTTCACTTCTCAGAGTCAAGTCAATTCCAACAGCAATTTTTAAAATAAAGAAAAGGGTAACAATAATTCTTTGCTTCCCATCATAATTAAGTGAGCCTTGAAGGCCAGGACCAACATAATGATAAAAATAATAAGTATTTTCACAGTGCTTTAAGGATTGCATAGTGCTTTGGATATATCTCATTTGATCCTCACAATAACCCTGGGAGGTAGATGCTCCTATCTCTATTTTTACAGATGGGGAAAACGAGGCCAGGAGAGATTTTTTTTTTAAAGTGACTTGTCCAGGTTCACCCAATTAGTAAGTGTCTAAGGTAATACTTGAAATCAGGTTTTCCTGAGTTCGAGTTCAGCACTCCATCCACTATGAATTGATAAATACTCATTTGGCAGAATTGAACAATCCAGTATCTTCCTTTACACAGTTGAAAATATAGTTCCAAAGACTATTAAGCTGTTTGTCAATTAGTTGCATAAACCTCAACCAAATCTTAATAGCTGGAGGTAGGGTTGACCTGGGTTAATGACAGGTTCTGTAGAAGTTACAATCTGCGGTATGAATGAAAGAAAGACATTCTATACAATTAGATTAAGTACAGAGAGTAAAAGGCAGTTCCTAGAATTGTCAAGTAGTTTGACAAATACTTTTGTCCCAAAAGACTCATCTTTTAGGTATTTTTTAACAAGATTTTTTTTTTACTCTTTTCAGAAATATGTCTATCTTGGGAACAGAAAAAAAAAACACCCAATAGTCTTGGAAATCATTTTTATCACCCTATCCAAAGAGCGAGATAATGAAATTCATATCCATCATCTCAGTATCTCAGTGGAGGAGGGTGGGGGTGGGCTATAAGTCCAGAATGGTAAGAATGTCAAATGAGGATGCTTTTTGTTGATTGGTTCGTTCTCTCTCTCTCTCTCTCTCTCTCTCTCTCTCTCTCTCTCTCTCTCTCTCTCTCTCTCCCTCCCTCCCTCTCTCCCTCCCCTCTCTCCCTCCCCTCTCTCCCTCCCCTCGGTCTCTTCCCCCTTTCCCCTCTTCCCCAACTCTCTCGCCCCCCACTCTCTCTCCTCTCTTCTTTTCCTCCCTCCTCCTTCTCTTCCTCCTCCTCCTCCTCCTTTTTCTCCCTCCCCTCTCCTGCCCTCTCCTTCCTGATTACAAGGGATGGTTCAGGGTGGAGGCACATAATGAGAAATTACTAAGACAAAATTTTTTATCCAAAATAATTAAAATGGAAAAATCCTTTGGGAATTTCTCTCAGGAGACCACATTCTATGTTTAGGATGTGCTTGACTTCTGACTTCAGTCATCTCTCAGTCCTCGCTGGCCACATACTCTTAGGAGATCATTCCTAGATGATGGTGGTTCAAAACTCCAACCCCCAAATTAAGAAAATTGCATCTTCATTTTATTGTAGAAAAATAGCAAAATGGTGCTTAAACCCAGAAGGTCTGATCATTTGACTCCTCCCTCACCTGCTCATCCCCACACCATTAAGCATGATCTGTGCTCTAGCACCCACGCTAAGTGATGTGGATACAGAGATGAGTAAGATAGGAATCCTGGGCAGCACAAAAGAGAAGGCTGGTTGCCTCTAGAAATCTGCTGAACTATTTATTAAGCACCTACTATGCTCCAGGGATGTAGGGGATGAGGGGGGTGGCAATCACACCTGCCTCTTAGAGTCCTTGAGTTGTCAATGAGAATAGTAACATTAAAGGTTGTTTTCTGGTCCCATAGGGCCATAGAAATATTAGGCAGTATCTGAAGCAGCCCTACTCTATTGAACACCCGGAAGAAGGAAGGCAGAGATTATTCTAACCCCAAGATGGTCAAATCCTTTGTCTCTTTTGGAAATGAAGGTGTCCGCGTGATTCTCAGACCAGTCTGGATTCTAGGATCATAGACACGGAGTCGAATGGGACCTTACAGGTCATCTAACCATTTCACTGATAAGGAAACTGAGGCAATTGAGGTTACAATGACTTGCAAGTTGGGATCTGATGTGAGATTTGAACTCAGGTCCTCTTGACTCCAGGTCCAGGGCTGCCTTCACTACACCAAGCACTTGGCCTTCAAATCTGATGTTCTTTCCAATGCCCTGCCTCCCGGTCACATGTGCTTGGCATGTGCCGTGCTAGCTGCCCATGGGACGTTCAGCAGGTCACTGGCTCCCTTCCCTGACTCAGACCATTTCTCAGCATCCCTCTCTGTTGAGGTTATACCTCAGCCCCTGCATTTTTGTACCTTCACACCCCTTGGCTGTATGACCTCGAGAAGACCCCGAGGCACCTGCCCATTCAGAAGCAGATGGGCAGTGGAATTCAGAGTTCCAAGGCCTTGTTTCTGGCCTCCTTGAGAGTCCTATGGGGCATCCCCCAAGCACAAACTCTGGATACCTGCTCCTTTTCGGACAGCTCCCCTCCCTCCCCCTAGAGCTAGCCTAGCCCTACATTTCAATCTCTCTTTGATGCCCAAACATCTAGGACATGCCATGGTGTCCAGATGTATATACTGATACTCGTATTCACATGATAGCTTATGTCCAGTGACCCTCGTGGTGTGGTCAAATGGGAAGCTGAGTGGAAGGAAATGAGGGGTTCCAAGAGATGCAGGTGAGGAGGGAGAACCACCCCTTCTCTCTTGGCTCCCATTATTGCTGCAGGCCCAGGGTTCCCTCTATAATCCGTCTGGCCTCCCTCTTTTGTCCCTGGCTCCTCATCCTCTTCAAACTCCTTTAGGTTGGGTGTGTCCCAAGATCATCTTCTCTCCAGACTCTCTCATCTCCTCTCGGTGGATTCCTCCTTGGTGTCTCTGTCCATCTCTACCTCTCTCAGAGGTCAAGTCTGACTTTCGGAAAGCGGTATAAACATTTCTGATGGAGAATTGCTTACACAGGCCATTCTGCCTCTATATAAGGACTCCAAAGGATGGGCAACCCACTGTCTCCTGAGTGAGACTTTGTGACTAGTTTGCACTTTGAGCTGATTTTCATTATAGGAAAGGGCTTCCTTTGGTCAAGTCAAAATGGCGCCTGTGTGACTTCCAAGCACCGGTCCTAGCTCTGTCCTCTAGGGCCCAGCAGAAGAGGCTGACCGACCCCTTGTCCAGTTCTTTTGTCTGTATTTGTATCTCCAGTGCTGAATGAACACCATGTTCATTCACACAGAAGGGGCTTAAATATTCGCTGGCAGATGAATCCTTGAAGAAGCTATCACGTCCCCCCATATTCTACGCCTCAGAGTCTCTGTGAGCTTAAGCTACCTTCCCGTCCAGGGTCACACAGGCAGTGTGTGTTGGAGATGGGCCTCGAGCCCAGGGCTTCATGGTTTGGAGAGCAGCTCTATCCCTGTGTCACACTGTCACTCCTTCTACGTCGTGGCTGTTTAGCCCCCAGTCTTCTCGCCAGTTCTGGGAGCCCATCTCATGAAGCACGGTCTCAAGGCTCTAGAAGCTCTCTAGTCTACCATTGTCCTGTCCTAGCCCAGTGTGCCAGACAGGGTCTGCCCAGGGCACAAGCTGGGGGTGCTGTTCACCCTGACCCCACCCTCAGCCCCAGAGTTTGACTGAAGGCCAGTGCAGAGCACAGGTACCCTTTGGGTGGACACATCACTCAAGTTCCATGTTTGTAGACAGTGTTGGCCAGAAAGGCACAGTCCAGAATCTGGGGGGCGGGGTGGGGTGGGATTAGCTTTTCTACTGGGCATGTCCTGGCTCAGGGAGGCCCCGGGCTTGGTCAGATGGCTGCTGGCCCCTGCCAGTCCCCTCCTTATTGACCCAGGAAATCCATTTTGTCTTTAATGAGTTTTGCAAGCAAGTGGCCTCTTCCTGTGACTCACCCTGCCTTTTGTGAACCGGAGATTGTGGTTTTAAGTTTCACATAGGAAAGTAACCACTTTGTCTGCCTGTCTCTCACTGCTCTGTTGGAATCTTCAAAAGGGGAATGCATTTTGTTCCAGGAAAATCGAGCTGTGGGAGGGCCAGTCACATTTCTTTTTTTGTTTTGATTGAGGGAAGAAAACCAAAGCCCATCAGTGAACACCAAGGTTTCTTACGGTTACCCAGAGGAGCCAAGCAGAGAAGGGCGGGGGCGGGGGTCCAGGGTCAGGGGTGGCAGTTATTTTTGAAAAGCAGGTTAATTAGAATTCTTTCCCACTTTACTCTTAGAGCAGGAGGGTACGAGTGACCTGCTTGGGGAGCTTACTGTTTGACCCGCACACCTGCTGCCCCTTGGACCTCGGACACATTTAGAAGGCCACTGGTCAGCTGCAGTGTCTAGGTGAGGGCGGAGGGGATGGAGAAGGCCTGGACACCCCCCCCCCCAATGATGGAGGTGCGATTATGATCCCTGGTTAATGGAAAATGGAAATGAGGCAGTAGCGGTTCAGGCACTGGCCCAGGGTCACTTACCTAGCAGGTGTCCCAGGCCAGACTCGAACTCACGTCTTCCTGAATTGAAGGGGAAGAGAAGACCTTGGGCTGGGATGTGAACATGACAGTGACAGTGAAGGCCGGACACCTGAGTGGTCTCAGGCCACCTCCCTCATGGGTTGCAATGACAGTGATGCTTGGCTGACTTCAAAAGCATTGTTGAAATGCATGTTATCAGGACCAGCCTCATTCTACCACTTGCCTCTCTTGATTTCCAAGTCAAATGATTAACCAGCATCTATTAAGTGCTTGTGGCAGGTAGGTGGCATGGTGGATAAGGCACCGGGCCTGGAGTCAGGAAGAATCAACCTCCTGAGTTCAAATCTGGCCTCAGACACTTACTAGCTGATCCTGTTTGCCTCAGTTTCCCCATATGTAAAACCAGATGGAGACGGAAATGGCAGACCACTCTAGCATCTTTACCAAGAAAGCCCCAAAAGGTGTCACAAAGAATGGGACATGACGATAAAATGACTGAATGACAACATCAAGCACTCACTCTGCAATAAGGCCTGTGCAGGGCCCGATGTCAGGAGGCTTGCATTCTGTGGGAGAGGTAACACGTACCAAAGTCACATACCCAGAACTTGTACAAGGTAAGTTTCTTTTCTTTTCTTTTCTTTTTTTTTTAGTGAGGCAATTGGGGTTAAGTGACTTGCCCAGGGTCACACAGCTAGTAAGTGTTACGTGTCTGAGGTCGGATTTGAACTCAGGTCCTCCTGAATCCAGAGCCGGTGCTATATCCACTGCACCATCTAGTTGCCCCTCTGAGTATTATTCTTTTTTTTTGTTGTTGTTATTTTTAAAATTTTTTTTTTTAGGCAATGGGGGTTACGTGACTTGCCCACAGTCACACAGCTAGTAAGTGTCAAGTGTCTGAGGCCGGATTTGAGCTCAGGTCCTCCTGAATCCAGGGCTGATACTATATCCACTGTGCCATCTAGCTGCCCCCCCGAGTATTATTCTTATGAAAACTAGACATAGAATACATTTTTTTTAGGGGGGAGAGGTGATCACATGACCTATAAAGAATGCTCATATGAAGCATCCTTCTGAATTACTATTTACATATGAGGTAAAAATGATCCGAACCAATGATGCAGAGATGGTTATCTGCAGACTTTATTTACACTTGCAGAACAGGATCATGTGTATGAGAAGTCAGTGAGCCCAGGGCACCAGCTTCATCAGCCCTGTATGGAACATGAATATGTAAACTGCTTCCAGGAAGCAGGAGGGGAAGATAAGGGTGCACATGTCTGGCTACAAGCAATAGAAGGGGGATGATGGGGGTGCTTGTCAGCTGCAGGAAATAGTTGTGACCTGCAGGTGTCCTGACCTTCAAGCTTCTAGGAGCAATGTCTGGAAGGTCAAAATAAAGACTGAGGCAGGCTCCTCTTCCTATCATAGTGGTGGCAAGAAGACTGAGCCAGAAATTTACTTATCACTCATGCATACAAGCAAGTATTATTCTAAATACTTTCCATGACTAAAAAAACCAACAAAGCATTATAAAATCATAATCATCATTAAAGCAGACCCTCTAAGAAGCAGTCAGCATTTTATTGGGCTAATTCCAGAGACCAGATATATGTGATTATAGTGAAACTATTTTTCTTATAAAATAGCCCCTGAATCTTATTTTACTTTATAACACAATGTAGGAAGAATGAAGTTTTTGATGCCTAAAATATAGTATAAAAGCACTCAAGCTTTCATGCTGGTAAATACACCAATATAAAGATCATAATTCAGAGAGTGACTTTGCCTCCTTAGCCTACCTTTTCTTCTGGCTCAAATTCATTTCCATGTAGATAAGCCAGAGAGGATCTTTAGGGTGTATGAGTTTCTGGCCCCATAAGTTAGGTGGTAATTAATAACAGAGAATTTCGATCTCAGACTAGATATAGAGGTTGAAAAGAAAAGACAGTCATGAACTGGACTTTGAGGGGTGAATGAGATTTAAATGAGAGGAGGGAAAGTCGAAGGTCCAAAGAGGAGTGACCACACAAGCTAGGACAGTCCTAGTACTTGGCTTGGCTCTTCCTAGCTGAAGGTGGTAGCTTGGACTAGAAAGTTCTGAGCCCTAATCAGGGCACTCTACCTTAGCTGACTTATGATGAGATGGCTTGGCTGGCCTTGAAGTGAAGAGAGTGGAAGGTTGAATCAGGACAGGTTAATGTGATTAATCATCTGGGTCCTTGCCTCACACCTGAATGACTATAGCACTTTTTAGCCTGTCTCCCTGTGTCCAGCTGCCTGACCTCATTCCTGAGGGTCTGATCCCAGATGTCTCCTTCAAATGCCACTTATCACATCATTCTCTTACTCTAGAAACTTGGATAGCTCCCTATTGCCTACTGCTTCTCTATCATGTGGAACCTCACTTGTCCGACTTCTTAGGTCATAATCTGGCCAAAGTGACCACTTCACTGGACTAAATATATTTTGTGCCACTTGTTATCAGGTATCTTTTGTTCTAACAGGATTAATCTCTTGAATGACCCCTTTATAACATTGTCATTCCCTCCTATGTGCCCTAGCTTGTGTGGTCACTCCTCTTTGGACCTTCGACTTTCCCTCCTCTCATTTAAATCTCATTCACCCCTCAAAGTCCAGTTCATGAGCCACCTCCTCCAGAAAGTCCTCCCCAGTTCCATCCCATTAGTCTGACCTTCAAGGTCTTCCCCAGCTTGAAGCCATTAGACTAATTCTGTCTTACATCCCTCCTCCTCCTCCTCCTCCTTTTCCTAGGGGCAGCTAGGTTAGGGGAGAGAGTCCTGGCCATTATTTGGAAGACTTGGATTTGAGTCCTGGGTCTGCTATTGAACTTGGCAAGCTCTGGGAGGGTTGTCCAAAGTGACCTCCATAGTGTCGCTCCTCACCATAGGCCAGCATTCCATTGGCTGTGGTTGATGTTCAGTCCCTCAGTGATGTTCAACTCCTTGAGACCCTGTGGACCACAGCACGCCAATACTGTCTGTGGGATCTTCTTGACAAAGATATTGGAATGGTTTGCCATTTCCTTCTTCAGTGGATTAAAGCAGACAGAGGTTAAGTGATATGCCTAAGGTCACACAGCTAATAAGTGTCTGAGGAGGAATTTGAACCCGAGTCTTCCTGACTCCAGGCCCAGTGCTCTATCCACTGAGCCGCCTGGTTGCTCCATTATCCTGTGCAACCTTTCCAGCTCTGACTTGACTCTCTGGCAGATGCGATCACACCTTCTCTTCCGAAGGTTTCCCATGTTGTCTCTCTTTGTGCCTTGGATTATGTGGTTCCCCAGGCATTGAATATTTCCCACCTCCACCCCCACTTCCATCTCTCCTTCCTGAAATTCTGTCCATTCTTCCAGCCCCAGCCCCAGTGTAACCACCTCCATGAAGCCTTCCCTGATCTCCCCTGGCTCGGACCTTGTTTAAGAGTTTGTACCTTTCTTGGTACTTCTGTACCTGTTCACTGACCCTACAGAAAAGTAGCCAGGAAACAGCACCAGCTTGGCAGCCCCAGACCCTGGCTACAAACACAGCACCTTCTTACCTACAAAATGAGAGGGTTGTGTTGGCTCAGAGGCCTCTGGGATCTCTCCCTGCTCTGGACCTCGGACATAATCTGCAGGGCAATTATTGGCCACATCTTGCTTGTCCCTTTTAGACTAAGCGTTCTTAGGAGTTCTAAAGGATCTAGCAGGTGCCTCACACTCTTCTTTTGAGGGGGGGCAATAAGGGTTAATGACTTGCTCAGGGTCACACAGCTAGTAAGTGTCAAGTGTCTGAGGCTGGATTTGAACTCAGGTCCTCCTGAATCCAGGATTGGTGCTTTATCCACTGTTCTACCTAGCTGCCCAGGTGCCTCACACTCTTAAGAAATGTTTGTGGCATTTATTGAAAATACTTTGACAAACAAAACCACCATGTAAGTGAATTCCTTATTAAGCTATAACTTCTTGTTGTGGAGAACATGGGATAATGGAATCATAGATTGGAATACATCATGGTGTTCCTGTAGTCCAGTCCCTTCTGTAGTGTCCCAGGCAAGTGATCATTCTGCTTGTATACTCTCAGTTATGGGGAACTCACTACCTTCTAAGGAATCCCATCCCACTTTGAAGCAGATTTAATGGTTAG
The DNA here is from genome assembly GCF_019393635.1 of Dromiciops gliroides. Classification (NCBI taxonomy): domain Eukaryota; kingdom Metazoa; phylum Chordata; class Mammalia; order Microbiotheria; family Microbiotheriidae; genus Dromiciops; species Dromiciops gliroides. The sequence continues at coordinate 690,397,881 of NC_057862.1, forward strand.
GAAGTTTTTCCTTACATGTATTCCAAATCTTCCTGGCTTTAACACCCCTCTCTTCCTCTCCACACACGGCTGCTAATTCTACCCTCTTGGGCCAAGCAGAGCAAGTCTAAGAGACTAATCCCTTTTCCACATGTTCTTCTGTGTCAAATAGTTGTATACACTATGGTGGATTAAAAAAAACAGACATTCTGAAAACAGGAGATGGGGGTGTGGGGAAGAGGTGGTGGTACTTCCTATTTGGGCTGAGAACAGATGCTCACCAGACACATTTCTCCATGCTGAGTTCGATGTGACCTTCTAACTGCACCAGCTGTCAAGACTGAATTCCATTTGGGGGAGGGGGTTTCTATTGAACACAATGGGCAGGCAGGCTCCAGGACCAACCAGCAGGTGCCCCCAGAGCTGCGCGAAAGCCACAGATTGGGAGAAGGAAGCTCGGTTTATGGATAAGCTGTGTCACAAGAGGGAAAACTGGATTTAGTAAGAGATACACATTTTGAGATTGTGAAATCTGAGCTGGAAAGACTCTAAGAACATTAGGTGTCAGAGCTAAAAAGGGACCTTGGAAAAGGGACTGTTTGAGCTTAGAACAGAGTGTTAGAGCTAGGACAGGAAGACCCCCAATGAATGAGGAATGGTAGAGCTAGGAGGGAACCTTGGAACTTGGAATGGCAGAGCTGGAGAGGAGCTTAGAATATGGAATGTCAGAGCAGGGAGGCAGGGCTTAGAACAGAGAATGTCAGAACTGGAGACCTCCATTGAACAAGGCAGGTCAGAGCTGGGAAGGATCTTAGTGCCTAGGCTACAAGAATCCTTGGACTATGGATTATATTAGATTATATTAGAATGGATGGGGACCTTAGAAAGGGAGGGGAGGGAAGGGGAGAGAGAGGGGAAGAGAGAGAGCAAGACAGAGACAGAGACAGAGACAGAGAGACAGACACATAGAGAGAGAAAGAGACAGAATCAGAGAGACAGACAGAGACAGAGAGACAGAGACACACAGAGAGAAAGAGACAGAGAGGCACAGAGACACAGAGAGACAGAAAGAGTGAAAGAGGGAGAAGAAGAAAAAGGGAAGGGAGGGAAAAACAGAGGAAGGAAGGAAGGAAGGAAGGAGAGAGAGAGAGAGAGAGAGAGTCAGTCAGGGAAGTTCAAGGAAGTAGATAGAGATCACTGGGCAAAGACAATGGAGGTTACTGAAGCTAATTAGCTAACTACATAGCTGCCTGCCAGGCCACAACTGCTAATTGCTGCTAAAGGTCCCTATGCAGACAATGAATGAGAAAGGGCAGGCTGCGCCTTGACCAAGTTCCCAGGGCACATCAGCCTGCGGAGCTCAGAAAAACAAGTCAAAGGAGGGGATTCAAGAAGTAGGTAAAGCCAGGAAAACTTGCTTTGGTGTCTGTCCTCCCCAGGTGCAGAGAGAGAATGACTAATGTCAGCTTAGGTAAGTGAAGGAGGTAAAGGGTGGGGCCTCTGATTCCATCTTCTTTTTTTTTTCTTCTTTTTTTGGTGAGGCAATTGGGGTTAAGTGACTTGCCCAGGGTCACACAGCTAGTGAGTGTTAAGTGTCTGAGGCCGGATTTGAACTCGGGTCCTCCTGATTCCAGGGCCAGTGCTCTATCCATTGCACCACCTAGCTGGCCCTGATTTCTTCTTAGCTGTGGCAAAGTACCGTGTTGGACCTGGAGCGGTGAAGATCTGAATTCACATCCTTCAGGTGCTTCTGGCTGTGTGACCTGGGCAAGTCTCTTAACCTCCCTTTGGTTCACTTTTCTCATCTGTAAAATGAGGTTGCCCTTGATGGTCTCTAGGGTCCCTGCAGCTCAGAATCTACGATTTGATCTCTCCAGCCTCATTATATGTTACTTCCCTCCTCACGTGCTATGAGCTCACCAAACTGGTGTGATCTGTTTCTCTGCCTCCTGGGCCTCCATCTCCTTTCTCGGTGACTTTGCATTGGCCATGGAGTGCACTCCTTCCCCTCAGGAATGCTCTAGAACCTTGACCAGGAGTTGTATCCAGCCACAGTCTTGGAGAGTGAGGGCAGAGAGAATTGGTGTGTGTGTGTGTGTGTGTGTGTGTGTGTGTGTGTGTGTGTGTGTGAGAGAGAGAGAGACAGAGAGAGAGACAGAGACAGAGAGAGACACAGAGAGAGAGACAGAAGGACAGAGAGACAGAGAGACAGACAGAGAGCACGAGCGAGCGGGCTGGGCTCATTGACTAGTCTCCTGGTAAAAGGGGAGAAGCGCATTCGACCTTAGGAGCTAAGCATGAAGCTTTTGCTAGAGATAGGGGAGCTGGACTTTTCCAGGTAAGAAGCAGCCTCTGGCTTTTGAAGGAGAGATGGTTTGGGTTTTCAGGTGCTATCATGTGAAAGAGATTCAAGTAAGGGCCAGAGAAAGAAAAGACAAGCAGTTGTTGGTGGTGACCCTCTGCTGAGGGACACCAAGCGGGGCCATTTGTCAATCACAGATAAACAGTCTCTAGTTCTATTGTTTTCCTGGGGCATGTATCTTGGATGTACCAGAGTGCCTCTGGAGACTTGTCAAACCTGACAGCACTCTGCGGGGCTAATGATTCATGTGGGGACAAATGCTGCTGCCTGAAGGCATGCAGAAAACATTCCCAGGGATGATGAAGTCCTGGGCAAAGTATTGCAGACCCTGGGGGCACAGGTGGTGTTTTTATCATTAGTGTATATAGAGGATTCAGAAGCAGAAGGCAGATGTGAGATGCCACGAGTTGGCCAAGCATATAATATCTGAAAATGGGACATGTATTTCTGGACCACGGGTTGAAATATACGAATGGACCAACCAGAGACAGAGTTTATCTGAAAGGTCTAACAAAAATATATTTTTGCCTTGAGTCTTGCAAGGCTGATCAAAAGGACTTAAAAAAATAATAACTAGCGTTTATATAGCATTTTGAGGTTTGCTAAATGCTTTTCAAATATTATCTCATTTTATTCTCACAATAAAACCCTGGGAGAGAGGTGCTATTATTATCTCCATTTTCTAGACAGGGAAACTAAATCAAACTGAGATTAAGTGCCTTACCCATGGTCAACAAGCTAGTTAATATCCGAGGTTGCATTTGAACTCAGGGCTTCCCGACTCTAGCTCTAGCCTCCTATTCCCACTGCTCCACTTGGTTGTCTCCTTAATTAAAAAACAAATGAAAAAGGGAGTGGAGGGGAAAAACTGCTTATATAACTGATATTCCTGCTGTAATTGAGAGCAGTAGCTACTTCAAGCAGTTAACCAATCAGCAAGATTTTAGTTCATGGCTACAACATTTAGTTAGTGGCTACTATGTATATAATACAAAGACAAAAACTGACCAGTTGCTTCTCTCAAGAAACTCACATTCTATATATTCCAGGAAGAACATGAGTAGAACAGAACATGGGAAACATACCCAGGAAGAAAGCCAATGAGGAAACCCACAAACTGAGATGTTTAGACAATTGCTGTGTTTTGGTCATAAATAAAACCAATTAGAGCTCCTAATACAAGGAGGCAAATTAAAGACATTAGGTATCACTGAAGCTGGTGGGGGTGAGCACCATGATGGGCATATGCTACATCTTATTCAGAAAAGAGTAGAATAGCTATGGGGGAGAGGAGAGCTAGGGAAGCAACTTATATTCATAGATATATACACATCTATGGAAATGTAGGAGCCCATGAGTGGAAACTTGGTGGAGAGCATTTGGATAAAGATTGATGGAGGAAGAGGAGAAAAAAAAATCTTGTCATGTGAGTTTGCTACAGACTATCTGGGCAGAAAGAAGAAATAATTCTGTTTAGAAGATAGATTGCAAACCTGACAGAAAAATAGGATAATGTAGCTGTGTGGGGCTTTAAAGATTAAGGCATGCACTGAAGTGCTCTCTCGTGGTCTCTCTCTCTCTCCCTCTCCCTCCCTCCCTTTCCCCTTCCTCCCTCCCTCCCTCCCTCCTTCCTTTCCTCTCTCTCTCTCATCCTTTAAGAAGTGGAGGAGACAAGAGAAACAGATTTCTAGCCCTGAATCTGAGCAACAAGGAAAAATTTGCCAAAGTAAAAGTGACAGAAACCTTGGAGGCAAATGACCTCATGGTGGAGAAGAGGAGGAAAGCTGGGAATAGTCTGATCCTTTGCTTTTTGAAAGCGTGAATTTCAAAGGGCTCTGAAAAGGCATAGCCATTGTCCCAGGCACTAATTTTCTACGGGGGGGGGGGGGGGGGGGGGGGAAGTAGCCCAGTAAGGAAGGAAGTTCTTATAATTTAAACCCTGAAGGAAAAAACCAGAATGATTCCCCTGAGGAGGAAAAAGGCGAGTTGTCTAAGAGCCGGTTACACATAGAGCTTGCTGACCAGCTCAGACTTCCCCACTTCAGACTTTAAAGATGCAGGTGCAGAAGACGGAGGAATGGGCACGCAACAGGATGCACACCAAGGGCAGTACTGCAAGAAAAGTCAGGGCCGCTTCATCTTCTGGGGCTGTGGAGGTGTTTAAGCTATGCTGAAGAGAGGTAAATCAAGGGAAAGAATAAGGCCACTTCCTGGATTCATTGGAGAATGACAGTCGATGATGATGAATCTATCTCCTTTTGCTTTCCTTTTCTTCCTGAGAAGCACATAACAAAAATGGTGAACAGGCTGTTGAAGGTATATAATTAATGTGACAGTGAGATGGCACTTGCTTGTTCTCAATGAATTTTAGTCACCTGTCCTGAACAAATGATCTCCTTGGATGCTAAAGGAGCCAACAGATATGAGCACTGAGTTCCTGAAAGTGGATCTGAAATGATTATGGAAAATGGGAAAGGGGGCCTAGACCTTTAGAAGGGCAAATGTACACACACACACACACACACACACACACACACACACATTTTAAGTAAGGATGGGGCAGTTAGGTGGCACAATGGTTAAAGCACTGGCCCTGGATTCAGAAGGACCTGAGTTCAAATCTGGCTTCAGATACTTGACACTTACTAGCTGTGTGACCCTGGGCAAGTCACTTAACCCTCATTGCTGGGCTAAAATAAAATAAAATTTAAAGTAAAGATGGATGGGATTTACAGACTACAGGCTAGTGAGCTTGATATCTCTTTCCAGGTAAATTCTAGAATATGTGATTAAGGAAGGGTTTCTGACTTCTGAGAAGTGAAGCAGTGATCACAAGCTGGCATGGTTTAGGGTTTACTTTTCTTTCTTTTTTTTTCTTATGTGGTAATTAGACACCAGAAAGAATCCTAGAGAAGGAACTGGGAAAGACCTCAGGAGTCATCTGGTCCAGCCCCCTCATTTTACAGATAAACAAACTGAGGCTCAGAGAAGTTAATGGATTTGCTAAAGCCCATACAAGTACTCTCAGAGGCTGGGTTTGAAGCCAGCTTCTCTGACTCCAGAGATGCTGCCCTTTCCACCATAACACACAGGATACTTACGTGTCAGCACACATTTTGACAAAAATCTCTTGTGCCATTTTTTGTGGACAAAATGGAGAGATGTGACAAAATTGCAGAGCCTTTTGGTGGGTTTGGAGCTAGAGATATGACTGAACCCAAAGAGGAGTCATTAATGGTCAATGACAACTTGGAGTAAGTTCTCTAGTGAGGTGCCTTAAGTATCTATGCTTGGCTTCTGGAACAGAAACTTCTTTTCCTGCAGGGATTTATGTCACCCTTATTGCAAATCCATTTCCCCCTTTGACTTGACATAGATGTTGTTACTCTCACCTTCTTTTGGGGTTCTTGATTTGCAATACTTTTTGATGCTGGCTGGTCTTTGACTTACTCATCTTTCCAGCTTTAGTTCCTGAATTGAGGCTTTGTACCAATCAGGTTCTGCCTCCTGCTCCACTTTGGGTGAGTTTGTTGGCTCTACTTGATCATGTCCTGAGTCCCCTGAGTCCTTGCACTGACCTCCACCTCCCAGGCTTCAGTCTAGCTACATCTCCTTTCCACCCTGCCATCTGTGATTCAGAATGTTGGATTTTCAGGGTCCTCGCTGATATCTCAAGACAGAATCTTAAGGGCTTTGCTGTCCAGAACAATGCAACCCACCACCAGTCACTGGTTACTGCCCACTGTCTACTGCCCCATCCCTAGGCTCCCAAGTCCCCATCCTGGGACATTTTGGAATAGCCCTCTGCTCTTCCTGCCTTGTACTTAGAGCCTTGCAGGCATCATGTATCCTGGCTTAGTGCTAGCTTTCTTGGAGGGGACCCCTTTCCTATTGCTCACAGGCTTTTGACCGACTTTTTGTATGATTCTGGGATAGAAGAACCCACTTAGTTTTGTTACTCATTGTCTTTCTTGCTAATACTTTGGCACAGTGTGAACTTGGGGCTTTGTGGGAGTAGGCTTTTGGGAGATGAGGGGTCTGCCCCCATTCATACTGCCATCCTGGGCAGAGGTCTCCCCTGTTCCTTCTCCTTCAGTGCCCCTTATCCAATAGTATCAAAGAAGGAAGAGTAAGCCATTGCTCATTTAGAGATGGGGAAGGGGAGAGTCTGGTATCTTCTGGGGATTTCCTATGAGCATCAAGGAATTTTTCTTGGATTCAGAAGGAATTTCAGGAGCTTACAAAGACATCGCCAGGGCCTCCCTGTCCTGCAAGGTCTTCAAGCAGAGCTGCCTAGTGACTTGTCAGATAAGTTGGATTCTCACAGCAATCCTGGGGGAGGGGGAGACAAGGCACAAGTTCTCTCTCCTATTTTCAAGGTGAGGGAACTCAAGGTCAGAGAGGGAAAAGGACAGACATGGTGAACAAATGACTGAGCCCCTACCGGTGCCTAGGCCTGGTGACCCCTTCCTCTTTCCCTTGTACCAGCTGCTTCCCATGAGGGAAGGACCAGGCACAGGCTTTCCATGCCGTGCTTGATGAGTTGATAAGGCAGGAAAAACCATTGCACAGCACCCTAACTTTTTGCCATAAGTGTGTCTGCAGTTAGGGATAAGAGCTACTGTTTATATAGCCCTTGGAAGTTGGTTAAGCGCTCTACAAATAGCGGCTCTTCAGATCCTTGCCACAGTCTTGGGAGTAGGGGCTCCAAACTCCATTTTATAGATGAGGCACAGAGATGCTAGTGTCTTCTCCAGATTGAGGCAGGATTTGAACTCTGGTCCTCCTGACTCCACGTCCACTGTTTCTTCTGCTATATGGCACTGTCTTTGTTTGTTTGTTTGTTTCTTCTTTGTGGGGCAATGAGGGTTAAGTAACTTGCCCAGGGTCACACAGATAGTAATTGTCAAGTGTTTGAGGCTGGATTTGAACTCAGGTCCTCCTGAGTCCAGGGCTGGTGCTTTATCTACTGTGCCCCGCAGCTGCCCTAGCATTGCCTTTTTTTTTTTTTTTTTAGTAAGGCAATTGGGGTTAAGTGACTTGCCCAGGGTCACACAGCTAGTAAGTGTTAAGTGTCTGAGGCCGGATTTGAACTCAGGTACTCCTGAATCCAGGGCCGGTGCTCTATCCACTGCGCCATCTAGCTGCCCTGGCATTGCCTTTTGATAATACCATAACCCACAGGAAATGCTCTTGTCTCTGTTGACTCTCACGATGACCCTCTGAGGTCCTAAATCCCAGAGTCATCGCTCCATCTTGTAGTGGAAGAAGCTGAGGCTTAAGGAGGTTGTGACTTGTCCAAGGTCATTTAGCCAAGCCTAGTGCTCTATCCTTTATGCCACCCCCATCCAAAGTCGTAGGGCCAGGATCTGAACCCACTCAGTTTCTCCAATTCCAGATCCATCCACCTTTTCACAGCCAGTCTCACGGGTTCCAAGGACTCCCCCTTGCTCTAATCAGAGGAAGGCTTTTGTGGATTACAGACATTTATTCCTCAGAATTACATTCATAGCCTAGTGGACATCTGATACTACGTTCCAATATTTTGAACCTTTTTTTAGAAAAACCACTTTAAAATGATCAGCAGCTGTGAACATCACAATGCAGCTGCCCATTGTCAGTGATACCAGGGGTCTTGCCTAAGTTCTGTCTTCAGATTTAGCTGAAACCGCAGGGGAGGGGAGTCCTAGAAATGCCAGTTTGAGATTCTGTAGCAAGCCCACCCTGCATCATCCCAGCTGCCATGAGAAATTACCAGCCCTCTGCTAGGCCAGCCAACTGGGAGCTGCTGGGGGGCCTGGGAATGCAGCAGAGGTGGGGGTCTCTGCAAGGGGAGCCAAACAAATGGGATGGCAGTGTTGGGCCACGACGCCTGTGCTGTGTTCCCATGTGTGGGCTGGCTCGGCTCTGCACAAACATGAAGGAGGGCCGGAGTCAGCCTCTGGATGCGGAAGAGAAAACTTGAGTTCTTCTTCCATTTCCCAGGCCTCAGTCCCCTTTTCTGTCCGTTCCATGAGGTAGGGCCTAAGGCCCCTTCCGCTTTTGACATTCCTTGTCTGTGTTCTAAGGCCCCTCTCGGTTCTGATGGTCGATGTTTTGCATTTGAAAATTCCTTGTCCCAGGGCAGACCTGTAAAATTCAGAGCCTGGGAAGCAAATGTGGCAGAATGAAATTAAACTGTAGCTGGGAACTACTTAACACAGTAAGAAAACCCCAGTAGAACACAGATTATATTAATATGTGGTTTTCTAAGTCAACAGAGTGGCCTCCCATTTCTGCTTGAGCTTGACACCAGTGTCCCTAAGGCACCTCCTAGAAAGGATTTTTTTTTTTTTTGCGGGGCAATGAAGGTTAAGTGACTTGCCCAGGGTCACACAGCTAGTAAGTGTCAAGTGTCTGAGGTCGGATTTGAATCCAGGGCCAGTGCTTTATCCACTGCACCACCTAGCTGCCCCTAGAAAGGATTTTCTAAGTCTCCTGAGCTAAAGTAACTTCCAGCTCTGACATTCTACATTCTGTGTTCTAAGGTTCCCTCCAAATTTTGGCTATGTTTGATGTTCAGATATTACGAGTTCTAAAGTCTCTCTCAGATTTCATCTTCCATGTTCTAGACCTTCTTCCAGATCTGATATTCATTGTTCCATATTTGAGAACCTCCCCCAGGTGTGATCTGTGGTAGAATTGTCAATGTTCTAAGGTCCCCCCCCAGCCCAAATATTCCACATTCTGTGTCCTAGTAGTCTATATCCTGAGGTTCTTTTATATTTCACATTCTAATATAAATTCTGAGATCCTGAACTGGGTTCGGCCATTCTACATTCCTAGGCTGCTTACAAATCTTAGAATCTTCTAAGGCCTCTCCCATGTTGGACCTTGTATATTGTGTTTAAGGTTCATTCTACCTCTGACACTCTCTGTTTGGTTTGGTACTTGGTGGGCTGGAAGGTCTAATCACTCCTTCCTGGGTCCCACACCAGGAATGAGTAGCTGGAGTAATTTTCCTTGGCTGAATGATAAATATTTAGTGACTTCTCATACAACTGAACCACAGAGTAGCATTTCCAGAGACTAGTAAAACCATGATAAAAAGAAGCCAAGTTCAGGACTGGTGTGTTGGCCTTTTTGAGGTGATGTTCCAGCCTTTTGGCGAAACTCCTGAGACACTTATAAAGTTGCTTCTTAAGAAAAATAACCAAATGCTGGCCAAAGAATTGGGCCTTGGCTTCTATTCTTGGTTTGCCCAACAACAGTTGGGTGATGTTGGGCAACTCGCTTCATCTCTCTGGGTTTCCTTCTCAGGTCAGGGGAGGGGCCTTTGCCCCCACTTACCTCCGAAGGTGATTTCGAGATCAGATGAGAAGATGGGCTTCTGTTCATTGAGTAGACCCATCCCCTCCTTAGCCCCTTGGAAGAAGCATCAAAGTGGAATATGGAGACAAGAATTATCATCATTAGAGGGCCTCAGAGGTCATCCAGTTTGATGAGGTCAACAAGAATCCTGACTTCTTCTTTTTTTGTGGGGCAATGAGGGTTAAGTGACTTGCCCAGGGTCACACAGCTAGTAAGTGTCAAGTGTCTGAGGCTGGATTTGAACTCAGGTCCTCCTGAATCCAGGGCTGGTGCTTTATCCACTGCACCACCTAGCTGCCCCAGAATACTGACTTCTTAACAAGTCTCTTAAGAGTCGTGACAGGTGCCCACCCAGCTTTTGGATTCTTCCAATGAGGGGAAGTAGCTGCCATGTGGGCAGTACCTTTCCCCTTGGGACAGCCTCAGTTGCCTCCAAAATTTTGCCACTTGAGTTGTATGGGCGCCTTGAGAGTAGAATTTATCTTACTTCTATTTTCAGTGACTCCTATGATACTTGACATGTGGTAGGTGCTGATTAAATGCTTGTTGGGGTAGCTAGGTGGCACAGTGCATAGAGTGCCAGGACTGAACTTAGGAAGACTTGAGTTCAAATCTGACCTCAGACACTTCCTAGCTGCGTGACCCTGGGCAAGTCACTTTACTCTGTTTGCCTCAGTTTGCTCATCTGTAAAATTAAATGGAGAAGGGAATGACAAAGCACTCTAGTATCTTTGTATCTTTGCCAAGAAAACCCCAAATGGGGTCAGACACCACAGAAATGACTTAACAAGTATCAAATGAATCCAAAAAAGTAAGAGTTGCAATCGTGCTTTCAGATACAGCTATTCGCAACATAAAAAGAGATAAACAAGGAAACTACATTATGCCAAAAGAAGCTATAGACAAGAAGCCAATATCAGTATTAAACACATGCTCTAAATGCTTCAGCATCCAAATTCATTAAGAAAAATATTAACTGAACTAGAAGATGACATTGACAGTAACACAATAGTAGCAGGAGATTTCAATGTCATCCTCTCATTTTGGGACAAGTCTAACAAATACAAAAAAAGAAAATCTAGAATTGAACAAATTTTTGGAGAAACTAGAGCTAAAAGACTTACAGCATCTTCAAAATGGCACTGCTTAAGAGTGTGTGTGTGTTTATCATCTCCACATTGATGTACTTCAACGTGTTCGATCATTCCCCAATTGTTGGACACATATTTTGTTCCTAATAGAATATAAGCTCGTTGAGGGCAGAGACTTGCAATTTTATCTTTGTATACTAAAACCCACGGTGCCTTTCTCATAGCAGTCCTTTATATCCTCTCCACCGTCCAAAGAATTTTTGTTAAAGGAAGAATTTTACTTTATTTTAAAAATATTTCTATTTCATTAACTATTTCACAATTACATGTAATTTTTTTTTTAACATTCAGGTAAAAAAATTGTAAGCTCCATATTCTCTTCCTTCCTTTCTTCCCTTGATCCTTTAGTAGGCAAGCAATATATCAATCATACACATGAAGTCATGCAAAACATATTTCTATATTAGCCACGTAGCAAAACCAAACCAAACCAAACTTCAAACACAAGTACACACAAACCTAAGAATAATAAAGTAAAAAAAAAAAGTCAGCTCCAATCTGCACTGAGTTCATCAATTCTCTCTCTGGATGTGGATAGTATTTTTCATCCTGGGTCCTTTGGAATTGCCTTGGGTCATTGTCAGAGATGATAAGGGAGAGTGTCCCAGGATTATGGAGTGTTATGTGTGGGGAAGGGCAGGTAAGGCCAAATAGATGGATGAGAAAAGGCATGTTAGAAGCCTGGAAACAATAGGAAGGGTCTAGGCTATGAAGGGATTGTTGTTGTTCACTCATGTCGGACTTTTCATGACCCCATTTGGGGGTTTCTTGGCAGAAATCCTGGAGCGGTTTGCCACTCACTTCTCCAGTTCATTTTACAAATGAGGAAACTGAGACAAACAGGGTTGAGGTAATTTTCAGAGGGTCACACAGCTAGTAAGTGTCTGAGGCTGGATTTGAACTCAAGAAAATGAATCTTCCTGACTCCAGGCCCAACACTCTGCCCCTGGGGAGTATGGAGTGTTCAGGAAGACTAGCACCTCTTGTGTCAGGGCTGCTCATCCATCTTTTGTGTCCACCTTCACCCCACTCACCTGTGGCTCCAAGACGCTGTAATGTGCTGAGTAGCCACACCCTAGTAAACTGTTTTGGCAGATGGGCTAAACTGGTTTAAGAGTAAGCAACAGGGGGCAGCTAGGTGGCACAGTGGATGGAGCACCGGCCCTGGAGTCAGGAGTACCTGAGTTCAAATCTGGCCTCAGACACTTAATACACACTTACTAGCTGTGTGACCCTGGGCAAGTCACTTAACCCCAATTGCCTCACTGAAAAAAAAAAAGAGTAAGCAATAGGCCTCAAACCCATTGGTGAGTTAGGGGTCTGTCTACCCCAAGCATGTGAAGACTTCCCTGGCAGAATGGGCAGATGAGAACAACGTGTTCCAATGGCCATGAAAGCAGCCGATTCAGGTGCTGTGAAGCGCTTAGAGCTTGGTCCGACATCAAAGACACCAAGGCCATCCCCTGCATCCCAGCATGTTGCCAATCACCCCCACTTTTGTCTTACCCCTGGACTTTGATGACTCTGGAAGAGAGAGTGAGGCCGATGACTTTGTACAGCCCTGCCTCCCTTCAATCCAATTCACCCACAAGTCAAGACATCATCGTTTGATGTCATTGGACAAACAACAGATCGGTGTCAAAGCAAGAATTTAACAATTCAGATTATATTTCCTCATTCAGCTAACAATTCTGGTGTCAAACACTGAAGATATTTTTAGCCTTTCTACAGTAAATAATTACAGAATTAAAGAAGGGAATACTTTAAATTTCTGTGCTGTACAGAAAATTCTCTTCTCCCACCCCTGGGATTTAGAAACATTGACTTATTTACATATTTTACCATTTTTCTTGCTTATTAAAAAAAAATCAATAAGCAACCTGTGACCAGTGTTAAGTTTCCTGGGCCTGGAATTTGTCTTCTACATCGAGTTAAAAATTTCCTTTCCTTTTATTTTATCTTCTATTTTGCATTTTTTATAATATTTATATTTTTTGATGTGTGGATATTTTTCTTTGGTGCTGGGAACCTCTGACTTTTCTTTCTTTTTAAACACATGGAACACCAGTAGTGATGTTAACTGCTGACCTGGTAGTCCTCAATAAATGATGGTTGATTGATTAATTACAGCTTTTTGTTGTCACAGATAATGCTGATGCAGCTATTTTTGTTACATCTTCTTTAATATGATGAGACTGAGACATCCATAATTCAGACAGCCTTTGTCCTCTTCTGTAAGGATCCAGGGAAGACTTCTAGCACAAGTGGACGCTCAAAGTGGACAAGAGTCACCCAGGATGAGTGGGCGGGCCTGGATAGGTCGCCATCTGCATATGTGGAGAGAACTCACATCAGGGAGGTCATGGATCAATTGCCGTCTTTTTGACCGTTCTCTCCTTTAATTTGAACAAAAAAGAAAAATCCAAGAGGGGTCCAAGGGACAGATTGGAGACTATGTCTCTTTGGTGTTGGGAGGCAGCTGCCCAGGGAAAAATGATTAGGTGACTGGGATACGTTGGAAACCAACTCTGGCTGCTCTTGAAAGTCCCATTGAAAAGGCTGCCAGTTTCCCCCACCTGGAAGGAGGGTGTTGACAGCACCCAGGTGCCTCACATTTCCAGGACAATCGGGCGAGTGTTCAGCTCTGGCCCCTGTCTTGATTAAGGCAACCTTGCCTCCAGATGAGGCCCAGAGGCTTGGCGGGGACTCTGTCCTGGAGAACTGCCTGAATGTGCCTAAAACCACTGGGTCTGTGTAAGTAAGCAAAGGCATTCTTCTGTTCACGTGTTTGCAGTTTGAGGGGTCAGCTGTCGGCCTCCTCTCTGAAGGGCTGCACTCACTGTCCCTCTTGTAGGGACAGTCTGCCACTGCTGCTGCCACCGCCCACAGAAAGAAGGCTGCACAGAAAAGGCTGCATTGCCCCCTAATATGTCTGACCCAAGAGGAGTGGATACTGGACACGGCCGTGGATGGAAACATCTGTCGTAGCTCTGGACACTTCCTGAGACTCCGGACATTGTGGTGTTGTGGAGACAGCTCGGGCCTTGGAGCTGCAAGGCCTGGGTTTGTGTTCTGGCTCTGCCACTGGGAAAGTCATGGCCCTTGGAAGACCCCTTCTGGGGCCAGTCACTGGACGGTTAGATTTCCAGAGGGGAGAAGAGGCTAGCTCTCCTTGGGGACTTAGGGGTAACCCTGTGTGGTTGTGGCTTCTAATCCTCTTGTCCCTGAGCCCCCACCTGGTGTGCCCAATCCACATAGAATAATTTTTACAAAGGGATATTAAGTGAGAATATATAGCAAGGACAGAAGTTATAAAAATATCCCTCGAACTCTCTCATTCCATACACAAGGTCCCTGGGGAGAGCAGGCTAGGTGGCACATAACAGATAGAGTGCTGAGTCAGAAAGAACCAAGTTCAAATCTGACCTCAGATACTTACTGTGTGACGCTGGGCAAGTCTCTTAACCATGGTTTACCTCAGTTTCTTCATCTGCAAAATGGGGATAATATTAGTACCTGCCTCAGGGCAGCTAGGTGGCGCAGTGGATAGAGCACTAGCCCTGGATTCAGGAGGACCTGGGTTCAAATCCAGCCTCGGACCCTTAACACTTACTAGCTGTGTGACCTTGGGCAAGTCACTTAACCCCAATTGCCTCACTAAAAAAAAAAGGCAAAAATATTAGTACCTGCCTCCCAAGGTTGTGGTGAAGATCAAATGAAGTATTTGTAAAGTACTTAGCACAGTATCTGACACACAGTAAGCATTCTCTAAAGGTGAGCTATTATTATTTTTGAAACACAGAGGTAGTGAGTCACACTTGTAGAGGACAGATGTAGCCAAGGGGTCACTCCTGGCTCCTGGCTCTGGGTGTCCCTTTGAGGAGTCTTCATCGAGTTAGCAATGATAGCTAAGGGCCCCCAGATCCACCTCACTGATTCTCCTCAGGGCAAGCAAACTCCCCTGGGGCCTTTCCTCCTGGGACCATCGCGCCTCTTCCCTGTCCTTCAGGGTCTCTGATCCTGCCCCTAAAGGTGCTGCTGCCCCTCCACTAGAGTCCTCAGCCATCTGGCTCTGACGGCGAGGGTGACTCTGGTGGCCCTCTGGAGCTCTGTGCACACACCTGAGGGCCTGCATGCACCTGAGCAAACACACAAGAATCAGCGCAGAAGAAAGAGAGGCTCTGTCTGTGGGGAGGAAGCAGTCAGACCCTCTCTACCCACAAGCAGCTCCAGGCAAGCTTTTCCCTCTTCTCCACCGGGATGGCCAGTGAGAGACTGACCCTGTGAACTTTCTTGCTCAAAGCCTTCTCATAAAGGCCTTTTCTTTACCAAATAGTATAAACCTCTGAGTCACTGTGGCTTCTGAAGTTTCACATGTTGGATGGTTGGCAGCCAGAGACTGTCTGTGTACACTTCAAGGACCCCTCATTGGGAGAGGGGGAGGAGGAAAGGAAGAGGGAGGGGGAGAGGGGGAGGAGGAGAAGGAGGGGGAAGAGGAGGAGGGAGGAAAGTCATGGGACAGTCTCTCATGACACCTCCAAACAGCCCAAGACTGCTCTCTACATCAAGCTCTTCCAGATCCTCCCAGTTCCCTTGCAGTGATTTCATACATACTTCTAAACGTGCGAGTTCTCTCCTAATAGAATGGGAGCTCCTAGGACACAATCCCTAATGTAACCCCAGTGCATTAGGTCCCTGGGACATAGCACATAGTTAATAAATGCCTGTTGAGCAACGGACCGAAGTCTCTTAAACCTTGTGGCTTCTTTCTGTTTCCTGATTTGTGAAAGGTCTCCATGGCGTCTGAGTCTTCTTTCTGCCCTGAAATGCATAAACACCCATTCCCTCGTGTGTGGAAAAGGGGATAGCATCCCTGCCCTGCCTCCCTCACAGGACAATATTGAGGAGAGTACGAAACGACTTCTAGAGAGGGCTTTATAAACGAAACTACAAAGTGCTACAGAAACATCACAACCATTTCTTCATTCAAAAACATGTAAGTGCCCAATGTGGTGTGAGATTTAAAATTGGATATTAGATCATAAATCTCCCCTACTTAACCCTTCCCTTAATTCATCTCCCAGACTAGTAAATGGAAGAAGCTTCTGGTTTTCTAGATAGAGCCTTTATTGTATATAAGGTGTTGTTGATTAGAAGGATAGGAAAACAGAAATACAGTACAAATCGTCTTAAATCTAGGCTTAGTCTATATTCCTTATAAAAACTCACCAAACCGATTTAGGCCACCTTTGGAGTGAGTCAGACCGTCTGTGCCGCGCCGCCCGGAGTCCCGCCAAGCCGGCAAAAAAAAGGCTACTCCCGTTCTCTCCACCCCGGAAGTCAAAAAACCCGGCAGGCAGTCTGACATGCGCAGCAGGCGGACTGTACCCGGCAGGCAGTCTGACATGCGCAGCAGGCGGACTGTACCCGGCAGGCAGTCTGACA
The DNA here is from genome assembly GCF_019393635.1 of Dromiciops gliroides. Lineage (NCBI taxonomy): Eukaryota > Metazoa > Chordata > Mammalia > Microbiotheria > Microbiotheriidae > Dromiciops > Dromiciops gliroides. The sequence goes on from NC_057862.1 coordinate 690,414,168, forward strand.
TGCGCAGCAGGCGGACTGTTCATCTCCTCCCCAAAAGGGTGGTCCTTGAAAAACTGGCGTCTTTCAGTTATCCTAACCGACTGTTAAAAACTTTCATATTTTACCACATTTCCCCCCTTTGCTTCCTCAAGAAATGGAATGTTTCCTTGATGGAACAGTAAAAAGAACATAATAACTTCTGCTGACTAATAATATGCGAACAACAATACAGAAAAGGAAGAGAGGAAAGTTTTGTCCAGAGGGGCGATTTTTTTTCTTTCCTCATGAACCGACGCTTTGACATTAGTCTTGCAAAGGGAGAGCCTCTGCAGAGAGTACATGTTACAGATAGTATATAACAGAAAGGAGATAGTAAAAGCTAATAAAGCAAAACAGTTCATATAAAGTCTCTGAGTTCTCTTGTCTTCTTGAAGTGGTAAGATATCATCAGGAGGAAACTGGATTCTGGTCTGGAAAACTGGATTCTGGACTCTGGTCTGGATTCTGGATTCTGGACTCTGGTCTGGAAAGCTGGATTTCTTCTTTAACTGTTTGAATTGCTGTATTTTTTTTTTTTTTTACTAAACCTTAGCATAGCATTTTGCAATCAGTAACACTTTTTACCACCATGTGTCTGGATCAAAGTCAAATTTAGTATGTGTTCATGACACCTGAAAATGTTATGGAAAGGTTATCATACCATATCTCATGGTTCCGAGACAGCCAGTGATTGTGCTAGGCCACAGGTGAATTCAACTGAGTGAGATAAAAAGATAAGTAAGTTCAGTTAAATTAGGTTAAATTAGGAGGGAGAGAGGATGAATACTGGACTGTGCCTAGTAATTGTGCTCTACATAGTCACCATCATAAGCAAACCATGGACTTATGTATACCTGTCTCTCCTTTTGTTGCACATATATTCTCTCCAGGGCCTGCATCAGAGTTCACAGCAAGTTAGTCTCTGAAATGATAAGTTTCCATATTTCTGAAATCTCATTAATTTCACCAAAGACAATATGATGGTAAAAATGTGTGCTATGCTGCATAACTGAGAATATATTAGTGATATATACAATAATTCCAAACCATACCCAGAGTATAATGACATATAAATAATAAACGAATGTAAATAGCTGATTATATTAGACATTGTTACATAATCTTCTTTTAGACATTATTACATAATCTTCTTTTAGCAATTAGACCACATCATCTTATACATGAATTCTCTAGTATAACAGTAGCAGATACTTAAAGTGGTGATTAATTCATCAAAAAGAAATAAGACTTCAATAAGCAAGATTCAATATTCAATAGCATATACTTAAAATGCCTTTGAAAAGTCACTTAGTTTACAAAATCGGGTTTTTAAAGAAAAGCAAAAGAAACAAAAGTAAAAAAAAAAAAAAAAAGCAAAACCAAAAACCAAAAATAAAAGGCAAAAGATTCGCTAAGCACCCTTTTGTGCTCTTAAAGAATTTAAAGGTGTGGTGAATTCCAGGTCTTTTCAGTGCCTTTCAAAAGTCAAAACAAAACAAAAAGCAAAAAGGATAAAAAAAAAAATAGGTATAGGGTAGGGAAAAGGGTGGGAGAAATTGAGGTGGGCCAGAAAACTAGGCCATGTGCTTCAGTGCTTTTGCCTGTGGAAGGAAATGCTTGTTAAATTTTAAGGTATTTAAGCTGCTAGAGTTTGGGGTATGCCACATTGTTTTAACTGGTTCCCCAATTCTCTGCATGCCAAAGTGGCAGGGGTTTCTGAATTGTCATTGATCTTCCTAATGCTGTCATAATGTTCTTTATGGTAGAAAATGTGGAGTTCTCTAGCATCAGTTTTGTCTGTGCCACTGATTTTCAATAAAGGCTGATTTAATTGATGAACCACAACATTCAGCTGATGCTGCTTAGCAAATGCTACAATTGTATCATTTCCTCCCCACTTTCCAAATTTCTTTAATTCATCAACATATTCTTCAAAAGGGGAGTCATTTACTATAAAAGACTCAAACTCTTGTCTATGGTTAATCATATAAGAAGCAGCTTCTTGTCTGTGTCTGAGATGATTTCTACAGTGACCTTCTAGCTGGTCTGCTAAAGCCCTAAAAAGGCAATTTCCGTCTCCTGATACTTTACGAAGACTGAGTCCCAAAGCATTTAACTGATCAGTGGGATTATTAAATGGGAACTGCCTTTTTCCTCTGAACTCTCTTTGCTCTTTAACAGTTGCTATCTTTAGGGTTTTTACCTCTTTAGCGTCTACCTCAGGTCTATCTGAAATCTCTTCACCTATGAATGGTGCAGGCTTTATATGAGAGCAATGAATCCATGAGTCTTTTTCACCAATTTTAATGGCAGTAGGAGTTGTCAATAATACCTGAAAAGGTCCTTCCCAGGCAGGTTGAGTTCCACTGGTTTTCTGAAAATTCTTTACATATATTTTATCTCCTGGGTTGAAGTTATGCAATGAAAAGTCTAATGGTCCTGCCTGGACCACAGCTCCTGCCTCATGGAGTTCACGTAGCCTGGTCTGTAATTCCTGTATATAGGAAGCAACAGAAGTATCACCTCCCACCAGTGATGTATAAACTGGGGAAAAAGTTTTAGCTTGGATAGGAGGGTGACCAAAAAGCATTTCATAAGGAGATATATGAAGTTCTCCTCTTGGTCTACTTCGTAGATAGAATAATGCCAATGGTAGAACATCAGGCCATTTCAAATGGGTTTCAGTACATAATTTGCCAATCATACTCTTAAGCTCTTTATTCATACGTTCGACTTGGCCTGAACTTTGTGGATGGTAGGGCGTGTGGAATTTTGGAGTCACTCCCAAGAAAGAGTAGATTTGGGATAAAATCGAATCAGTGAAATGTGTGCCTTTGTCAGAATCGATGCGGGCTGGTGGGCCAAAACGAGGTACTATCTCTTTAAGAAGAATTTTGGCAACAAAGGCAGCTGTGGCTCGGGGGCTGGGAAAGGCCTCCACCCACCGAGTGAGCTGATCAACTATAACAAGGCAAAATTTATAATGTCCTGCTTTTGGCATAGTAATATAATCAATTTGTAAGTGCTCAAAAGGTGTATATGCTAGAGGACGCCCTCCATAAGCTTTGACCTTAAAAGCATACTGATTATAAGACTGACATGTGGAGCAGCCCGAGCAGATTCGAGATGCTGTATTAGTCACACCTGGTGCTATCCAGGTTCTCTTAATAGAGTCTACAATGCCTTGTGTACCAAAATGGCCTTTTCTGTGAACAGAGAGGCATACCTGGTGGTAGAATTTCCGGGGAAGAAATGGCTTACCTTCCGGAGACACCCAGATGCCATTGATCTGTTTCGCCTTAAATTTCTTTTTCCACTTTTCTACTTCAGAATCGTCATAGGTTAGGTTGGAAGGAATATCCTCAGAAGGTGAAAGGTTAAATACATGTTCAGGAGCTTCTAATGCAGCAAGCTTGGCTGCAGAATCGGCTCGTGCATTTCCCTTTGAAACAGGATCACTATTCCCTGTGTGGGCAGGGCAATGTACAACGGCTAGGGAAGGAGGCAGTTTTAGGGCATCTAAGAGGTCCTTGATAAGGTCCCCATTGGCAATAGCCTTGCCCGAGGATGTTAGAAAGCCTCGTTGACGCCAAATCATACCAATAAAGTGGCATATGCCAAAGCCATATTTCGAGTCAGTAAAAATGGTGGCACTCTTATCTTTAGCTATATTACAGGCCTGTGTAAGAGCCACAAGTTCAGCAGCCTGTGCACTAAAATGGGAAGGCAGAGAAGCTGCCCAGAGGGTGTCATAATCAGAAACTACAGCAGCTCCAGTAAAACGGGTTCCCTCTCTCATAAATGAGGAACCATCTGTATAGAGGACAAGATCAGGATTTTCTAAAGGTGTATCAAAAAGATCATCACGGGGTTTTTCAGCCATATCAACTAAAGAAGCACAGTCATGCAACGGTTCCCCCGAGAATGGTAAGTTAGGGAGTAGTGTTGCTGGATTAAGAACTGTGCAGCGTTTTAAAGTGATATTCTCATTACCTAACAGGGTTATTTCATACTTAGCCAGCCTTTGATCTGAAAAGGCTTGTGTCCTGTGACGTAGTAAGAGAGCCTCCACTTCGTGAGGGCATTGCACAGTTAGAGGGTTACCTAGGACCAAATCAGAGGCTTTTTCTACCAAAAGCGCTGTGGCCGCCACTGCTCTAAGGCAAGGTGGCGCTCCAGCCGCTACAGGGTCCAGCTGAATTGAATAGTAGGCTATAGGACGTTGGTTAGGCCCCAGTGACTGAGTCAGGACTCCAGAAGCCACCCCCCTTTGTTCATGCACAAAGAGAGTGAAAGGCTTACTATAATCTGGCAGTCCTAGGGCAGGTGCTGATAACAAGGCCCGTTTTAATTCTTTTATGGCTGAGAGATGCTGGGGATCCAACTGTAAACTGTCTGGAACAGAACTTTTTGTAAGAGCTATGAGGGGTTTAGTAATTTCACCAAAAGAGGGTATCCATTGTCTACAGTACCCAGCTGCTCCCAGAATGGCTCTCAACTGCCTCTTAGTAGTGGGGGCAGAGAGTTGTTGAATGGCCTGGACTCTCTTAGAAGAGACAGAGCGAGTTCCAGCAGCCAAAATAAATCCTAAATATTCTACCTGGGGCAAACACCATTGTACCTTTGTCTTGGAAACCTTGTGTCCTCTCTTGTGCAGCTCCAGCAGTAAGTGACGGCTATCTTCCTGACAAATTTCAGCATTAGGAGAGGCCAAAAGTAAGTCATCAACATATTGTACTAGTATGGAGCCCTTAAAGGTAATAGAGGCCAGATCCTGCTGTAAAATTTGGGAAAATAATGTGGGACTGTCTACAAATCCCTGTGGGAGTCTAGTCCAGGTCCACTGTCTATTTTTCCAGGTAAAAGCAAATAAATATTGGAAGTCCTCATGTACTGGTATGGAGAAAAAGGCAGAGCAAAGGTCTACCACTGTGAAACATGTAGATTCATAGGGAATCGATGAAATTATCGTAGCCGGGTTTGGAACTATGGAATGTCTAGGAATAACATAATTATTAATCGCTCTAAGGTCTTGCACAAAACGATAAACAGGTTTACCATCTGGCCCAGGCTTGGGTTTTTTAACTGGCAAAATGGGAGTATTGCATGGAGAGTGATGACATGGAATAATAATACCCTGGCTTTTCAAAGCCTCAATTATAGGGGTGATCCCTTCTATTGCTTCCCTAGACAATGGATACTGTGGAATGGAGGGGGGTGGTCCCCCCTTAACTTTAAAGGTAACAGGCATGGCAGACTTAAGGAGCCCCACCTCATTAGGGGATGAGGCCCATAAAGACTCAGGAATGTCAGAGGGGATTTTGGATACCTCCCCTGCTGTTCCTTGAGCTTCTGTAAGTAAAATTGGTAATAAATGAACAGTATCCTCTGGCAATTGTAAGGAGACAGCCCCATCTGGAGCACAAGATATGGTTGCTCTAAGCTTGCAAAGGAGATCACGACCTAATAAATTTACAGGGGCATCAGGCATGAGTAAAAATGAATGTTCCACTGTTAAGGGCCCCATAGATACCATGCGAGGATTCAATTTTGCCACTCTCTGGCTCTTTCCTGAGACTCCCACTACATTCAAAAATCCTACAGGTCTACACCCAGCATCTGGTTTGCTTACTAATACTGATTTAGAGGCTCCTGTGTCTAGCAGACAATCATAATAAGTCTCCCCCACTTTTAAGGTGACATGTGGTTCATTACTCTGGGGAGGTGAATGGACTGGCACAAGTGCATTCAAAAAATCTGGATCTGGGAATATATGGCTTTCATTATCTATGTTCCATTCCTCCCCAAGACACCATCATTCCTGTGTCCTCTTCTGAGGGGGGTCTTGGTTACCATTATTCTGGTACTGCCTTTCTGTATTCCTCCAAAAAGATCTATTTCTATTTTGATTTCGCCTGTAATTAGAATTAGAATTTCTTCTCCAAGTCCTACATTCTCTCAATTCATGCCCCTCCTTACGACAGTAACAACACACCTTAGTGTCCTTGTTCCGGTGTCCACATGGCTGACTAGGAATCGCTGGTGCCAGAATGCTCTGTTTAGGGTGATCTGGATCTTCCTCACGTGAGTCAAAGACATAATTTGCAAGTTCCTTAATTCTATCTACTGAGAGATTTCTCCAGTCTGGACATTGTTTCAGAAAGTATCTGCGTATTTCTGGCAGTGAATTATAAACAAATGTGTTGAGAATGATACAGGAATCTCTTAAATCTACTGGATCCAATCTGGTGTACTGTCTAGCGGCCTCACAAAGTCTATCATAAAATCTGTTTGGTCTTTCATTAGCCTCCTGAGGTAGGTTAAAAATTTCTGCCAGTTTTCCGGTTTTCTAGAGCAAGATTCCATTCCCTTCAGAAGTGTTTCTCTAGCATCTTTTAATCTTTGGAAATCCCTATCATCATTATAATTCCACTCTGGATCCTTTAGAGGCCATTCCACATCGGCCTTACCTTTCGCAACAAGGGCATTTCCTGCTGAGATAATATCTGTAATCTCAGTTGGGGACAGTAAAGTTTCCAAAAGGCAAGTAACATCAGCCCAACTGGGTTGATATGCATTAAATATAGTCCTTAACTGTGAAATTACAGTGTTTGGATTTTTCTCAAAACTAGGGATGATTGATTTCCATGCGCTCAAGTCACTTGGTCTAAAGGGGCTATATTTTCTGACTTGAATTGGCACTCCCTTCTTACTATGTTCTATAGCTTCCTGCAGAGGGAGTAGTTTCTGCTGATCTGATTCTGAATTTGGATCATCTCTAGTAGAAACAGCCATTTTGAGGTCTCTCTCCATATGTGAGAGTTTCCCCCACATCATAACAATGATAATAACAAAAACAATGATAATAACAAAAACAACAAAAAAACAACAAAAAAAAATAAAATCCTTAGTCGTATGAACTATGGATGTGGTATTAAAAGGTATTTCAATTGCAGGCATAAAATTTCTACTTATATTAAACGTATTTTCCCAAAGATTCTCACGTATACTATTATACAAAAAACTTTTTGCTGCCTGAATGAGGAAAAAACCAATAATGTTATGAAGGACCATTGAGTAAACTATTCCTCTAAGTCGGGATGTTATGCTGTCCCAATACATTCCGATGAGAAAAATCAAAGGGATGGTAGAATATTCGAGCATCTTGCCCTTTAAACTGGGCTGGCTTTTCTGTTTAAAGCAAGACTTTTAGAGGCTTAAAGTCTTTAAGGGAGACTAGACAAAGGGAAAGTCCGCGGGGGGGGGGGGTATTTGGAAAATCCACCGAATTAGCCGGCTTATGGCCAAACTAGGGAGGGTGGGAGGGTCCTTAAGGTCCCTTCGGGGTCGCCAAACTGTGAGATTTAAAATTGGATATTAGATCATAAATCTCCCCTACTTAACCCTTCCCTTAATTCATCTCCCAGACTAGTAAATGGAAGAAGCTTCTGGTTTTCTAGATAGAGCCTTTATTGTATATAAGGTGTTGTTGATTAGAAGGATAGGAAAACAGAAATACAGTACAAATCGTCTTAAATCTAGGCTTAGTCTATATTCCTTATAAAAACTCACCAAACCGATTTAGGCCACCTTTGGAGTGAGTCAGACCGTCTGTGCCGCGCCGCCCGGAGTCCCGCCAAGCCGGCAAAAAAAAAGGCTACTCCCGTTCTCTCCACCCCGGAAGTCAAAAAACCCGGCAGGCAGTCTGACATGCGCAGCAGGCGGACTGTACCCGGCAGGCAGTCTGACATGCGCAGCAGGCGGACTGTACCCGGCAGGCAGTCTGACATGCGCAGCAGGCGGACTGTTCATCTCCTCCCCAAAAGGGTGGTCCTTGAAAAACTGGCGTCTTTCAGTTATCCTAACCGACTGTTAAAAACTTTCATATTTTACCACAGTGGGCTTTGCCCATGCCACACATGTGGCAGCTGTGGTGACAAGGATAAATAAGGCAGGCTGTAATTTCCTATTCATAGCAAGTTCTGGTGAGGCAGTGTGCTATAGTGGTTAGAGGAGAGGCAGCTTCTGAGTCAGCCTGGCCTCTGTTTAAGCCTTGCTTTTCACACATCCTGGCTTGCATTTGCTCCAGGTAAATAGAAGTCTATACTGAGGAATCATGGTGGATCTTCATTTCTAGAGGGAATTCACTCACCTGGCATGATGACATAGGCTTGGAGAGCCAAGGGTCATCTTCACGCCATAGAGAGGAATTTCAGGAGGCTATTGATGGACTAACAAAACCGTCCCTCTAATCATCACTTCCGTGTGTGTGTGTGTGTGTGTGTGTGTGTGTGTATGAGTATGAGTGAGTATGTGAGTATGTGTGTGTGTGTATGAGTGTGAGTATGAGGGTGTGCAAGTGAGTACATGTGAGTGTGTGTGTATAGACAGCCTCCAGTGGAGCTGCCCTCCACCTTGGTCAGCCGGCGTATCTTCCAAGAACATTCAAAGAGATGCTGAAGCGCCCACCAGCTGCTGAGAGCCCCAAGATTCAATGGCTTCAGATAAAACCATATTCCCGGGACTGAAACCCTGGAGGATTCATTCTGGATTGTTGGAAAACTGCCCAGAGCAAGAAAATCACTAGATGGCTTTTCCTGTGAAGCGTTCTATTTACAGGGAAGCAGATTTTGGCTTAGTGTAAGGGAAAAAAAATCTGAACTTTCTCCTGGGACTGGAAAAGGGCGGCTCACTGACTTTTTTTTTCTAAAGGAAAGAGAATGTGGTCTTCAAACCTTGTGGCAGGGAGCTTGACTTGATTTTCTGGGAAAACTCTAGAATGTATTATGAAAGGGATGGTTAGGCACCATGGACGGGAGGGCAGGAAGCATTCATCACACAGCTTCATCAAGAAGCAGGCATGCCAGGAGAACGTGGCTTTTTTTGGCCTTGGTTTCTAAACTTGTCGATTCTGGGAATGGTGTCAGGGTCCTTTATTTGAATTTTAGGGAAACATTCGATACCATCACTCAGGGCATCCTTGTGGAACAGAAAAGGAGTTGTTAGGTGCAGGGGGGTTGGAGCCAGCTCCCACTGGCTCAGGAGAGCTGATTGTTACATTTTCAATGTGGGCATTTAGACCTTGGAAATCAGCAAAGGTTCAGATCTTCATATGATTTATATTTATTCATTTGTTGTTTTACTGATTGTGTAGACTTAAGAAAGTGATGAAGCAAATGTTAATGATGAAGATTAAATTGAAACCTAGGTGCCTTTTTGGAAGGAGCTGTGGTTAAACATTTACCAGCACAGCCCTGGGGTGCCCATGGAGTTAGGTGTATTTGGATAACTCCTTGATGACCAAAAATAGATTGGGCTCTCCTATAAAAAGGCTGCCTCACAAGAGCAATGTAAAATGATGACGATGAGGAGGAGAAGGGGGAGGAGAAAACATATGGTGCTTACTTTGCTGGGCTATTGTGAAGAAAATTCTTTGTCAGGTATAAGGTACCATAGAAATGTTATCTATTAATGTTGTTGCAATAATCAACATCATGGGTTTATTGTAAGCCAAAGGCTGCCTCAGTTGGTGGTGGATATCCTTTCTCTGAGTTTTTAGAGACAGTTCCCTAGAACAGATGACCCCTTGCCTGCTCTGCCTTAGATCGGAGGCTGGCTTGGATGTGATTTGGATAAGATGGTTCCCATTCTGAGCTGCTGTAACTGCGTGATTCAGTCACCACCCCAACTTCTTTTTACTAGGGTCTCGTTATTTATCTTCTCCCATTTCGCTCATTGACTAGGACCTGTCTATAGGACCTTACACGATTTTGCTGGTCTCAAGAGAAATATAATTGGTCTTTTATCTACACCCCAGTCCGAAGTAAGTCCTGTCTGATTCCCCACAACACATACTCACCCCAGCCAGTTTCTTATTCTTCCTCCATCTATTTCCACCCTGCTTCCATTTGTAAGTCTCCCTACCAGTTTTTTCAACAGGTTGTAAAGGTCTTGAAGGAAGACGCTCACAGGGGATTGATCTCCCCTACGACCCCCCATTGCACATTCCTGATGTCACCTTGGGGAGGGGAAGGGGGCCAAGACTACAGGAGGAAAAGAATCTGGGGCTGGAATTTAGAATCCGGAGGTTCTAGGGTCTCCTCAGCAACTGGAAGTGGGAGGGGCTGGGTCCAGCCCTGGGGAATTTAAAGTGGAAGATTCGAAGTAGGTGTTGAACTGTGAGGCGGTATTTCATCCCCTACGTCGAGTGCCGCACCTGGGTGGCTCTCAGTAATTATTTGTTATCTGTCCCTTAAGTTTTCACCTGTGAATCTCTAAAGTTTAGGGAATGACAGAAAAATGTACCTACCACAGAAGAGCCCTGGGTTTGGCTTCTGGTGAGGCAGTGTGCTATAGTGGTTAGAGGAGAGGCAACTTCTGAGTCAGCCTGGCCTGAATTTGCTCCAGGTAAATATAAGTCTACACTGAGGAATCAGACTGTAGAGAATCAGGAGAGAGGGTGTCATTCTAGGTTCAAATTCTGGCTTTGCTTCTTATGCTCTGAGTAACTTTAGACAAATCATAGGATCTCATCAAGCTTCAATTTGCTCCTTTGTAAACTCAGGGGTCTCAGGCTGAGCATTTTAAACAACAACGACAATTAAAACAACCACCGAATAATAATATTAATGGCACATTTCAGTAATGCTTTAAGGTTTAACAAACCTGTGAAGTAGGGAACTTACACATCATACTGAAGTATGCAATTGGGGCTTAGAGAGGTGAGAGTGGGGTGGTTGTAGGCAAAGCTGGAGCCAGGATTTATATCCATATCTCCTGAAACCAAATTCAAAGATTGAATGTTTGCTCCCCACCCCGACCCCACCTCTGACATTCCATCTGTTTTAAGGGACCTCCTAGCTCTGGAATCTTATTTTCTAAGACCCCATTCAGGTTTTACAGTTTGTGTTTGAACACACTTTGCATCCCTGAATTTTCATATGCTATGGTCCATCCCTATTCTGACATCTCTGCTTCCCCTTCCTCCCAGGCCCAAGCTGGGGCACTCTCCCCAAGCATCCATCACTTGATTCTTCCTGTGGTATGTGGGGCTGCTCTGCATGCACGGCTTCCCAAAGAGGTCATTGCTGGGCTGGGGCTGATACTGAGACCTCCTTGCCTTCCTCCTCCTCCTCCTCCTCCCTTGTTCTTTCTTTCCTCTTTCTCTCTCCTGCTCTGTCTCCTCCTCCTCTCCCTCCCCTGCTATCCCCTTCTCCTTCCCATTGTCTTCCTCCTCCTCTTCCCTTCTCTTCCTCTTCTTCTTCCTCCTCCCCTCCTCCTTCTCCCTTTTCTTCCTCCTTCCTCCTCCTCCTGTCCTTCCCCCCCTCCTCCTCCCCTCTGTTTGCTCGGGTTTGCTTGTTTCTCCCATCAATTTCAATGGCCTCCAGGCTGCATTCATTGGACTCCAGCAATTTCCACCTTGCCTAATGGTTCTGGCCCTGATTCCAAGGGAGCTGAGGCCAAGGCCTCACTCGGGGCAGTGTGTGTTGTCACCCAGAGCTGGTGGGGAAGAAAGATGCCACTGACCCCAAGAGCCTTCGGGTTCAGCCTGCTCCTTTACAAGGGAGTAATGGGGAAAGATAATGAGGTCAGTTTTGGACATGTTAAGATGCCCATGAGACATCCAGGTCAAGATGGCCAGTGGACAGTTGGAGATGTAAGACTGGAGGTCAAGAGAGAGATGATAAAGCTGGATACAGAAATTAGAGAACCATCAGCATAGACATGGCAGTTGAATCTTTGAGAGTTGATATAAAATACCAAGTGAAACAGTAAATAGGGAGGAGAGAAGAGGGCACAGGGCAGAGTCCTGTAGGACGTCCATCATTAGTAGAAGAGCCAACAAAGGAGATAGAGAAGTAATAGTCAGATAGGTAGGAGGAGAATCAGGAGAGAGGGTGTCACAGAAACCTAGAGAGAAAAGGATATTAAGGAGAAGAGAGTGAACAACAGTGGCAAAGGCTGCAGAAAGGTCAAGGAAAATGAAGATGGAGAAAAGATCATTGCACTTGGCAACTGGGAGATTTTGAGTGATGTTGAAAAGAACAGTTTTTATTGGATGATGAAGCAAATGTTTTAAAAAGTCCACCCATCCATCATCTGTCCATCCATCCATCCATCCATCCATCCATCCATCCATCCATCCATCCATCCATCCATCCAACATTTATTAAGCAGTGTTAAAAAGTCTTCTGTGACCTGGGATAGTGGGGAGAGCTAGACCTTAATTCCAAAAGACCTGGGTTCAAATATTGCCTTCATGTTATCTCAGTGACCATGGGCAAGCCACTTGAAACTTTGAGCCTTAATTTCTTCATCTGAAAAATGGTGATCTTAAGAGAACTTACTGCATAGCAAGCTTAAGTGAGATAATGAATATAAAGGGCTTTTCCAACCTTAAAGTGCTGTAGAAATGTGAGTTGTAGCGATTGTTGTTATACTGAAAGGCCAGGCTGGAAAGCAGATTGTGTCTTTGTTCCACAGCACCATGAATGGCCCTCCATTGCCTAGGGTATTCACTTCCCTCCACAATTTCACCCCAGCTTGAAAGGCAGTCTGTGCCTTCCCTGACTTCTGTACCCCAGTGCCACCCCAGTGCCATCCTCTGAATTCTCAGAGTTCCAAGTGGTCAGTACCCTTCTGCTGACAGCTCTCATGCATGAGGCAGTAGTTTCCAGAGCTGGGAAGAGTCCTGACCTTGATGTCAGCATCCTGGGTGGTGAGGACAGGGAAGGAGATAATGAAAAGTGCCTTCGATTCACCTTCCCAGAACTTAGACATCAACTTGTTTGATGTTTCTTTTTGTTTTTGTCTCCTCTTTCTCAACAAAGGGAGAAACTGAGGCTCAGAGACAGGGCAGAACTAAACTAGCTACTCTATTCCTGCCTCTCTGGACTTTTTCACCTTGCCCCAACACGTTGCCCTTCTCCTCACTTTCCGCTCTCCTGCTTTGAGTCCCCTTTTATGTGTTATCCTCCCCCCCATTAGAATGTAAACTCCTTCAGAGCATCCTTTCCACTTGTATTTGTGTTCACAGCACTTAGCACTATGCCTGGCACATGGTGAGCACTTAATAAATGCTTGTTCCCTGACTGACAGCTAGTAATTGGCCAATGGGAAACTAGAATCATAGAAATTCAGGTCTGGTCATTGAGGCAAATCCATACCTGAAGAGGAATCTCTTCTCCAAGCCTAGTTTGTAAGTCTTCACTCCCCACTCTTACTCAATGTGGGAGGAGAAAGGTTTTATAATGAACAGGTTGTTCCCTAAAAACCTGCTTCCCCAGTTCTATATGTGTGAAGATGATTTCTTTTAACTCAAAGGTAAGACTTTGTGTTTATGCTATTATAGTCCATCTTAGGTGTTCTGAACTCTCCAGATAATTTTGAATCCTGGCTCTGTCACTGAGCACATTAGATATCTGTCCCAGGATTGTATCCTATGCAGTTTGACAAAGCTGTCATTTATGCCCATCCACATCATTGGTTAAAATGTTAAACAGCCCAGGGTCAGTCTTAGTTCCCAGGGGGTCCAATGTATGCTTCCATCCAAGTTGGCATTGAGGCGCTGACTCTACTCTTTGAGTCTGGCCTTCAACCGTTTCTAGAACCAACTAATGGTAATATTGCCTTGACCACACCTTTCCATCTTTTCCAGAACAATAATGTGGGATCCTTTGCTGAAATCTCAGTGCTCTATGTCTATAGCATTCCCTTCATCTACTACTTTAGGAACCACATCAAAAGGGGAATGAAGTTTGTCTGTTAGGGCCTGTTTTGGATGGAATCACACACTTTTTCATGTGACCACCCCTTTCCATCCTAGCATTAACATGCTTCCTAGCATCCCTTCAGGAATGGGTTCTATTATTTTTCTAGGCATCAGAGTCAGAGTTTGTTCACTTCATTCTCTTTACTTTTCACAAGATTAGGGCATGATTTGCTTCACTCTAGACCCATAGCATCTTCACTGTTGTCCACAGCCTTTTAGAAGTCACTGATGGTGGTGCAGCAGTCACATTGACCATTTGTGGTTCAGGGGCTGGAGGAGCTCAATCGTTGAGGTCATCCAGGTGCTTGTTCACTATTGGCTTGCTCCAAAGTGCTGGCTCTCATTAGTTATAATCAAAGGCTTTATTTGTATGGAAAAGGAGATGGGCCCATATTTTTTAATTAAGAATATAGAATCATAATCTAAAAAAAGAATATAGAATCACAAATGGAACTGGAATGGACCTTAGAATAGAGAATGTAAGAACTGAGAGGAGCATAGGATATAGGACCCAGAAAGTTAGAGTTAGAAGAGAACTGTGAGAGACCTTAGAACATAGAAAACAGAATGTTAGAACTGGAAGGAACCTTAGAACATGGAACATGGGATGTCAGGGGCCTTAGAACATAGGATATAGAATGTTAAAGTCAGAAGAGATCTTAGAACAGAGAAAATAGCATTTTAGAGGCAAGCAGAACATGAACTATCAGGGCTGAAGGAACCTTAAGTCATAGAACTTTAGAACCACAAAGGATCTTAGAACACAGATTTCAGAACTGCGGGAGACATTTGAGTACAGGGCATAGAGTGTCAGCGGTGAGGCACTTTGAGAGACTTTCAATATAGCGACTGTAGAGTGTTAGAGCTGAAGTGGGGAGTGGAGAATCTTAGAACACAGAACATGAAATATCAGAACTGGAAGCGACCTTCCACATCTAGCCCAGCACTTTTGATGCAGAAATGAAAACTTGCTAGGAGCCAGTGGGACCCCAGGTCTAGCTCCTGTGGAGCCTGCATTGTGATGAGCCTGCTTTGGACAGCTTCATATTCCCCACAGTAGACTAATGCCCCTCATAGACTAGGAGCTTGATACAGAAATGGATACATGAGTAAGTGACAAAGTATCTTGAATGAAGAAATGAAAACATTTCACAATTTTGAAATTGAGATGATGAGAAATGTTGGATCCTCTCAAATCAAATTAAGTAGAGCGAGCTTATCATGAACCCATTAAAAGGTACTTAGGAAACTTGAAGGGAGCCTTTGGGGAGGGTTCATTTAATAATTATAATAGCATATATGTGCATATATACACAGAGAGAACAAGAAGAAAAAGAAGAGGAAGAAGAGGAAGAGGAGAAGGAGGAAGAGGAGGAAAGAGAAGAAGACGAAGACGAAGACGAAGATGATGACGAAGACGAAGAAGAGATGGCTAGGTTGTACAGTGGATAAAACACTGGCCCTGGATTTAGCAGGACCTGAGTTCAAAATCCAGCTTCAGACACTTGACACTTACTAGCTGTGTGATTCTGGGCAAGTCACTTAACCCTCCTTGCCCTGAAAAAAAAAGAAAGAAAAAAAAGAAGAGAGGAAGAGAGACAGAGAGATAGAGACAAAGACAGGAAGAACTTTGCGAGCCTGAAAGTGCTATCTTGTTTGGTGTTCACAGTATCATTATGAGGTTGTTGCTATTATTAGCACCATTTTATAGATTAGGAAACTGAGGTAGATAGGGGTTAAGGGACTTAAGGTTAAACACATTGAAGGGTCTAAAGCAGTATTCAAACTCAGTCTTCCTAACTTCAGGTCTTAGCAGTCTGTCTACTTACTGGTGACACCTAGGTGCCTTATACATCCCTTCTCCATTGGTCTGTCTGTATATGTATCTATGTATCTTATGTATGTATCCATGTTATGTCTGTCTGTCACCTATACATACTATATTTCATACTATAAATGTATGCACTATAGATAATGTGTATATTTACATGTGCACACATAGCATGACTTCTGTATTCTCACTGGTGGTTCTAATAGCTTGATTTAACAGTATAACAAAATTCCTTAAATCTTCCTAAACAAGAAAGTGATTTCTTTTTTTTTTAAGAAAGTGATTTTTTGATGAAAAATATTAACTTGTATGGACATAGCCCTTTGAAGTTTGCTAAGACCTTTGCATTTACTGTCCCTTTTAGTCTTCACAGGATGGAGCTAATAAGCCTCATTCTTCCCATTTTACAGATGAGGAACTAGGGGTGGAGATAAAGTGGTCCCAGGGGGCAGAATGGAAGTAGTGATTTGTCGAAAGGAAAAATTTGGTAGATGTTAAAACAATCCCAAAGTGGAATGACCTGCCTTGTTGCAGAGTGGATTCTCCCTTCCTGGAGGTTTTAAGCAAAAGCTGAATAATTACTTTCTGGATATTTTGAAGGAGAAATTAATTTTGAGTTTCGATTCAGTCCATTTGAATCTAGTTCAATTAACAAGCATTTATTAGGTACCTACTATGTACCAGGCAATGTGCTTTGTGAAAAGAATGAAAAATTCCTCATCCCAAACCCCAACCAAACAAGTCCTGTCCTCAAGGGTCTTTAATTCTACTGAGAAGATCTGGGCACATTAGGCAATGCCAAGTATGGAGGAGGTGAGGTTGAGACATTTTGGGTTTGTGATCCTTGAAGGATGTTCAGGCAGATGTCCAACAGGCAGCTGGTGAGGTCTAGTGGGCAATAGAAAGAGGTTTGCCTGAGAAAAGGAGGAGGATTGTAGCACGATCCATCCAATGACTCGAAGAGATAGCAGAGCTGAGTGAAGGCTTTTGAAAGATGGAAGAGACCAGACACATTTGCAGGCAGAAGAGGTATAAATAGAGAAAGCAAGATTTAAAGTTGCGGATCAGTGGCAAGCTCTCAGAGAAGAAAGAAAGAACATCAATACAAGTTGAACCAGATGGCAGCTGAGGACCCTTCCCACTCTGAAATTCTGCCATATATGAAGTGAATTTCACAAGGTCATGGTGCTAATAAGTAAGTGGGTGGGTGGGCGAGAGGGGAATTCAAACCAAGGTCTTCTTCCACCAAATCTATATTATTATTATTATTATTATTATTATTATTATTATTATTATTATAGTGAGGCAATTGGGGTTAAGTGACTTGCCCAGGGTTACACAGCTAGTAAGTGTTAAGTATCTGAGGTTGGATTTGAACTCAGGTACTCCTGACTCCAGGGCCAGTGCTTTATCCCCCATTTTTATTATAACAATGCTTCTCACTGTGTTGACTTTTGATGTAGCAAATTGTTATGAAACAGACACTTGTTCTTTCCAAATATTTTGGGAATGAGTTAGGGGAAAAATAAATTTAGATTCAGCTTCCCAGTGAGACCTTTGGTGGGTATGGGGGTTAAAAAGACTAATCTGTTATTTGCACAAAGGAATCAAGCCAAAACATTACATAAAAAAGACACTCTGGGCTATAAGTGACTCAGACATTGTGAAATAATGAAAATCAGGTTGTGTAATCAAGGTATGGCACATTTCAATGGGTAGATTTCAAAACTCCATCGTTGTTGGCTCACCTACTTGTGCTGTATTAAACAGGACCATTAGTCATTAAAGACAATGGTTCTCAGTCCTAGAATCAGAATTGGAAGGGACTCAGGGGCCATCAGGGTCAGCCCCTACCTGAGAAAATAATCCTTAGGACAAAATCCCCAACAAGTGGTTGCTTAGCTTCACTTGAAGAGCTTTGGGGAGGCCTTTCTCTGGGCTCTCCAGGCAACCCATCTGGCTTTGGGATGTCCCTAATTGTTGCAAAGTTCTTCTTGACATTAAAACTCATTGCTCAGTTATCATTCAGTCAAATGAATCTAGTCCCTTCTACACATTTGAGTACAGCTCCTCCCACACTTCCTTCCTTCCTTGAGGCTTAACACGCTTAGTTCCTTTAACTAATTCCCACTTGATATAGTCCTAAGATCTTTCACCATCTTGGTTGATGTCCAGCTCACCAATGACTTTCCCACACTGTGATGCCCAGAACTGAACTCGAGAGAGATTTGTTGAGGGTAAAGTGGGACTAGCACCTCCTTCTTCACAGAAGTGCTTCTCTTCTTAAGGCAGCCCGAGATCAGATCATGTTAACTTTTATTTTCTATCCTATCACATTGTTCATTCAAATTGAGTTTAAAATCCTCTAAAACTCAGAGACCTTTTAGAGCCAAACTGCTCTGTAACCACACCTTTCCCCCTTCATGCTCTTGAAGTCGATTTCTGGCACCGATCTCTATCGCATTTCATTTTATTAGATTCAGATGGCCTTTTCAGCCAGTCAATATCTTTCTGGATCCCAGCTGTCAATCTGTGAGTTAGCTGGCCTGCCCTCCTAGCTCTGTGGCAGCTGTCCATTTGATAAAGATGCCCTCTATGTCTTTATCTTGGTGATAGATAAAAGGGATACACAGCAAAGAACCAGCAGCTCAGGTCCCTGGACCATTCCTCTGGAGAGCTTTATTGTACAAAATAAAAGGGGATAACCTTCTCTAAAAGACGATTTTCTCTGTGAAGAGGGGGTCCTTGAAAAGAATATTCAACGAGGGTAGGAATTCAGAATTCAGTTTAAGCCAATCAAATAATATTTGGGGGTTTTCTTGGCAAAGATACTGGAATGGTTTGCCATTTCTTTCTCCAGCTCATTTTACAGATGAGGAAACTGAGGCGAACAGGGTTAAGTGACTTGCCCTGAATTAAAAAGGCAGTCCAAGCCAGGGACTGTTACACAGGCACCTTCCTGAGCTTATTGCAGTGAGGCAAGTTTGCTGACAAAGGAGGACTCTTCAAGGAATTAATTTCCAGGATTAGAATTGCAGCCTCAGTGGAAAGTGCATCCTCATTGGGCTAAGCTCTGTGAGGGAAGAAATGGCTGTCCAAGGTTGGAGGGAGATGGGGCACAGCAGGGAAGGCAGCAGAGCCCCACATCCTGGAAATGACAGAGAGGAAAATCTTTCTGGCCCCATGAGACTCTTTCATGCATCATCACCCTGGTGTTGGAAGGCAGGCAGGAGCGGCATGGCTCCTTTTACAGAGTAGAGATAGATCCATGGCGATGCTGGGGGAGGGTTCTGTAGGGGCCAAATTTAATAGGTGGAGAGTTAATTGGGTGGCTTGCCACAATATTGGGGTTCAGAAAATAATGAGGGACCTCTAGGTCCAAAACTTCCTCCCCTCCAAACTGCCTTTTTAGATATTTCTCCCAGGCCAATAAGAAAGGAGCTTAACAGCCTCTTTCCACAAATGAATAAGGTTTTGTTAATGGGAATAAAATACACAGTAAAGGTGAAATTAATAGAGTCAAGGACAAGGGAATAGAGGAAAATAAAAATGGATAATCCCCCTAACTCTAACAAAAGACTATACAATCCCCAAACTCGCTTCCAGCTCAGCTAATTCAAAGAGCCAGGCTCCTTTTATTAACTCACCAACTGGGGTCCATAGTTTCAATGGGAGACAGCTGTGCAGCCAAGGTCCACAGGACAAAACCTCCGCTCCCGGAAGCTCACCAACTGGAAAAGGGCAGAGCTCCCCTCGTTGAGCATTTACTCTCCCTTCCCCAAAAGAGAGGTCCTTCAAATTGCCTGTGGAGAGTGGCTCCCCTGCTGACATCAGCAGCATACGTCTCTCATGGCAGGCCAGGTGTGGCCCATCTTCAATCATCCCTAGCCGGTTTCCCAAAGACTACTAGATTTGTTCAGGTGAGACCCCTAGGCGTCTGCCAAATTCCATTATTTTACCACAGTTCTATCCACTTCCTCCTTCTGTCACCATGCACCCTGAGATGAGAGCCACAAAGGCATTGCCTCCTGGCAGTGGAAGGTGCCTGAGAAACCATCTTGTCCAATCTGGGGGCACAGATGGTTCTTTTTTGTCAGGCTGTCCCCATGGCCTGGCACAGTGCCCGGCTCAAAGAGCAAGGCATAGTAGAGAACAGCATCGGGTTCAGAGTCAGAGAATCTGGATCCATTACTCACTGCTGGTGTGATCTTGGGCAAGTAGATGAACTTCCCTTGAATTTAGTTTTCTCATCTGTAAAATGGGCAGGAGGTGGTGGTGGTGGTAGACTATTCTTCAAACAATCAAGCATTTGCTAAGCACTTACCATGTGTGTGTACTGTGTCAGACTGGGGCAGCTAGGTGGCACAGTGGATAGAGCACAGTGCCTGAAGTTGGGAGGACCTGAGTTCAAATGTCACCTCAGACACTAGCTGTGTGATCCCTGACAAGTCACTTAGTCCTAATTGCCTTAAACACACAGGGCCATTGTCCAATTCACACAGCCAAGATAACAGAGCAATATGCCAATCTGAGTCCCAATTAGGAAATGCAAGAAATAATCAAAAAGTGAGTCATTTTCAAGCTCAGGTTGGCAAAAGGGAGACTTTTGAGACAGAGAGGTATGTGGACACTGGGATGGAGTCTAGCCCGGAATGGCCACAAAGATCACTCCACTACCGGGAAGGTTATTGAGAATGTGCCAAGGTCAAGAAGAGGTTCCAGACCCTCAGAGAGTGACCTGACCTAGTGCGGGATGCAAGAACAGGTGAGCCAAGGGGAAGTTTCACTGTTTATTGCCCAGTTCCTGGTCACACATCCAGGCTGGACTGAGAAGGGCAACTGGTGGCACAGTGATAAGGGTTTGGTGGGGGGCAGGGGCTGTGAAACATTGCATTTATTGTCAGTTTTTTTTAAAGTTTTGATAAGTTTTGCTGATTTTTCTCTTCCTCTTTTTCTTTAAAAAATTCTCTGTTATAAATGATGGATCTCTGGGAGATGGAGGGAAGGGTACAGAGGGAGTAGATGATGTGAGACAAAATATATCCATAAAATTTATTAAAAAAAGAAAAACCTTAAAGGAGTTAGCCCAGATAATCACTGAGATCCCTTATGGCTTTGACGCCTTTCCCATTAAATTATTTAAATGAATTAACATGTAAAAAGTGCTTTGTAAACCTTTAAGGACTGCACAAATGCTAGCTGCTGTTGTTGTCAGCATCAGCATCATCATTTTTATTAGAAGTGTTGTTCGTGAGAATAAAACCTAAAATCTGAAATAGTTTTAGAAAGAAATTTATGAGGTCATTTGGTAGAGGAGAATGAACTGGAAAGAAGAGGTGGCTCCCTCTTCCCGGGTTCTGGGAGGTTTACATTTTACAGGATTTTGATAGGTCACACATGAGTCACATGTACTTCGGTTAAGCCAGGTGGATTGAGATGGATATTAGGAAATGTAAACATTCAATAAAATTTGAGTCAGCCACCCAACCTGGTCTGAATTCACAGAATTGCATCACCTAACTGAAGGTAGGAAAGCTTGGGTCGGTGAAAAACCCATATCAGAATGATCATACATGCAGTAAAGCATGTAGGTATTTTAAAAATAGATTTACATGTTTACCTTAAGCTAGAAATTTCCTGCCGAAGTCCATATGCTTGGCGCATTTCATTACGCCAGCGTTCTAATAACAAAGCTCATTACAGAACACTGTGCTGAGGGCTATCTATTTATAGGCCAGCCGCAGTGCTCCGTTGGTCAGATATAAGGAAGGAATCACGGGGAAGAGGGGCCAGCTTTTCTCCAAGCCCAGTCTGGAGCAGACTCAATGGCTTCCTTCATCTCCTCGAAGGCATGCACTTGTGGCTGTTTTCCATGGCTTTGACTTCTGGGATCTTGACTATGGTATTTATCCAGTGATATCTGCTCCCTCCCTCCCTGAAAGGGATCCAGATGTTTCCAGGGAACTTTTTTTTTTAATGGGACTTGAAAATATCTGGTGTCATGTCTCTGAGTTCAGATCCAAGCCCACTCGCTGCTCGTAGGCCTGAATCCAAGTTTCAGAGTTGGAAAGGTCAAGTGACTTGACCAGAGGCACACAGCAAGTGAATGTCTGGGGCAAGATCTGAACTTGGATCTTCCTGACTCTGAGCCCTCTGTCCACTCTTCTCCCTTACTGACTCTGCTTATCTGCTCTTCCTCAGAGAGTAGCTGTCAGTAGTTTAATGCCAGTATGGTAGGAGGTCTCCGGTGGTCTCTAGGGATCTGTGCTTGGCCTTGTGCTGCTCAATATTTCTATCAATGATATGGACAAAGGCACAGGTGGAACACCCATCAGCTTTGAGATGACAGTGCCTAACATGCTGTAGGTGCTTAATAAATGCTTGTTGATTGACTGACATAGAGCTGGATGTGATTGAGTCAAAAGAATCTTGACAGGCTGGAGTATTGGTCTGAATCTAATCAGATGAAATTGAGTAGGGAGAAGGATAAGGCCTTAGATCTGGAAACCCAAAGGAGTCAATTCCACAAGTACAGGATGAGCCGCACATGGTCTGACAAATTTGTCTGCAAAAGCTGCTGAGTTTTAGTAGACTGGAAGCTGAAGGTGAGTCAGCAATGAGTGAGACATCCAGATAAACTGATAGGTTCTCAGGCCACATAAAGGGAGGGCAGGACTCCCATGAACAGGGAAGTGAGAAACCCATTTTCCTCTGCCCTCATCACAACTTGTCCTCAGTTATGTCATCAGTGAAGATAGTTCAGGCTTTGGAGAGTGGTTCCCCTGCTGACATCAGCAGCACATGTCGCTCAGGGCAGGAAATATTGAGTTCAAATCTGACCTCAGGTGCTTACTGGCTGTGTGACTCTGGGCGGGTGAGTCACTTAATTTCTGTTTGCTCAGTTTCCTCAACTGTGAGGATCAAAGGGACTATTACCTGTAAATCAATGAGCACAGTGTGCCCGGCACACAGTAGGCACTAATGTGCTTATTCTCTTTCTCTTTCAACCTTTATTCTTGTGACATGAATCAATTAAATACTCTGGTCGCCATGGTGTAGGGTCACTGTATTTACATGATTTTTGTAAGGGTTTCCCCATAAATATAGCTTCAATGTGCTACAGTCTTCTGGCACCCAATCCCACATGTATCACTTCTTGTTCTCTTTGCATTGGTTGTTGCCTGCAGACTGTTTCTCCCACGGTAGTCACCTCTGGAAACTGCTCAAAGTAAAGTATGATTCATTTTTGCCATAGTATTCCTACCATATAGCATAATGTTTTGTATGCAGTAGGAACTGAATAAATGCTCGCTGAATTGAAATGAATAACAGCTGACATTTGGGGCAGCTAGGTGGCGCAGTGGCTAAAGCACCAGCCCTGGATTCAGGAGGACCTGAGTTCAAATCCGACCTCAGACACTTGACACTTACTAGCTGTGTGACCCTGGGCAAGTCTCTTAACCCTCATTGCCTTGTCTCCCCCCAAATAGCTGACATTTATGCAGTACTTTGTCCTTGTATGCCCAGTGCCTAATAGTGCCCATCATGTATCTTTGAAATGGAAGAAAGAAAGGGTTTCATAGCAGATTCTTTGCTCTTATAAGTTGATGCATCAGTTCTTCTAAGGGTATATCATTGCTTGCTTTCCCTTGTGTAGTTGTCAAAAACTTTTGATGTCACTTTGTGACCTGATCCTCTTTAAGAAGTGGTAAAGGAGGGGGCAGCTAGATGGTACAGTGGATAAAGCACTGGCCCTGAATTCAGGAGGACCTAAGTTCAAATCTGGCCTTAGACACTTGACACTTACTAGCTGTGTGACCCTGGGCAAGTCACTTAACCCTCATTGCTCTGCAAAAAAAAAAAAAAAGAAGTGGTAAATGGAGGCTGCCATTCCAAATCTGTGGCCCACTGCCGTATCTCATCAGTAGAAGAGTTCTGGGATTGTTTTTTTTTTTTTTTTTTAGTGAGGCAATTGGGGTTAAGTGACTTGACCAGGGTCACACAGCTAGTAAGTGTTAAGTGTCTGAGGCTGGATTTGAACTCAGGTCCTCCTGACTCCAGGGCTGGTGCTCTATCCACTGTGCCACCTAGCTTCCCCTGGGATTGTTTTTGTGCTTCACACAGATTCTCACACATAATAGATGCTTTTTCAATATCTGGTGAATTATAGGATGTTTTTCTCATTCATTTGTCCACCCATCCACCTACCCATCTACCAGTTCATCCATCTACTTCATTCATTCATTCATTCATTCATTCATTCATTCATTCATTCATTCATTCATTCATTCATTCATCCATCCATCCATTCATCCATTCATCCATAATAACTTCTTGATGAATGAATGAAAGGACAAGTTGTGCAGAGAGAAAGTGTCAGTAAATCAGTTGGGGAAGGGTAAAAGCCATGAGATCAAATGGAGGAGTGCATTTCTATTCTAAGCAGGGCAAATCCTCCTTTGAGAGCGGTTGACTGTGACTTTGTAGACTCTGGCTGAGTCTGCCCCCAAACAAAGGCATGGCATGAAATGTGGGGAAGAATGTTTGCCCTTTAGAAGGATCTGGGTCATGGAAGAAATGACCTTTGAATCCAGAGGTCGTGAACTTTGGGACTAAAAGGGCTGGAAGCATGACCTTGAGCTTTTTCCTCCAGCTGACCTTTGCCAGGTTGGGTATTGAAAGGAAGAATGAAAGCTGGAGGACGTGTGTGCGTATTTTCCACCCTTCTGACCTTCAAAGCCCTTTGGGGGTAAGATCGAGTGTGTCTGGTTTCCTTGCTGTCTGCCCCTTCCCCACGAGAAGACACAACCATCATGCTTACAGGATCCCCTCTTTTCCTCGCTCAGTCTTCTCTTTCCTGGACCTTTTAGCCTTTGGGTTTTTCCATGGAACTGATCTCTATCCCCTGGGATTCAGGAAAGAGAACTGTGCCCACCTCTGTATTTGGTTTTAAATAGAGTTTTAAGCTTTCTGCATTCGAATTTAAATTCCTCATGCAAAGAGATTATTTTGATATGCTTGCACATTTGTTTTGGACCTAAAATTGCCCCCAGGTAATCGATGTAAATTTTGGTGTGTTTAACAAGTAGATACATTTATTTTTACTGAGAAAAATGTGTTATTTTGATAGATAGGATTTTTGTTTTTTAGAGCTAAGATAGCCCCAAGGTAATTCATGCCTATTCTGGCCTCTCGCATTTGACAAGTAGACATACCTATGTTCACAGAGAAAAAAAAGTGCTTATGATTTATGGGAAGGGTTGGGGGAAGAGTGGGGCCCCGTTGGCTGGGAGGGGATGCATTTACCCAAAGGTAACTTGGCCAAAGTCACTTAGAAGACAAATTCTCCTAGAAAGTGGAGGAGCAGCCTAATTGACCACGTTTATAATTTTAATAGTGCTTTTTTTGTTTTAAGGACTTAATCCTCCCTATGTTGACTAGGCTGGAAATTCAGGAGCCACTCATTGATATGGTCTCACTCTGACCTACGTGGGAACTTTGACCTGTTCCAATTTTGACACGGACAAATTTGTCTCCCTTAGGAGTCCTGATGGCTCCTCACTCCCTTGGGCTCACCATTTGTATGCTGAATTTAGGATTCCCAAGTTGAAGTGATCCATCATCCTGAGAGACTCCAGTAGCTGGGATGGCAGGACCATCACATTTAAGAACTGGAAATGACATTATAAATCATGTTGCATAATTTCTGATTTTTCCAGATAAAGAAATAATAACCCAGAGATATTCAGTAACTTGCCCAAGGTAAGAGGATGGCCCATTCTTTGCCCATATTGCTTGGTAAGATCTATGAGCCTGTTTTCTGCTGACAAAGACTTCAAGAACCTAGGATTACCTCCATGGCCCAACAAGACATTGTAAGCAGGTTTGAGGGGAAGGGAATGGAGTCTAAAGTCAGGAGTTGCTTCATGCCCAGAAGTAAAACACTCCGGCTTATAGATTTAGAGCTAAAAGGGACCTGAAAAGTCCATTTCATCTCTCCTCCTTATTTTATGTTTTGGGATATTGAGGCTAAGAGAAATGAACCCTTAGCTATTATAGTACCTAGCAGAATGGAGATTCAAAACAAGTTCCTTTGACTTCAAATACAGGTCTCCTTCTATGAGGATAATCTCATTCTTCATCAAAGTTGAGCCCAGTAATGAATTCTAAAAGTCAGAAGCCTTTAATGTTGCCTTATTAATCCGTGTCGGGCTATTGTAAATTATAGTATTTTCGTAAACAATTAGAGTTATCCAAGTGTGAGTTCCTAGGTTATGGGAAGTCTCTAAGCAAAGGTTGGAAGACCATTTTTTAGCCATGTCATAAAAGCAATTTTTTGTGAGTGGTGGATTGGGTTACACAGCTTCCAAAGTCTCAAGATTTTGTAATTAATTGATTTGTGGGGACTTTTAATCCCCATGCAATTCTTAATTCGTGTTCTCCTTGGAAGGGATAAAATTTTGCAGCTTTAAAAATACCAAATGTGGTAATTGTGGAATGATGTGGTGAGTAGGGTTTTTTAGAGATCTTTATTTATTATATCCATCCTACTTAATAACTCATCACTTATATAGGCTTCCTTGTATGTTGTAACAAATGCTTTTTTTTATTAAACTCTGAGGACCCAGTCAGAGGCAGTGTTCTGGCAAAACACTGTAGTCTTAAATCTCTCTTCCCCTTTCCTTAGACACTGCCCTCAATCACCTCTTCCAAACTGCATTATCGATTTATATACTTGAATTGATTAACAAGTGCCTGTCGATTACACTACCTATCCCATCTGCTGGCTCAAAAGATGAAGTAAATGTTAAAGCATAGAAAGGTAAGTTAGTGTTTAAGAAGGAAACTTGTTTCTATGCCTAGAGGAAAAGGCTTTTGGCTCACAGGAGGGAGCCCAGATGGGGAAAGAATATAAAGGATGACTACCTTGCTGTCAGCAGTCTGGGGCGTTTCAGGGTCCCTCCTGACACAAGATGTGCCTGATGGAGCCTGCTTCCCAAGGAGGCTGTCTCTGCCAGCACAGGTGGCTTCCCATGGCCTTCCGGTTCCTTGTTCCATATGGTTTTAAGTATCTTGTCAGCATCTGGATTTTTCTTCTATTGAGACACTGGGTTGGTAAGCTTGCTTTTTTGCAAGGGCCCCCCAGGGCATGACTGATCTTCACTCACTTAATACCAAGCACCCCTTGCGGTTGAATCAGGAAAACTTAAAAAAATTTCCTAACAGTAAAACAAGACACCTTCTTGTTCTTCTTGTTCTTCTTGTTCTTCTTGTTCTTCTCGTTCTTCTCGTTCTTCTCGTTCTTCTCGTTCTTCTCGTTCTTCTTCTTCTTCTCCTTCTTCTCCTTCTCCTTCTCCTTCTCCTTCTCCTTCTCCTTCTCCTTCTCCTTCTCCTTCTCCTTCTCCTTCTCCTTCTCCTTCTCCTTCTCCTTCTCCTTCTCCTTCTCCTTCTCCTTCTCCTCCTCCTTCTCCTCCTCCTTCTCCTCCTCCTCCTCCTCCTCCTCCTCCTCCTCCTCCTCCTCCTTCTCCTCCTCCTCCTCCTCCTCCTCCTCCTCCTCCTCCTCCTCCTCCTCCTCCTCCTCCTCCAATTGGGGTTAAGTGACTTGCCCAGGGTCACACAGCTAGTAAGTGTCAAGTGTCTGAGGCTGGATTTGAACTCAGGTCCTACTGACTCCAGGGCCAGTGCTCTATCCACTGCACCACCTAGCTGCCCCAAGAAACAGATACTTATTGGCTCTTCATATAACGTATTAACACAATAAACATTTATTAGGCACCCACCATGAGCCGCATCCTGAGCTGTGTTCTTTGTTACCTCTGTTAACTTGCTGCGATTTGATGGGGGAGGGAATGATTGATGATCAGGAGATATTCTAACCAATTTCTCCCACTGGACACTCCTCACAAGTCAAACACCTGCGGTCCTCAGCAAGGTAACTGTGTTGCTTTTACCTTATGTGTCTGTCCTTTAACGTCAATGAGTGGCCTCCATGGAAGTGTTTATTATGGTGCCTTTCCTCAGAGTCTTGTATTAAAGTCTCAGTAAAGTCCATGGGACATGGTTCTCAAACAATCTAAAGTTCTTTTCTGAGAGCCCAGGCCTACCATAAATGGGTAAGATGGATTACACTCACCTCCGAATACACGATTTATTTTGGGTGATAAACATTTTTATTTAAAATTTTGAGTTCCAAATTCTATCCCTCCTTCCCTCCCCTCCCCACTCTCTGAGGTGGTAAGCACTCCGATATAGCTCATACAAGTGCAATTATATCAAACATCGCCATATTAGTCCCTTTGTACAAGCAGCCCTACATGTCTTCCCTTATTCTGTTCTGAGGCCTTTTGTTGGGGCTGTGAAAAGCGGACCGCATCCCTCTTGGGGCTACAACCTTTTGCAGTCCTGTGCAAAATCCTTTGTGGTGTCAGCAGCGCATGTGATAAGCATTTTATAGTGTGAAGGATAGCTTGAGAGGCTGGCTGCTTCAGAGACCAGAGTTTTCCCCAAGAACACATAACATCCACACTACCTTTTACACGCCCTTAGGTCTCAGAGAATAACAATTTCTGCCAGGTGGTGCAGTGGACAGAGCACTGGGCCTGGGGTCACAAAGACTTAAGTTCAAATCTAGCATCTTCTTAGCTGTGTGACCCTGGGCAAATCACTGCTTTGCCTCAGTTTCCTCATCTGTAGAATGAGCTGGAGAAGGAAACAGCAAACCATTCCAGTGTCTCTGCTAAGGAAACCCCATATGGGGTCACAGAGAGTAGAACGGGACTGAAACAACTGAACAACAATGAACTGATTGTGCTACTGAGGCAAAGTGTTTCCCCCTCTCTGAGTCTCACCTTCTTTTATCTATAAAAGAAGAAAACCAAGTTAGATGATCTCTAAGGTCTCTCTCTCTCTCTCTCTCTTTTTTTTTGGTGGGGCAATGAGGGTTCAGTGACTTGCCCAGGGTCACACAGCTAGTAAGTGTCAAGCGTCTGAGGCTGGATTTGAACTCAGGTCTTCTAGAATCCAGGGCTGGTGCTTTATTCACTGTGCCACCTAGCTGCCCCCTCTAAGATCTCTTTCAACTCAAAAAACCCTATGGATCACGAGTCCCTAAAAAGGGGCAAGGTCAAAAGTCCTCCCAAACCCAGGAGCTCTAGGTAATGCATGGGCACTGGAGCAGGCCACTCACTCACTCACTCACCCACCGAGTCTGCATGGCAGTGTGGGGGGAGGGGCAGCGTAAGCTTGGGCTGCACTCCAACGGCATTTCCCACCACTGCTTTATTTTCTTCAGTGTTTACATAGCTGATTAGTTTGATTTCTCCAAGTTGCCATTCATTTCTCTCAAACTTTTCTCCTTGCCAGTTGTGTTTTCCCTTTTTCTGGAACCCTGCCTCACCGGGGGCTTTGCTGGCTAGTGAAGCCATGGGTTCCGAGATGGTTTTAATGGACTTTTCTGAGATGAGAAGCAATACTTTGAATTTTGTGAATTTCATAATGTAAATAGATATTTTGAAGCTAAATTTGGTTGTTTAATGTCCAATGCAGCCTAAGTTTTTAGTAGCATAAATTTGAAAAGTGAGCTTGGGGGCCTTTTTGGGCTTGGACTTTAATTGGCGGTAAAGGGGATGGGAAGAACCACATTGAAGAAAAAAAGTATAAATGAATCTGAAACATGAGGATCACATTTGTCCCAGAGTTTATGAGTTTAACCATGGAACAGGAAAAAATGGTAAAACTCATTTTGATTTTTTTCTCCCCTAAATTATAAACATTTTCAAAATAGCTTAAAATACACAGTGAGCTGAGGCAAAATAGCTGCATTTATCCATCCTCTTCTGTCTTTGCTACATTCTTTGGGGAAAAAGCGGCTTTTCTCCTGGCCAGGAGTAATCTGCTTCTGTATTAACACTGCCTCCCCATGAGCTTGGCAGCCTCTCCTTCTACTCTTCTACTTCCTCAACCCTCCCTCCCTCCCCCCTCTTTCCTTCCTTCCTTCCTTCCTTCCTTCCTTCCTTCCTTCCTTCCTTCCTTCCTTCCTTCCTTCCTTCCTTCCTTCCTTCCTTCCTTCCTTCCTTCCTTGCTTCCTCCCTTCCTTGCTTCCTCCCTTCCTTCCTCCCTCCCTTCCTTCCTCCCTTCCTTCCTGTCTTCCTTTCTTCCTTTCTTTTTCTTCCTGTTCTCTTCCTCTTATTTTTTTCTGTTCCTCCTTATTCCTCATTTCCTCCTTCTCCTTCTCCTCTCCTTCTCTTTCCCCTTCTTTTCCTTTCTTTAACCAATCATATCGCCTTCAATTCTTCCAGGCTTCCAAAGAGAATTTATTTTTGCTGAAGTAAGGTTTTGCCAATCCTATTTGGATGCCAAAGGTTTTAGGCAACTTTCCCTGGTGTGGTAGTGGTTATGATGGTGTGTGTGTGTGTGTGTGTGTGCTCGTGCGTGTGCTCGCTTGCATGCCACATCATACATGCTACCCAGCATCACGGGTAGCCCTCTGCAGGTGCCCTGTGAGTCCCCATTGGCTGGTTGCAGATGCAGAATTACGTTTCCCTTTGGGTTTTAAAGGACAATAAAGACAACACTGAATGTCAAGTAAGTCAGCCCCCTGTTTTATGTGATAACAATACCAGCTCCCACCTATGGAGGGCTCACAACTTAAAGTCCTAGACTTTGTTTCAGAGGATGTGGGTTCGAATCTGAACTTTGACCTTCACTATGTGAATTGGGATCAAGTCACTTCCTTCTGAGCCTCTGTCAATACATCTATAGAACAGGGTAAAGATATTTATCTTACCTAGCTACCTCCAAGAAGCATTGTAAGGAAAGCACAGCAGAAATGGGAGACCTCATTACTGATCAGTTACCATAAATATAATACTAACATTATACTATAATGTCTACAATATCACATATAATAACAAACATTTATTAAGCATTTACCATGTGCCAGAGACTGCTAAGCACTGGGAATACAAATTCAGAAAAGAAAGACAGCTCTTACTCTCAAGGAGCTTACAGTCTAAGAAGGGAAGACACCACAAAGAAGTTGTAAGAGCTGGGTGGGAGGGGGTGCAAGGAACCCCCAGTACAGGGCAATGATGGAGAAGACCAAAGGCGGGCAGCTCCACGAGAAATAAAACCACCAGTTGTACACAGGGCAACCACCTTCCACCACTGGTTGATCCAATCTCCCCAATGTTCTTGGTGTGTCAGCCTTTCCTTCAACCTGTATGCTAACTTGAACTTTTTATTCTCAGTATGTGTTGGTTTGGTTTTGCTCCAGAACGGGCACATTCTGGATTCCAGTGGGGCTAAAGTATGCATTCCTTTAGCACTCAGTACAAATATAGTAATACTGGGGAGGTGCGAAATATCCCTACCTAGAGATAATGATGTGAAAGCGAAGGTGTGAGCTTAATCTCCTCTTCCAAGATATCTGGGGCCTCCTGCCAAGGACTCCACAGAGCCAAGAATCTGAAAGGAGAAGTGGGCTCAGAGGGCTCAGTTCAAATATCCCCTCCCTGCTCACCAGTTATATGACATTGGGCCAGAGGAGTTTGGATCAGATGAAACTAGGCTCCAGATTTATGAGCCTCTGATACTTGGCCGAGTCACAGTTTCAGGGAAGCTCAGTAGCTGTCTACCTCAAGCCTTATCTGAAAACAAATCCTTATTTCAATGTCCCTGGTCAGTGCTTTCATAGTTCGAGGGATCTTGAGCCTCTCCTCTGACCAAATAAGGATGTTTGGGGGTAACCGGGATCATCTGATTGTCTGAATGGTGGTGACTGGAATGCTAGATGGAAACCCAGAAAGCCTGGGTTCAAATCCCTCCTCAGACGCTTGCTAGCTGCATAACCCTGGGAGGGTCACTTGGGTTCTCTGCGCCTCAAAATTTCCTTTTCTATAAAAGGAGGGGGCTGGGATTGACGACTTTGACATTTCTAAGTCTATGATCCCACGAGCTCTCCAACACGCTTCATCCTCCCATTCCCACCTCCCACCCCACTTCAGGCCATCACGTGATACTGGAGGAGGTGGCATCTGAGCTAAGTAAACCTAGAAGGAATCAATGGATGTCAGCAGCAGAGAAGAGGAGAGCATTTGTACTAAGCATCTGATGTTGGGAAGGGGCAGAATGACATCATTAAGCACTTTAGTTTGGCTGATTATTCTGGGAAAGAGAATAAAGTGAAATTAGTCTATAAAGGTAGATTGGAGCAGATTACAGATGGTGTTAAACAGGCTAAAGAGTTACTAGTTTGTCCTATGGGTACTAGGGAGTCTTGGCATGATTTAGAGTAGAGTCAGTCATATGGTTGGGCATGTATATTAAGAAGCTTTTTGAACAGCTGTATGGAAGAGGGATAAGAGAAGAGAGATGATGTTGGGAGACTAATTAAGGAGCTTTTACAGTGATCCAGGTGAGAGGTGATGAACACTTGAATGTTGGTGCTATTAGAGGGAATCAGGTATGAGAGAGATCATGGAGGTCACTTGGTTAGGACTTGCCAACTGTCTAGATGCGTCTTTCCTTTTTATCCCATTTAATGTTGCTGTGTTTAGAGAAGCAGCTTGGTATGTTGGTTAGAAAGAAAACCCAGAGTCAGGGAAACCTGGGTTCAAGTTCTATCTCTGACACATATTGACTGTGTGACCCTGGGCAAGTCCTTTTAACCTCTCAGTGCTCTGAGGCCTAAGGTCTAGGCAACTCTCTGAGTCTGTAGGTGGCAAAAAGCTTAACAACCTACATTGATGGAAGAGGCTCCCAAATGCAATGAAATTACAGACCCGACCTCATCCCTGTATTTAGCATCAACAAAAAGCCCAGGGAGTGGGTGATGCAAATAGCTTTATGGATGGTTTAAAAAAAAAGATCAGTTCCTTTATTTATGTATTTATGTTTTTGTTTGAAGATTGAAGACAGTTGAGAGGAAGAGGCCTCATGGGAAGGAAAGGTTTTCTAACAATAAAGTGGGGTACATAAAATAGAAGGGGAGGTCAGAGTGGGATAAAGGCTCAAAGGAGTGGACTTGAGGTGAATGAAGATGAGGGATCAGAGGAGGAATGCTTTCACCTAGGCAGCCTTGGATTGGGAATCAGTAATTTATCCAGTCTACTCACCCCAGCCTGTCTCCCAGAGCTCCATTAGTATATTTCCATTTTTCCATACCAACACCTCAAGTTCAACATGCCTAGGATTATACTCATCATTTCCCACAAAAACAAAGAACCCCTCTGCTAAACACACAAACACAGAAAAACAAACAAACAAAAAACCCAACAGAAACCTGGACTTCCACTACAGTTTTTTTTTTCTTAATGGTCCTAGCATCATTCCAGTGACCTAGGTTTGCAATCTTGGGGTCATTTTGACTCTTCCAGTGTGCCCATATCTCTTTAGTTGCCAAGTCCCATTGATTCAGCTTCTATAATATCTTTTATGTCTTCCCTCCTTTTCACTGCTATGACCACGAGGCCATCAGCATCTCACTGGACTATGATAATAGCATTTTAGTTGGCCTTTCTGTCTCTGATCTCTCCTTCCACATTAATGTTTCATACTTCTGCCCAGGTAATCTTCTTTTTCTTTAAGTTAGCCATTTAAAAATATTTAAAAACATTTTTGAATTTTGAATTCTCTCTCTCCTTCCAGCCCCCCTCCACCTATTGAGAAAGTGAGCAATTATACATATGAAATCATGCAAAACATATTTCTACATTAGTCACATTGCAAATAAAAAAGAAGAAGAGAGGAAGTGAAAAAAAACTGTACTTCAGTCTGTGGTCAGAGGTCATCAGCTCTCTTTCAGGAGGTGGATCGTATTTTTCATTATGGGTCCTTTGGAATCATCTTGGATAATTTTAATGTCCTTTATGTCTAAATTATACACCCATTTTGACCTTATCTTGGTCTATGGTATAGGGTGTTGTTCTTTACTTAGTTTCTGTTATACTGTTTTCCAGTTTTCTCAACAATTTTTGTCAAATAATGAGTTTTCATCACCAAAGCTTGGATCTTTAGGTTTATTAAATACTAAATTACTATGGTCTTTTCCTACAGTGTATTATATACTTAATCTATTCCTTTGATCCATCACTCTATTTCTTAGGCAGTACCAGATTGTTTTCATAATTACCACTTTATAATATGGTTTGAGATCTGGTATGGCTATGCCATCTTCCTTCACATTTTTTCATTGATTCCCTTGATTTTCTTGAACTTTTGTTCTTCCAGATGAATATTGTTCTTTTTTTTTTTCTAGATTTGTAAAATACTTTTTTTGGTAGTCTGACTGGTATGGCACTAAATAAGTAGATTAATTTAGGTGGAATTGTCATTTTTATTATATTGGCTCTACCTATAGATCTGACTTTATTTATGTGAAACGTGTTTTGTCATTGTGTTCACAAAGTTCTTGGGTTTGTCTTAGCAGGAAGACTCCCAAATATTTTATATTGTTCACAGTTATTTTAAATGGAATTTCTCTTTCTGTTTCTTTCTGCTGGACTTTGGTGGTAATATATAGAAATACTGATGATTTATGTGGGGTTATTTTGTATCCTTCAACTTTATTGAAGTTGTTAATTATTCTAGTGAGTATTTTAGTTGATTTTCTAGGATTCTCTAAGTATAGCATTATACCATCTACAGAGTCATAGTTTTGTTTTCTCCTTGACTATTCTAATTCTTTCAATTTCTTTTTCTTCTTTTATTGTTATAGCAAGCACTTCTAGTACAATTTTGAATAAGAGTGGTGATAATGGGCATCCTTACTTCAACCCTGATTTTATTGGAAAAGCTTCTAGATTATCCCCTTTACAGATAATGCTTGCTGATGGTTTTAGATAGATAATTCTTATCACTTTAAGGAAAACTCTATTTGTTCCTATGCTCTCTAGTGTTTTCTTTTTAAATAGAAATGGGTGTTGTATTTTGTCAAGGCTTTTTCTATATCTGTTGTGATAATCATGTGGTTTCTATTGGTTTCATTGGTTATGTGGTCAATATACTGATAGTTTTCCTAATATTCCTGGTATAAATCTTACCTGGTTATAGTGTGTGATTCATATGATATATTGCTATAATCTCCTTGCTGGCATTTTATTTAACATTTTTTGCATCAACATTCATTAGCAAAATTGGTCTACAGTTTTCTTTCTGTTTTTTTTTTCTTCCTAATTTAGGTATCAGTACCATATTTGTGTCATAAAAGGAATTTAGTAGGATCCCTTCACCTATTTTTCTAAATATATATATAGTATTAGGATTAATTGTTCTTTAAATGTTTGGTAGAATTAGTTTGCAAATCCATCTGGCCATGGGAATATTTTTCATGGGGACTGATGGTTTATTCAACTTCTTTTTCTAAGACTGAGTTATTTAAGTATTCTATTTCATCTTCTGTTAATCTGGGGGATTTATATTTTTGTAAACATTCATCTTAGATTGTCAGATTTATTGGCATATAACTGGTCAAAATGGCTCCTAATAATTTTAAAATTTCTTCTTCATTGGTGGTAAATTCAGTTATTTCATTTTGGATTCTGACAATTGAGTTTTCTTCTTTCCTTTTTTTTAATTGAGCTATTTCTATTGTTCCTCCTCCTCCCCCCCCCATAAAACCAGCTCCTAATTTTATTTATTAGTTCAGTGGTTTCCTTTTAATTTTGTTAATCTCTCCTTTGATTTTCAGGATTTTCAATTTGGTGTTTAATTGGAGATGTTTAATTTGTTCATTTATCTGCTCTTCCTCTATTTTATTGATGTAAACATTCAGAGACACACATTTTATCCTAAGTATTCATTTGGCTAAATCCCATAAATTTTGGTATGTTGTCTTATTGTTGTTAATCTTTTTAATGAAATTATTATTTTTTTGTTTTTTAAATGAAATTGATAGTTTTTATGATTTGTTCCCTGACCCAATCATTCTTTAGGATTATATTAATTTCCAATTATTTTTTTAAATTAATAAAGTATTTTATTTTTTCCCATTACATGTAAAGATAGTTCTTAACTTTTGTTTATACAAGCTTTCCAATTTCAGATTTCTCTCTCTTTCCCCTCCCTTCCCCCTCCCCTAGACAGCAGGTAATCTGATATAGGTTTTATATATATATATATATATATATATATATATATACACATACATATACATATATATTCCAATTAATTTTTAAACTATCTTTCCATGGCCCTTTATTAAATATAATTTTATTGCATCATGATCTGAAAAGAATGCATTTAATATTTCTGCCTTTCTGCATTTGGTTGTGAGGTTTTTATGCCCTAATACATGGTCAATTTTTGTGTAGGTGCCATGTATTGTTGAGAAAAAGGTATATTCCTTTCTATTCCCTTTCAATTTTCTCTAGAGGTATATTAGATCTAACTTTTCTAAAATTCTATTCACCTCCTTAACTTCTTTCTTGTTTAGGTTTACCTAGGTCAGAGAAGGGAAAGTTGAGGTCCCCCTTAATATAGTTTTATTGACCCTTTATTCCTGTAACTCATTTAACTAAGAATTTAGATACTATACCATTTAGTACATATCTGTTTAGTATTGATACTACTTTGTTATCTATGGTACTTTTTTTTTTTAGCAAGATATAGTTTCCTTCCTTATCTCTTTTAATTAGACCTATTTTTGCTTTTGCTTTGTTTGAGATCATGATTGCTACCCATACTTTTTTTTTTCTTCAGCTGTAGCATAATGGATTCTGCTTCACCCCTTTTTCATTACTTTTGGTATGTCTCTGTACTTCATATGTTTCTGGTGAACAGTATATTGTAGGATTCTGTTTTTTTTAATCCATTCTGCTATCTACTTCCATTTTATGGGAAAGTTCATCCCATTTGCATTTACAGCTATGATAACTGTGTATTTACCTCCATCCTATTTTCCCTTTATCTTTCTCCCTCCCTTACCTTTCATCCTGTCCCTTCTAGCAAATGCTTTATTTCTGACCACTGTCTCCCCCAATCTACCCTCCCTTTTATCAGCACCTACCTTCTCTTCTCTTTTCCCCTTTTTATACCCCTAAAGCAAGGCTTCTTAAACTTTTTCCACTCATGACCCCTTTTTGCCTAAGAAATTTTTACATGACCTTGGGTATGTAGGTATATAAAATAGCTATAAATAAATTTTTACTGTTGCCAAATTTTTCATGACCCCCACATTCAGTTATACAACCCCATATGGGGTCACAACACACAGTTTAAGAAGCTTTGCCCTAAAGGGTAAGACAGAGTGTGTATGTTAATCCCTCTTTGAGCCAATTCTGATGAGGTTCAAGTGTTATCCAGAACACTTCCTCCCCATCTTCCTCTCTACTGAAATAGTTCTTTCATGCCTCTTTTATGTGAGATAACTCATCCCATTCTGTCTCCCTTTTCCCTCTTCTCTCAGGGCAATTTTTTTTCTTACCCCTTAATTTTTAAATTTTTTTGGGGATATAATCCCATCTTAGTCGACTCACACCTGCACACTAAATCTTTGTATACACCTTCTAATTGCCCCAATAATGATAAAGTTCCTAAGAGTTAACAAATATCATCTTGCCATGAAGGAATATAAACAATAATCTTATCTCTTATGTTTTCTCTTTCTTGTTTACCTTTTTGTGTTTCTCTTGAGTCTGGTATTTGAAGATTATTATTTTTTTGTTGTTGTTCAGCTCTGGTCTTTTAATTAGGAAT
The DNA here is from genome assembly GCF_019393635.1 of Dromiciops gliroides. Classification (NCBI taxonomy): domain Eukaryota; kingdom Metazoa; phylum Chordata; class Mammalia; order Microbiotheria; family Microbiotheriidae; genus Dromiciops; species Dromiciops gliroides. The sequence continues at coordinate 690,451,481 of NC_057862.1, forward strand.
GCTTGAAAGTCCTCTATTTCATGAAATATCCGCCCCACCCCCCGCCCCAGATTATACTCATCTTTGCTGAGTAGGTGATTCTTGGTTGTAATCCTAGCTTCTTGGCCTTCTGGAATAGCATATTCCAAGCCCTACAGTTCTTTAATGTAGAAACTGCTAAATCCGGTGTAATCTTGACTGTGGCTCCATGATATTGGAATCCTTTCTTTCTGGCTTCTTGCAGTATTTCCTCCTTGGTCTGGGAGCTCTGGAATTTTGTTATCATATTCCTGGGGGTTTTCATTTCGGGATCTCTTTCAGGTGGCGATCAGTGCATTCTTTTAATTTTTATTTTTCCCTCTGATTCTAGGATATCAGAATAGTTTTTCCCTTGATGATTTCTTGAAACATGATGTCCTGGCTCTTTTTTTTATCATGGCTTTCAGATATTCCCTCTAATAATTCTTATTATTTTTATTTTTTGCAAGGCAATGAGGGTTAAGTGACTTGCACAGGGTCACACAGCTAGTAAGTGTCAAGTGTCTGAAACCAGATTTGAACTCAGGTCCTTCTGAACTCAGGGCTGGTGCTTTATCCACTGCGCCACCTAGCTGCCTCACCTCTAATAATTCTTAAAATATCTCCACTGCATTTATTTTCCAGGAAAGTTGTTTCACTAACAAAAATTTTCACATTTTCTTTTATTTTTTTCATTCTTTTGATTTTAAAATACATTTTCTTGATGTCTCATGGTGTCATTGGCTTCCACTTGCCCAGTTCTAAATTTTTAGGATTACTTTCTTCAGTGAGCTTTTGTCTTCTATTTGGTCCAGTTTTTAAGGAGTTGTTTTCTTTGCTGAATTTTTGTATATCTTTTTTCATGCTCCCCTACCACCCCAGTTGGAGTGTCTCATGTTGTCTTTTTTTCCCCACTTTTTTCATGTTGTCAATAATTTCTACTTTTGCCCATTTCTAAGTTTTAAGGAATTATTTTCTTGAGTGAGTTTTTGTACATCCTTTTTCATTTGGTCAATTTTGCTTTATAAGGAGTTTTTTTTAGTGAATTTTTGTCCTTTTACTATTAGGACAATTCTGTTTTAAAAATTATTTTCTTAAGTATTTTCTAATGTATCTCTTTTACCAACCTCAATTCTATTTTCTTAATTTTCTTAAATCATTCTTATTTCTTTTCCCAAGTTTTCTTCTACCACTCTTATTGCTTTAAAGCACAAACAAACAAAAACTTCTAGGAATTCTTGTTATTTTTTTCCAATTGGCATTTTTCTTTGAGGCTTTTCTTGTAGATGTTTTTCACATTGTTATCTTCTGAGTTTGTCTGTTGGTCTTCCCTCCCATTGTAGTAGCTTTTCTATGCTCAGGTCCTCTTTTTGTTCTTTGTTTATTTTTCCAGTCTATTTTTTGACTTTGATATTTATGTTAAAGCTGCTCACCTTGGGGGTGGATGTAGGGGAAGAATTATCCCAAACTCAGGCTTTTTTGTGCTATCTCTAGAGCTAGCTCTTGGGATCTGCATGTTTTTGGTGTTTTGAAGGTGGTAAGATCTGGGGAGAGGTGTAGTCACTGCTCTATTGATCCACTCTCTAGCCTTTACCCAAGAAAGGCCTCTGATTCCTTGTAGCTGCAAGCAGTAATGATCCTCTTTATCTTGAAATTGTGACTCTGAACTGTATATGGGCAGTGAAGTTGCTAAACAGTGACAGGTCCGGTGCCCGGTGCCCAGTGCCAGCTCAGAGTTCCGTGCCATCTCTTTCTGACCAGTTGTTGACCCCCTTACTATCTTTGGCTTGAGAGCTCCCAAAGCTGCTGCTGCTTTTGCTGTTGTTGCCTCCAAGGTCCCTAGTCCAGTGTCACAGACCTCTCCTGCTGACCTCCCAAGCTGTCTTAGTCTAGAAAAGTGTCGCACCTTGACCTTTTGTTGGCTCTGCCACTCCGGAATTAGATTTGAGGTGTTGTTTTAAAGTGCTTGGGTGAAGAATGTTGGGAGGGTTCAGCTGGATTGCTGCTCCTAGTTTGTCATTTTTGATTAACTCCTATTCAAAATACATTCACCTTATAATAAAATGTAATAATAGAATCTGTTTATACATAACTCTTATTATCATCACAATAACAAATCTCATTAGTATAATACTTTGCACTTATGCAACTGTATGCCTCTGTATTAGACATTAGCTAACATTTATGTCACTTGGAGACTTACAAAGTACTTGTTGTGAAGCTCTCATTTCATTGTCCTCATTTTATAGGTAAGGAAACTGAGACTTGGAGTCTTCATTCATCTAATGAGCATTTATTAAGTGACTTCTGTGTTCTAGACCCTAAGTTATAACCTGGGGACATGGAGCCCCAAGCAGAAAAAAATAGGTAGAAGGTGTCACGTGATCATGATGGCAACAAGCAATCCACAAAACTTCCTAACGAGGCCTCAACCAGATAAAATGTAATCGGAGATGTTTAACTGAATAAAAATACAATATAATGAAGACAACATTAATTTGAGGTTTTCTAAGTCGGTATGTGACCTGCAGGTACTTATGGGCATGTCACCTCAGTGGCGTCAAATTCAAGTAGAAATGGATTCCTGCAGAATAATTATTACTAATTATGGCTAATATTGACGTAGCGATTTAAGGTTTACTAAATACTTTGATCCTCACAACAACCCTAGGAAGGAGGGGATGCTATTAGTACCCTCCCATTTCACATGAGGAAACTGAGGCAGGCAGCAGTTAGGGGACTTGCCAAAGGTCACATAGCTAGTAAGTGTTTAAGATTGTATTTGAACTCAGAACTCCCTGGCTTCAAGGTGAGCCTTTCATCTAATGTACCACGTGGCTCATTTTCAGTGCTTAATAAATGCTACTTGATTAACTGACCAACTTCCTAAGTATAATTTTACCTATTTGTCACTTCCACTCATAACGTGTTTTCTCTCTCACCTCATTTAATCTACAAGACAAGATGGGCATGCCCATTATGCAGGTGAGATGAAGTGATTTCTCCAGAGTGCCTCACACAGAATACATCTTGAGTCTCTTAGCCCAATACCCTTTCCCCTCAACAGTCAGGCCAGAGTAGAGAGCATTTCATTGTTTGTAGTCTTATCACTAGTAGTTCACTATTCAGCGCAGGACAGGTACCAGAGGTACTTTAGGAAGGCTTGATGACTGACTCATAGATTCCTAAGGCCACATCATTTGGTAAAGAGAGTGAGGGAAGCTTCAAGCTCAGGTTTCCTGCTGCCTGTTGATGGACTCTCCACTGTCGACCCTATTCAGATTGTTACTGAACCCTAGAAGCCCAATGCCCTGTTGGTCCTTGAGGCCTCTTCAAGTACTGAGAGGTGCTTTCTTGACCTTTGGCAGGCCCAGGCCTGCAGTGTGGCTGGTCCTGAAGGTTGCCAGACCCATCTTCTTGGCTGGTATCCCTGTCTCCATCACATACACTCTTCCCCAAAGCCTCAGAGGAAGAATGGCCCCTTCTCCTTCCCAGCAACTAAATGCCTTCGACAGCTCAATTCCCCTTGAAATATGGCTAGAATTTCTATATAAAGGAAGCATGAGTCACTCTGACAGCCTCAATTTGAGCTGAAAACTGGATGTGTTAAAGTCATTAGCCATTCAGGTTGGAAAAGGGCTGTGAACAGTGAGGCAAAATGGACAGGATGTCCCGAGGAAAGAAGAGACAACCATTGGGAGGAGATGGAGAATGCAGGCCCTGCCCTGGCTGTGAATGGCCATCATCCTTTTGGATATTCAAAATACAGATGAAACTACAGTCCTGTTTAAATCCCGGCAGGTTGACTTGGGATAGATTCAACCGGAGAGCAAGAAACAGCTTTGACTACCACCAAGTAACAATTACGGATAAAACTGCGTGGTTGTGTGTGTCTAAGTTTTGTGCGTGGTTGTGTGTAAGTTGTATATGGGGATGTCTGCGTGTGTGAGTGTGTGCACTTCTCTTTGTGGCCTCACTCAAAGTAGAGACCTCCTTTTTATTCATGCCCAAGTCTCCTCATCTTACCATATCAGGAGTAATGAACTTTTGTGGAGGTGGACAGAGGGCTCCAGATGGGGACTGAAGAAGCCTGGGTTTTACTTGTGGGCCCGACACTCACTAGCTCTGTCACTTTAGGCGTGTCATATGCCCTCCTAAATCATAATTTCCTCATTTGTAAGGGAAAGGGTTTGGCTTACAGGGATTTCAAAGTTCCAACTATAACCAGCTCTGATTGTATTTTATGCTGTAAGGGTATTTATAAAGTACTATTATTCTTTAGATTGTAGCAAACCTTCCTGGGCCTCAGTTTACCTCTTGCTTTGACATTCCATGTTCTCTGTTCTAAGATCCCTCCCAGCTCTGACCTTCTCCATTCTGGGGTGCTAGCATAACCTGGCTCCACACAATTGGTCTCCCCTCATTTCACCTAGCTCCCCCTGACACACACTAAACTCCTGCTAGACTGGAAAAGCCCTCTTCCACCTCAATGCATTTTCCCAGGCTGGACCTCACGCTGGAATTCCCTCCTCCTTCACCTTTGCCTTTCAAAGTCCTTTTCTTCTGTCAAGGTTCTGCTGAGGTGACTCTTCCTCTGGGAAGCGTTCCCTGAAGCCCAGGAGAAGTGACTGTCAAAAAGACTTTGAACTAGAATACGGAAGAGTTGGGACTAGAAACCAGGTGTCCAACTTGGCTCAGCCCCTGACTCCTCGTCTGCTTCTCCCCATCCATGCCCGTGACCTCACCCTGGGAATGCTTCCATTGCTCTTCTGATTGGTGATTTTCTCCCTGGAGCCTCCATTGGGGGAGGCAGCATCCACCTGCCATGATCATTTCTAACCTGCCTCAGCCCCTGACTCTCCAGAGTACTTCTCCTCCTTGGGGGAGCAGGACCCCCATCCCTTCCTGTCCCTTTTTAGTATTATTCTTCCCCTTTAGGATGTACTCTCCTTGAGGTCAGGGACTATCTTTTTCCTTATAGTCGTCTTCCCAGGCACATAGAAAATGCTTAATAAATGCCTCATTTAACTTATTTTAAACACCCAGCCCAGCATTTTCCCATCACTTCTTGCCTTGAATCAGTAAAGTATATAGAATTGAATCATGGATAAAAGCAAATTTCTATTGTGAGTGTGGCTTAGAATTTATAATCAAGTTCGGGAAGATATGACCTGCCATTCCTAAGTCTGAAGCACTATGCAGGGAAGACTCATTATCAAAGCAAGAGAAAGAATAGATAGCATTTGTCTGCATAGGGGGGTTTTGACAATTAAAAAAATATTTAATTTTTTCCAATTCCAATTTTTCCAATGTAAAAAGAAATTTTAACTTTTTTTTTTTCAATTTAGAATCCCCAAATCTCTGTATAGGGAGATTGTTAAGTTACAAAGTTCTTCTTGTGGAAAAAAGGAGGCTAACTCCAGCACCCTGTTAGTTCACATTTAATTTGGGGATGAAATGAGGCATTCAAAATGCCATTAAACACTGAAGAAAGGAGATTGACTTTGCCCTAACACAGCAATAACACGGATGCAGCCATAGGGAAATGTGACAATCTGTGGGACAGTATATGGTTACTCTCAGGATATTCAGACATTAGCCAAGATGAAGGAGCCCCTGACTCCATGTGGTGGAACTTTTCATGGGGATCAGGAAACTACATCAAGGAAGGGAAAGGCCAGTCAGGAGCCGGGGTCAGCTTTGTTCCCTTTTAGGGAACATCAATCGTTGGAGCAGGAAAGAAGGGGAATCTTGGTGCGGTCCCAATGCTTTTACATCCATCACCTCATTTGACTCTCTCAATGACTCTATGAGGTAGATACCGCTCGTATTATCATCTCTGTTTGACAAATGAGAACAGTGAAGTGTGGAGAGGGGGCTGTCTCTTACTGGATGCAGCTAGTAAGGGGGGAAGTTGGGGTCTTCCCTCAGGTCTCTTGGCTTTTAGTCAAATGTTCTGTCCATTTCATCACTCCAATGACCCCCCCTCCCTATCTTGAGTGTTGCCTGTGCCCCAGACTTTCCCAATCAGTGCTATTCTCTCTTCTTGTTCCTGGAGACACCCCATCTCTTGGCTTGGTGCATTTCCCCTGGTTGTCCCTTGATGCTCTCCCTCCTCATCTCTGCCTCCTGCCTTCCTGCAGGTCTTAACTAAAACCCCACCTTGTACAGGAAGTCTTCCCCAGCCCCTCTTCATTCTAGGGCTTTTTCTTTGCTGATGATCTCTCATTGATCCAATAAATTACTTGTTTGCACCTAGTTGTTGGCCTGCAGTTTTTTCCATTAGATTATGTGCTCTTTGAGGGCAGGGACTGTCTTTTGCCTTTCTTCGTACCCCAGTAATTAACACAGGGCTCAGCACATAGCAGGCACTTAAAGTGTTTATTGACTGACTGATGTCTCCAGGTAGATTCTCCTCCTTTATCTCCTTTCTCTTTATTTCTACAAGACCAATGGCTCAGCACTGTTCTACTTGTGCCTGTGATTGAGATTGATCCCACACTGACCCCTGCCAATCCATGCTTTTGTGTCCAAGAGTTTTCAACCTAAATGAAATCTCCTTCTGGGCTAGGACCGTGCTTTCTACTATCTCTATATTGTAAACAGGGTCTCGCACAGGGCTAGGCAGAGGCTCCTTCATAGTGTTGTGAGCTTTACAGTTAGATGGTCTGGCTTGGAGTCCTGACTTTGACTGAGACTTGCTAGTCTGAGGGTCTCCCGAACTCCCATATTGTGTGTCCTTCATTTTCTTTTCTTTTTTTCTCTTTTCTTTCCTGGCAATGAGGGTTAAGTGACTTGCCCAGGGTCACACAGCTAGTAAGTGTCAAGTGTCTGAGGCTGGATTTGAACTCAGGTCCTCCTGAATCCAGGGCCAGTGCTTTATCCACTGCACCACCTAGCTGTCCCATGTGTCCTTCATTTTTGAAGAGGATCAATAATATCCAGGGGTGATGTCTTTTTACTTGCACATAAATTGGATTTAAGTGAGAAAGAGCTGCACAAAGTCATTAGCCTCACTCTCTCTTCCTGAGTCATCAAAGTCCAGTGGCAGGACTGGGATGCAATGGATGATCTTGGTGTCTTCAATGTGTGACCAAGCTCTAGGAAATCCAAGGTACTTGCTTTGGCCATTGGAACAAAATGTTCTTGTTTAATCATTCTGCTGGGGGAAGTCTTCTTTGTCTAGCTCTCTCCTGGCCAGCTCAGTGCCAGGCAACCAGTCAAGCTCTTAATAAATATTTGTAACTTGACTGGTTTATTGACTCTCTCATTTTTCCTAGTAGAGTATATGTTCCTTGAGGAAGAGACCCTAAGTCCATCAGCTCACATATTGATGCACCAGGGAGACCAGGAGAGGGTCATTAGGGACCCAACTCTTGTTGACTTTGGAACATGAAGTCATTACCCATGAATCCTTCTGTGTCACAGAATATGTGAATCCCAGAGTTGGAGGGGATCTTGGAGGTCATTTCTTTGGACCCATCATTGAACAAGGTCCTGAGCAAGTAGTTAACTTTCATGGTTAATGAAAGGGAAACCCATTGGAGATAACCAATTCCACTCAAGGAGTAGTTGGCTTCCACCAGTCACGGACGACCATGGATCAGCACCTTGAAGAGCCATAGGCCACAGTGTGGCTGTACAGTCCGATAAAGGAGGCGCGGCTCCTGCCACAATGAGGACATCGGAAAACGGCACTCTCTGTTGCCCGTCAGTTACTGTGTCTCATTCGTTTTTCTTCCTCCTGAGCTTGAAGGCCCATCTCAGCTGCACGAAAGCTGCTCCTGAGTACTGAACGCCATCGGGCGGGTCCTTGGCCATCTCCTCCCAGCTGCCGATGTCTATTCCCAGAGCCCTAAAGTCTTGTTTGCATACATCTCTGTAGTGAAGCAGGTTTTTGGCCTGAGGCTAACTCGCCATAGAGTAGATCTTTAGGAATGCGCCCATCTTGCATGCGGTGCACATGAACGAGCTAGCACAGCCGTCTTTGTTTCAGCAGCACTTCTGTGTTGGTGATCCTTTCTGACCAAGACATGCCAAGGATGTGCCAAAGGCAACACATGTGGAAGCTGTTAAGCTTCTTTCTTCTCTTGTCTAGTATATATAGTCCATGTTTCGCTGCCATACAGTAAGGTACTCAGGATGCATGCCCTATAGACAGCAAATTTGGTTAGTTTTGTCAGTTTACTGTTTGCCCAGACACACTTGGCAAACTTAGCCATGGTTGAAGTAGCTTTCCCAATCCTCTGATTGATCTTGGAATCAAGTGACAAATTGTCACTGACAATAGAGCCAAGATATGAGAATTGGCTTACAACATCCAACTGGTAGCTACTGATGTGTATCAATGGAGGTGACGTAGCTCTCTGACACATGACCTTTGTCTTTTTAAGATTTATGGTTAGGACATGTTTTCTTATATTTGATACTTAATAGGACCTGAGGCTTCCATTGATAGAGCCCATTGGTGGGAGCATTTCCTCTTCTGACACAGAACTTATGTCTATCAGAACTACATCTCATTCTTTGTTCTTTTTAATCCTCTCCCCTCCCCAAGGAATTGGCCTTAGCTACCCAAAACTCAGAGCTGTTGTTCTCAAGTGACCTGCCAGTCTCAGCCTCCCTAGGAGTAATAATGATTACAGGCTTGCATCACCATAGCTAGCACAATCCCTTGGAACAATACCATTCTGCTGTGAAGTAGTCTGTCTCTGTCTCTCTGTCTCTCTTTCTCCCTCCCTTCCTCCCTCCCACCTTCCCTCCTTTCCTTCCTTCCTTCCTTCCTTCCTTCCTTCCTTCCTTCCTTCCTTCCTTCCTTCCTTCCTTCCTTCCTTCCTTCCTTCCTTCCTTCCTTCCTTCCTTCCTTCCTCCCTTCCTCCCTCCCTCCCTCCCTCCCTCCCTCCCTCCCTCCCTCCCTCCCTCCCTCCCTCCCTCCCTCCCTTCCTTCCTTCCTCCCTCCCTCCCTCCCTCCCTCCCTCCCTCCCTCCCTTCCTTCCTTCCTTCCTTCCTTCCTTCCTTCCTTCCTTCCTTCCTTCCTTCCTTCCTTCCTTCCTTCCTTCCTTCCTTCCTCCTTTCCTCCCTCCCTTTGTCCCTTCCTCCCTTCCTCCCATCCTTCTTTTCCCATTCCTCTCTCTCCTTCTTTCTCTTTCCTCCTCCCCCTTATTTTTCCCTCCCTCCCTCTCTATATGTCTCACTTACCATCTTTTCATACAATCATTATGTTTGACTAACACAACCTAAACATTTCTATAGTGTTTCTGACTGTGGCTGATCAGACCAACATGAGCTTGGAAGGCTCTACCACAAGTTGGGTATAACTAAGCCATATGAATATCTGGAGTGGAGATGTCTCTAAATCCATGTATCTCATGTTTCTTTTGAGCTACTGCAATTTGGCTTTACTCATAGAGCATAGTACTTTCTTTGATGTGAAGATACCATGCTAGGTGGTCCTTTGCTAGCATCTCCCATGTCATGCAATTGATTTCAAAGTTCTTTGGAAAGACCTTGAGAGTGTCCTTGCATCATTTCTGATCTCTGTGTGAGTGCTTGCCTTGTGTGACTTATCCATAAAATAGTCTTTTAGACAAGGGTACATTTGACATTTGAACAATGTGTCAACCCATCTGAATTGCACTTTCTGCAGCAGAGTTTGAATGCTTAATAGTGTAGTTGATATCTTGCAAGGTAATCTTCAGAATCTTCCTAAGCCAATTCAAATGGAATCAATTCAGTTTTTCAGCATTGGTGCTGGTAGACTCTCTAGGTTTCAAAGGCATAGAACAATGATGTCAGCACATTGGCTCTGTAGACCTTCATTTTGGTAGGCAACCTAATGCCGCTTCTCTCCCACACTTTCCTTTGGAGCCTCCCAAAACACTGAGCTAGCTCTGGCAATGTGTGTGTGAACCTCATCATCTATGTGTACATGCCTGGGAAGTATATAAGTGAACTTATCTATAGCATTCAAAATTTCTCCATTTGGCATAATTGATGGCTCTACATAGGGATGGTGTGATGCTGGCTGGTGAAGAACCTGTGTTTTCTTGTTGTCAATGGTTAGGCCCAAATGAGCACAAACAGCAGAGAATTAATGCATACTTTCTTGCACTTCAGCCTCAGAGGCTGAATTGGGTGTAAAATCATCTGCAAATAAAAAATCATACACAACCCTCCCTCTACTTTAATCTCGGCTTGTAGGCTTTTAAAGTTAATTAATTTACCATCATTGTGACAGCTGACTTTGGTGCTGTTTTTATCCCTGCTGAAGGCATCTGACAACATTGGTGAAAAAAATCATGCTAAAAATCATGGGGGCAAGCACACAGCCCTGCTTCACTCCATTGGTGAATTGAGTTCATGACTAAATATTATTATTATATAATATTATTATGTATAGGTGAATTAAATGAATTACCTAGAAACTGGGCAAACTGATGTACCATAGGGATGAACTTCTCTGGGCAACTGAATTTTGCCATAATTTTCCACTCATAGCTATTATGACTCATAGTTTCAAAAACCTTGGTCAGATTGATGAACATTGTGTACAGACCTTTATTCTGCTCCTGGCATTTCTTTGGCAGCAAATACCAATTCAATTATTCCTTGGTCCGTTTTGAAGCCACACTGACTCTCATGTAGATGATGACATTCCAGGTGAAGGATAAGCCTATTAAAGAGAACTCTGGCAAGAATTTTGGCAGCAATGACTAAGAGAGAGATCCCCCCTTGTGATTGTCACAGAACAACCAATTTCCTTTTGCTTTATAGAGATGGACAATGAAATCATCATTGAACTTCTTGGGGATAACCTCTTGCCATATAACCTGGAAAATTTCAGTCATCTTTTGTATGAGCGGTAGATCCCCTGCCTTGTAAATCTCAGCTGGAATAGAATCAGCACCAGATGCTTTGTCACGCAAGAGGGCCATGGTGTTTAAAACTTATTCTTTAGTTGGAAGTTTGGATAGAGAGGGATTGATTTCAACCTGAGGAATATGGTCAATTCATCATCGATGATTGATGATGGTCTGTTGAGAGCACTGTAGTTCAGCCCATCTCTCCAGGATCATGTCCTTATCACTAATCAATGTAGCTCCATCAGCACTGAGTAGTTGAGATGCACTATATGTCTTTGGTTCATAAATAGTCTTCAGGACATCATAAAAGCTCTTTGGATTGTTACTATCAATGTAAAACTGAATTTCACCTGCCTTCTTACTGAGCCAAGAATCCTGCATCTTTCTAAGCTTCAGTTGCACTTACCTTTGATGGCGTTAAACACTACCTTCTCAGAGATAGATGAACTATCTTTCTGGTAAACCCTGAGGAGTTTTTCATTTTTTGTTTAGCAGCTTCTGAATTTCCTCATCATTTTTATCAAACCAATCTTGATGTTTGTTAGTGTTGTGGCCCAGATGAGTAAATGCAGAGCTGTATACCAGATCTCTGAAAGCTAGTCACTCCTTTTCTGCTCCACTGTTGCCCAACATGTGTTGGCTTAACTTTCCCTTCAAGTTAGTAATGAACCATTCCAAGTTGGAGAATCACTTCAGTCTGTTGACATGAAGTCTTCTGGTAGTGATTTTGTCTTGGGGCTGCCACTTTTGTTGAATGCGAATATTTAGCTTGGAGAGGATAAGTCTATGATCAGTCCAGCACCCTGTGCCACACATTGCTTTCTCACACCCTGTCTCTTCCCCTTACAATGACATAGTCTATTAAATGCCAATGTTTGCAGTGAGGGTGAATCCATGAAGGTTTATTGAATTTAGGTAAATATAAGATAGTGTTAGTGATAAGAAGGTGAAGAGACATAAGTCTCCAGTAGTAAGTGACCATTGTTGTTCTCATTTCTGACTCCATTCCTCCCAAGGAATCTGGTAGTCTGAGCCTACTTTGGCATTAAAGTCACCCAGAATTATAAGCTTGTCCTCTTTTGTCATATTGATGATGAGCGTCCCCAGGTCTTCATAAAGTTTTCTTTGACCTCACCAGTGTTTGTCATGGTGGGAGCATAGGCACTGATAATGGCATGGCATTTTCCTGAAAGTGGAAATCCCATTGTCATTAGCCTGTTGTTCACTCCTTTTGGTAGGCACAAGAGCTTGTTGACTAGATTAGTTTTCATTGAAAAACTTGTACCAGATTCATGGTACTCCCCTTCATTGAAGCTACTCCAGAAAAAGGTGTATCCAGCTCCAACTTTTGTAAGCTGGCCTTCGTTTTCCAGCTTTGTTTCACTCAGGGCTGAGATTTGGATGTGATACCTGTTAAGCTCTTCTTGCAATAAGAACTGTTTGTCTTTTAGGTCTACTGGATTTTGCATTGTTTATAAGTGTGTACACATTACATGTACTGATAGTAAGTGGAATCATATTTGCAAAAGCTTTTGCACACTTCTTTTAGTGTTTCAACAGCAGGGTGAGGTTATCACCGGCCAGTGTATGCAGGCCAGAGGTGGGCGAAACAGACCATTTTAAGGCACCTTTTCTAATCTCTTCCTCACATGAAGAGGTTAGCAGTGTGGTCCTCAAAAGGAAACCCAGACAATTAGAAGGCTGCCAAATCCCATTGCTGTGTCTAGTGAGAAGACAACCATATGACCTGGGCTGCCTGTGTGCAAGATTGTGAGTGACTACAGCTCCCAGTGTATCTGTGCCTGATGCTTCATCACTTGCCACAGAACTCTGATGTAGTTAAAAAGGTAAAATGGTGAAGTATTTTGACTTGTGCATAAATTAGATTTGAGTGAGGCAGAGTTGCACAGAGTCCTCAGCCTCACTCTCTCTTCCAGAGTCATCAAAGTCTGCCAGAAAGACAAAAAAATCAAGATAACTGGTAATGGCCTGAGGTGCAGAGGATTCCCTTGGTGTCTTTGATGTCTAAGCAAGCTCTCAGTGCTCCACAGTGCTTGCTTCATCTGCCTTCATGGCTTCTGGAACAAACTGTTCTCATCTGTCCATTCCATCAGGGAAAGTCCTCACATGCTTGGGGCAGAAATCTCCCTAACTCACAGAAGGGTTTGAGACTCCCAGTCTACCCTCAAGCTGGTTTAGCCCATCTGCAGAAATGGTTTACCAGGGTGTGGCCACTACAGCTTCTTGGAGCCCCAGGTGAGAGTTGGGTGAATTGTATGGATGCCAAAGATGGATGAGAAGCCATGAAAAGGCCTCAGCAACCCTTACATAAGAAGTACTGAGCTTCCCTGGACACACCTTATACCCCTAAACATCACACAAGCTTAAAGATGTTCCCCAAGGGATTCAGGCTATCTCTATCTGTTAGATGTTGGAGTTGGCCCTCCCTCCCTCCCTCTTTCCTCTAGCTTTTTTTTTCCAGAATGGAGAAATATTGAGGAAATCATTACCATATGGTAATATTTTTCTCAATGTAGCTTTTTGAAAAAAATGCATATTTTCCATTCCTCATTGCATGGATACAGACCATTTATCTGGACACAAAGTATGATAAATTCCTGGATTCATGTGGAACACATTAAAATAACTTTTCCTAACATAAGCTACCTTACAACATAGCCAAACACCACTCCCTTCCTACTTCTTTCTCCACTTCATTTCAAATTTGGTTTAGTCAGTGAATCAGTCAATAAACATTCATTAGCACCTACTATGTGCCAGGCATAAACACTGGGGATACAGAGAAAGATAAAAGACAATCCCTATGTTCAAGGAGCTCCCAGTCTAAGGGGTATAAAGGAGAAAGTGCTAGATGAAGAAAACCAAGCCAAACAGACACAACCAACCTGGATTTTGAATGGGGAGAACTGGGTTTAATTCTGCCAATCAGTGGTCTTGAGTTAGCAATTTTCCTTCCTCATTTGTAAAATGGAGTTAATAAACCTTGTACCATCTGCCTCCTCAGGAAAGCCTTTGGGATCTTAAAGTTCTATGCAAATTAGAGTTACTATTTTAGTTGTTTTCTTCATTCACTTCAAGCTAATTCAATGGAATCCAACACGTACTTATTAAGTTCCTATTATTTGCAAGGCACCAGGTTAGATTGTGAGAGAAAAAAAGACACAAACAGAAACCAAAGCCATCCCTTCCCTAGAAGGTCTACCATTGTACTGGAGGGATGCTTCCCAGACACAGCTGAGTGAATTTAAAACAAACACAAAGAAGCTCCAGGGTGGGAGGAACCACTGAGCACCGAGGGCAGCAGGAAGGTGTTTCAGAGAGGTTGGCTCACAGAGCTGAGTCTTGAAGGGACCTTGGAGGGTCAGAGCCAGAGGTGAGGAAAGAGAACATTCCAGCCAAGGAAGGAAATTTGTGCAAAGTCACTGAGGTGGGAGATAGAGCCAATGTCTTAGAGAAGACCTGATGTCTTGTGCTCCCAGCTGTCATTCTTGCCTCCTACCTCTCTTCTTGACTTCGTCTTCTTAGGAGCCATTTTCTCTCCTCTTCATAGACCTTCTGGACCACAGGGTGTCTCCAAAGTTTTAGTGCTGTTCAAACTTAAAATCTCACTAAGACTCATGGAACATACTAGTTTAGAAAGCAAGCCATTCCCCAATGTCACGAATGAGGGACATACATACACCTGGCATCCAACATGGGACAAACCAGGGTCATTGCCATTTTCTGTCTTCGTCATTCCCCTCCACCCCCAACTTAACCCTATAATAGGGAGAAGGGAGAGATACCATTCATTACTTCTAATTCTAACTAGAATAACTGTTTAAGAGAAAGAAATCCAAAGGGTGATGAAACTCAGATGTAGGGGTGATCACAGGTATTTAAGGGTATAGCTAAGTGAGGTACATAGTGATTTTGGTGCTGTCATTGTAGTTTCAATCCTGATTTTAAATCATATCTTTAAAATTTAAAATTAAAAAAAATTAAATTAAATTTTTAAATACAATTTTTACTTAAAATAAAAATTGGATTTGTGGTTTCATTGAAGTAGGCAGTGCCTGGTAAAGAAAGTACAGATTGACACCTTTTCTACACTTTATAGTCTTAGTGAGTTATGTAACTGAAGTGAGTTATGAAGTTGTGACTTTCCCAGGCTTTTCATAGTAAAAGAAAGCACTAGTTCTGTAGCCAGGATGACCTGATTTCAAATTCTGCCTCTTAACACTTAATTTGACTTTTTGCAAGTCACTTAATGGTTCTATGCCTCAGTTTCCTCATCTGTAAAATGGGGATAATACTAGCTAATTTCCATTTACCTTGTAGATAATAATTGTTTTCCTCTCAGAGTTTTTGTGAGGATCAAATGAAATAATATTTGTCCATATCTCCTCAATTTTGACTGTCTGTTAGAGGTAGTGCTTGAACACAGGTTTTCCTGAATCCAAGGTCAGCTCACTACATATGATGTCCCATGACCTCTAAATAATCACATGGAGTTCTAGATTGTTAGAGCTGGGAAAAACATTAGGACAGAGGTCAGCAAACTATAGCCCTCACACTGACATGAGTAGGCTGTCTGTTTTTGTGGGGCTAGTGAATTAAGAATGGACTTTACATTTTTAAGTGGAAGGAGGAGGAGGAGGAGGAGTGAAAAGAAGAAGAGAAGAAGGAGGAGAAGGTGGAGGAAGAGGAGGAGAAGAAGATAATGGTTTCTTGTCATGTGAAAATTATATGAACAGGGAATCTCTAGAAAAGTTTTTAAAAAACCACAGTGTTTTTATCCTACCCCAAATTCAATTGTATTGGCCATTATGTTGTGGTCTATTCTTCCTTCCTTCCTTCCTTCCTTCCTTCCTTCCTTCCTTCCTTCCTTCCTTCCTTCCTTCCTTCCTTCCTTCCTTCCTTCCTTCCTTCCTTCCTTCCTTCCTTCCTTCCTTCCTTCCTTCCTTCCTTCCTTCCTTCCTTCCTTCCTTCCTTCCTTCCTCCCTCCCTCCCTCCCTCCCTTTTTTCCTTCCTTTCTCCCTCCCTCCCTTTCTCCTTCCCTCCCTCTCTTTTTTAATTCCTTCCTTCCTTCTTCCTCTATCACACTCTATCCATTACACCATGTTACTTTTCATCATTAAGTTGAAACCTATATGAGACTTAAACCCCTCCCCCCATACATCTCTTGAATACACGAACCCCTTGATGATGAGGGGGTGTCTCACTTTTTTGTTTGTCTCTGGTGCTTAACACATTTCTTGGGGCAGAGTAGGAGCTTCATAAATATATGTTAATAGATTTATTGATCTGAAGATTTCTGCTTAAATATGAACATACCGAATGTACAACTTGAAGGAGAATCAGTGCTCTCAGTGAAGACCTAAATATAGATCAAGTTCCTTGTGTGAACAATTCACAATCAAAGATTCATCTTTCAGACTCACCTGAGTGATTAGCATGATTGCAGTGTCATTGCATTTCTCCCATACATTGAGGGTGTCTAATGATTTCACAGTTGTTTCCTGATGGAAGGAAACTTATTTCAGTACAGACATATGCTCCTCTCCCCCGTCCTCTCTTCTCCTCTCCTCTCCTCTCCTCTCCTCTCCTCTCCTCTCCTCTCCTCTCCTCTCCTCTCCTCTCCTCTCCTCTCCTCTCCTCTCCTCTCCTCTCCTCTCCTCTCCTCTCCTCTCCTCTCCTCTCCTCTCCTCTCCTCTCCTCTCCTCTCCTCTCCTCTCCTCTCCTCTCCTCCCCTTTCCTTTCCTTTTCTCCTCTCTTTAGTACTCAGCACAGTAGTACACAGTAAGCACTTAATGAATGCTTGTTGATTGCATCATATGCTAGTCAGTGTAGCTACAAGAAAGAAACATAAACCAGTCCCTGCACTTTGGGTGTTTACAATATTGGAGGAGTAATCCTATGGTCACTGATTTAAATCTGGAACAAGCCCCAGGATACATCTACTCCAACCCTTTCATTTTCCTAATCAGGAAACTAAGGTTCAGGGAAATAAACTGTGTAAGGGTGCCCAGGTAGTGAGTAACTGAGGCAGGATTTGAACTCAGATCCTCTGACTCCAGGGCACCTCTCCATCAAACCCTGCTACCCACTCTATGCTAATGCTAAATATAATTATAATAATATTCACCATTTATCTGCTGCTTTAAGGTATGCAAAACGTGCCACATAAGCACTGTTTAATATAATTTATTCACCAACAAGCATGATATGGGTCAAAGGAAAGATCTGGACATGTATTCTGGGGGTACAAAGGCAGAGATCACTTCTGTGCAGGGAAGGGAGAAGGAAGTCTCCAGAAACACATCCATCTGGGCCGTCCACAAAATAGAGAACAAGAATCAGAGATACAACATTGTGGTTCATGCTCTGTACTTCCCAGAAGGATGTTCAACTTGATTCAATGATATTGAATTAATGAGTGGAGAAAGATGAACAGCAATAATATCACTAGGATAAAGTATACCCGGTGATACAACCAACATTTATTAAGCACCTACTGTGTGCAAAGTACTGTCCTGAGGGAGATATAATGCTGACTGTTCTTAAGGGTGGTCTCTTACCCCCAAGGAGATTACAATCCTAGATGTGTGGAAAACTCATTGCCCATTTCTTCTACCACTAACTTTCTGTGTGACTTTGGACTCATCATTATGTATCTCTGGGCCATGGTTTGATGCTTAATGCTTTGGGGAATTCACTAAAGCTCACTGAGCTTCAGTTTCCTCATCTGTAAAAGGAGGGGGTTGGGCTAGATGTCCTCTGAAATCCTTTCTAGTTTTGTATCTATGCTCCTGCCAGCTTTGGTGCCATGTGACCTAAGACAGAGTCTTTCCTTTTCCCCCCTTCCTTCCCTTTGAGGAGGTTGGAAAAAATGCTGTTTATATATAGTTTGGGGTTCTCTTTTTTTTTGTTGTTTTTTTTTGGTGAGGCAATTGGGGTTAAGTGACTTGCCCAGCGTCACACAGCTAGTAAGTGCGTAAAGTGTCTGAGGCCGGATTTGAACTCAGTTCTTCCTGAATCCAGGGCTGGTGCTCTATCCACTGCGCCACCTAGCTGCCCCGTTTGGGGTTCTCTTAACCCCCCTTGTCAGCTAGTCTGGTGAAGCCTCTAGATCCTTCTTTAAATCATGCTTTTAAATAAATAAAATAGAATGCATAAATTTACAAAGGAAACCAATTCTATAGAAATACAGTTATCAAACTATATAAATATAAAAAGAATTCATGATCCCGGTTAAGAATCCCTGCATTTGAGAGTCCTTGCCACTTACTGGCTATGTCATGGAACAGCTTAATGATCCACATGAAGAAAGAACCATGAGTGCTTGATGGAATAGGATTCTCAGCTGTCCAGAGTTATTGATTACCCCCTGGATGAGGAAGGATTCTCCGGAAGCGAGTAATCAGGGTAGCATGCATACCATGCCTGTTTCTCAAGTCCTTGGTGGTGTTATATGGAGAGATCATTTCAGGGGCTGAGAGTTAGGGATGTATTTGCAGTGATTTATGATATGAGCCAAGTCAAGTCAGTGAGCCTTTACTAAGCACGTGTCATGTGCCAGGTACTGTGCTAAGTTCTGGTGATACAAATACAAACAAAAAAGAAAGACAATTCCTTCTCTTGATGACCTAACATTCTCATGGGCAAAGGCAGCACATGAATGGCCACTGAAAAGTAGATGATGGCAGTGGTAATGGGGGAGGTGCCCTTGCTGGGCATGAGAGTCAGGTGGAGAGCTGAGAGAGGGATGGAGGATGGTTGGCCTGGGCCCCTCCAAAGTGAAGACCCCAGGAAGAGTCACCAGTGGGTGAAGGCGGACGCAGGAATGTTCTGGGGTGAGAAGGTAGCTGAGGCATGGTGGAGAACCCTGGAGACTGAGAATCAGAGCCGGGATAGGAATGAAAGGATGAGTCAACCAGGCCTGGATGGTGTGATGGGACTGTGGGCATGGCTGGGTGGGGATACTGGGGGCAGACCTCTTGCAGCTTTGTGGGTGCTCATCCCCAGCAGTTTATGGATATCCTGGTAAAACCAGATGACTGGTAGCTTTGTGTATATGGGAGGAGCAGAAGATCCCAGGGAAGGGGGTCATGGGGGAAGGTTTACTTCTAGGGTAAACTTTGGTTTAGGAAGCATCTAGGGTGTGTAGGATTAAGAAAATACATAGATGTAGGCACCCCTAGCCTGTATGACACTGGACCCTACCACTAGTCACAGCTCAAAGTGAATTGTGGCAACAGTAATATAGTAATATAGGTTCAGCACAGGCCTGAGTACCCAGATAAAGGAAGTATTTCTTTCTTTTTCTTTTTTTCCCTTTTGCAGGGCAATGACGGTTAAGTGACTTGCCCAGGGTCACACAGCTAGTAAGTGTCAAGTGTCTGAGGCTGGATTTGAACTCCGGTCCTCCTGAATCCAGGACCAGTGCTTTATCCACTGTGCCACCTAGCTTCCCCTAAAGGAAGTATTTTGATCCAGAGTGTCAGAATGTGAGTGTGAGTGGGTCTGTGATAGTTGTTTTCCCCTTCTTGGCCTTGGTTTCCTATTTCATAAATGGGATAATTGAACAAAGAGTTGGAAACAAGGTAGATACCCACTGTTCTAGGAATGTCTGAATAAGTCGTGGTTCATGAATATAGCAGACTATTGCATGATACCTACAGTGCCTGCAGAGAAGCATGGAGAGACTTCTATGAACTGATGCAAAGTAAAATGAGTAGAAAAGGAAAACAATCAACAGGAGAACATGGTACCTAGAAAAATGACATAGTGGGACATTATTCAACTTTGATTGATTAAGTGACAAAAAGCATCAGAACTAAAAGCTGCAAAATTCTGAGGACCAAGTTTGGCCAGAAAGTAGAAGTAAGAAAAGTGACCTCCCCTCCCTCCCCCCCGCCCCCCCCCCCCACTCCTCTTGGCAGAAATGAAGGACTATGAGTATGGAACATTGTAGATTGCCAGAATTCTTTGTGGTCATGGCTAGTGTTGCTGAATTTCTTTTTTTGTTCAATAAACTTTTTTCTCCCAAAGACTGCACTATTGACAGGCCCTGTGCTAAGCATTTTTCTCCTCTTTTCAAATCTTTGTTGTAAAGGATCTGTAGCACTTCCCCTGCCCTGCTTCCCCAGAGATAGCTGCTGCTCCCAGGTTCTCAAAGACCAACCACCCCCCTACACAGGAATAAAAATGTATTTTAAAAACTAGTCAGATTGGATCTTTAAAGTCTTTTCTTGTCATAACATGGATCATCCTGATGCCCCCAGCTCTGCCCAGTTCTGAATCCTGTGTTTTTTGTTCTAAAGGTCACTCAACCTTTACATTCTCTATTCTATGTCCTAAGGTTTCCCCAGCCCTGGCATCACCTCTTCTGTGTTTGAAGGTTACTTGTAGACTTGACGTTCTGTCTTCTGTGTTCTTTGGTCCTTCCTAGTTCTGACATTGTGTGGCTTGACATCAAACGCCAAAAAATACTTTCAAATATGAGCATGAATCACGGTACATTACACCAATCTGGCCATTTGATCATTAGCTACAGTGATACACATCAGCAGGACCGATGTCCCCAAATGGGCCATTTGGGTACAAATGATTCTAAAACACACATAGGTGGCTTGGCTACTTTACCCAGGGAATATGGTCAGGGAGGAAATAAGGGGCAAGGTAATGTCCTGGGAAGGAAAATTGCTCCCTCTTTTTTAGCCCATTTATATTGGGTAAGTGAGTGCTTTGGGAGGACCTGAATGGCCTGGGAGGGTTAATGCACCTCCAGACCCAGAGCAGTGGCCTGCCTGTCCAAAATCACCTTCAATTCTGAGAAGTGAAATACTTTGAAACCTCCTTCTAAAGGCAGTGTCATTAAGCACCTCTGTGCTAATGACCCTCTCAAATGACTCCTGTAATCATAACCATTTATCTCTCACAGGGGACTGGGACTTTCAGAAGTCATGAAAGCTTTAGCTTTCAAATAAAAAAAATCAGTTTCAAGGAACTTGAATAAGATTATGAAGCTTTAATGAGACTTACTGTGTTGGTCAGAAACTTGGACTCAGGAAATAGAATATTACCCTGAAAGAAATGACCTTGAAACAAAAATATACATACATATATGTATGTATATATTGGCACATATTTATATATCATATCACATTATGTTATATCATGTATGAAATAGTACCAAAAGGAGGGGGTAGTTAGCTGGCACAGTAGAGAGAGCATTGGACTTGGAATCAGGAAGACTCATCTACCTGAGTTAAAATCCAGTCTTACACACCTACTAACTGTATGACCCTGGGCAAGTCACTTAACTCTATTTGCCTCAGTTTCCTCTAAAATGAACTGGAGAAGGAAATGGCAAACCACTCCAGTATCACTGCCAAGAAAACTCCAAATGGGGTCATGAAGAGTCAGACACAACTAAAATGACAAGAAGAAGAAGAAGAAGAAGAAGAAGAAGAAGAAGAAGAAGAAGAAGAACCACCACCATCACCACAACAACAACAACTACAACAGTTAATGGCTAAGCATTTATTAAGTGCCCACTGTGTGCCAGGTTGTAAGCTAAATGCCAAGGTCACAAAGAAAAGCCAAAGACAGCCCCCACTCTCAAGGACTTCCCAATCTAATGTGGAAGATGATAAGAAAAGGCCTCATGCAGAAGGCAGCCCTCATGCTAAGCCATGAACGAAAGTAGGAATTTTAAGAGGGAGAAATGTGGAAGGATGGCATTTCAGGCATGGGACACAACCTGTGCAAAGCCATGGAAGTGACTGCCATAAATAGGGAATAGCAAGTAGGCCAGTCTGGCTTAAATGAAAGTACTTGAGCGGAAATATTGTGGAGGCTTTAAAATATTGAACAAAGGAATTTGCATTTTGAACTAAAGGTAATAGGGAGCTAAAGAATGATTCAGTCAGAACCACACTTTAGGAATATCAATATGGCAGCTATATGGAGGGTGTATTGGAGAGAGAAGAATTTGCGGACTGGGAAGCTATTTGAGATGATCTTGCAAGGGTCTAGGCAAATGCTGAGGGGACCCTGAGCTAGGGCCATATAGTCTTCTCACTGGTCTTTTGTAGTCCTTTTTATGTTCATTTGCTTAAAAGGAGTGATGGTGTCTCTATCCACTCATTAGGCCCAGCACTATGTTCTTGAGAAGGCTCTTTAGCCTTTGTTGTTATACAGATTCCTTTGGCAGTCTGCTGACCACTTTCTAGAAAAATGTTTTTATATGCATAAAATCAAATATATATAGGATTATAAAGGAAACAATATCTTGAAATGCAAAATATTAAAAAAAGAAAAAAATTGCAGATCCCAGTTAAAATCCTCTGTTTTAAATCATTATAGGCAATCATTAAAAGGGTTCATATCCTGCCTTTAACACTTCCAAGCTATATGACTATAGGAAAATCCTTTAACATCTATGAATCATAGTTTTTTCATCTGAAAAATAGTGAAAATTATAATGTTGGCAGTATTTAGCTGATAGGATAGTAATTCGCCTCCCCCCCCTCCCCCCCTCCCCCTCCCCCTCCCCCGCCCCCCCTCCCCCCCACCCCCCCCACCCCCCCCCCCCCGCAAAAATATGTGTGAAACCATTTGTACACTTTTAACTGAAATCTACACATCATTATTCTTCTCTCCCATCCAGGAAGGACTATGGTTGATCTGGTGTTATTCAACTTAATGTCACAAACCATAAATATTGGGGATGATGCTTTTTGTTCCTGTGTATCTGGAAGATAAAGAATTTAGTACTTTGTAGAGCTAGGTATGCTCTAATCTTGGTTTCTTCATTTGTAAAAATAGAATTATAATTATATGTGACTTACCTACATCACATTCTTCTTTTCTTTAAAAAATATTATTTATCTCTTTTTAACCTTCTTTTTCAAATTTGAATTCCAGATTCTCTCCTTCCCTCCCATTATTCCCTCACCCACTGAGAAGGCAAACAATCTATCAATCACACATGTGAAATCATACAGAACATATTTCCATATTAGTCATATCTCTCTCACCCCCCCCCCCCAATAAGAAAATTATACTTTTATTTGCACTCAGAGTTAATCAATTCTCTCTCTGGAGGTGGATAGCATTTTTTTTTTTATCCTGAGTCCTTTGGAATTGTCTCAGATCATTAGATCAGAGTTGTCAAGTCTTTCATAGTTGATCACCATATAACATTGTACTTACTGTGCATAATGATTTCCTGGTTCTACTCACTTCACTTTGCTTTGGTTCAATGAGGTCTTGCCATGTTTTTCTGGGATCTCTCCCCTACCCTCACCATTTAATTTAATTTAATTTAATTTAATTTCTTTCTTTCTTTTTTTTTTTGAGGGGCAATGAGGGTTAAGTGACTTGCTCAGGGTCACACAACTAGTAGGTGTCAAGTTTCCAAGTCCGGATTTGAACTCGCGTCCTCCTGAATCCAGGACTGTTGATTTATCCACTGCACCACCTCGCTGCCCCCCATCATTTCTTATAGGACAATAGTACTACATCACAATCATACGTCATAATTTGTTCAGCCATTCCCCAAATGATGGGCATCCCCTCAATTTACAAGTCGTTACCACTACAAAAAGCTGTTCCAAATATTTTTGTATACATGGGTCTTCTTTTCTCCTTTGATCTCTTTGGTGATATAGACCTAGTAGTGGTATTGCTGATTGTTTTCTAAAATGTTTGAGTCAGTTCATTATTTCCCTAACAGTGCATCAGTGTACCTACTTCCCCTCATCTTCTCCAGCATTTGTCATTTCTGGTAGGTGTGAAATGGTCTCTTAGAGTTGTCTTTATTTGCCTTCTTCTGCTGAGTTTGTCTCTTGGTCTTCCCTGCCATAATATTAGCTTTTTATGGTCAAGTTCCTTTTATAATTGTTTTCTCATTTTCTAGCCTATTTATTAACTTTGAATTTTTTCTACAGTTGGGTTCTGCTCCTGGGAGTGTGGAGGCACTGTCCTGAACTTTAGGCTTTTTTGTCCTGGTGTTTTCAGAGCTAATTTTTTTTTTTGGGGGGGGTCTATATGTTTTTGGTGCTTCCAAGGTGGTATGATAATGGGAGAGATGTGGTCACTGCCCTCTCAGTCTGCACTCTGATCTTTATCCAGGAAAGGTCCCTGGTCTCCTATAGGCACAAGTGGTAGTGCTCATCTTTGCCTTGGGCCTATGACCAGGGTCCCTTCCTTGTGACTGACCACAAGCACTGCTCTCTGCCCTGGAATTGTGGCCCAACACTGTGTATGTGAAGGGATTTACCAATCAAAGGCAGCTGTACCTAGGGGCACCAAATGGTATCCTATAATCCATCTCCAGCCAGTTGTCCAACCCCCTTGATAGCTTTAGTCTGAGAGCTTCCAAAATTGCTGCTGCTGGTCACCTTTAAGGCCTATCACTTGTGCTTTGGGCATTTGCCCATGGCGGTGTGGTAGATCTCTCCTGCAGACCTCTTAAGTTGTCTTAGGCTGGAAAAATAAGTCCCTATGAACTTTTGTTGGTTCTTCTGCTCCAAAATTTTATCTGAGGCATTATTTTAAAGGTGTTTGGAGGAGAATATTAAGAGAGTTCAGCTAGATCCTGGCCTATACTCCACCATTTTGGCTTCACTTATCACAAAGTTATTCTGAGGAATAAATGAAATCGTAGTCATTGCTATTGTTACGGTCATCATCACTGTCGTTGTTCTCTTTTCCCTCTTTTTTTCCTTTTCCTCCTTTTCCTTTTTTTCTTCTTATTCCTCACTAGGAAAATTCTATGCCAATGAAATCAGAGCTCCAGTCAAGAAAAAAATGTAACTGGCACATTTGGCACATTAATGTTTGTGAAGTGTCTGAGATCCATCACTTGCTTTGAGTTTCACAACAACCATATCATCAGGAAACTGAGACCCTGAGAAATTAAGTGACTTTTCTATGGGGATCTATCTGGGAAACATTAAGGGCTGCATTTTAACCTCAGTCTTTTTGATTACATATCTAATTCTACCCACTACTACACTATAATTACCCAAAATAATATACATTTAAGTCAGTCAATAAACATTTATTAAGCACCTACTATGTATCAACCACTGTGCTAAATATTGGGGATAAGGAGAAAGGCAAAAAACTCCCAGTGCCTACTATCAAGGAAATCACAGTCTAATGGAGAAGACAACATATAATAAATGATATACAACATGATATAGATAGGATAAATTGGAATTAATCCACAGAAGGACAAAACTAGAATCTTGGGGATTGGGGAAGGCTTCATGTATATGGTAGAATTGTAGCCAGGAAATCCAGGAGCCAAAAATGAGGAGGTAGAACTTTTGAGGCATGGGGCAGCTAGTAAAAATTAATGTTTGGAGATGGGGGAGGTCTTGTGTGAGTAATAGAAAGGAAGTAGTTGTCACTGGGTTGAGGTATAAGAAGATTGAAGGATGTGTTTGTTGGAGTATAGGTGCACATGAAAGTAGGATATTCATTCTTGAAGACAGTGAATCACTGTAGTTTGTTGAGTACAGGATGACATAGTGAGACTTGCCCTTTACAAAGAACAATTTGATAAATGAGTGGAAGATGGACTAGAACAGAGAAATAATTAAGGCCAGACAGCAGGTTATTGAAATATAGTCTAGATATGAGATGACAAGGCCTTGTATTAGGGTGGTAACCATGGCACAGGAGAGAAGGGGGCATATACTAGAGATATTAGGGAAGTAAATAGACAGATCTTGGCAATAGATTAAATATGGGGGCATCGAGAGAGAGTGAATAGTCAAGGCTAACACTAGGTTGCAAAGCTGGGTGACTGAGAGAATGGTGGTACTCTCAAAAGTAATAGAGAAGGTACAACAAGAGGATTTGGGGAGAAAAGATGATGAGTTCAGTTTTGGATATGCAAAGTTTAAGATATTTATGGGATATCCAGTTTGATATGTCTAGTAGGCAGTAGAAGCTATGAGAATAGAGGTCAGGAGAGAGGTTAGGGCTGGATAAGTAGATTTGAAAGAACCATTAGCATAGGAGACTGAGAAGGAACCATCAGAGAGGTAGGAGGAGAACCAGGAGAGAGAGGGTGTTCTGAAAATCTAGAAAGAAGATAGTATTAAGGAGAAGAGGGTGTCTAATGGTATCTGCAGTGAAGTCAAGGATGAAGATGCCAATCAGGAACTCTGGAAAGAGCTGTTTTGGATAAGTAATGAGTTCTCATTATTATTATCATTCCTATTAATTATTACATTGGAGTTCTAGTTCTGTAATTCATTAGAATCTGCAAACTCTTATCCTGGGGAAAATTTCAATTCAGAGACAGGTTTGTAGCATAATGCTATGACAGGCCATCTTTCAGCTAACCTGAATTTTTCTTAAGACCATCTTGTGGCCGACATAAGTGATGAGTGTGTACAGCACACAACAGCTCCTGGAACTGCAGGTCAGGACCCTGGGACACAGCCTTTCTGGCTGGCAGCTAATCAATTCCGACATTACCCATTGGATGACACACAATTTCCAGTCGGGAGTAAATCTTTGCATTTTACGAGCTTGCCCTTATGCCCATATTCAACAGTGCAATTTATGGACTCTGCGGCATCTCGGTTTTCCTCCCCATTAATATTTATTATCCCCAAAGTGTATTTTCCAAATGGTCTTGAAAATATTTTAAGCTCAGGTAGTGCAATCCTTTGCCATCCTTTGAGAAACAAAAGTATTTCAGGCCATCCTCACTCTTTTATGAGGCCCCAGGAAGGAATAATTGGCCTAGAAATTCAGTTGGTGTTTCCTATTTCCAGGATGACTGGTCAGAAGAGATTAATTTTGGAAAGGAAAATTTCAAATATTATTTTTTCACACACACACACACACACACCCCTAGCTGTTTCAGAATTTCCTAATTATTCAGTGAATACATATGGGATGTAATGAGAGAAATGAATATAGTAAATTCTCAGAAAACGATTTATCTAGTAACAATGATGATTGCTTATATTTGCATAAATATTTTCAGCTTACAAAGCACCTTTGTCTCAGTAACCAGGTTGGATACATAGTGGGCAGAGTCCTAGATAGGACAAGACTGCTTACTGGAGTGGCAGCCATTTCTTCATCTTATATCTGTGTGAAGTCAGCTCCTCCCATCCCTCTCTACTGGAACAAAGGTCAAAGTCAATACCAAATTAGAAAGATAAAAATAAACAGGCACAGTGCAAATATGACAGCCACAACTTGTTTTTGTGTGTGTGGCTATATTAGATGAAAGAGAAAATATAAGGAGGGATAGGACCACTGTTCCTGGTGGCTGTACCAATGCCAACCATAACAGGCATAGTTACTTATTATGACACTTCTGCTTTCTCTGCCAAGGAGAAGGGCCTCTAGATTAGAGGGAAAAGAACAAAAAATGGCTGATTGGAAATGACAGACAAGACTCCCTTGAAGAATTTGAGCCTTTCCTAGCTGAACCACAACTTGAAGGGCTTAGAGGGTTGCTGAATTTGATAGCTGAGCTGATGTCAGCCATATTTGAAAGACCATGGAGAATGGAAGGACAAAAGGAGTGGAAAAGGACAAATTCTAGAATGGATAATTAAAATGATGACCCTTTATTGACTATCTACAATCACTGCATTCTGTCATCATTCTTACAAATATTCTCATCAAGGTTAATGACCCATCCCAAAAAAGAAACAACCACAAAGAGCCATTATGTCTTTGTCAAAACCAGGTCATGCCAGACCAAATGCATTTCCTTTTTTAACAGGGCTATAAAACTGGTCAAACGGGAATGCTTACATAGTTGGTTTTTTTTTTTGTGAGGCAATTGGGGTAAAATTACTTGCCCAGGGTCACACAGCTATTAAGTGTTAAGTGTCTGAGGCCAGATTTGAACTCAGGTCCTCCTGACTCCAGGGCTGGCACTCTATCCACTGTGCTACCTAACTGCCCCAATGCTTACATAGTTTAAATAGATTTTAGTATAGGATCCACTAAGGTGGGTCATTTGAAGAGCATTTATGGAGGGAACTAGCAAAAGGACAACAAATTGATAAAAAGTGGAATGGTTGCTTTCATCACTAGTGATGACGGAAATGCCTTATTTAGACTCTAAAACCTCATTTCCCTACATGCTATATGTGGATGCAGAAACAGGAGTAAAGAGGACATACAAGAAAAGAGTAGTTGGACTACAACACATAAATACAAGGCAGATATGTACTGGAGAGTACTGAGGAGTTGTTTCTCAAGACACCTGAGAGAGAAGGCAATGCCAAATAGTGAGAAAAATCATTATAGAGAATGTTAAGGGCACCCTTTTCTAGGTGTGCATTGCATTAGATGGCCCCTAAGGCATCTTCCAACTCTGAGATTTGATGTTAATCTGAGGTGAAATCAGTAACTCTTCACTAATATATCTACTTCTAGAACTCCATAAAATCTCCCCTTTTATTATGTTAAAGAATGATGACAGAATGTATAGATGGTAGGGAGCCAATAAAATGGCTTAGAAAGTCAAAAGCCAGTCATACCAGATGTACTTCATTTCTTTTCCTGATGGCATTGTTACATGCGCGAATCAGGGAAATGCTAGATATAGAGATTGCTCAGGTTTCAGAAAAGTGTTTGATAATCTATCATATTATTCATGTAGGAAAAAGAACTATGTATCATGTTTAGATGACAGAATCATAGAATCAGAGGTGGAAGGACCTCTAAAGCCATCCAATCCAGTCCATACATTCATAACACATCCAAGAAGTGATCATTTAGCTTTTCCCATAAGACCTTGAGTGATGGGAATTCTCAACCTTCAACAGCAGCCTACTTCATATTTCAATTGTTATAAATATGAAGAAGTTTTTTCTTCTTTCTGTTTTTCCTCACATCAAACCTCATTGTTTCCCTTTCTAGATTTCATTCATTTCACCTTGGTCTCCCCTCTGGGACCAAGTAGAACAAATCTGATTCTTCTATGTGACTGCTTTGCATATATTTGAAGACAGATATCATGTCTTCATTAAGTCTTCTCTAAGATAAGCATCCCTAATACTTTCAGCAAGTCCTCAAATGGCAAGGACTTGAGGACTTTTTTTTTTTGGTGGGGCAATGAGAGTTAAGTGACTTGCCCAGGGTCATACAGCTGGTAAGTGTCAAGTGTCTGAGGCCAGATTTGAACGCAGATCCTCCTGAATGTGGGGCTGGGGCTCTATCCACTGCACCACCTAGCTGCCCCTGAAGACTTTCTACATCCTGTTTTTTCTCCTTTAGACATACTATGGCTTATCAAAGCCTTTCATTTCACTTCTTTGCAATCTCCTTTCCAACATCATACATGTGCTGATTGGCCCATGTAGGCTCCTTGGAGGTAGAAGCTAGTTTTGTCTTTCTTTGTATCTTCAGTTCTTAGCTCAGTGCCTGGCAAGGAATTAGAATTTAATGAATACTTATTGACTAGATAATTTAAAGGAAGAGATCATGCTCTTTACTTCTCTCTCTCTCTCTCTCTTTTGTTTTTTTTTTTTTTTTTGCGGGGCAATGGGGGTTAAGTGACTTGCCCAGGATCACACAGCTAGTATGTGTCAAGTGTCTGAGGCCGGATTTGAACTCAGGTACTCCTGAATCCAGGGCTGGTGCATTATCCACTGCGCCACCTAGCTCCCACCTTTACTTCTCTTTTAACCCTCATTGTTGCCCAAATAACCCAGAATAATTTAGTTCTTAGTGTGTTTGAATCTCACCTTTTACATTGTGTAAATGTCACATTCTTTCACTTTAAAACATGGGGAGGGAAGGGGGGAAATCAAAATCATGTTAGAAGCAGATCCTTTGTAGGGATCCTGTGGGGATATTTTGCTGGAGAACAGAGAATTTAAAGGACACGTGATGTCCATCTTCCAGTATTAGAGGATTGCCTTCTGTAAAAAGAATTCAAGTTTCTCTTTAGCTCTAAGGAGGGAAAGTGGATAGTCATTAATAAGGCAATAGAAGGAAGCAGATTTTGGGAAAATATGAGTCATGTGACCAACAAGCTAGAGGACTAGAAACTTTGATCCTCATGATACCTCAAGACTCTTTAATATAAGAATTATGCACAAGGGATAAATATATTCCAACTAGAATTTCCAGGGTCCAAGACACCAATAATCATAACAGTGTAAGCATCTAAATGAACTAATAGCAAAGAAGACCAATCCTTAATCCCTAATGTACTCAAGCAGATCTCTTTTACCCTAATGTCCAGGATAGTGTCTATCCACCATGATCTGGTAGGGCTGTACAAGCTGACTCATAACTTGAAACAGAGCTTGACTCTTACCCTTCCTTCTTTTCCCCATACTGTAGTAAAGACAACAGCAAATGACTGCTATGACTGTAGCTTGGCAGCATTCTATGCCACAACAGTGCTCAGCCATAGAACTCAAAACAGAAGGAATTGGGATAGGGCACCAGTGTGTGTGGTGTTACACTAACCTTGAGGGAAAGGGCACAGCATATACTTGGAGCTACTTCTGTCCTCTCACAAGTCACTTGGGACAGAGGGTGAGGATGATGAAATGTGAATTGCCCAACTTGGGAGGAAACCAAGACAGCTTTGAAGTCCATGCCTCATGACAATTACCATCAAAGGGGAAGGAGTCAGAAAGTGAGCAATAGAATACAATGAAAAAAAGACAGGATGTATAGAGACAGTATAAGGATTGTAGTTCTCCCAGAAACAATAAAATAAGAAGTCAAAACACTGGGACACTATAATGTAAGAAATAATATAAGAAAACTGCCCAGAACATTTGATCACAGAAAACAAAGTGCCAATGAAAAGAATCAATAGAATGCTATCAAAACACTCCAAATAAACCAAACCAAACCAAATAAACTATGATGAAAACTCTATGACATATAATGGTTAAATTTAATAATTCTAATGACTAACAACAAATTCTGCAAGTGAAAAGGATAGACTTTTGAATATGAAGGAAATGAAATATGAAAAACATGAGACTATTCTGCACTCATCAGTAACTGCAGAAGAGAATGGAATAATGTATTGCAAAGAATAAAGAGCTAAAGATACAACCCAAGAAAACATACCCTGCAAGCTTGAACCTAACATTAATTTTAATACTGGACATTCAGTAAAAAGAGGCATTCAAAGAATTCCTACAGAGAAAACTGGACATGAGAAATTATTTTATTTTCAAACTTCCAAGACAACAGAAATACAAGAAAGATAAATATAGAGGCATAAAAAAGAATAAAACAATCTTTGAAGAAATTTTTTTTCTAGAATTATACAAGGAGATAAGAGTGAAAGCTGAAGTAGATACAAGAAGAGATGGAAAAAATGGCCTGAAATATTATGAACATCCCACCTACAGATGAATCATTGTCCTTTGTGGGGCTAAATTGCAGAATGATAATGTGCATAAAAGGGGAGAAAGGAGGAAGAATGTAGTGGAAAATATATCACGTATCCTAGTCAAGTTAAAGGTTAAATTATGAAGGGAAAATTAGTCCTGTATTCTCTCAGTAAGAAGCCCTATAGGAAAATGGATGAGGAAGTAAATAGTGGGATTAAAACAGAGATATAAAGGTAGAAATTATTATGTTATAGTTTATAAAGATTGTATGCAATATTTCTGCCTTTTAAATTTTATTTGCAGTATCTTTTTGCATGGCCAACTTTTCTAAAAGTTCCACCTGTTGCTGAGAATGCATACATTCTTTTTTTAAAAAATAATAATAAACATTCTTAATTTAAAGTTTTGAGTTCCAAATTTTATCCAGAAATATTTCATACAATCTTTATAAACTATAACATAATAAAACCAGTAATCAGTTCAGGGAGCACAAATAAAAGACACAGACCCAAATAGAGATTTAACAATAAAACCCTAACCATTATAGAATTGAGTAATACTTACATGAAAGAAAATGATAATGATGAAACACACCTAAATTTCTGAGATTTCTAAACCAATATGTAGATGAAATATTATATCCTTAGAAATGTTCAATATCAAAGTAGAAAAGAAGAATATAAATTAAAAAAAATTAGAAGAGCAAGAAACATTCAAAAACCCTAAAGCAAACACAAAAGATGAGATGAAGGAGAGAGGGAAAGAGAATAAACAATTATATAGTGCCTGATAGGTTCTAATCACTTTGTCAAGTATTTTTATAAATATTAAATCATTTGATTTAAAAGAGAAGTGAGTAAACTGAAAACAAAAAAAAACCCCAACCAAACAAAAACAAAACCCTATTGAAATGATAAGTAAAACCAATAGTTGGTTCTTTGAAAAGACTAATGAAATTGATTTCATCAATCTGATTAAAGAGAGAGGGCAGAAAACCAAATCAAATATCAAATGAATATGATAAATAAAACAAAACCAGAAGAAGTAAAAATAATATACCGGAATTTATTATATATACTAATATGGGAAAATATGAACTATTAACTTTGTCTCATTCAACAAGCACTTCTTTTTAAAATAATTTTTTTCATTGATATATTTTTGTTTTTTTACATTACCTACATTTGTCACTATATTCTTCCCCTTATCCTTACCCAGTGATATGTTCCTTAAAAAAATTAATGAGGAAAGAAAAAGTTTGCAAAACTAACATATATATGTGTATGCATAAACAGTCTCATATTATAAGCAGTTTTCTACAGCCAAGGTCCCCCACATCTGCAAATAAATACAAGGTTATACCTTCTCTTATATCTTCTTTGGAATCTTCCTACTGCTCTTTTAATTGACTTGATTTAAATCATTAAGTCAATTTCCATGCTTCTTTTTATTTGCTTAAACATTTTTTTTTAGTGGAGTGAAATTTCTATTTTGTTTATGGATTAAACTTGTTTATCCATCCCTTGATTTATGGGAATCTGCTTTATTTCCAGTTTATCAGTACTATAAAAAATGCTGCTATAAATGGTTTAGGTATATATGGGACCTTTGTTTGTCATGATCTTGAGGCATATGCTTATCAGTGGAATCTTTGGGCCAAAAGGTAATGGAAATTCTATTGACTTTCTTTGCATAATTGCAAATTCTTTTACGGAATGGTTAAATCAACTTGCAGCTCTGCCAACAGTGCAATAGTGTGCCACTAGGAGGCAATTACTAAGACCCTTCTATGTGTAAGACACTATGCAATATTCTGTGGATACAGAGGTTTAAAAAAAAATCCAGTCATCTCTGGTCCCCACATTGTGAATTCTCCTGGATTATGCTTTAAGAGCAAATGCTAAGAATCAAAACTATCCAGTGATAGGTTGGACTGCCTTGTCATTAGTCATTGGGTGACTTAGATGCTAAAGTTCTGGGCTTGGAGTCCCCTCCCCTCGCCCAATCCCCTCCCTTCCCTTCCCCTTATGCAAATTCTGTATAAGATACTTACAAGATGTATGATCCTGGACAAATCATTTCATGTCTCTCTGCCTATTTTCTTTTCTATAAAGTAGTAAGGAAAGATTAGATGGACTTTAAGGTCCCTTCCATTTGAAATCTGTGATTCTATAATATAGTCAGTTCCCTTTCACTGCTAGAGAAGAATCCAAGGCTGAATGTCTGGACAGCCCCTGGTCTGACACTAGGTAGAGAAAATTTCACCATGTGGCAATTGATAGCAATTGGCTGTCCTTTATATAATGCTGTAATACACCATCTCATCAGTGTCTCCCAACAACACTGAGGCAGGTACTAAGGGCAGTATAAGCCCTCTTTTCCAGATGAAGTAACTGTGGCCCAGAGAAGTTGTCACTTGCCTATATCCACTGGGTTAGCTAGTGTCAAAGGCAAGCCTAGGTTGCTGGCTGCTGCGCCCTGCCATTTCTCTCCAAGTTAAAGATTGGTGTGGGTGACTCTTCCCTTCTAGTCTAAGGTTCTAAAATTGAATGACTTTCAGAAATAGATGTTTGTAATCAAAGCCAAGGACTTTCCGGAAACTGCCTAATGACTACCCTTCATGATCAAAATATACATGAACCAAGCAACCTCTGATTCATAGACTTCTAATTGTTCTCCTCGGCTTTAGGCATTAGCCAATGCTGAGTCTCCAGCTGCTAGTGCCTCGCCACCTCCCACTCCCAATGAATTCACCCTGTTTTGGTTTTGCATGTATGAAATACACACTTATTCTTGTACATATTATATCTTCCCAACGAACATAAGGTCTTGAGGGCTGGAGCTATTTCTTTTTTGTCTTTGTAGCCTCATCACTTAGCACAATGACTGGTACATAGTAGGCACTTAATTAATATCTGTTGCTAATTCAGAGAAGGGGTCCATAGGCTTCCCTAGACTGCCAAAAGACTCCAAGGGTAAGAAACTTTATGCTTTAGAATCTGAAGGCTTGGGTTCTGATCCTATGTCTGACACTTGTCACTGTATGCCCTTGAACAAGTACTTAACCTCTCTGGGCTTCAGTTTCCCTATTTGTAGAGTAAGGGGGTTGATTAGACAACCTCTGAGGAAACAAGACATCTGAGTTCAAATCCAACATCAGGCAATTACTAGCTAAGTGACCGTGGGCAAGTCATTAACATTTTTTTGCCTCAGTTTCCTCATCTGTAAAATAAGGACAATAATAGCACTTACCTATAAGGGTCATTATGAGGATTAGATGTGATAATATTTGTAAAGTACTTTGCAAACCTTAAAGTGCTATACATAATAGTTGTGATGATGACCACCTCATTCAGTTACTACCTGTTTGATTTTGGGCAAGCCCCTTAACCTCAGTTTCTTCATTTGTGAAATGACAGTTGGAGCAGTTGACCTTTGAGGTACTTTCACACTTCTATGATCCTCTGATTCATGTTTTGTTCTGTTATTCCCTGCCTTCCTACCGAGGGGAGGTATGGGTGTAGCATCTTCTTTTCTCTGGATCCAAGAGGGTTCATTGCCATGTATTTAAGTCAAACTGTTCTGTTGACATTTACCTTATTTTGAGACTCCTTATAGTTCAGTTTTTTTCACTGCAGACCACTTGGGTCAAGTCTTCTCATGCTTCTTTGAAATCCCCTATTGCTTCTTATGGATACAAAAATAGCCCATCACATTCATGTATCTTATTGGTAAGCTGTTCCCTAATTGATTGATATGTACTTTGTTTCCAATTTTTTGCTACCACGAACAGTGTAGCTATGACATACATATGGTGCATTACAAATATGTGTATGTATATGTATCTCTGTGTGTGTCTGTGCATTTTTTCTTACCTGCAGGATCTTTCTTGTTCATTGACTTTTTTGGCCATTCTCTCATTTTATAGACAGGAAGTCCAAGGCTCAGGAAGAGAAGTGATTTGTCCAAGTCACTACCTAGTAAGAATAAGCATTCTGAGCCATGTCTTTTGACTCCAAATCCAGGGCTCCTCTTTTGCTTCCCATGAGATATAGTGGAAAGGAAAATGGATTTGGCGTCATCATCATCCTTGCTAGCATATCTACAATGATTTAATATTTGCATAGGTCTCTATAAACATGACCTCATTCTGGCCTCACAACAACCACAGGAAATGGCTGCAGTTGTTAACAGTCTTTCTTGTTGAGGAAACAAAGGCAAATAGGTTAATTCACTTGTTCAGGGAGACACAATTCACATCTAAGACCAGATTTAATATCAAGTCCAGCACTATACACTGTATCACCCAGCTATCTTCTGGCAAAAGACCTGGGTTTATAGTGGGGCTACATAACTCATTAGCTTTGTGGCAGTTGTCAAAAAAATCCCCCCTTCTGCCTCAGTTTCCTCATATGTAAAATGAAGGGGTTAGACTTTCTGACCTCTAAGGAAGGAGCTGTCCCTCCCTCTTTAAAAAATTTTATTTTTCCAAATATAATATGAAATATCAATCCTCTGTCTATTTTCTTTCCCATATTGTGGTTTGGTGGCCCTGCCATTGACTAGCTTTGGTAAACTGGGCCATCTTTCATGACGAACTGTGCAGGGCAGACTTCTGGGCAATACTGGGATAGTTAAAATGACTAATGGGAACTATGGGAAATGGGAAATAAGCTTCTGTCAGGTAACTGAAGTGAGAGGAAACATCATGGAAATGGCTGAGCCTGCTCTGCCTTTCCAGCAGAATGGATTTGCAGCTCACCAGCATTGAGTTGAGGTCGGAGAAGGGGAGGCAGCAATGGGGCATGGGATCATTACTGAGAAAATTGAGGAGGTGGTTAAAAGCTCTGAAACATGAACAGACAGTGACAGGTGGTCAGATGTTCCTACTGGGAAGCCAGAAGCATTGAGGCAAACTGATTTCCATGCAGTCACATGGATGGCTAAGAACCAGAGACCTGTGTGGAGGAAGGAGCAGAGGTTCCTCCCCGCACCCCATCCCAACCCCACAATTCTCTAACTAATAGCAACCTCGTATTTTCTTTTACATGAATCTACAAACAGATTAGGAGACTAAAGAACACTGTCAGCCTCCATCTTCATTCCAATATCTGTTTGGCTTTGGGGTAATTTTGTTGCCTTATTATAGGATCATAGATTTAAAGCTGATAGGAAGTAAAGGAGTTGTAGAGATCGACTTGTTAGAAGCACTAATTTATCAGATAATGAGACTGAGGCTCATTGATATGAAGTGATTTGCCCAAGATGGTGCACATAGTAAATGTCAAAGTGGAATTTGAACCCAAGTTATCTGCTTTAAAAGTTGGGGTTCTTTCCCTTTATTCCATTCTCCCTCCCTTTAAATAGTGATAGTGCCAGAGTTTCCCCACTTCCATTAT
The DNA here is from genome assembly GCF_019393635.1 of Dromiciops gliroides. Taxonomy (NCBI): domain Eukaryota; kingdom Metazoa; phylum Chordata; class Mammalia; order Microbiotheria; family Microbiotheriidae; genus Dromiciops; species Dromiciops gliroides. Next base: position 690,488,111 of record NC_057862.1, read on the forward strand.
TATAGTAGCTAAAGGCACAGACATTTGAACTACCCCAAACTGTTCGTAGCACTCCAGTTAGAAACACTTTCTCCTACCTGAAATTTATCTACTTTTGCATTGATCTGGTGATTATTGTATAATCTATAGGAATTATGTCCTCAGCACAATGTAAACTCCTAGAAGGTAGGGACTATTTCATTTTATCTTAGGTGGTGTAGAGGATAGAGGGTTGGACTCAAATTTGTCTTCAGACACTAACTAGCTGTGTGATCTTGGACAAATCATTAACCTCCACCTGCCTCAGTTTCTTCATCTGTAAAATAAGGAGGTTGGATCAAATGACAATTAGGGTCCCTTCTAGCTCTTCATCTGGGGCCTTATGTCACACCTTAAGGGATCTATAAGTAGCAGCAACCATTGTTATCATGCAAAATGAGTAGACCAGGTGTCTACTGGTGCTTCTGAAACTGAAGTGTATTTCCTGTGAATGAAATCACTATGAATAGTTTGGGGACATCGCTTTGCATTCTGATGACCCTCCTCCCAGAGAAGAGTTTATCTCTTGGATTGGGAGGAGAGGGAAAGAAGATGGCAGAGGGATGCCACGTGGGCTCACAGTTTTGTCATGTTGGATTTTTATCAGAAATACCTTGCTGAGTTCTGCATCTCAGGTCAGACTTAAAAATAGAACTGATTTGGAAATCTTTTTCCTCATGGTTAGAGCAAAGACCTTCACTGCCAGCCTCCTCTGAGGCCCCTCAGTGGTGTGGCAGTGACACTGGCTTTTTGCAATCTCTACCCAGAGTATGAACAATAGTATCCTCTGCCAAGCTGGAATGGCCCAGCATCTCTGATCATGGGGATTAGCTGGGGACTACTTGTAGTCAGTCCCCTTCCCCTCCTCCTAGCTGGTAGGTAATCATTTGGAGGGAGGGCTATAGAAACTCCACTTGATTTTCTGCTAGGATATGGGTGGTTTGCCATCTCTGCTGGCCTACATCAGTGGGATCATGGATTTGGAATTGAAGAATTTGACTACAGATCAGGGATTCAGGAGAGCTGGGTTCAAATTCTGGCTATGGCATATTCTAGGTCTGTGAAAGTGAGCAAGTCACTGCCCATCTCTGGGTCTTGGATTTTTTGTTGTTGGAAAAACAAAGACAGTGTCTATGTTATCGACACCCAGCTCTGTAGGAAAGAGCTCTATGGACTCCCAAGTATTATGCAAAATGATTTCCTTTCTTCCCTTCCCTTCCCTTCCCTTCCCTTCCCTTCCCTTCCCTTCCCTTCCCTTCCCTTCCCTTCCCTTCCCTTCCCTTCCCTTCCCTTCCCTTCCCTTCCCTTCCCTTCCCTTCCCTTCCCTTCCCTTCCCTTCCCTTCCCTTCCCTTCCCTTCCCTTCCCTTCCCTTCCCTTCCCTTCCCTTCCCTTCCCTTCCCTTCCCTTCCCTTCCCTTCCCTTCCCTTCCCTTCCCTTCCCTTCCCTTCCCTTCCCTTCCCTTCCCTTCCCTTCCCTTCCCTTCCCTTCCCTTCCCTTCCCTTCCCTTCCCTTCCCTTCCCTTCCCTTCCCTTCCCTTCCCTTCCCTTCCCTTCCCTTCCCTTCCCTTCCCTTCCCTTCCCTTCCCTTTCTCCCTCCCTCCCTTCTTTCATTCCTCCATAAAGTGAGAGGTGATAGTTACCCTTTCCTTTACTCTACTCAGATTGTATCTGGAGTTTTGGGTCCAGGACTGGGTGCCACATTTTAGGAGGGACTAAGGTGTACCAAAAGAATGGCAATTAGGATATTAAGGAGACAGTAGAACAGCCTACCTTATGATTAGCTGAAGGAACAGGGTATACTACAAGAAGTGCACTTAAAGGTGAGGGGAGCAGGATTCCTAGCTTTCCATATTTGAGAGTCAGGAGGAAAAAAGTATTTTTCTTTTCCCCAAAAGGCACAAGTAGGAGGTATAGGTGAAGGTTGTTGAGAGGTAGATATTTGCTCAATGTAAGGAAAACTTCCTAATAATAAGGGCCTCCAAAAGGCTCCTGATTTGCCCAGGTAGTCAATGAGTTCCCCATCTCTTGAGGAGGTTGGGTGACTTCTTGTTAGGGATGTACCAGAGGGCATTTTTTCTCTAGCAGGGCTTGGGTCTCCCCTTGAGACCTTTTTCCTCTTCTTCTATCCTGGGATTCTGTGACAGAATGAGCAAACATAGGGAGGTAGGAAATAGAGGGAGGGCTTCTGGTAATGGTGAATAACTCAGCTTGACAAATTTGGACAATATGAGGATGGCTTCTTATGCTAGCAATAATACTACCCTTGGGACCCTCTCAAGACATGGGCTGATATCCTCTGAAGATGTTGAATTTTATTGAATAAGCATCATGTGCCAAAAGGCCAGCTGTGAATTCTCAGAAAGAAAACTCCCTTTTTCTTGTATGAGGGATGAAATTGTTAACTTTATGTGTTCTTACATTTGGGGGATAAATCATCTACTTATTCTTTGGTGGGTTACCCTCAATTGCAACTTCATAAGTTTATTGTGGGAAGGTCCATTGGCCACCAGAATGATTGCACCTGCTCAATGGAAGAGTAATTACTATCTTTTTTTTTTTTTTTTTTTTTTAGTGAGGCAGTTGGGGTTAAGTGACTTGCCCAGGGTCACACAGCTAGTAAGTGTTAAGTGTCTGAGGCCGGATTTGAACTCAGGTACTCCTGACTCCAGGGCCGGTGCTCTATCCACTGCGCCATCTAGCTGCCCCAATTACTATCTTTTTAATAAGAGGCAGCTAGGTGGCACTATGGACAGTGCTAGAGCTGGAGTCCAGATGAATTACTGAGTTCAAATCTAGCCTCAAACACTTACTTGCTGTGTAACTCAGGGTAGGTTGCTTCATCTCTGTCAGCCTCAATGTGCTCATCTGTACAATGGATATAAAAATAGTGCCTCCCTTCCAGGGTTGTTGTGAGGATCAGATAAGACAATATTTTCAAAGTATGTAACAAACTTTAAAATGCTAAGTAAATGATGATGATAAATAATGATGATGATGCCACCACTCAGCAATTATTAAGTGACTACTATGTGCCAAACACTATGCTAAGCACTGGGGAAAAAAAGACAGGCCAGTGATAGTCCCTGCCCTTGAGGAGCTCCAGTCTAATGGGGGAGACAATAGGCAAACAACTAGATACCAACAAGGATAAATTGGGGTAACCTCAGAGGCAAAGCACCAAGAATGAGGAGGACCAGGAAAGATTTCTTATAGAAAGTGAGACTTCAGCTGAGACTTGAAATTATCTAGAAATTTGAAGTAAAGAATGAGAGTTCCAGGCAGGGCAAACATTCAGAGATAATGTTCAGAGTCAGGAGATAGAGTGTCTCATTTGAGGAACAGAAAGGAGGCCAGGGTTACCAGAAGGAAGAGCACGTGGTGGGGCGTGAGGTCTAAGAAGACTAAAACGTAGGAAGGGACCAGGTTATGAAGGACTTTAAAAGACAAATGGAGGATCTTATGTTTGATCCTAGAGATAATAGGGAAGCACTAGAATTTATTACATGGGGGGTGATGGTGGTAGTATGATCAGATCTGTGTTTTAGAATGATCATTTGGAAGCTGAGCAGAAGATAGACTGGAGTGGGAAGACACTTGGGACAGGCAGACCCACTGGAGGTTATTGTAGTAGTTTAGGTGTGAGGTGATGAGGGCTTGCACTAGGGAGGAAGCAGTGTCAGAGGAGGGGGGGTGTTTTGGGGAGATACCGCAGAGGTGAAATTGACAAGAGATGTTAAAAAGGCGAAATTAAAAGGCCTTGGCACTATATTGGGTATGAGGGGTGGGTTAGGGATAGTGAAAAGTCCAGAGCCTGAGAGACTTGGAAGATAGTGTTGTCCTCTACACTAATAGAAAGTAGGAAATGAGCAGGGTTTAGGGGAAAAGATAATGAGTTCCATTTTGGATATATTGAGTTTAAGATGTTTGCTAAATATCTATTTTGATATGTCTAATAGGTAGCTGAAGATGCGAGACAAGAGGTCAGTAGAGGATAAATAGATTTGAGAATCATCAGCATAGATATAATATATATAATAGATATAATAATTGAATTCACAGGAATTGGTAAGATGATGATCAAATAAAATAGCATAGAAGGAGAAGATAAGAGGGTACAGGGAACAGCCTTTTGAGATTTCCCAGGGCTAGCAGGCATGACTTAAATGAAGATTCAGGAAAGGAGACAGAGAAAGAGCCATCAGACAGGTAGGAGGAGAACCAGGAGAAAACAGTGTCATGAAAACCTATAGAGAAGAAAGTATCAAGGCGAAGAGGGCAATCAACAGTGTCTACCAAGGCTGCAGAGAAGTCAATCTCAATTAGATTTGCCAACTAAGACATCAATAACATCTTTGTAGTGAGCAGTTTAGGTTGAATGATAAGGTTGGAGTGAGGGAGAAAAGGAAGTGAAAGCACCAGTTGTAGATGGACTTCTCAAGCAATTTACCCACAAAAGGGAAAAGGAATATGACTATAGCTATCAGGGATGGATGGGTCAAGTGAGAATTTTCTGAAGATGAGACATGGACATGTTTATGGGCAATAGAAAAGAAGTCAGTAGCTAGGAAGAGACTATAGATAAATGTGAGAGTGGGGATGACAGAGGGGGCAATATGCTGGAGGAGATGGGAAAAAATTGGATCCCTTGAGCAGGTCTTTGGAAAAGAGTAATGACACTTCATTGTATGAGACAAGGGTGAAGGAGAAGAGTGGTGAAAGGCATCTGAGTGATGAAAAATGGAGAAGAGGGAGCTCATAGTGAATGGACTCATTTTTTTTCAGCGAAATATAAAGCATTATTATCATTATTATTTTTGTTGCTTTTAATTGGTGAGAAGACTGAGATTTAGTCAGAAGAGGCAGGCTCCTATCCCAACTCTTCCCTTTGTCACTAGAATGACCTTGGACGAGTCACTTTCTCATCTGTAGAATGACTGTCGTGATAAATGATTTCTAAGCACCCTCCTATTCTGCCATGCTCTTTTTCATGCTTTAAGGTCCCTTCCAGTTCTGACATTCTGCAATTACTCTAGGTTCATAGAACCCTAGCTTTGGACCTAACAGGCCCTCTAATCCAACTATCTCATTTTATAGAGGTGGAATCTGAGGGTCATAGAAGGCAAAATATTTACTTAAGGCCATGAAGGGAGCAAGTAGTAGGAACAGATTCTGAACCCAGGTCCTCTGAGTCCCAATCCTGGGGCCCCTTTGAGCACTGGCACAATGTGTTCTGAAGTCTGTCCTACCTCTGTGTCCTCTGTTCCTGTTCTAATCTTTGCTTAATCTTCTTCTCTGCATCATGGGATTTGTGGGCTGCTCCACAGAGGTTAGCAAAGACTTCTACATAGTCCCTATTTGTTCTCTGGTTTAGATCTATTTAATCCCCAGTGAGAGGTGGAGCTCTTGGAGGACAGAAGCTTTGAAGGTATAGCTCTGGGAATCCCCCACCTCACCTAGCCCAGGGCTAAGAGCATTGACATTCCAGGAAGATGTGTTGATTGATTGTGTTAAGTGCCTCTGCAAATATTTTACTTCTTTAACGAGAAGACATTTGTTTTCTATTCCAAAAAATAATTTAATAGCAATGACTCAGGCCCTACTACTCCTGACCCTAATGAACTTGACATAAATTTCATGGATTTCCTATCACGGTTGGCACGTCAGCAGACAATAATCATTGCTGACAGTTATAGGGTGTTTTCCAAGGGATTTTACTTCCATGGTCTCATTTGATCCTTTCAAAAACCATCTAAAGGTAGGGTGAGTAAAAATTATCTTCATTTTACACAGGGAGAAACTGAGGCTTGAGAAGGAAAGTGACCTGTCCAGTGTCACATACATAGTAAGCCAGAGACCTGGAACTAAAGCCAAGAGTTAAGAGTCTGAGTATTAGACTCTCTTCTATTATCTTCTTTTCCTTCTCAACATCCATCCTTCTTTTATTCCATCTACCTTTAACACATTACTATTTTCCTCCCTTCCCTTCCCTTCCCTTCCCTTCCCTTCCCTTCCCTTCCCTTCCCTTCCCTTCCCTTCCCTTCCCTTCCCTTCCCTTCCCTTCCCTTCCCTTCCCTTCCCTTCCCTTCCCTTCCCTTCCCTTCCCTTCCCTTCCCTTCCCTTCCCTTCCCTTCCCTTCCCTTCCCTTCCCTTCCCTTCCCTTCCCTTCCCTTCCCTTCTCTCCCCATCATTGCTTTCTTCCTTTCTTCCCCCTCTCCCTGGCTGCAATTTCTCTGGATCATGTTTTATTTATATTTCTCAATAGTGACTTCAAAGTGTCAGGATGACCTCAACATAGTGCAAAGAAACAAGGGAAAATCAACATCTTTTTGGTGTGATGAAAGCCGGGCATGCTGGGCATGAATACCATTCCTCTGTCCAATGTCACAAACACAGAGGCCACAGACCTTGCTTCCTAACTTAGCTACAGAGGTCTATTGTCTCTTGGAGGCCTATCTCAGCCTCAGTCTCAGTCTCAGTGGAGTACAAAGATTTGTTGGGGCCTTAGAGTATAGCTGGCAGAGGCCTAAGGACCAGTTACAATAATCCCCTCTGTTTACACATGGGGATACTGAGGTCCAGAGGGAAAGTGATAACCCACACACGGGCCCCCACCCCTGCTTAAGTCACAGAATTAGTTAGTGATGGAGCTAGACTTCCTGATTTCTAGGCTCACCCCCTCACAGGGCCACTCTGATTGTCAGGTTCTTTCCAGTTTTCAGTGACACCTACAGAAAATCTGGGTCTTTCCTACCACCCGAGACAGAGCTGCATGGTTTACAGGCACATATGGATGCAGGCCTTTTAATCCACTTGCTGTTCAAATACTTCATCACAGATCTTCCTCCAGCTCTCGCTCATGACTTTGTAAATAAGTTACTTTATGTGCTGAAAACATCAAAGCCTTCCAGGGTCTGTCTGTCTGTCTGTCTGTCTGTCTCTCTCTCTCTCTCTCTCTCTCTCTCTCTCTCTCAAAGCCAAATCACATTTGAATGGAGATTTATTAAAAGAGCAGGAGCTAGATTTCCCCCCAGGATCCTTGAAAAACCTTGAGATAGCATTTATATTTAGCATATGGTATAGGTTTAATTCAATTGGATCAATTTTAATATTAGTATAGGTTATTCTAGGTGTAGGCGATGATGTGAATAAAGGCTGTTGTCACAGTCAGGACTACGTTTTAAGCCAGCAGAAACATTGGTGAGAAAACATCATTTAACCTTTTCCAGGGCCTTTGTAACCCAAGGAGCCTATCAACAGGATCAAATAATTGGCTTTGGCATTTAAAGCCCTTCCCAACCTGGCCTCAACCTGCTGTCCCAACGTTATTACACAGGACTTCCCACCATGCACACTGGTGTAGACAGCCTGGACTTTGTGGATAGCTGTTCACACTTAGAACTCCATCTCCAGCCTGGAGGTCTTCATACTGGCTGGTCCCTATGCTGGCAACTGTCTCCCTCCTTCCCTCCTCTCAGAACCCCTGGTTCCCTTAAGGCTAATCTCTAGTACTGCCCTTTACATGAGGGTTTTTGATATCTTCCCCTCTGCTCCCACCCCAAGTATGTGGGATTGACCTTAGAACATAGAACATAGAATATCAGAGCTGGCAGAAGCCTTTGAGCCCAGAACAGAGACTATTAGAGGTGAAAAGGACCTTGGTAATCATTGGACAACTTTTCTTTTTTTCCCCCTTTTTTATAGAGAAAGAAACAGTAGCTCAGAGTGTACATATATCCTGGCCAAAATCCTGTATATGACAGAGCTAGGACTTTTCTGTAGACGTTCAGATTCTCAATCATATGCCCTACCCATGATTCCATGCTGCTAATGGTCCTCACTCCCACAATACATCTGTGTGAGCATTAGCAACACCCATCCCTATATTCCAAAGCAAGAAAACTCCATGGCTTTCCCCTTCTTGGATTCTTTTCTGGGCTCCTGGCCCCAGTGGATGACTTAATTTCCAGGTCTCTAAATAGATGCCTATCCAAAGGAATTCCAAAATGATGAAATGTGGTGACTTTGGGGGTAGCCCAGCCCCAGGCAAGAGTGGGACCATCATCCTTTCTAAAAGGAAGAAAGCATAGATGTATTCATTCATTCTAAGGTGTGAAGGTCTTAGTATATCACTAACCTTTTGGGTATAGGGCAGGTAGGTGGTACAGTAGATAGAGTGCTATGCTCAGAGTTGGGAAGATCTGAGTTCAAATCTAGACTCATACATACATTATCTGACCTTGGGTGAGTTACTTAATCTCCATTTGTCTCAGTTTCTTTATCTATAAAAAAGGAATAATGACCTCTCAGGGTTGTTGTGAAGATTAAATATTTGTGAAATGCCTAACGTAGTGTCTGGCAAATAGTAGGTGCTATATAAATGTTAGTGATGATGGCGATATGTTCACTTGGAAAATGGATCTCAGAGCTTGACCCCCTCCTCCCCATTGGATATGTCCCTTTTCCTTCCAGGCATACTTTATCATTAGTAAAATGGTAGGGTTGGGGGCAGCTAGGTGGTGCAGTGGATAGAGCACTGGCCCTGGATTCAGGAGGACCTGAGTTCAAATCTGGCCTCAGACACTTGACACTTACTAGTTGTGTGACCCTGGACAAGTCACTTCACCCCAATTGTCTCACCAAAAAAAAATTGATGGGGTTGGACTAGGAGCTCTGTAAAGTGTTTGCAACCGTTGGGTTCTGTGAAGCCCTGGTTAAGTCATGGTGGGATGTCAGGCACCAGTGGCATTCCTTCAGGCAGGGGTCTGCTTTACCTCCATTTACATTGAATCCTCCCCATCAGGATGTCTAAGGAAACCAATGGGAAAAGAGTGTGTGCTTCTTGGGAAGTCTTCCTAACTTTATTCATCTGTTGGTTGCTTCATGCCCACCCTTGTTCCAGGCTTAACCAAGTGAGATGTTATCTTAGAGAAGACAGGAAGGAGCAGCCTCTTCCACAGAAAAATGCCTCCTCTTGGTGTGTGGGGAGTACTGGGTTTAGAGTCAGAGGACCCGGGTTCAAATCTATTACTTTTGCCCTTGGTGACCTTATGCAAGTTTCTTAATTCTCTGGGCTCTTTTTTATCATGAAGGGGTTGAATTGTTATTCAGTCACGTCTGACTCTTCATGACCCCATTTGGGGTTTTCTTGGCAAACATACTGGAATAGCTTGCCATGTACTTCTCCAGCTTATTTTAGAGACAAGAAAACTGAGGCAAACAAGGGTTAAGTGACTTTGCCAGGGTCACACAGCTAATAAGCATCTGAAGCCAGGTTTGAAATCAGGGAAGGAGTCTTCCTGACTCCAGGCCTGGTACTCCATCCACTGCTGCTTCAAGGGTTGAATTAGGATGACTTCTCTTTTCAGGCTCTACAATGATGATCCTATGCATCCCTTCATTGGCAGTCTGCAAGCAAATGTTGAGTGTGTTGTGTTAGGGATTCTTTGGGGGAGGATGCACAGATTGGACCACATAGTCACTGAGGTTTCTTCCAATTCTGAAATTCTGTGATTCAGTGAGATTGTCTGAATGGATTTCTATTAATGGACATGTTGGCATAGTTCACATTGTTTGAACTGTTAGGTCATTGGTAATTAGAACTTCAGGGGAAGACACTCCCTCTACCAGTGCAGAAGGACATCTGCAACTAGGAATCTTAGAAAATTACCTGAGGCCACAGTGAACTTTGATGGTTCTAAGTAAGTAGCCAGTGGACATCAAAGGATCGAATTGGAACTCAGGGCTTCCTCAGACCCAGGTTCCTTTTCCTGGCTACTACTGTCCTTTATGTGTTACCTTCCCTCATTAGAAAGTAAGCCTGGTGAAGGCAGAGACTAACTCCCCACCTCCCCCAGCACTTAGTACAGTGTCTAGAACATAGTAAGCACTGAATAATTGCCTCTTCACTCTTCCCTTCAGTTCTGCTTGGAGCCTGGCTCTGTCTCTGGACACTAGGTTGTGCTGTTCCTCACTTTGTCTACAGCATAAAAACTTTGTCGTCTTGTAAATGGACAAAGAACCAAGCTCCCAGCTGAGTAGAAGGAGGGGCATGTGTCAGATGTCATTGGTTTAACTGTGTGTTGATTTTAGGGCAAGCAAGAGGCTTGCTTCCCCAGAGACCCATGTTTGTAAGATCAGTGCTTTCTGGATGCTGCAGGGCATAGTGGTGAGACACGGAATACTGCAGTCTGGGGAAAGTTAGGGTTACAGAGCTGTAGATCTAGAGCCAATGATCACTTGAGAGTCCATTGAGTCCAACTCGATTTCTACAGATGAAGAGACTGGTTTGAGAGAGGTTAAATAACTTGCCCAGGGCCACACAACTAGTGACTGAAGTCAAATTTGAACTCAGGTCTCATTGACTCTAGGACCGGAGCTCTGTGATGCCTTCTGGCTGCTCTTCTTCGAAGATGAAGTTTAAGCATCATCTTCTACATTGAGCTGCTTCTGATCCCCCTTCATTAGAGATCTCCCTTTCCAAGTGGCTTGTATTTACTTTGTATATGTTTATATTTATTCTCTTCGTATTTATGCTGTATACACACACAGACACAACCACATATAATGGTTGTTTCCTCCATTAGAATAAAAGCCCCTTGCCAACCAGTCGGTCTATCAGGAAAACCCCAAATGGGGTCACGGAGAGTCCAACATGACTGAAATGACTCAACCACAGAAGCACCTACTATGTACTGGATGCTGTGCTAAGTAGAGATTGTTTTATTCTTTGTTCTTATATCTTTAGCCCCTAGTGCAGCACCCAGCACATTCTAAGCTATTAATAAATGCTTGCTGATTGATGGATGAAATTCAACTCTCATATTTTACATATGAGGAAACTGAGGCCCAGAGAGGCAGACCTATGACTTGCCTAGGGCTACCCAACTTGGAAATGTCTGAAGCAAGATTTGACCCTAAAGTCTTTCTGACTCCAAGTCCAGTATTGTTTCTTTGTGCTTCTCTATCCTAGAGGGAGACTGAGGGATGGTGATGGACAGCTCCCTTGGTATTCCTTCCTTGTTGAAATATCTGAGCAAACAGAATGGGGGATTCAGGGAGGACCATAGACATGGTCATGGGGTGTGAATGAGCCATACTCTGAACCCTTGGAGGGAGCAGCCACAACATAGAGGCACTGACAGATTCATTGGCTCCTCAGGATATGATAGGGAGGGTGACCCCTAGGCCAGAGCACCAGTCACTGTGCATCCTGCCTTTGGGCCCAGGCTATATCCTGCCTGCCTCTTTGATCTTAGGGACCACAGACCCCTGGATGCTAAGAGACAAGCCCTTCCTCTGGGAGAGCATGTGGCCTGTGGTCTGGGCTCACAAAAGGCCCTCTTTCAGATTGTGGGTAGGGCCCCCTGCCCCACCCTCCCCAGGCCCTGCTGGTCCCCCGCCCATACTCAGCTGGGCAGCCTGTTTTTAAACTGTACTTTCCACTGGATATAGACAAATCCAGAGTGGAGCTGGTTGGGAGATAACAAGGCTCAGAAGGGGCAGAATAATGTTGCCATTAAGACCCCCTCTGTGAGTGATGCCCGGGAGTGCGCACAGCCAGCCCTTCTTGACGTCAGTGGTCCCTGGCTGCTGATACCTCAGGGCACAGCTTGGCCCGGGCTGAATTGCAAGGCCTGCCGAGTCGTCGTCATCAGCAGCTCTGGGCTGCTGACAGCACAGAAGTTGCTCTGACTTGGATACTCTTGTCTTAGTAAATTATGCACATATTTCCCTTGGCTGTGAGATCCCAACACAACGTTTTCATTTTGTCCAGCCTGCCCGGAGTGGAATGTGGGGACTATGACTGGGGCCCAGTGTGCACGGAGGAATGTGCCAGGAAGTACCCGGCAGCCAAGCATCACAGCAAAGAGAAGGGAGCCAGTGAGGAAGGGTGAGTCCTCAAAGTGCTTCTGTTTGGGAAGGGTCTGGGTCAGAGAGGACCCAGAAGAAAGGAGACTGAGCCTCCTGTGCAAGAAGAAGTGACACCGTATTGGAATGGAAAGAGTTCTCCCTTGAATATAAGCTGCAGGCCTAAAAAAAAAGATCACTTTCAGAGGAAAATAACATTACCATCAGCGTACACTGAAGCATAATTACATAATTTGTCTACATGAAGCCTTTGCTGATCCCTCCAGATGTTACTGCCCCACCCCCAACTGCCTTGGGGTAACAATAATTTATTAATCTAGACCTGTTCCTCCCTTCCTCCATTTATTCCTCCCTCTTTCTTTCCTTCTTTCCTCCCTCCTCCCTCCCTCCCTCCCTCCCTCCCTCCCTCCCTCCCTCCCTCCCTTCCTTCCTTCCTTCCTTCCTTCTGTAAGGGGCTAAAATTCTAGCTAGTCTGTCTAAAATATCTAATGAGTGGTCACCAATAAATTATAAGCTTTAGCAAGAGCAAGACTTTTAAGCATTTATTAAGGAGAATAAGAATTTGGTAAAGAGAGAGAGAAAGGCCTAGATTCATCTATCTATTAAAGGGAGAGCGCATTTCTGGCTCCCTTCTCCACCCGAGTCCTGAGGAAGAGATCCTCCCACAAGCAAACGTCACTTCCTGACACCAAAGAGCCGGATGTCTTGCCCTCAGATGTCTTCTCCTCATGGAGGAGTTTTCCTACAGTGTCTCCAGCAGGTGGCATCATTCCAATTGTTTCCCTTCTTTCCTTCTTCCCTTCCTTCCTTCCTTCCTTCCTTCCTTCCTTCCTTCCTTCCTTCCTTCCTTCCTTCCTTCCTTCCTTCCTTCCTTCCTTCCTTCCTTCCTTCCTTCCTTCCTTCCTTCCTTCCTTCCTTCCTTCCTTCCTTCCTTCCTTCCTTCCTTCCTTCCTTGTTTCATTATCCTGTCCAAGTTGGAAGTTTAGTGTTCACTAATGACCCAATACCATAATGATCAGGATAGGAGCTTTCACCTGCTCCATTTTTGACCTGGGTCAGTCCTTAGTTTCCTCCTTAAATACCCTACTGTCCATCCCCATCTCTCCAATCACCTGAACTAACTATACTGATACTGAATATAGCAAGGACCCCAGACTGATTTAGCCTCACTGTGGTAAAGTTTTTCCTGCCCCTCCCCATCTTCCTTCCCTTTCACATATAAGCTTTATTTTGTGTATTATCTTCCCCCATTAGATCATAAGCTCCTAGAGTGAAGAAACGGTTTTTCTTTTTCGTATTTGTATCTTCAGTGCTTAGCACAGAGCTTGGCACATAGTAGGTGCTTGATAAATTCTTTATGACTGATTGTCTGACTGAAGATGAAATTAAGACCCATGGAGGTTAAGTGATTTGTCCAAGGTCACAAAGAGAGTATGGAACAGAGAAAGAATTTGGGCCAAGACTTCTTACTTAAAACCCCAACACCATTTTCATCACACTACTCTGCCTCCCATGGTGTAATGGATTGAGACACTAGAAAGGGGCCAATGCCAGGCTGCATGGTTCAATCTCAGGAGAACAACAAAGCTATGACAGGAACAAAGAACTTCTACCGTCCAGCATCACCTACCAGCTCTCTGTTAATGAGCAGCAGCTGGAGAGCTCCCATCAACACCCACCAGAGTCATGCACAAAAAAGGGGTGAGCTGGGATACCACAATGACATGAATGAGAGAAGTATATAGTCCAAGAGCTGCTGGTGTCCTTGCTCTCTCCACAAACTACCTTGCATTAGTTTTATCTGTAGTATGTATATATACTTCCATGTGAACCTGTCTCTTTCTTTAGAAGGCAAACTTGAAGGCAAGTACTATTTGATTTTTCTTGTTTATATCTCCATGGTTAGCACAGTGCCTGAAGCATTGTCAGGGCTTAATCTTGTTGGCCATTTGAACCAGAGCTTAAAGGATCTGCTTCAGGGGTCCAACCAAAACCGACAATTTGGTGAGGTGAGAATGTGAATCAATTCCAAATGGACAGAAAATACAATCCTCTAGGGAAGGGTGAAATGGTGTGTGGATGGAATCAGAGTGGGGGCAGTTTTGGAGTCCAACCAGGGAAGAGTCCGTTCTAGCTAGGGACTGGTTAGGGGTATGGTCAAGAGAGACTTAGGTGATGGATGGATGGAATGATGATAAAAAATGATGATGATGGGCAGCAGGGAAGAGTGGATAGAAGGTCAGCCATATTGTTAGGTAGATGTGCTCATGTCTTGACACTGACATGGACTGGATAAGTGAGTATGGACAAGTCACTCAAAGCTCCTAGTCAATTGAAGGTTTTTTTTTTATTTTTGGTTTTTTTTGCAGGGTAATGAGTGTTATGTGACTTGCCCAGGGTCACACAGCTAGTGTCAAGTGTCTGAGGTGGGATTTGAACTCAGGTCCTCCTGAATCCAAAGCCAGTGCTTTATCCACTGCACCACCTAGCTGCCCCACTCCCAGTCAATTATAAGACTCAAAGTTACAAATATATTGTGGATCTGCATCAGTGGAAGGTATTTCCATGCTGGGAGTTTCTTCTATTCAGGAATTACTGTTACAGATGGAAATAACAAAGACAATGACAACAAGAAAAGCAACAACAATGATTATGAAAGTGTGGGATAAAGGTTAGAGAACTGGTTCTGGAGCCAGGAAGGCCTGGGTTCAAGTCCTATATTTGATATATGGGGCCAAATGGCATCTTCCTTAGAGGGCTCTAAGCAAATCTCTAAGACCATAAGTTGCAGAGAAAGTGCCAACTTGCCCTGTTAGAGTTTCCTCTCCTAGGAGTTCCCTAGGCCCTTGAAATTAGGAGGGCATCCCTCCATCTCCTAACAAAGAGGACACCTACAACATCTAAAACAGCTCCCATTTACAAAATGTTTAATGCTGCAAAGTGCTGTACACATATTATCTTATTTGAGTCCCACAACCCCCCTGGGAGATAGGTGCTATGATGATATCCATTTTACAGATGAGGAAATGGAAGCTAAGAGAGATTAAGAGACTTGCCTAGGACCACAAAGTTACTAAGTGCTTGATGTAGTAGGGTGACCAAATTGCAGAATACAGATGAGAAATCTCTGCATGGGTCCCACCCTCCCATGTACAATATGAGAAATTGATTGTGAGGGAGGAGTAGGGGTGGAGAAGTGGCTCTTAAACCACTCCACCCCTGCCCTGAACATTTCTGTCAATCCCGTATCATGGAGCTTCTTCTTCTTCTTCTTCTTCTTCTTCTTCTTCTTCTTCTTCTTCTTCTTCTTCTTCTTCTTTCTTCTTCTTCTTTCTTCTTCTTCTTCTTCTTCTTCTTTCTTCTTCTTCTTCTTCTTTCTTCTTCTTCTTTCTTCTTCTTTCTTCTTCTTCTTCTTCTTCTTCTTCTTCTTCTTCTTCTTCTTCTTCTTCTTCTTCTTTTTGTTTTCAGGGGAATGAGGGTTAAGTGACTTGCCCAGGCTCACACAGCTAGTAAGTGTCAAGTGTCTGAAGCTGGATTTGAACTCAGGTTCTCCTGAATCCAAGGCCAGTGCTTTATCCACTGCACCACCTAGCTGTCCCCTCCCCCCAGGAGCTTCTTAAGGGGTCTCACACTTGATTCTTCTCCTGTCCTCTTCCTACATGGCCAGACTAGATCACTATTGATCTGCAGTGAGTTGAAAATGATAATGTTAACTGGCATTTATATAATACCTGCAGGGTTTACTGAGTTTGTTAAACACTTGCTAAATCCCATCTTATTTGAGTCTAATAACAGCCCTATGAGCTAGGTACTATAGTTATAATGAGCCCCATTTTGCAATAGGCAAACTGGCTTGAAGTGATTGAATGACTTGTCTCAGGTCTCATAGTTCATTGGACCAAAGATATAGAATATGAAGGGACTTCAGAGGCCATTCAGTCCAACATCCTCATTTTACAAGTGAGGAGACTAAGGCTTGGAAAGGCAAGGTTATACAGCTAGTTAGTATTAGAGGAAGGATTTGAACCCAGGACTTCTTCATCTGAAGTCAGTGCTGTTTCTAGTATGCCACACTACTAGAAGGTTATAATACAGAAGAACTAGGAGATTCCAGATTAGGTCAAAAGTAATTCCATTTGGTCATGTTACCAAGGAACTGCTGATGTTTCTCACCATTTAATACAGTGTCATAAATAAGATGTGAACCCAAGAATTAATGACTCCAAGCCCAGCTCTCTCTCTACCACACCAGGCTGTTTTAATGACCTGGCCCAAAGAGGAATCTTGAAGTCATCAGGGCACTGTATTTTGAGAAAGGGGAATAATTAAAATAAAGATTAATGAGAAGAGCAAAAAGCCTTCAGTCCTAATGCAAATGAACATGATTCAAAGAGAATTGCCTTTTTGCAAATGAATCTTAGAAGTTTGTGGGTGAAACTTGGAAGATAAATATTCCATAAGCAAAAGTAAGTGCAATCTGTATATGGAAAAAGGATCAATTAATTTTCACAGCCAAACGAGTAAATCAATGATTTTCAAAACCTAGTAATTTGGTAACCATTAGTCTTATTAGTTTTAAACTTAATTATTCCAATATGGAAGCAGATTGGAGACCCTTCTAGCTCTTAATCTATGATTGTAGGCAATACAATTTACGGAGAGCTTGTTCTTAGGTTAATTACATTCAAGACTTTGCAACCACAAACTGAGGAATTGGAACTGAAATGCTCAATGACTCCCCAAGAACATGAGCTTGTTGTGTCATGACCTTCCTTGATCTTGAGCTTTTCCATGCAGGTAATGGCCCTCCAGATTCTTTACCATGCTTGTAAGAATGAATTGGGTCTGTGGAGATGCCACCGTTGGGCCAAAGTTTGTGAGAAGGCCTATTCATATGTTCATTTCTCAGAGGGAATACATCTGAATTCCTCAAAATGTGAGATTCATATTATTTTGACTTGTTGCATGGCTGGATCTGTCCATTGGTAACCCAACCTGCTTGAAAATTCACTTTGGCATCCCTATGGCCCTTCAAAGATGCACAGAACAATTTTTATTCTTTTTCCCTTCCTCAACTTGTGATTTCACTGGGTAAGGGAACTCCCAGTGTGGAAAATGTTTCCAATGATACATATCAATAATTAATCTGAGACTTCTAGCCTGGATCACTGAGATTAGAGATTAAAAGACTTACCTATAGTCACACAGCTGGTAGATGTCAGTGACAATGGCAGGAACCCAGGTTTTACAGGGCTGGTCCTCTATCAACTGTTCTGTGAAGCCTTTCATGCAAGAACAATCTGTTAAGCACATATTAGGTGCGGAACATGGCGATAAGAGGATCCTCACAAGAACATTTGTTTTTCTGGAAACTCAAAAGTCAGATAGACTTCTGTCCCAGAGGAGGACAGAGAGGCTCCCAGTTGGTGAAGAGTTGAGATTGGTCATGAAATGGAGGAGTATGAGACTTACCTAGGATGACTAGTTCCATGGAAAGCTTGTTGACAGACTCAACCCTCAGAGTATTTTTCCAGGTATTGGAACAAATCTGTTAGTGCAAGGAAAAACACAAACACTGAGAACTTCTAGGTGAGGGAAGTTTTGCCTGGGTGGGCTGCAGAACACCAGAATCTCTGCCAGCTATACGTGAATCAGAATGCGCTCAGTTGCAGAAGGGTCATCTATGGAGGGGAAGGCAGTGACTTCCCTAGGAGGTAACAGGTGCTGGATTCAGAAATGGAGTCAACCATTGGTTGGGAACAGCCTAGAATATTTAGCATTTTGTGGTGTGATAGATGGAGTGCTAAACATGGTTAGGAAGAACACTATTCAAATCTTACTGGTAATACCCACTGGATGAATGACCCAGGGTAAGTCTCATGACTTCCTTTGACATCAGCTTCCACATCTACAAACTGGGGTGTGGCAATACCTGTAGCGTCTACCTACCAGGGTTGTTGTGAGGTTCAAATACAAATTTTAAAGCACAATAGAAATTCAGCTATCATCATCATTGAAATTCTTATTAGAAGTTTGCTTTAGACAGCCCTGATTGCACCCCTAATGACAGATTTATGAGAATGACTTTATAGCACAGGAAGAGTTGGGTGGAACTGTAGAAAGAACACAGACTATCTGATCTGGGAAAGCCCTTAAAGCATCGAAGGTCTAGAAGATTTAACTATTAAAGGGATTATTCTAAAGCACAGATTTGACCATGTCACTCCTCTACTCAATAAATTCTAGTGGCTCCCTATTTCCTCCAGGATCAGATACAAAAAGCACTTTTTGGCATTTAAAGCCCTTCATACCTGGCTCCTCCTACTTTTCTAGACTTATTATACCTTACTCCCCAACATTCAGGCTCCAATCCAGTGACACTGTCCTCATGGCTGTGATGCTCCATCTCTCATTTCCAGGCATTTTCTCTGCTATTCCCCATGCCTGGAATGCTTTCTCTCCTCTTCTTGGAATCCCAACTAAAATCCCTTCTTTTACTGGAAATCTTCCCTAAATCCTTTTAATTCTACTACCTCCCTTCTCTTAATTATTTCCTTTTTGACCTGTAGTCAACTTTCTCCATACATTTTTTTTTTTTTGCGGGGCAGTGAGGGTTAAGTGACTTGCCCGGGGTGACACAGCTAGTACCAAGTGTCTGAGGCCAGATTTGAACTCAGGTCCTCCTGAATCCAGGGCCAGTGCTCTAACCAATTTGCCACCATTTGCCCCTCTCCATACAGATTTGATTGCTTGTCTCCTCCATTGGATTGTGAGCTCCTTGAGGGAAGAAGCCATCTTTGGCCTCCTTTTCTCTCTCCAGTCCTTAGCACAGTGTGTAGTACATAGCAGGTGCTTAGTAACTGTTTATAGATGGATTGACATAGAGGGCCAGAGGTGGGAGGGATTTCAGAAGTCAGAATGTCTGAGCTGGGAATCTTAGAATAAAAAATCGAGGAGAAAGTCAGAACTAGGAGAAGCCTTAGAACACAGGAGG
This sequence comes from Dromiciops gliroides, assembly GCF_019393635.1. Classification (NCBI taxonomy): domain Eukaryota; kingdom Metazoa; phylum Chordata; class Mammalia; order Microbiotheria; family Microbiotheriidae; genus Dromiciops; species Dromiciops gliroides. Next base: position 690,506,991 of record NC_057862.1, read on the forward strand.
TCACCCCCAGAAGGGATCTGAAGGATGATTTAGTCCATCTTCCCCATTTTACAGATGAGGAAACTAAGGCCCAAAGGAAAGTGACTCCTTCAAGATTCACATGTAAGGAGTAGGAACAGTTGGAATTCCCAGCCTGCACCTCTGGCTTTGACTCTGGGGTGTTCTCCACCAGCCAGTGCCCAGTGCCGAGAGCATAGAACAAAGACCAAAATCTGGAAACTGGATTTAGGGGTGGGAGGTGGGAACCAGCTCAGCAAGTTTTCAGATGCACACCCTCAATTTATTATTTAATTAAATGCTTAGTAATCATACTTAAGTGCTGCTTGGTATTCTCCTAGTTGTCATATCTAATGGCCTTTTCTCAATCCACATCCTTCTTGACCTCTGCAATCTCTGACAATATTGACCATTTTCTCTTCCTGGATACTCCCTCTCCTCTTGGGGATTCCTTGATTCTGTTCTCCCTTGGTTGTCTTCCTTCCTGTCTGACTGCTTCTTCTCAGTATCCTTTCCTGGGTGGGCTAGGGGGCAGGTAAAGATATCCTTTTTGGAAATGTTGGGATTGAAGTGCCCATGGGACATCCAGTTGGGATTGTCTGGCTGTGAGGCAGGATTGTAGCTCAGGGGACATAGAAGGGATAGATATATAGATTAGGAAGTCATGTGTATAGAGATGATAGGTAAAGTCATGGTACCTGGTGAGAGCATCAAGAGAAAGTGGAAGAGACTGAGCACTTATATAGCATTTACCATGTGCCAAACAATATGCTAAGCAATTTTTTTTTTTTTTGGTGAGGCAATTGGGGTTAAGTGACTTGCCCAGGGTTACACAGCTAGTAGGTGTTAAGTGTCTGAGGTCAGATTTGAACTCAGGTCCTCCTGACTCCAGGGCTGGTGCTCTATCCACTGCACCACCTAGCTGCCCCTGTGCTAAGAGCTTTTTGCAAATACTATTTCATTTGATCCTCACAACAACCCTTTGAAGTTGATTCTAAGTCCAGAGCTTAGAATGGTGCCTGGTACATAGTAGGTGTTTAATAATGCTTCTTTATTGATTTAATTGACTAATTATAATTATATATTTTATATTTACTGGAATCTTTTTGTTTGTTTGTTTTTGTTTTTTGTGGGGCAATGAGGGTTAAGTGACTTGCCCAGGGTCACACAGCTAGTAAGTGTCAAGTGTCTGAGGCCAGATTTGAACTCAGATCCTCTTGAATCCTGGGCCAGTGCTTTATCCACTGTACCACCTAGCTGCCCCCATATATATTACATATAAATATATCATATAATTGCTAGTATGCTTCATTCCTAACCATTCACTTTATATTTCCTTATATATGCCCATAATCCCCTTACCCCCAATCAATATAATGTCTTTGAGAGCAGAGATTTTAAAAATTCTTTGTAACTATATCCCCAGCATCTAGAACAGGACTGAGCACATAGTAGACACCAAATGTTTTTGACTGATTTCTTTCAAGTCTTTATAATTGTCAAAAGTTTTGATTTCTAGATCTACATTTGCCCAAATTAATTTTTGCAGCAATAAAGCACTGGCCAAGTTCAAGGTCAATTACTTTCTTGTCTATATTATTGATACTAATCCAGTGTAGTAAGAGTAAATGACTTGTCCAAGATCACCCAGAGAATAAAAACAGTTGGTGGATGAGGCCAGGAGTCTAAGATAGTTATCAGAGTTTGGTCCTGAAATACAAGCCAAGGCTCATTAACTGAGTTGGATCAAGGTGAATGGAGCAACTACTAGGTTAAAAGCATTCTGGGAACTGGAAGAGAATCTACAGGCCATCTCATCCAATCAATCAATCATCAACCAATCGACCAATGATTATTAAGTGTCTGCTATGGATCAGCCCTATGCTAGCCACTCCTTTTACAGATGAGGAAATTGGAATAGTAACTAGAGAGGACAATCAGGACGGTGGAGTACCTTGAGTTCATGCTGGATGAGGACATTTAACCTGGAGAAAAGAAGACTTTGATGGTGTCCAAGCATGGAAGGCCTGTGGCACGTACCATTTGTTCTGTTTGGGCCCAGATTGATCAGGTAGAAGGATAAGGCCTGTGTTCTGTCCTTGTTGTAAGTCAGGCACTATACTAAGCTCTGGAATACAAAGACAAAAAAGACAGTCCCTGCCTTTAAGAAAGTTGTTCTCTAATGGGAGAAGAAAAGACATAAAGGGGAGGTGGAAGGTGGAGGGATTGGGGAGAGAGGGTGGGGGAGGGGTGAGCTGGAGCCTATGTGTAGATGGTTTGGAGGTGGAGTAGAGGCTGGGGTCCAGGAACAATAAGGTGAAAGATCTTCTATTAGTGTCCCAGGTCCCTGCAGAGTCTAGGGTTCCAGTGGCAGGGAATGAGGATGGTGGAGAGAGCGTGGGTAGCATGAAGCAGAGATAAGTGATGAGAGAGCCAAAGCAAGAGCAATGGATAGAAAGTAAAGGTGTGTGTGGGCTCTATGCCAAGTAGCACTTCCTAACCCTTAGGAAATAGCTGGAACAGTGAATGGAGCACTGGCTCTGGAGTCAGGAAAACTTGAGTTCAAATTCAGCCTTAGATGCTTCCTAGCTGCAGGACCCAGGAAAAGTCATTTAACTTCTGTCTGCCTCAATTTCCTTGACTCTAAAATGGGAGATAATAATAGCATCTACCTCTTGGTGTTGTTGTGAGGATCAAATGAGATAATCATTGGTAAGTGCTTGGTACAGGGTTTGGCACATAGTAAGCACTATTTCAATGATATAAATATTAGCTATTATTATTACTATTGTCCAAAATAGAATGGGCAGATTCAGGAGGCAGTAGCTTCTCCATCATTTGGAAGTCTTCAAGCAAAAGTGGGTGGATTGCACATGTGATAGGTTGTAAAGAAGATACTTATTTGATTAGTAGCCAGTTAGAATGGATGATCTCTGATATGCTGTGATTCTGTAAGACCTATAGAGGGGAAGTGACTTGTACAAGGTCATGGAGCATCTATCCATATCATTATTTGTCTATGCATTTAATAATTACTCCATCCATTTGTTCATTTATTTAGTCATCTATTTATTCATCCATTTGTTCATTGACCTATTCATTAATTCATCTATCCATTCATTTTTTGTTCATTCATTCATCAATTTATCCATCCATCATTTGTGCATTCATTCATCTATTCATTCATTCAACCATCCGTTTGTTCATATACCTATTCATTAATTCATCCATAAATTTTCATTCATTCATCAACTTGTCCATCCATTTGTTCATTCATTCATTCATCTATTCATTCATCCATCCATTTGTTCATTCACCTATTCATTAATTAACCATCCATCCATTTTTGTTCATTCATCAATCTATCCATCCTTCCATTTTTGTTCATTCATCAATCTAGCCATCCATTTGTTGAATCAAGCTGAATTAATTCCATAAACATCTGCATTTTAAATTTGCAGGGAGAACCATTGAAGAGCCAGAAAATTGTCTGATGCTTCCTGTCCTCATTAGATTTCATCCCCACTCTTGGCTGTATGTGCCAAATGCAGTTATCAGCACCCAGTGGGGGTTCCGGGGACTGGAAGCTGGACTGGAGTTCAGCTGTTTAGCATTTCAGCCCTACCCCGGGGCTTCTGTTCTCTGTCCTTTCTTCCTTCTCTCTCCTTTTGTTCTTCTCCTCACCTCAAGGTACAGTTGCATAAAAGGAAGCCTGCTTTTCAGTCACTTACACAAACACTCCAGTAGAGGACCAGTGTTTTCCATTTCTGGTTCTTGCAGTTGTTAAACTCAGATAATTGATCAGCCAGGAAAAAAAAATCTCTCATCACAGATCTACCATCAACATATTTCATTGCAAAGGAGCAGTCCCATGAAGAATGAGGAAAAAACCAAAACAAACTGATCCTTTGATTCAAGGATTCATTGAGTTTTTTTATTTTTTTAGTTTTTATTAAGCAACGTCTCTTTACCAGGCACCATGCTAGGGGTCAGAGACTCAAAGAAAGAATCAACAGACCCCGTCCTCAGGGAGTTTGCCTTTTCTCTGGAAAATGCAATATATCCATAGATATGAAAATACAAAAACTATACAAAGTCAATTCAAAGGGCAGAGAGTATTGATACCTGGGATGTGAGAGGCTGGACAGGAAAGGCTTTATGTAGCAGGTAGTCCCTGAGCTGTGCTTTGAAGGGCTCGAAGGAGATAAAGAAGAGGGCAGGATTATTTTTCTGCAAATGCACAGAGATTGGGTTTGGGGACAGTTGGGGTCAGTTGGATTGTACTGGGGACAGGATACCTGAAGGTTGGTTCTATCTCAACTTTGCAAGGTTACCTAGATGTGTTCACTTTCCCTCTCTGTCAAATGAGCACTGGATGATATAGGATTCTTTGTCCCCAGTGGGGAGAAGATGAGTCATTAAGAACAAGACCATCCATCTGTAGACCCTCCGTGCATAGAGTCTATCAAGGTCTGTGAAAGTGGAGCTGTGCCTTCCCTGCCCTGCCCCCCCCCCCCCCAGGAGAATTTCCCTATTTATTGTCTGAGAGGCTTGGAAGGAGAGGTTAGGGACCAGGCGACCTGGGCACACTCACCAGAAACACTGGGACACTAAGAAATGAAATGACTAGCCCAAAGTCATATAGATTGTAGGATATGTCAGAGGTCTCCCTGCTGATGACCTGCAAAGAAAAGAGACAGTGCTTCCACAACCAGCTCAATGGCCTGTAAGGACAAAATTTAATATAGGGAGTGTTAATTGGGTGGCTTGCCATAATACTGGGGTAAGAAAAGAGATTAACAGCCTCTTTTAAAAACCAAAACAGGGTTTATTAATGGGAACAAATTTAAAACACAAGTAAGGTTAATAGAACTAGGAACAAAGAAAAAGGGAATAGGGGAAGGAAAAAAAAACAATCCGTAACTCAGCACCACCCGGAAATCAGCAGTTTTAAAGAAAACCCGCTGCACAGCGTTCTAGCATCTCGCTCCCTCTCTCATGCCTCCAAAGTGAAACCTCTCCTCCCTACTCTCTCCCAGAAGCCCCCTCTCCCACAGGAAACAGGGCCAACCACACACATACCCACAAGCTAATTGGCTGGCAGCCCTGATTGACAGAACTAACAAGTGACTCTACAAATGCCAGCTCCCCCAGCTTCTGGTCGCCGAAGATCACCTGACCTGTCCTCAGTGGACTTCTAGTCATTATAATTTGGTCAGGCCCATGCAGGCACGTGGGTGTCTGGTGTGAGGCCAGTGTGCATGGGTGCATGCTGGGGCCTCCAATCCCAACCAAAGATGGGGGTCACAGAAACCCCAAATCACAACCAATTCCTTACAGGCCAAACTACTCAATTCATTTCAATATTAATTTATCAGGTACCTCCCACTTTTATGAAAGGCCTTGGGCAGGATTCTGACCAAATAAAAGATCTTGTCCTCAAGGAGCTTACAATCTACTGGGAGGCAAACAGAAGGGCAGCCATGGTATCTTATTGCTTTGGTGTTCAAGAGATCCTTTGGATAGAGTTCTGCTGGGTGCCAAATTCACAAGGACTAAGCCACAGATAATTTTCCAATTAGGACAGAGGAAGTAGCCTAGAAAGATCTCCAGATCACCAGCAAGAGTTATGTCTCCTTGTTGGCATTCATACTGTACTTGGTATTCTGAAGACAAGAAGCAGTAAATAGATAACATGCTATGGAAGATACAGGGCTGCAGAGAACCTGGGTCCAGGGGGCCAGTTTGTAATAAGAACTATGGTAAATCATCATATAGTTGCATTTGACTCTTTGGCTGACATACAAATGCCTCATAAATCAATCCTTCCTTCCTTTCCTCCCTTCCTTCCTTCCTTCCTTCCTTCCTTCCTTCCTTCCTTCCTTCCTTCCTTCCTTCCTTCCTTCCTTCCTTCCCTCTTCTTCCCTCCACCTCCCTCCCTCTCCCTTCCCCTCCTTCTTCCCTTCCTTCCCCCTCCTCCTTCCCTCCTTCCCCCTCTTCCTTCCTCCCCTCTCCTCCCTCCTTCTCTCCCTCCCTTTCTCCTTCCTTCCTTCCTTCCTTCCTTCCTTCCTTCCTTCCTTCCTTCCTTCCTTCCTTCCTTCCTTCCTTCCTTCCTTCCTTCCTTCCTTCCTTCCTTCCTTCCTTCCTTCCTTCCTTCCTTTTCCTTCCTTCCTTCTTTCCTTCCTTCCTCCTTTTCTTCCTTTTTCTAAATTCTAAAATGTGTTCTGTTTTTGACAATATTGGTTTTATGTTCTGAAGTCCCTCCTAACACTGATATTCTGTATTCTAAGGTTCCCTGCAGATTTAACATTTTATATTCTGTGTTCTGAGGTCATTTCCAATTCTAATCTTCTATGGTCTAGTGTCTCTTGCTGTCCTTAATCCTATATCCTATTTCCTAAGGGCTCTCCCAGCTGTGACATTCTAAATTCTATTTTCTAAGGCCCCTTATAGCTTTGACTTTGATTCTAATCAGCTCTGTGAGTTGAGGTGGGGCAGAGACTAAGTGGTCTCTCCAAGGCCCCTCCTAGCTCTGACATTTCATGTTCTAAGATTCCTCTCAGCTCTGACAGTCTGTGTTCTTTGTTCTACAGCCCCTCTCACCTCATCCCATTTTGAGTTCTCTGTTCTAAATACACTCCCAGCTCTGGTACTCCATGTCTGAGTCTCTATCAGTTCTTACATTCTGTGTTCTAAGATCCCATTTTTAGCTCTGACTTTCTACAGTTCTAATTGGTCCTCTGAATCAAGGAGGGGGTTAGACCTAAGTGGTCTTTAAGGTGCCTCCCAACTCTCACTTACCTTGTGCTCTAAACGTTATCCCATTGCTAACATTCTATGATTCTAAAGCTTCCTCCAGCCCCAGCCAAACTATCACAGGACCAAAGCTTTAGGGAAAAAAATAGAATCCTGCCATTCATTCTCTGTGATGAAATACTAAAACATTTCAATTAAAATACAGTTGAGTTAAAGACTTTCTCCCTTCTTTGCCCACCATCTGTCCTCCCATTTCTCCTCCTCTCTCTTTCTTTCCTCCCTTCCCTCCCTCCTCCCCTTTTATCTTCTGTTCTCTCTAATCATGTTTCAGGGAAGAGCAGCTCCCAGAGGGACAATTATGCCCAGCGTGGCACCGGCAAAGCCCAGAGCCCGGCAGCTGCAGCAGCAGCGGATTCAAGTCAAGTGACAGCTGAGAATATGGGAGTTGTATAAATAGAATATTTAATAAGCATATTGGGGATTGGGGATTGATTTGCCCTTGATAGTAGTGACAGAGTAATGGCGAGCCTGGCTCAGAAGGAGTGTGTAAACATTGAAAGGGGGGCAAAAAAAGAATCTCTAATCAATTACCTGGCTATCAAAAAAGGTGCCTGAGAACTTCCCCAGCTGTAATCCAGGAAATAGCTGTCTTGACTGCTCCTGGGAGAGCAGAAGCTCTCATCTAGGATACAGTAGGGGAGTAGATGTTCTTGGAGCTCCTTCTAGATGTTAGGATTCCATGACTCGAATGTTGAACCTAGACTTAGGAGTCCTGGGTTCAAGTCCAGGTGCCAACCCTTAATATTTGTGTGACTACTGGCAAATCGCTTTACCTCCCTGTGCCTCAGTTTCTTCAATTGTAAAATGGGCTTCAGTATGTATGAAGGGGTCCTTTCCACTAACTAGGCTGTCCCCTACTTTGTGAGGATAATAATAATAGACATTTACAAAGCATTGGATGCTGCAGGCATTATTATTATTATTATTTTTGTTTTATTGATGAAGAAACAGAGGTTCAGAGAGGAGAATTGATTTGCCCATCATCACATGACTAGTAAATAGTAGAGAGAGGAATTGAAACCAGAGATTAATCAACAATCACTTATTAAGTACTTACTAGGTGCCAGACAACTGTGATATATGCTGGGCATGCTAAGGTAATAAAATAAACCATGCCTTCTCTCAGAGAGCTTCCATTCTACTGGGGGAGAGAACAAGGACATGTATAAGTACATGCAGAAAAATATCAAGAGAACAAATAAAAATAAATGCAAAGTTCTTCATTACAAGGCTATTTTGGGAGAGAGAGGTAGCAGTTAAGGGGATCAAGAAAGGTTTCTTTAAATGGGTGGTGCAATGGATAGAGTTGGATTCCAGAAGACCTGAATTCAAATTCTGCCTCAAACATTTATTAGCTTGTGTGTGCCCCTAGGCAAGTTGCCCATCCTTAGTATTGTCTCAGTTCCTCATTTATATGATGGGAATCAGAAAAAAATTCACCTCCCAGGGTTGTTGTGAGAATCTAATGAGATAATATCTGTAAAAGGCATAATCTTAGCAAAATTTAAAGTACTATATAAATGCTTGAGTAGAGTCCAGAAGGAAGAGAAGCATTCTATGACCAGGAGGAAGTACATTCCAGAATTGGGGGAAGTCAATTCCCAGCTATGGGAAATGGTATTTCCAGACACCAGGACGCTGTCCACTGTTGTAGCTCCTCCAATGAACTAGCAAAGTGGAGCACATAAAGGACTCTGGGACTAGAAGGTGCTCGGCCAAGAGTGTCTCCAGAGGACCAGGGACAGAGCCCAGGGCTACTTCTCAGCCCCAGCAGGTCCTCTACCTACCTCTTTCCTCTGCTTCCCTCTCCTACTGTACCTCCCCCAGAATACACCTTGGCCTGGGAGATGTTTTCTCTCACTGATCAGCTTGCTTTCTTCCTTCCTTCAGGAGCTCTACAGCTTTGGGTGGGCTCTAGAGGAAGTGAGATGCAAACACCTGCTCCTTCTCCAGGATAAAGAGCCTCCAAGCTCCCATATGGTGAATGTTTCAAAGTGAGGGTATTCTTTGATCCCAGAAAAGACACTTACCCAAATTTGCTCCGAGGGGAATGAAAACCGTGTCAAGGTTGAGTGTTTCCCAGCTCATCAGATGGTTCTTATTGGGTGAGCCAATAGTTAGATGTAACATTTGAGAGCACTGGCATCTGGGCTTCATTGTCACTGGCGAGTCAAGCAGAGGACCAGTAGCTGCACATGGGTATGTGAACTGGCTGGCTTCTGTAGCAGGCTTGCCATGGGACTCACTTTCCTTCGTACCTGGAGAGGACTCCTTCTTCCCCTCTACATCAAAGAGTTCTTCCCTTCCTTCAGGACTTGACTAAGGCATCACCTTTTACATGAAACCTTTTTTTCCTGATCCATGCTAATTGTGGTACCCTCCTTTTCTCCCTAATAGACTGCATCTGCCTCTCCCTTATGAGCCTCTGAGGTCCTTGAGAAAAGAGGTTATTTCATTCTTATTCTGTGACCCCAGCACCTAGGACAGTTCCTGGCAAAGAGTAGGTACTGAATTGATCTTCTTGGTTGACTGAAGATGTGTGAGTCAGTCCTTGACCCTGTAGAATTTCAGTTTTATCTGAAGGAAACATTCACACAGCCAACACAACAGATGTCAACTTTTTTTGGGGGGGAGGGCAGGGCAATGAGGGTTAAGTGACTTGCCCAGGGTCACATAGCTAGTAAGTGTCAAATGTTTGCAGTCTGATTTGAACTCAGGTCCTCCTGAATCCAAGGCCAGTGCTTTATCCATGGTACCGCCTAGCTGCCCATAGGTATGTCAAATTAATGAAAGCATTCTAGAGAGGAGTCGGGAACCTGAACAACTGGGGAGGCCAAATAAGTATTTGGAGAGTAGATTTGAAGGGAACAAGGAGTTTCAGGGGGGTAGAGGCAAGGAAGTGAGACATTCTAGGCATAGGAGACACAGTTTATACCAAGACATAGAGGGAGGAGATGGATTATTATTATGTGCAGGATACTGCAAGTAACTCATCCTCACATGAGACTCTCTGGCATAGTGAATAGTCTGCTGGATTGAGAATCAGGAAGATCTGACTATGTACAAGTCAGTTCACTTTTTTTTTTTGTGGGGCAATGAGGGTTAATTGACTTGCCCAAGGTCACACAGCTAGTAAGTGTCAAGTTTCTGAGGCCGGATTTGAACTCAGGCCCTCCTGAATCCAGGGCAAGTGCTTTATCCACTGTGCCACCTAGCTGCCCCCATCAGTTTGCCTTTGTGAGCCTCAGTTTCTTCATCTGTAAGATAAAAATAATACTTTTAATAGTAACTGGAATTTATATACATATATATGTGTCTTTACATACATTATCCCATTTGATCTTCACAACAATGCTGGGAAGTTGGGGGCGGCTAGGTGGCGCAGTGGATAAAGCACCGGCCCTGGATTCAGAAGTACCTGAGTTCAAATCCGGCCTCAGACACTTGACACTTACTAGCTGTGTGACCCTGGGCAAGTCACTTAACCCCCATTGCCCCTAAAAAAAAAAACAATGCTGGGAAGTAGGTGTTATTACTAACCCCATTTTACAAACAAGGAGGCTAAGGCAGACAGAGGTCAAATAATTTGCCCAAAGTGGCATAGGTAGTGTCCAAAACCTGATTTGAACTGAAGGTTTTTTGACTCCAAGTTCTACACCCTAACCATTGTATATGCGATGCAATGTTGTGTCGAGGCTCAAATGAAATTAAGGATGTAAATGTCATGGTGTCCTAGAAATGTCACTTATTATGAAGGTGTATTTATAGTTATATGTGTTTATACTTATGTGCTAGGTTGCCACAGCTGAAAGAGACACTAGAGATTATCAAGTCAGATCTCTTCAACTTGAGGAAGAAACTAAAGCAGAGAAAGGGAAGTGACTTGCCTAAGGTCACAGAGGGTTCTTCTCCCATCTCTCTTATTCTTATTCAAATAAGCCTCACATGAGTGCACTGCAATTGCATCTTGTTTAATCTTTGATTTTCTAGGACCCAGCAGAGAATTCCTAAATAGAAGGAACTTAACAAATGCTTCTTGAAATGAATAAAAAATAAAGGTTATGGGACTTGAGGGAGGATAGAAGGGGAAGTATGCTGTATTTTCCCCACCAATGCATGTATCCATTTAGTGGAATGTGGCTAAGTTGATGGGGTGGAGCACATGATGGATTGTAATGTCTTTTAAAAGTTGGCAGAAAAGTTCTCCAAAAGACAGCTTGGTAGTGAAGGGGAAAGAGGACTGATGTCAGTGGAACAAAGATGCAGAAATTCAAGCTTGTGTTTCAGCCCACACTTCACAATCCAGGACCATACTGGGCCACTTGGCAGCTTCCAATTCATATTATGCATCCCTTCATGAAGATAAAAATACCAACCACAGAATCTAGTTCAGTCCATTTTCTGAAACAACTTTCTCCTCTACAGATTCTTCGCAGGATGGTCCAGCAGCCTCTGCTTGCTCAGATACCCTTGGGTGGGAGGAATCCTGTCCCCCTTCCCCTGTTCAGATATTCCAGTCTGTTTGGACAGTGCATGTTATTTGGCAATTCTTGCTTCTACCAAATAAATGTCTAACTCTATCTCTGTGAAGAGAAATAGATTTCAGTTAGAATGGGAGAGACAAGCTTGTACCTTGAGTGGGAAGATTTTTGTTTTGGACACATTTGTTTGGTGTTGTGGGCCAAGGGAGAAGCCTTGGGATGGCCTTGCAAACTTGTAGGCACCCCTACATTACCTATTTCTTTACAGTGGCTTTGTCTTTGCCAACATAGAGGGCGACACACCTTTATAAGGTTTACCTTTACAAACCTTAAAGCAATCTACAGATGCTATCTAGTGTACAGTCTTTCCTTAGACATGGTTTCTTCGTGTTTTCATTCACTAAACTCATTCGAATTGCAATGAGAACCAGGAAATGGAAATGTTTTTTCATCTCTCATGAGCTCCTCAGAAGAGGAGACAACAGAACATTTTAGTTCCAGTCCATTAGGGCTCATTAGTGCTTTAATGAAGATTTGTGTTGTTTCTGGAAATAGTATTGTGCTCGCCTTCCATTTCCCTCTACCATTCAAAAGAGTGTCCAGGCTTCTGTTAATCCTTGGCCAGCAGCAACTCCTTGCAACAAAAAGACAGGCAGGGCATATTTGAGCCATCTCAGAAGAAGGAGGTTTGGTGTTTTGGACCGAGAGTCAGGGACATGGGCTTAGGGTTCCATTCTGCTATAGACCAGCACTGACTGTGAGGCTATAAGAGGTCATGGGATAGATCAAGACTGGGAGAGTTAGAGGTCATCTGAGCAGCCTCCTTCATATTCCTGCTGAGGAAACAGAGACCCAGAGAGATCAATTAAGAAGCATTTAAAGTGCAAATTATGTCCTGGATACTGTGCTAAACACTGGGAGTACAAAGAAAGGCAAAACCACAAATCCTACCCTTGAGAAACTCACATTCTAAAGAGGAGAGGGCATGCAAACAGCTATATACATACAATATCTATCTATCTATCTATCTATCTATCTATCTATCTATCTATCTATCTATCTATCTATCTGTGTATGTATGTATGTCTCTGTTTATCTGTCTGTCTATCTATCTTTCTGTCTGTCTATGTATGTATATATGTATGTACATATGTATGCAATGTATGTATGTATGTATCAATCTATGGTGAATTAGAGATAATCTCAGATGAAGAAATTGAGGTTAGAGGTTTAGTGACTTACCTAAGGTCACACAACTAGTTGGTGTCTAAGGTGGGATTTTAGGTCACTGCTTTCCTGACTCCAATTTCAATGCTCTAGCCATGGCTTCATCCTGCCTCTAGGTGGCTTGATTTTAAGGTGGAGCACTGGATAATAATATATCATTTAGTTTCCTAGGGTTGAGCAAAATGAAGATAATCTCAGAATTCAATTCAATCCCTTCATTTTACAGATAAATTGAGAATCAGATAATAGCTTTGTCTAAGGTCCTGCAGTGCTTGGCATGTAGCAAGTACTTAAATTCTTGTTGATTGACTGATTGAATTGAATCAGACTAAATAGAATTGAATTGAATGAATTCGCAGTTTTGACCAGGTTTTGTACTACTCACATCAAATGAGGTGTTCACAGAATTGTCAGCTGAAAATTTGGGTCCAGCCATCCAGGAAATGGAACTCATCCTATGCACCAGAAAAACCCAGTAAGCAACATTTGTGAAAGGTGGTTCAGTAGTTGATGACATTTTGGGGGAGGGAAGCAGCACATTTATATTCCTATGGGAATAAGGGAAATAGCTGTTCCCAGCCCTCAGTGGCCTCATGTAGATGTCTGGCTTTCTCTGTTCACTGCATATGAGATTAGAATTTGTCCCATTACTGAAAGAAAATTGATTTGGATAAACATGGCTTCCTTTGACACATGACTTTAGGTTCTATGAAATGGTTGCTGGGTAACCCAAGGTCACCATCCTTTCTATTTAGAGACCAAATCCATTAAGGTCAAGAATGAAGGCATAGCTTAGTGGAAAGAACACTTCAGGTTTAGAGCCAGACGATACATGGGTTTGAAACTTGATTATTATGATTGCCTTTGTGAATCTGAGCAAGTCACTACTATTTTCTAGAGTTCAGCTCCACACCTTCCACTGAAAATGAGGGAAATAGAATTAGATAATTCCTAAGGTCCCTTATAGCTCCCAAACCTATAAGCTATTGAATCCAACTTTGATGCTGTTTCTCAACCTGGATTCTGTGAACTTAAAAATATATTTTGCTAGGCATGTCAATGTAATTTATTTCCTTGGTTATCTTGTGTTTTTTATTTTAGGCATTTAAGAACACTGTCTGAGAAGTAGTCCATTGGCTTCACCAGACTGACTGCCAAAGAGATCCAGGACACCCCAAAGGCTAATGACTCCAATACCATGCATTTATCTAGCTTTTCTCACTGTTCTTCATGCACTTCACATTCAATCATGGGGGATCCAATGGGGAGATAGAGGACATGGGACATGATCTGAGAAGAGGAAAAACATCAACTAGGGATATGAGTAATAGTTTCTTATATGAGAGGACACATGAGCTAAGCCTTTAAGGAAGCTAGGGATTCTGGGAGGTGGAGGGAGTGGGGAAGGCATTCTAGTCTCAACAAGAACAAAAACAATGGGATGGGACATAGAATAAAAAGTTCATGGAACTGCTAGGAGGTCAGTTTGACTTAAAGATATTCAATGAACATTGATTAAACCCCATTAAGGGAGTGGTAATGAGTTTGTTTTCCTTGGTGAGGAGGAGAAAGAGATTCTTCTTTTCTCCAAGTCAGCTATGATGCTAGTAGTGGAGCCCCTGGAGGAGTGGGAGGCATGGCATCTATCTGGGAGCAGACATGCACTCCAGAGAGACATAGATAGAGAGGGGCAGTCACTCAAAGGGTAAAGTAGCTTCCTGGAAAGGACCCTCTGGCAGAAGATTCTGGGAGCCCCACTGAGCAATATGCTGAGAGGAGATCCTGGGTTTGTAGAAACTTGGTTGCCACAGGAAAGATATGGTACTTTGTGGACTGGCAGTTGTAAATTGTTAGTTGGCCCTGCCACATGTATTGCCTGTGTGTCTCACTACTATGACATTCAAAGCCCTGCCTCACATCTCTCTCTACTTCAATCTGTCCTTCGTCACTTTGAACATGAACATGACTCTCTCCTGTTCAGTATCCTGCTGTGGCTCCTTATTACCTCCAGGATCAAATGAGAAGCTTGGCGATTAAAGTTCTTCCTCATCCATCCCCTCCATACTTTCCCAGTCTTCTTCCTTCCTCCATGACACCCATGGGCCTACTATGCCAGCCCTTTGCTGTTCCTCACACAACAGACTTCATCTCACGACTCAGTAGCTTTGTCCAACTTGTCCCTCCTGCCTTGGAGACCCCCCTCTTAACCTCTGACTCTGAGAATTCTTAGCTCCCTTCGAGGTCATATCAAATAGCATCTGTTACCTGAAGTCTTTTCTGATCCCCCAGTGGTTCAGAATCCAACCCCCTAGGCATTTTACTTGGGTTCCATTTTGTTCAGAAGATAACATACCTTGTAACATGCTTTGCAAACTCTAAAATCCTGTATGCATGCTGGTTATTACTAATGTGTCTGGGAACATGTGTTTCTCCCCTCCCCCGTCTAGGGCAGCAGATGGTTTGGGTTTTGTCTTTGTCTCTCTAGAACCTGGCACTTGCAAGTAGGGGATAAAGCAGAAGATTTGAAGTGAGGAAAACCTGGATTCAAATCTTGCTTCAGACACTAGCTGGGTGCTACAAGCAAGGGAACCTTCATCTAAAATCAGAGGACCCTGGGACTAAGGCCCACCTGTGATGCTGACTGCTGGTGACTGCTCGTAGTCCAACCCCCGTAGCCTCCAGGATCTGCCATTTCCTCATCTGAGACATGATCGGTCTGGCCAAGATTCACTTATTCATTTCTTCTTATGGGGGCAAAGAGTAATTTGAGCAGCTGGAGGCAGAGTGGCCAGAATGTTAGACTTGGAGTCAAGAAGATCTTAGTTCAAACCTTCTTTTGGACACTTAGTGGTCTGTGTGACCCTGGACAAGTCCTTCAGCCCCTCAGCCTCTGTTTCCTTATCTATAAAGTGTATGGAGTTTGGGAGGGGCAGTGTAATAATAGCACCTACCACATAGGGTTCCTGAGACTCAGGACCAAATGAAATCATATATGCAAAGCCCTTTAATCCTAAAAAATCTATGTAGGTGTTGTCGTTGTCGTTGTCGTTGTCGTTGTTGCTGTGGAAAGGCTCCCCCTCATGGCTGGAAGGCCTCTGTCTTTCCCTGGCCTCCCCTTGCTCTCTGACCACAGGCCTTGAGCCTCCCCAAAGCTCTTCATTTCCTATTCTGTGAAAGGAAGTTGAATTGGACAGGAGGGAGTGTGACCCAGGGCTAAACGGCGAGGTCTCAGCTGTGACGACAGGCAGCATCCTGCTGAGTGAGCTGGGCTTCACACAGTCATCTCCCTGGGGAGAGACATTCCTTCCCAGCCCATTCTGACACCCCACCCAGCTCCCTCTTCCCCCACCTCGCCCCCGCTCCCCAAGGCCTCTTCCTGGAAAGGACTGGAGCTGGCTCAGCAATGTCCTGTCAATTGAGAGGGATCTTCACTTCCCCGATAGATATCCCATCTTGAAGTATTCAAAGAACTGGGGTTTAGCCATCCCCAGAGTCACAGACAGTGCAAGGCAAAGTCTGGCCAACTTGGAAGAGAAGAACACACACACACACACACACACACACACACACACACACACACGGAGGAAGCTGACTTGGGAGGGTTCTTCCAACCCTATCCAGCCTGTGCCTCAGAAAGCCTTCCCTGCTAGGCTCTGACACCTTAACAGTAAGGGCCGGATGGCCCTGGTGGTGAGTGTGATCCCAGTTCCCCCTCCCTGTTTGTCCCCATAGTTTGTCTTCAACACTGCCTGTGGAATCCTTGAGGTGTGACACCCCCCACCCCCACTCCTTTTCCTTTAGCAAGGGCTGGCCACAGACTTTCCTCCCAATGCCTCCCAGCAGCCCCAGTTATGTTTGGGCAACTAAGGGGAGCCCACACACCCAGAGCCCAGGCCCCACCTGCCCATCTCCCCATCTCTGGGACTTTAAAGAAAATCTTGAAATTTTAAGTTATTTACATTGACTCAACATCTCCATTGGCTCTGCTCCAAGGGTTTCCTATAGAATTTTTTGGTTAGTGTTCAGGAAAGTGTGAGTCCCTAGGAAATGAGAGTCACTTGTCTTGGTTGGTTGAGAATGACCTTGGGTGGGTAGTGTGGCTTCTAGAGAGACAACCTAGGAGTGTCAGGAAAAACCTGGTTCTGAATTGCTTTTTCTTCATTTTCTAGTTATGGGACCTTGGGTGAATCCCTTCTTCTCTGGGCCTCAGTTTCCCATAGCTATAAAGAAGGGCTTATAGAGCTCACATTTACATAGCCCTTTGAGGTTTATGAAGAACTGAACATAAAAAGATCTGGAGTTATCATGCCATTTTACAGAGAGTAGAACCAATCCTCAGGAAGAGGGTAAATGATTTGCCAAGGGTCACATAGTTTGTAAATGATTGAGACTGGATTTGAATTCAGGTCTCCTGACTCCAACCACAATGCTTCATCCACCATACCATTTAATTGAGTTTAGTTCAGTTCAATTACTTGGCAGGCATTTATCCAAGACCTACTATGGTTAGGAAGGAAATAAACATTTGTTGAGCACCTGCTCTGTTCCAGACATTGTGCCAAGTGCTTTACAATTATCTTCTCATTTGATTCTCACACGAACTCAATGAGGTCAGTTCCATTATTATTCCCATTGTCTACTTGGGGAAACTGAGGCAAAAAGAAGTAAAATGACTTGCTTGGAGTAACTTGCCCACTTTGTCTGAGACTAGATTTGAATTCAGATCTTCCTGACTCTGGGCTCAGCACTCTATCCACTGTGCCACCTACCAAGCAAAAATAAAATGGTTCCTGTATTTTAGGATCTCACTATGAACCAGAAAGCATTTATTAGGCCTCTTTGGGTGCCAGGCATTTTGATAGGCACTGAAGGTACAAATACAAAGGCTAGACTTTCCATCAGGGTGTGGGGATGGCAGCACGAAGAGCTTGTGATGGGGCATGTAGCCCATGGTGAAACTGCCCATCAGAGAGAGCCAGAGACTCCCCCAGGGCTATGCGCCTCACAAGTCACAGGGCTTAGACTCACATTCTGGTCTGATGACTCACAGTCCAGTGCCCCATTAGCAATATTCTGGCTTCCCTTCTTCCCTAACTCCCTGCCAGCAGGGTGGGCTGAATGAGCTCCCTAAAGAACTAGAGCAAAAGATTCCAGTTGTAACTGATTCCAGCATGGGGGTTGGAACATAGCAGCGGGGAGGGCAGCAGATCCGAGGCTATCTGGGCTGGAAAGGACCTTTGAACAACATGAAACATTGACTGTCAACACTGTGAGGAGCCTTGGGACAAAGAACATAGACCATCAGATCTGGGAAGGACCTTAAGCCAGAGTAACTTAAACTCAAGTTGTTATTATTTTTTTCTTGAGGCATCCACACCACAATCTACATAGCAAGAGTTCATCTGACCTTTGCTTAGAGACCTCCAAGGAGGAAGAGTCTACTTCTTCTTGAGGCAACCCATTATGCTTTTCAATCGTTTTAATTGTTATAATATTTTTAGAAAATAGTTTGAAAATATGTTAAAAACAATAATGACACACTGTTAATGCAGCTGTGAATCTATCCAGATGTTTTGGAGCCAAACCCCAAAGTTACTAAATTGTGCATACTCTTTGACCAAGTTACATCATTACTACAACCACAGCCCAAAGAGATCAAAGAAAGAGGTAAAGGACCTACATGTACAAAAATATTTATAGCAGTGCTTTTCATAGTAGCTAAAAATTGCAAACCAAGGGAGCTCTCCTCTTGTGGGGGAATGGCCAAACAAATTAGTGTATAGGAATACAATGATGAAATGGACAGTTTCAGAGGGAACTGGGAAGACCTTTGTGAACTGATGCAGAGTGAAGTGACAGAACCAGGAGAATTGTTATGAAGATAATATCGTAGAGAAAAACAACTTTGAAATACTTTAGGGTGGTGATCAGTGACATCATAAACTATGAGTCCAGAGCACCGAAGATGAAACTTGATACTGCCTTTCTGCCAGAGAGGTGAGGAACTTTAGAATGCAGAGAACACGCAGTTTTTGAAATGGCCAACATAAGAATTTGTTTTACTGGACTGATGTTTATGATGAAAGTCCCTTCCTTCCTTCCTTCCTTCCTTCCTTCCTTCCTTCCTTCCTTCCTTCCTTCCTTCCTTCCTTCCTTCCTTCCTTCCTTCCTTCCTTCCTTCCTTCTTTCCTTCCTTCCTTCCTTCCTTTCATCTCCCTCCCCCACTTTTATAAAGACTTATTTAGGATAAATATCCCTAGTATATTTATTTAATGCTTTCATGGAATGGCTTCTGGTCCCCTGACCATCCTAGTCACTTTCCTTTGTATGTTCACCAACTCATCAATAACCCTCCTAATACAGAACTGAATATAGTCAGTTAGATGTGACTTAACCATGGGACAGGACAGTGGAAAGATCCTCTGTCTCTCTGTCTCTGTCTCTATTCCTGTCTCTGTCTCTATCTGGCTCTGCCTCTCTGCCTCTCTGTATTTGTCTCTCTCTGTCTATGTCTCTCATTATGAACTAAACTTCAGTTAATGTAAGTCTACTGCATCTCTCCAATAAGATTCACTTCCAGCCAATCATCACTCAGTGTTCTCAACCAGTGGTAGAAAATCTTGGTGATGAGGTGACCAACTTGTAGGTCACTTATATTTTACACTTAATAAAATCCCAGATTTGAGAAAACTGGAGCAAAAGAAGTGTGGTGTATATGAAAGAGGACCGGATTTGGAGTTTGGGGGCCCTGCAATCTAATCCTGGCTCTGCTGATCTGGGAGAGTTGCTTCTCTTCAGGACTCAGTTTCCAAATCTATAAAAGGAAGGTGTTTGATTAAGTGACCCTCAAAGCCCCTTTCACCCCATAATATATAATCCCATAATCCCATAAACTAATCCTGGAACAGATTACAATGACAACAGGGGATTCGTGTGATTTCAAAATTGCATAAACACAAAGGTAACTCAGAAATGGGACAATTTTTCTCCAAAGAGATGGCTAAACAGAGAAGTGCTCCTGTTGATATTGTTGGAATCCAGAAACATGTTGGAAGCCAGCAATTTCAGAGTTAAATTTTGATTTCCAAAGAACCCACACATATTTAATTCTACTTAGTAGAAGCCATAGCTCTTCTAGACAAAGGCATGAACACTAACTTCTGGAAGAACCATTTAAGCCCATCATGAAATCCTTGTTATTCCTTGAGTTGGAACAATATGAAAATAATGACAAATGCAGATCCTTCTTTTGGGGAACACTTTCTTCTTTGGTTTAGTTTTAAGCACAGCTCCTTCTAAGTGGAAGAAAATGGAATCTATCATCTATCCCAGTGTCTTGCATATCCTGGATATTCAATAAATTAAAAAGTCAAATTTATTGGAATTTAAATGGATGATCACCTCTCTGAGCCTCAGTTTCCTTATTTGTAAAATAGGAATACAATGTGTACTAAGTATCCAAAAATGGGAGTAGTGATAACAATAATAGCTAGCATTTATATAACACCTACTTACATGCCAGGCACTTTGCTAAATGATTTGCAAATATCATCTCATTGGATCCTCCCAACAATTCTGGGAGGTGGGTGCTATTATGATTTCCATTTTATTGTTGAGGAAACTGAGGCAAACAGAGGTTAAGATTTGCCCAAGGTCACACAACTAGTAGGTGCCTGAGGCTAGATTTGAATTCAAGTTTTCCTGATTCCAGGTCTAACTCTCTAGTTATTGTACTACCTTAAGGACTTTTGTGAGGGAAGCACTTTGGGAAGGGATTTCTTTATAGCTTTCGAAGGTTAGTAAGAGCCAGGAATTGCTATGGTAACTCAAAAAGCTGCTGTGATATTGAGTTACATCAGTTGCCAGGACTAGGGAGGTGACAGCACTCTTATTCTGTATTCTGGGCAGACAGCATCCTGAATATTAGTCTTAGTTCTGGGAGTTGTAATTTGGGAAGGACCTTGATCAGTTGGAGAGAATCCAGAGGACCAAGACTAAGATTTTGAAGGGACTTAAGATTATACCATAAGAGTATCTATGGAAGGAACTGGTGATGCTCCTCTTGGAGAAAAGAATACTCAAGGGGAATGTCCTAGTTAGCTTCTGTTATTTGAAGAGTTATTGCTTGGAATATGCATTTTCTTCCAGAAGGCAGAACTAGGAACAATGGGTGAACATTGTGGAGAGGCAAATTTAGATTTGATATCAAGGTAATGGCTTTTCCAAGCATTGCAGTATCTGAAAATAGACTAGGTGACCTTGAGCGGTGCTGGACCATTTATTTCTAGAAGGTCTTTAAGTTAAATTTGGATGGCTACTTCTCAGGTATGTGGTGGAGGGGATGAGAGACTTGATTAGATGCCCCCTTAAGGTCCCTTCCAATGCTGAAGGTCAGAGAAATTATAGGAGGACATGTTAATATGAGCTATTTTGAAAACCTTGTTCTTGGATCAGATAACCAAAATTCTTCTCTTAAAAATTCCAAGGCACTTGGCCATGTCTTCTGACAACAGACAATCAGGCAACCAGCAGGCCCATCCTTGAAGACCTTCCAGCTTGGTAGAACCTGCCAGATCTTGAGCTTCCTGGGACTAGTCTTCAAGCCGATTCAACAAATGTTTCTTAAATGCTTGTTCAGTGCAAGGCACTGTGGGATACAGTCCAGACAAAAGTGGAATCAATGCCTCTTCTCAAAGACCTTACATTCTGAGGTGGGGAGGGGAGAGGGAGGGTATACAACATGGCCACGGCCAAGGAAATTATGTATGTAGAGGAAGCAAATGCAAAATGACTTCTTTCGGGAGTACGGGAGATGACTAACGCCTCTGGGAATCAGGAAAGGTCTCATGTAGAAGGCAGTACCTCAGTGGTGCTTTGAAGGAGGTTATAGGTGCTCTAGGGAAGGGGAGAGGAGCAAGTGCACTCTAGAAATGAACACCCACTTGGGGAAAGCCATAGAGGAAGGGAACATGGAATACTTTGTCCAGGGAATAGCCAGTGAGTAGACCAGTTGGGCTGGAAGAGAGAACTCAGGTTAAAGAAGAATTCAAAATGAGATGGGAGAGGTAGGTGATGGAAGGCTTCCCATGACATCCCAAACATTTACTTTGCTCTTAGAGACTTCTCTATAAATTAGTGGATGGTCTTTGACAGTTGTTAGGGGTTGAGTGCTGGGCTTGGAGTCAAGAAGACCTGAGTTCAAATTTGACCTCAGCCTCTTATTAGCTATGTGAGCCTGGGCAAGTCACTTCACCTGCATCTGCCTCAGTTTCCTCATCTCTCAAATGGTGATAACAGCAGCTATGTCATAGGGTTGTTGTGAGCCTCAAATAAGATAATATTTTCAAGGTGCCTAGCACAGTGCCTGGTATGTAGCAAGCACTATATAAATGTTAGCTGTTATTATTATCATTCAGTGGACAGCCTGGTGTTAAGCTGATCTGTGAATGACATCCATCTTCATGCTTCCTGAAGACTTTCCACCATGGCAGAGCCTGCTGGAGCTTGCCTCCTCCTGGCCTAACTAACCAAGGTCCCTCTGCCAGGATGACACATCAGAGGAGTGTGTTTATGGAGGACATGAATAAGAGGCCAGAGCCACCCCCTCCCTATCTCTCTCTTCCCCTTAGAGTCATTTGGGGTCTCAACAAACTTTCCCTTGGATGTCTAAGAGGGGCTGAAGACCTCTCTGCCCTCTCCCTCCCCAGAGGCAACTATGGCAGCTGTTTGCACATGCCAACCAGGCCATGGACTTGTCTATGTGAGCCTAAGCCTGAGTCTTCCAGGAGCACAGGGGCTGACCAGGGATCCTGAGACATATACTGTTCTGGTCCTGGAACCTACCTTATGAGCTGAGCATGCTCAGAGTCATTGAGAGGAGCAGGCACTGTTTGCTGCCTGGAATAATCCAGGGAGAAGGGGACATTGAGGCACAGACAGTCTCAGCAAGTTGGCCATGGTTGTGGAGCTGGGAGTTATGTGAGACAAGGACTGACCTTAGTTCATCTTGACTCCACATGGAGCATTTCATCTACTACAGTTCCATGAAGCCCCACTCCCTGCATCTTTCTCCTCTACCCTCCTTTCCTCTCTCCTCCCCTCTCTCTTTCGCTCTTTCTCATCTTTCTCTTTATGTATTTCTTTCCTCTCTCTGTCTCTTTTTCTCTCCCCTTTCTCTGTGTGTACAGACACATATACAATATGCATACCCATAAATTCACACGCACATATAAATATATGTACACACATATTTATATATGTTTATACACATGAACATATATTTATGTATGAGTGTGCAAACAGTGCAGTGTAGTGGACAGAGAGCTGGTGTTGGGGGCAGAAAGACCCGGATTAATGTACTAGATCTAACTGACACGTGCAGGCCGTGTGATCCCCATAAGTCACCTAACTTCTAGTTATCACAGGGTGTTCTCCGAGACTATCAGCTGCAGAGGTGCTGACCTGCATTGATAGAGGGAGCTTCCTTGCTCAGGGAGTTCCTGTGCCAGTCAAATCTAATCCCAATCTCTTACATATGGTTTTGTTGTTGCACAAATTGCAAGAGTTTGAGGAGTGAATGAGAAGAAAGGAAGGAAACAAACATTTATTAAGCACTTGCTGTGTGCTAGCCCATTACAAATATGACCTCATTTGGTCCTCACAAAACTGTGGTAGGTAGGTCCTATTATTATCCTTGATTTACAGCTGAGGAAACTGAGGCAAACAGAGGTTAAGTGACTAATCCAGGGTCACACAACTAGTAAATGTCTGGGACTGGATTTGAACTCAAGTCTTCCTGGCTCTAGGACCAGTGTTCTATCCACTAGGCTACCAACACAGTGAATGTAGGCAGCTTTTTATAGGAATTGTCTGGGAAAGGGAAGAGAGATAGGATGATCTAGTGAGATGGCTGATCTAGTGAAGGCTTTTTAAGGATAGGAAGGCTTTAAGAATGTTTGAAGGCAGTAGGGAAGGAGCCAGTAGAAAGGGCAAGGTCGAAAGGATGTGTGTGTAAGTGTGTGTGTGTGAGAGAGTTTGTGTGTATGTGAGTGTGTGTGTGTGTGTGTGTGTGTAACTGAATATACAATCTTCTGGGAAAGATGGGAGGAGATCAGATTAAGTGCACATGCACAGGGGTTGTCCTTAGCCAGGAGAAGGACCCCCTCTTTGTCCAGAAGAATGGAAGAGAGAGAAGAAATGGTATCCAGCACTTCTGAGATGAGGACAGTAAAAGAAAGAGAGAAATCATATCTCACTTTTCTCAAAATAAGAGGCAAGGTCCATGGTCCGGATATGATTAGCTGGGAGAGGCAGCAGGGCACTCTGGCTAGGGAGCTGTATTTGGAATTGGAAAGACCTGTATTCAAATCCCACCTCACACATTTATTAGCTGTGTGTCCCTGGGCAAACCATGTTACCTTTCTCGGCCTCAGTTTCATTATCTCTAAAATGGAGATAACACTAGCACCTATCTCACATGGTTGTTGTTCAGGTCAGATGACATAAAGTGTGTACAGTTCTTTGCAAACCTTAAAAGGTTATAAAAATGTCAGCTACTCTGGCTGGTGGCAATCTGTTTCTCAAAGGAACACAAACGGAATCTGTTTCAACTTAGATTTTTTCCTTCTCTTTTACAAAATTTATGCTACGATCACAAGTGTTGAAGCCCTTGGAAGTCCAGCTCTGGTTTGGATTCCAACGAGGAATTTTAGGATGACATTTTTGGGGTCTAATACAGACCCCAGGCTCCACTATTGGGATGTTGACTTTTCAGGAGTTACCACATCTGAGGGCACTTCAGACGAAGTCAGCAAGTGGCCACTGATGCTAAGGATGCCCTTGACTACCAAAGAGACCTCTGAGGGATGTGCTGGGCATCTGGGCCGGGGCAAGCTCCTCTACCTGTATGGGCTTTCCTTGACAACTGACTCCCATTCTTGCCTTTAGCCAGGTTCCTTCCATCCAAGGTTTAGTTTTATATGCCCAGATTCCAACATTTAAACACTAACACATAGGAAAAAAAATTCTGGAACATTCCTAGTCTATGTCTCATTCTTTTACAACTGCAGTGACTGACTCTGAAAGAAGGGATCACTGGTATAAGGGAGAAGCTGGGTGCAGGAGACCTACAGCAAAACCCCAGTTCACCCCTGGGGAGTGTGTGTGTGTGTGTGTGTGTGTGTGTGTGTGTGTGTGAGAGCGCGCACACACACATGGTCTGTGTTGGGATAGGGTGTGGTAGGATCTTGGCAACTTCAGTTTTCTGGCCACTGAAATATTGGAACAGAAACCCGACTTCAACCCTTGTTGTTGCAAATGCTTTTAGTGCCAAGGAGCCTGCCTCATTGGGCTGCAGACGCCTTGTGTTATCACAAAGAAAGTCAAGGTCATTGAGCCATGGGGTCAGGAAGGCAGCTATTGCTGCCAAGGGTAGTTAGCCTGGAGGCCCCTGTAAAGACCTCATCTTGTCTTCAGCTTTTGATGCTCCTGACTCCTCTGCCTCCATCAGCTTCCCCTGGACCCCCCTTCCTCCATGGGCTTTTGTGCCATTGGCTCACAGGGTCATGGGTTTAGATGAGGAAGGGAATGGAAATGCCACCTTGTGCAACTGTTTCATTTCATAGGCTCAGAGTTGACTTCCTCAGTCACACAGCTTCTATCTCCAACTTCTCTGTCTGTCTGTCTGTCTCTGTCTCTCTGTGTCTCTGTCTATTCTCTGTCTCTGTCTCTCTGTGTCTCTTTCTCACTGTATGTTTCTGTCTATCTGTCTCTCTTTCTCTCTGTCTCTTTGTCTTTGTCTCTTTCTGTGTCTCTGTCTACTCTCTGTCTCTCTGTGTCTCTTTCTCACTGTGTGTCTCTGTCTCTCTTTTTCTTTCCATGTGTCTCTGTCTCTGTCTCTGTCTTTCTCCCTCTCTCCCTTCCTTAAGGCCTAGGCCATAGAGAGGACCCTAGGCCTTCAGGCAGCTGTTCCTAACCTGGGCTCCACACTGTGTCAGAAGTGCTGAGTGTAATGAGAGGAAGGTGAGCAGAAGCTAGCAGTAAGAGCTTCTCTGGGCAGCAGAACCCACCTCTGGGGTGTGTGGTTAACTGGGCAGCTTCTCTTTCCCTGTTTTTGAGCTCCCCTCTGCTGTGTGTTTCTTTACATCAGACTGTGTTGTAGACTGCCTTAGGTCTTAAATACAAAGCACTATCAAAGGGTGAGGGAGAGATGACTTCTCCAAGGTCAGAGACACTTCTTGAGCTCTTAGGCTGCTGCCCATGTCAGCGGTTATGGTCTCCTGGCAGTCTGAGGTCTTGGGATGCTGACACTGGGAGGGCAGATATGATGTCAATGATATTTGAACCTCCTCTTTTATAATTTTTGGATTTACTAAATCTCATTTCACCTCCGGGCTGTTGAATGGCCAGGGTGACCTTCACTTCCAGAGGAGAGCTGTAGGAAGAAGAATGGTGACGATCATATTTCAGAAAAATGCTGAGATGGGAAAAAAAAAACCCAACAACAACTTAATCTCAAGGCGGATCTTTTTTTTCCCCTTTTAAACATTTCACAAATCTTGAAGCTCCATAGAAATTATAGCTGCTGTTGTTGCTCCTAGTTTCTACACAAAATCTGTGTTGATGAATTTTAATTGACTACAGCAATTACAAATATTTCCCATTATTACGTATATGCAATTTGGAAATCAACTCATCTCTTTTTACATCTCTAAGTTAAAGAACTGGACCATAAAAAGCTTTCTGCTTTGTTGATCTCAGGGAAGAAAAAACATCTCCCTGGAACAGGTTCTTGTTAAAATATTTCCTCCACTTGAACACAGTTTTCCTCTGTTCCACCGTGTCTCAGACGATGTTTTCGATAGTTCAGTGGTGTGTATTTTTCCATCAAGTGGTTTTGAAAGTGGGAGAATCTCCCATTGCCCAATCACCATATGGAAGATATCAAACATTAAGAAGCAAGAAATTAACCTCTGCTTGCAACACTGCTCGTCAGGCAGAATCATCAGGGTTACCTCAGGCCTTCCTTCTTAGATTTGCCAAGTCAGCCCTCTTCTACCAAGCCTGCATAGTGTTTTTTGGGTCAGTGAGTAGGCTATGATGGTTAAAAAGTAGAATAGGACAGTATTTGGGCAAGTGGTTTTTACCAAGGATCTATTTCATCTTTATTTTACATTAAAATTTTTTTTTTAAATCGACTAGTATTTGCTTTTTTTGCTCCTCTCCAATTGGAAAAAAAAATAGAAAAAAAGAAGCTCTTTTTTAAGAAATATGCATAGCTTCTCAAAACAAATCCCCACAGTGGCTGCATTAGAAAGCCTAGGTCTTTTTGTGCTTCTTGAATCTATCGACTCTGTATCAGGAGGGGCAGAGAGGGCTTTATCGTGGGTCCTCTTCGTTATGCTTCGTCGGAGTTTTGATCAAAGTTTTTAAGTCTTTCAAAGCTGTTTATTTTTACAACGAGGCCATTATTGTTTTCTTGAAGATTCAACTAAAAGCTAATTAAAACAAAGGAGCAGGATATGAAATAAATCTACATAAATCATCAGCATTTTTAGTTATTAAAAATTTAATAAAATCTGGGCATATCTAAGCTAGAAGATATCCAGACCATTGAATAACTGAGCTGGAAGGGGATTTAGCATTTACAGTAGCAGAGTGGGGAGCATTCTTAGCATACTTAAGGTCAGAGCTGGTATCAGGCCTTATAACACGGAGCATCAGTGTTGAAGGGACCGTAACATGTGGAATGTCAGGGCTAGAAGAGGACTTAGAACATGTGATATGGATAATCAGAGCTCCCCTACCTTGCTGGGCAGAGGCTGTCTGGTCCAACCTATTTATTTAGAGGGACATTGAGGCTAGAGAACTTGAGTGATCACCCAAGGTCATAAAGGTGTGATGATTAAAACTAAACATGTGGTCACCTTATTCCTGTCCCCAGTGTAGGGAAAACTAGCTAGGGTTTACTTATAAATCAGAAGCTTTAGCAACAAGTCTTTGGGCATTTAGCATTTTTATAGAGTAAAGAGAGAACACATGGAGTTGAGGAAGTTAAGAAACCTATCTACCCTAGAGGAGAGATAACAGTTCAACCTGGCCTGGTTCTTCTCCCAAATCTCCTACCACCACCTCGGAGTTCCATTCACAAAGAGAAAGTTCCTATGCCTTCGAGAGCAGAAGCTCCTTGTGGTCCGGAAGAGAGGTGGTCCCTACACATTGCTCCAAGCTAATTGGCTGGTAGCATTCAAGTCCACTGATTGATATGACTTGAAGGTGGTCTTAAGTTAGTTAACGTCCTTTAGTTAGTTAGGAGTTCCTGTGTGTGTGTGTGTGTGTGTGTGTGTGTGTGTGTGTGTGTGTGTGTGTGTGTGTGTGTAGGGTTCTGAGTCTAGAGCTTCTAAGAACAATGCTTTTGAGGGCCAGGCAGGTGTGGCTTCAATCAAGTCAACTTTAAATAGGTTAATCAGTCAAGTCAATCACTCTCACTTAATTCAATCAATCCAAATCAATCTCCTCCAGGTGGGGCCTTTGGGTGTTGGCAAGTCCCATTATTTTCTCACAAAGGTCATGTCAGAGGAAGGATTTGAACCCAGATCTTCTGCTTAGGTCCTGTATCTTTCTACTTTCTACCACACTGCTTTGTGTATTCCCTCTGCTGATGCATATTTCTGGCCTTAAGGACCCAGAGGATTTCTTGGCATTCTCCTGAAAAAGTCTGGACAACTGATATTCTTTTTTTTTTTTGTGGGGCAATGGGGGTTAAGTGACTTGCCCAGGGTCACACAGCTAGTAAGTGTCAAGTGTCTGAGGCCGGATTTGAACTCAGGTCCTCCTGAATCCAGGGCTGGGGCTTTATCCACTGTGCCACCTAGCTGCCCCCCGACAACTGATATTCTTAATTCACTTGTTTACACTCTGAATAACCATGGATGGTGCTGGAGAAATGATGATCAAATGAAAGAAGGCAGGAGTGATGAAAGGAAGGAGGTCAAGGAGGAAAGAAGGAAGGAGAGAATAAGAGAGGAAAAGAGAGAGGGAAGGAAGGAGGAAGATAAGGAATAAAAAGGAGAGGGAAGGTAAGGAGGGGTGGAGGAGGAGGAAGAGGGAAGGAAGAAAGCAAGGAGAGGGAGAAAGGAAAGATGGAAGGAGGGAGGCAAAGGAAGGAGGGAAGGAGAGGGGAAAGGTATGGAAAAAGGAAAGGAAGAAAGAAAGGAGGAGGGAAAGAAAGGAGGGAGAGGATGTAGAGAGGAAGGAAAGGAAGTAATAAAGAATAAAAGAAGGAAGGAGAGGGAGAGAGTGGGGGAAGAAGGGATGCTAAAGTGAACTAGTGAAGGAAGGAAAGAGGAGGGAAATATCTATAGAATGTTAGAGTTGGAAGTAATCTTAAAAACCATAATGTCCAATCCCTTTATTTCTAAAGATAAGGGAACTGAGACCCCAAGAGGCCAAGGGACTTGGCCAAGATTTAGATTTAAAGCCAGATCTGAAGCTGTGAGAAGTGGGGAGAGCACTGGGCTTAGCACTAGAATTTAAATCTCTGTTTTCTTACTGTATTTGCTTCCTACCTCAAAAAAAATCCCTTCCCTTCTCTGCTTCCATTTCCTCATGTATAAAGGGCAGAGCAGTGGCTCTCGTACCTGTTTCTTGGCTTTCTATCCATGAGTCTGTGATTTTGTAACTCTTTCCCACAACAATACAGCTACCTGGTTTCCATTTAGTAATATCACTCACACACACACACACACACACACACACGCACACACACACACACACACACACCCCAACTGGCCTCTGGTTAATGGCTCAGGAAGCAGGTACCCAGGCTGGTCTAAGCCAGGGCTGGTAGCATTGGACAGAAATATCCTGAGGAATCAGGCACAGAAAGGGTGACTAAAGAGAGAGTAGTGGAAGAAGAGGAAGTAGACCCCGTCCCCCTTTGGGCTTTGAATCTGGCCCATCTTTCCTTCCTGGCTGGTCCTGCTTCCTCAAACAGCTCATCTAGCCATGATGTCAGCCAGAAGAGACAAGACACTAAGTGAAGGAAGCGCCAACTGAATTATTTTCTTAATCCTAATATATGCTGTTGGCGGCTCTTTGGGAGCAATAAGCAGTTGGAGCCGACAAGTATTCTTGTCTCTTAAAATAAAGATTTTATAAACACTCAGGGCATCCCTTCAAAGGCAGGGATCATCCAGCGCTTCTATTTTCAGAGTACTTTTCAAGAGAGGGAATGCAGTGGAGGGGAAAGAAGATTGAACTGGGAATGGGGAGCTGGCCTTTTGAAGTCCCTCTTGGCCATTCTCTTGCTTGGCCTGTGCTCAGTTCCTCCCTCCAAACCTCAGTCCTCTCCTTTATCAATTGCTTGCATAGGACACTATGCATTCGAAGCCCCCTTCCAGTGCTAACCTCCTGCGGTCTGGGTTCTAACATCCTTTGCCAATCCGATGTGCTATGTTTCATGTTCTAACATTCTATGCTTGTAAGGAGGCTTTCTGCTCTTCCGGGCCGTTTGAATTTGTATTGATATATTTTGTTCTTATTGCATCTCCATTTCAAATATATCTCTGCTCTCTCCTACTCAGGAAGTTTTTTCTTGTACCAAAGACTAAAATAGAAAGAGAAAAAAAAACAACAGTTAGGCAAAACCAAAACATGAGCTATGTCTGACACTATACGAAATAATCCATACCCAGTTTCCTGTGTCTGCAAAGAACCAATGAGCCAATCTATCAAAAGACATTGAAGGGTCTACCATGTGCCAGACATTGTGCTAAGTTCTGGGGAAACACAGAGAAACAATGATCAAGAATCTCACAATCTAAGGGAGGTCCATATTTTCTTTGCTTGTGCTGCTCCCCAGACTCACAAAGCCTCCCCCCGACCCTTGGCCACTTCACTGACTCTTGGTTTCTTTCCATCTTTTAGAGTTCATCTCCAATGTTTTCTCCTGATGCCTGCAGCCAGCACTGATGGGCTCTTTGGTATCCACTAGCTCCTCCATTGGCAATTCTCTGGTGCCAACTTGCAGAGGCAGCTGTGGTGTGGGAAATAGACAGCGGTCTTGGAGCCAGGAAGACCTGGATTCCAGTCTTTGCATCCCCACTGTGCCTGGCACATAGTAGGCACTTGATAAATACTTATTGATTTTTTGATGGATTGTAATAAAGGACAGACATGGGGAGTCTAAACATGTCATTCAGATTTGGAAGGGGGAGGATTATTTCCATTGGGAAGATTGGAGAAGACATCATGAATAAGATGGCATTTGAGATAGATGAGATGAGAGAGGAAGCTCTCTAGGGCTTGGGATGAGGCACTCAGTAATAGAACTCAAAACAACATAGGAAGTCATCTATTCCTTCCTCATGTTGATTGAGCTACTCCAGCCAGACCTTTCCTGCACACTGACCTAACTCCCTCTTGTTTTATTGTATGTATACATCTCTCCCCTGACTTTAGATTGCAAGCTCCCAGAATCCAACAGGTTCACAGACTGCTCATATTTGGAGGGAGCTTGGAGGCTAGCAAGTCTGAATTATCTCTGCATGAAAATTTCTACAATCTCTCTGACAAGTGGCCATCCCACTTTTGCTGTTCTTCCAGGGCAGGTTAGTGGCATGGAAAGACAATTACTTTTGGAGTCCCAGGTTCTGGGTTCAACTCCCATCTCTTTCCTTTACTACCTGTGATGTTTTGGCAGGTGAGATAACTTCTATGAACCTCAGTTTCTTCCTCTGCACCATGAGTCTGGACCACCTCTATCCAACTTCATCCTAAAGACCTCCAGTGAGGAGGAAACCACTAGCCTCTGGGGCAGTCGATTCCACTTTTGGAGGACTCTAATGATTTCAAACAAATACATCAACAGCTAGTTATTAAGCACTGTTTATGCACCAGATACTGTGCTAAGTTCAGGGGGTACAAGGAGAAACATACCCTCAGGAAGCTTATATTCTATCAGGAGAGAAGACTCACACAGACATAAGTCTATACAAAATCAATACAAATGGAATTAAGGCCATTTTGTTGAGGAAGCCACTAAGAATTGGATCAGCAAAACTTCATGGTGCAGGTGATGCTTAGGTTGAGCCTAGAAGGCAACAAAAGATTCTAAGAGAAAGAGGTGATGAGGGAGAGTATTCCATCCAGAGGGGACAGCCAGTGCAACATCCCCTGGGGGGAGATGGAGGGTTATGTGTGAGAAGCACAATGGGGCCAATCCATCTAGACTGCAGGGGAGGGGGAGGGGAATAACATAAAACAGTGCTCTAAAGGTAGGTTGGGAAGGGCCTTAAATGCCGAACAGAAGAATTTATTTTTTGATCTCTTGTGCAGCATGGCCTCATCTGTAAAAATGAGCTAGAGAAAGAAATGGCAAACTACTCCAGTTTCTTTGCTAAGAAAACCCCAAATGGGGTCCCAGAGAGTCAGACACAACTGAAATGACTGAACAACAACATGCAATATGGCACCACTAGATTTTAATACATAATGAAGTAACATGGTCAGACCTGGGCATTAGGAAAATCACTTTGGCAATTGAGGAGATGATGGACTGGAGGAGGGAGGGACTTGAGGCTGGGAGACCACCTAGAAGGTATTGTGATAACCCAGGAGAGATGATGAGGACCTGCACTAGGGTGGTGGTCATGTGAATAGAGAGAAGGGATTGTGTAGGAGAAATGTTGTAGGGATCAAAATGGACACAATGAGATTTGGTAACAGATGAGTTATGTGGGATTGGTGAGTCATTTACTTATTCCCAGCTTCCATCCATGGCTCCTGGTTCTGCCATCTGGCCAAGACAAACAAGTTTCACCTCTCTTCCAAAGGCCATCCTCTCAAATACTGCAAGGTTGCTATTATGTCACCCAAATTGCCTCTTTTCCAGGTTTACCATCCGAGGATCTTTCAACTGATCCTTGCAGAGTGCAACCTTGAGACCCTTCTCCATCCTGGTTGCCTTTCTTGGGATGCTCTGTAGCTTATCATGAGATGACCCTATGCAACCATGTTACTCTAGGTTATTAACCTCAGTTTATGGGTAAGGAGATTGAGGCCAGGAGAGCTGGTTAGTCTCTGAGATAGAATTGGAGTTCAGGTGTTAGTGGCTCCAAGTCCAATATTTTATCCATTGGGCCACCTAGCTGTTTATTGAGACAAGAGCTACCCTGGGGGCATTTCTGGAGACAGCATAAGGAGGAGAAGAGGAGAGAGAGGAGGGAACAGGACACACAGTAAGGCAAAGGGCCTTGAGAGCACTGGAGGACTGTCCTGTAGAATCAGGAGTGAAGGCTAGAACTTGCAAAGAACCAGTGTCAGGAAAAGTTTCCTAACAATCACAGCTCCATCCAAATGGAATGAAAGGTAGTGACTTACCCATCACTGGAGGTCTGCAAACAGAGGCTGGAAAGCTGCTTGTTAGAGATGTTGAGGTGGAAATTCCTGCTTCAGGTTGAGCTGTGTCCAGATGCCCTTCCCACTTGAGGCTTCCATGAGTAATCAATCTCTCCTTTTCACCTGCTTCAGCATAAAGAACAAATTCCTCACTCAACTCCCATAAAATGATGGCTAAAGCTGAGACATCTTGGACACTCATTAAGCTGGGGCCAGTGGAAATGGGAAAAAAAGACAAGTTTTAGATTTGCTGGCAGTGAGAAAAGGTCATTATTTATTCTCTCTCCCTTGCCAGATTCATGAAACTTTTACTCCTTGGAATGGGTTTTTGGCACAATCCAGCATCCGGAGGAAACATGTTAGAGATGTCATTTGAAAAATTCTGGGAGTCTGATTCAAACACTGGGTGGAAACAATTTAGGATGGAGTGTCTCAGTTTATTTGGAGAAGTTAAGTGGAACTTGGAAAAACACAGCGTTGGCTAAATTCTGGGGAGATTGAATGACATTCTGCTACAAGAAACCTATCCATGAAGTGGCTTTATGTTCTCCTAGCTAAGTTTAGAATTTAACAAATAGAAGAATGAGAGAGGCAGCAGGCTAGTTGGAGGGCTGAAGGTCTGTTTGTTCATGGGATACATTCCACCCTGGGATTAGAGTAGGTGCTCGGGTACTTCCAGAAGAGATGCCCATGAGACTGCTCTACTCGAGAAGTTTCAATGGCTCCCTGTTGCCTCCAAGACAAAAAACAACCAAACAAAAAACAAAACCCAAACCACTTCTATGTTGAGAATTAAGACCTCTCCTTCCTTTCTTTCTGGGATTTTCACACATAACTCTCCTTCAAGCACCCCTCCCCCCCATTCTAGCCAAATTGAACTATTTGCTGTTCTCCCAGCATAACATTCAATCTCCCACCATTACATCTTCACATGCACTATTCATTCCTAGAATGCTTTCCCCTGAACATTAGACTCTTTGAATTCCCAGCTTTTGTCAAGACTGCTCAAGTGCTACATCTTCCATGAAGCCTTTGTGGAGCTCTCCACTTATCAGGGTCCTCCTTCCCCCTCCTCCCAAATTACTTTGTATTTATTTTCATATTTATTTTGAATTTGTATTTATGTTATATTTTAATTTGTGATGTTACTTTGTATAAGTGAATATAAGCTCTTGGAAGTCAGGGAGATCTTTGTTAATGTTTTTGTATCCCTAGCACCTGGTTCAGTGGTATCCAATAGGCATTGAGCACATGTTTATTGAATGACTGACAATGAATACAAGCCAATTTTCCTAGTTTTTAGGATTAGGCACTAAACAGACCTTATGTCTTCTGACAACTGGGCCCTCAATAGAGTTTGCAGAAGTAGCTGATTATTTAGACTAGTTTTACTACTATAGAGAGGTAGAGTAGCCTAGTGGGCAGAGTGGGCTCAAGAACTGCCCTTTACACACCCTGGCTGTGTGATCCCGGCCAGCTTAGCTCTAAGCCCATAAGTTAGAGAGGAGGTGCTGACCAGCATCATGATAGGGAGTTTCTCCACCTGAGAGTTCTTTAGAAGGATGAAATCACAGGTCGGCTACTACCCTTATCCTTCACTGTTACAGAGACTCTAATTTGACCTTCAGACTCAATGAAGGCATCAGGTCAGCCCCAATCTTGCCTATTTTACAAAGGAAAAAAAATCAAAGCTCAGAGACAGATATCAATTCACCCAAGGCCACACAGAGTGGTTGGGATGCAAGTCTATGGTTTCTATGTCGTGATGCAGGACAATCTTTCCATTCAATGACCTTGCTATGGTCACTTTGTCAATCATAATAACATTAGTTTTCTTGTGCATTTTGCAATGCAACCAATTTTCTTCTTAATACAGGAAGGAACTGGCATTTCTGTAGTGCTTCAAATATTCAAAATAAATTCATGTACAATGTCTGATTTGACTCAGGATGAGCCTTCAAGGTGAGTACTGTATGTATAAGTCCCATTTTACAGAGGTGGAAACTGAGACTCAGAGAGATTAAGTCTCTTTTGTAAACTGGAGCCCAGGTCTTTCTAATTCCTAGTGTCGCACTTTTTCCAAATATATCACACTGCTCATCCTGAGGACAGCTGGATACAGATGACTCGGGCTTAATTTCTATCTCTCTTGATCATTACCTTGTGACTCCCAGCAAGGCATTTCACTTCCTTTCACATGTGAAATGAGAATTTGGAATGAAAAAAATAATCAAATTGAGTTTTAGTTCCAGCTTCATTACTTACTTTCTCTGTGACCTCTGGGAAACATTTTATTTCTCTGGGCCTTAGTTTCCAAATCTTTAAAAGGAGGGATCTGCTCTGGAGGGTATTGAAAAGGCTCTACAGATGACAAAGGTTATGATTTTAGCTGTGAATTCCATGAATGAGAGATGCTAGGCCAGGGATGGAGTGTACCTAATGAGGGTTGGTAAAAATGTGCTTCTCTAGAGTCTTGAAAACTTAACCAGAAGGATAACTGGAAATGGAAGGGAGAAAGACTGTTTATGGACCTCTCTCAAGCTAGGTGCTGGAGAAAGAAGCCACAATATAGGAAAAAGAAGAGCAGGAGGAGAAGGGAGGAGCAAACTCTTTATGGCCACTAATGTAGATGGTGCCGAGAGCTCAGCAACCAACTTGGATTTTAATAGGACATGGATTTTGGAAATGAAGTAACAGAAGACGGATTCAAAAGCATGGTATGGTCCTATAAAAACAGAGCCAGGAGAAATAAAGCTCCCAAGGAGCCAGAGTGGAAGAAGAATGTTAAAGACAACAGTAAAAAATGGTTTCTGCTAATGATTTTGGGGAAAAGAAGAGGATCAATTTCAGACTAAAATTAAAAGGCAGAATTACTCAATTTTTATTTTCCTTCCGATTTCATGGCCAAGAAGAATGATGTTTGGACTGGATAGAATAGAACAAAAGTGAGTAATAGGGACCTGAAACACAAAATAAGTAAGAGAATAATAAGAAAGTCACTTAGCTGACATTTGTGAGTTTAAGTGAACATGTCTGGTGAGTCAGACCACAGGATGGCTGAAAGAATTCCCAATGGTGATGGGCTATCTACTTCTAACAAGCTGTGAAGAAAGAGAGGGGATGGGAGAAGGGCAGATTTTTGTCTCAATTTCAACAAGGGCAAAACAGAAAAGTAGCAAATTATAGGTTAATAAACTTACTGTTGATTCCTGGTAAAATTCTAGAGCTATCATATTATTATTATTATTACAATATTTTGTTTTTTACCAATCACATGTAAAATGAAAATTTAAAATTTTTTTCAAAACTTTGAATTCTGAATTCTCCCCCTGGTTGAGACCATAAGCAATTTGATATAGGTAATACATGTGCAATCATAACAGACAGATTATTAAAGAGATTGGGAATAGTCACAGAGAAGAGACATGATAACAAAGAATTAGTGTGGCTTCATCAAGGTCAAGGCAGGTTAACATCATTTCCATTCTTAGTAGGTCTGATAGACCAGAAGTTCAGGGGGAAGATGTAGATAGATTTTTCCAAGCTTCAGGAGAGCATTTGTTGTGACTTTCAACCTGTTCCTGTTGGCAATGAGAGAATATGGGCTAGAACATAGTAGAAGTAGGTGGATTTGGAACTGACTGAAGGAGTGGGTGAAAAATGATAGTCATCAGTGGCTTAGTGTCAATTTGGGAGAGGGTCTCTATTGCAGTGAGTATGCCAGGGATCCTCTGTGCTATTTAACATTTTTGTCAATTTTTGGCCTGGATAATGGTCTCGATCTTATGTTTATCAAATTTGCACATGACACAAAATACAGAGGGACAGCTAACAAGTTGTATGGTGGACTCAAGATCAAAATATCTATCAGATGGTTAGAGTCAAATCTAGTAATTTGACAGTTAATATGGATAAATATAAAGATTCCTACTTGGGTTCAAATAATCAACCTCAAAAGTACAAGATAGGTGAGGGCTGGTTAGGTATCAGTTGGTGTTAATAAAATCTGTGGATTTTAGTCAACTTTATGCTCAATAGGAATCAACAAAGATGCATGGGGGCCAAAAAGAAGTGCTAATATGACCTTCAACTGCATTAAAGGGGTTCTGGGCTTCAAGAATCCTGACCCCAAAGCCCTACTGTACTCTGTCCTTCTTGGACCTCATCTGGTGGGTTGTGTCCAATTTTGAGCATCACACATTAGGAGGAATGTTGATAAATTGAGTAACCAGGATGGGCCAAAGGAATGAGTGGCTGGAGTTTATGAAGGGGTTTTCTTTGCAGACAGGCCTAAATGTTCTTCCCTCCCCCTCCCCTTCACCCCAAACCCAAAAACAAACCCTGTAAAGGAGCCATAAGCTACAGAATGAATGTTTGCAAAGGTCAACTATAGCTGTTTCTCTGACTGACTTTCACTCCACAATGTCATGAGATCATTGTAATAACCTTGTGAGGTCGGGAAGAAGTTTTACTCTCCCTGTTTTCTAGATGGGAGCATTGAGGCCCAAGAGACCCTGTGCGAGCTAAGGTTAAGCAGCTTAGAAGGGATGGAGCTGAGTCTTGAATCCATCTGATGTCAAGGCCATTGTTCCTCCTCATTACTTCATGTACTTTGGACTCTAATGCTGAGGCCTGAATGAAATTCATAGTCTTTGCAACTACAACTAGATAGGGGCAAACTTACTAGCCCTGGGATGTGGGATTTTTATGATCCTTCATTGGTACAAGTAGGTAGAGAGTCTTTACTTGGGGTAGCTAGTTGGCACAGTGGCTAGGGAGCTGGGCTTGGAGTCAGGAAGACCTGAGTTCAAATCTCCTCTCAGATACTGACTAGTTGTATGACCCTGGGCAAGTCACTTTACCCTGTTTGCCTCATTTTTCGCATATGTGAAATGAGCTGGAGATGGAAATGGCAAATCACTTCAGTTATCTTTGCCAAGAAAACTTGAAATGGGGTCATGGAGTATCAGACATTAACAAAAATGACCAAACAAAAAAACTTTATTTGAAGACTTCCTAGTGACAGATTGTAAGGTCTTAAATTTAGATCTTGAAGACACTATTTCAAACCAATGGCTTCAAATCTATCATGTTAAAGATAAGGAAACTAAGGTACAGAGGAACTGAATGAATTGCCTGAAGGAAAAAAGCTAGTAAATATAGGATCTGAACCCAGATCTTCCTGTATGCAAGGTCAGCAGCCTATCTACTAGGCCATACCACCTCTCATGGTGGGGAGCTCACTACCTATGGAACTCATTCCCCTTTTGTTGGTAAAGTTTTCTTTGTTTCCTCCTTATATTTAGTCTAAATATTCTTTTTTGGAACTTGTAGCCCTGGCTCTGAGTTCTTTCCTTAGGGTCAGGCAGAACTAGGCTAATTCTTTCTCCAGGTGACAGCTCTTAAACTATTTGGGAATTGTGATCACGTTTCCCCCTGATGCTCATAAATGCTTTACCAGATGAAAGATTCCCAAAGCAGCAAATAGTGTGGTTGGGGATAATTGTCCAGATGAAACACAATTTTAATGCAACTTAGGTTCTTTAAAAATAAATTCTGTTTTGATGCTGCCGAGAAACCCAAATGTTCTTAAACTATTACAAAATATATTCTGAGAGAGAGAGAGAGAGAGAGAGAGAGAGAGAGAGAGAGAGAGAGAGAGAGAGAGAGAGAGAGAGGAGGGGAGAGGAGAAGTAGGAGGAGGAGGGAGGGAGGAGAAGGGAGGGAGGGAGGGAGAGACAGAGACAGAGGAAGATGGGAGGAAGAGAGGGAGAGAAAAATAGAAAGAGACACATACAGAGAACCTTAGAGAATTGGAACTGAGAGAGCCTCCTTCTAACTCTATCCTTCTTAAGTTCCCCATTTGTTAAATGAGAGGAGGGCAGTGAGTGGGCTTCACCTTTAGGAAGGCAGCAACAACACTATATAAGATATTTGACCTGAATTTTTTCTTTTTTTGCGGGGCAATGATGGTTAAGTGACTTGCCCAGCGTCACATAGCTAGTAAGTGTCAAGTGTCTGAAGTTGGATTTGAACTCAGGTCCTCCTGAATCCAGGGCCAGTGCTTTATCCACCATGCCACCTAGCTGCCCCAATTTCATTATTTTTCAATGGCCTCTGTTGGTCATCATCTTGTTTCAGGGGCATTTGACTCAGCTGTCTGTATACTCCATCACTATGTATCTTCCTATATTTATCTGAATTGGTCAAAACCTCTTTTCCTTATGGTATAATAATATATCATTATGCTGATGCACTAAGGTTTGTTTATCAATTCCCTAAACATCAGATATGTGGTGTGTTTCCAAATTTTGTAATTATAAAACAATGCAATCAATATTTTTGCATAGATAGGTCTTTTCTTGTTTTCAATA
This sequence comes from Dromiciops gliroides, assembly GCF_019393635.1. NCBI lineage: Eukaryota > Metazoa > Chordata > Mammalia > Microbiotheria > Microbiotheriidae > Dromiciops > Dromiciops gliroides. The sequence goes on from NC_057862.1 coordinate 690,546,283, forward strand.
ATCTCCTTGGGGGCATAAAACTAGTAATGGTTTTGTAGTGATGAATTACAGTGATAAAGGGTGTTGGAAGGCTACATATCATGCATGATTACACATAGGGGAAGAATTTGTAACCAGTCTCTAGAGGCAGAATTTCATACAATCAGTCAGTCAGTGAGCATTTATTAATTGCCTACTCTATGTCAGGCATTGTGCTAAGTGCTGGATATATAAAAAGAAGCAAAATTGGTCCCTGCCCTCAAGGACCTCACAATCCAAAGGGGGAGATAATAAGCAAATAAATATAAATACACAATGTAACGATTGGAATGACGCCACCTGCTGGAGACTTACTGTAGAAAAGCTGCGCCATGAGGCGAAGGTCTTTGAGGGCAAGACCAGGAGTCTTTTCTTTGGTGTTAGGAAGTGACGTTTGCTTGTGGGAGGAAGAAGGAAGAGACTGGCGCTCTGTCTCGGTCTCTTTCCTTTGGACTCTGGTAGAGAGCAGAGCTAGAAATGTGCTCTCCCTTTAATAGATAGATGAATGTAGGCCTTTCTCTCTTTACCAAATTCTTATTCTCCTTAATAAATGCTTAAATGCCTAACTCTTGCTAAAGCTTATAATTTATTGGCGACCACTCATTAGATATTTTAGACAGACTAGCTAGAATTTTAGCCTTTAACAACAAGCAATATACAAGACAAATAGCAAATAATCAAGAAACTGTAGATGAGAAGGAAGAACATTTTAGGCATGGAGGACAGTTAAGAAAAATGCCCAGAGCTAAGAGATGGAGAGTCTTGTTTGTGGAATAGCCATGAGGCCAGTGTCACTGGATAGAAGAGTACTCGTTGGGGAATAAGATATAAGAATAGTGGAAATGTAGGAGGGGGTGGTTATGAGGGGCTTTGCATGCCCAACAGCCCATTGGTATTTGATGCTAGAGGCCATAGGGAGCCACTGGAGGTTGTTGATAGGAGAGTGGACATAATCAGACCTGTACTTTAGGAAGATCACTTTGTCAGCTGAATGGAGGATAGACTGGAGTGGGGAGGGATTTGAGGCAGGAAGAACCCCTGGCAATTATTGCAGTACTCCAGTTGTGAGGGGATAAGATGACTTCTAGGTTGTGAGCCTTGAAGGTAATAGGAAAGTTTGCAGGGGAAAGGGTTTAATGGGAAAGATAATGATTTCAATCTGGGACATGTTGAATTGAAGATTTCTACTGTACATCCTGTTCACGATGTCCAGAAAAGCAGTTGGAGATGTGAGAGCAGAGGTCAGAACAGAGATAGCTTGATTTGCGAATCACCAGACAGAGAAGATAATTATGCTTATGGTTGTTGATGAGATCAGCAAGTGAAGCAGTTTCAATAGAAAAGAAGAGGGCCCAGGACAGAACTCTTTGGGATGCCCATGGTTAGAGGGCTTGGAATGGATGACGGTCCAGTGACTGAGAAGGACTGGTCTGATCAGTAGGGGGAAAGTGAGGAGAGAGGCACTAATTATAGATCATTTTCTCAAGAAGTTTGGCCACAAATGGCAGAAGAGGTGTAGGATGATAGCAGAGATGGATCAAGTGAGGGGCTCTTTGAGCATAGAAGAGACACGGGAGTGTTTGTCGGCTCTAGGTAAGGAGCAGGTATATGGGAAGAGGTTGAAGATAAGTGAGAGAGAACAAAAAGAAAAACAGAAGTGAGAGAATGAGGATGACAGAAGGGGCAATCTCTTGGAGGAGGTGGAATGGAATGGAATCACTTGTGCCAATGTCTACAGGATGAGCCCTGGTTGGGAGGAAGGTCACTTCTTCATGTGAGATAGGGGTGAAGGAAGAGATAGTCGGAGAAGGCATCTGAGTGACAGGAGAGGAAGAAAAGAGGAGAAAAGGGAGGTCAGGATAAATGGCCTTATCTTTTCTGCAAAATATGAGTCAGGGTTCTTAGCTGGGAGGGAAGAGGGAAAGGTAAGCTGTGTGTGGGAAGTTTGGGGAGGGATGAAAAGTTTGGAAGATATGCTATGGAGAGTGAGTCAATGAAAGAGGTTCAGAAAAATTGCCAAGCAGCAGTAACGGTCCAGCTGAGGTTGTACAACAAAAAATTTGTAGTGGGTCCAGTCAAAAGCGTTCTGTGATTTTCTCCACCTTCATTTAGCAGCATGTGTGCAGGAGTGAAAATGGTAGACAACGGGAGTCATCCAAGGTTGAGATGTCACAGGGCACAACTGGAGATACGATAGGGGCTAGGGGCTCAGGAGAAGAAGATGGTATAGAATGGAATTTGCTCACCAAAGAGTCAAGGTGAGGAAAAAGAGGAGAGAATGTTGCCCTGAAGATCTGAGTTCAGGTCCTTGTTCTGATACCAAGTGTCTATGTGACTCTGGATAAGCTGTGTAACCTCTAAGTGCCACAGATATATCTCTAAGAAAAGGTAGGTGCCAACCGTCATTGTCAGAGGGAGTTTACCGAGCCAGGGTTTCCCTGTATCCAGGAAATCATGAGTCCAGTCTCTATGCGTGTGTCTATATACACATACATTTATACACAGATGCACATTCATGTATGCATGTATGTATATGTGTATGTGTAAGTTTTTTCTCCCACCAAAGTAGAAGCTCTTTGAGGGCAAGAATTGTTTATTCCCTATCTCCCATGCCTATCACAGTCTGGGCATATACTAAGTGCTTAACAGATGCTTGTTGATTGATTGCTATCTAGGTCACTCAGGACAAATCCCTGATACTCCCTGAAGTACACTTTCCCTCTGCAAAATAGAGATAAAAGCACTAGTTTCTGGGCTTGAACAATGAACTGGGTCCAGAATCAACAGGAGAAGGCAGGTGGGCTGGATACTTTAGGGAATCAAAGGCAAGACTCAGTGCTTTAAGTGGCTCTGAGTATTTCCATGACACAGCTGCCTCTCTTTGTACCATTCTTCCAGGGATTCTATAGAGCTCTCAATGAGTGGATACCGGTAACTCCAAGGAATTGAAAGCAAAGATTGCCCAAAGGATAATGGGGAGGAACATGGTGGGAGTGAGAAGTCTGCAACTCATTACAAACAAGGAGTGGTGTAAAGAATGGTGTTGGGGAAATATATTAAAGGAAGAGACACTGGGGAGACTCACATAGGACAGGCAGGCAAGGATAGGATGTGATTTGGAAAAAATAGAAGAAACTATGGAATTGGTGAAGTTCTAGCTTTATGAAGGTCTCTATACCAAACTGGTCTCTACCAAACTTCTAACATTAAGAGGGTCAAAGACAAAAATGGATGGGGAAGCTTTGTAAGTATGAAGATGCATGTAATTGGGAATTGTGATTATGATGTTGGGAGATAATCATAGCATCTACTCCCAAGGTTGTTGTGAGGATAAAAAAGTTAATATTTGTAGTGTTTTGGAAAACTTAATATGTTATAGAAATGTTATCATTGTTATTATTGTTATAGTATTGGGAGATAAGAATAGCATCTACTCCCAGGGTCAAAGTTTATTGTGAGGATAAAATGAATTAACATTCAGTGCTTTGGAAATCTTAATTTACAACAAGATGTTGTTGTTGTTGTTGTTATAGTATTGGGAGATAAGAATAGCACCTACTCCCAGGGTCAAAGGTTATTGTGAGGATAAAATGAATTAATATTCAGTGCTTTGGAAATCTTGATATACAACAAGATGTTGTTGTTGTTGTTGTTGTGGTTGTGGTTGTTATAGTACTGGGAGATAATCATAGCAACTACTCCCAGGGTTGTTGTGAAAAGAAAATGGAATAATATTTGTAAAGAGCTTTGGAAACCTTAATACACTATATAAATGCTATTATTATTGTTGTTGTTGTAGATATGTTTGAAATAATAACAATAATAGTAACAATTTTAACATTATCACAAATGATAAGAAGAATTAGAATGAAAAAGTTTCCATACAAACTATGATGTCTCAGGGATTAGACAACACGTCGAAGATCACCACTCATTCAATAGAATGTAAGGTTCTTGAGGACTGTTCTTGAGTATGCTTAGCTTTTAACCTGGCCACTTCCTGTAGTGCCTGGCACATAGCAGGCACTTAAAAATGCTTATTGACTGATTGATCCTCAGTTGCCTGTGTCAGTGAGAGACAGGGATAGCAGGAAGTTGAAAACTCTCTGTAAATTAAAAAACTGAACAAACCCAAACTCAGTGCTATCACCTCCCCAGATTTCACTTGGCCACACCCTCTTTTCACAGACCTTTCTGAGAGCAACTGAACGAGCCAATTCAGCTGCTAAGAGAGTTTCCTCTGCTGATTTCCCTCTCTCGGTTGTGGTGGAGGTGCTAATGAGCAGAGAAATCTCACTCACTGGCAGAAAGCCAGGAGGAAGGGGGGAAAGAGTCGGGCAGAAAGCCTGGCGATCACACAAAATGGATAACCTGCTTTGGAAAGAGCAAGAGCTGACTCTAATGAGGTGGTTACAAAGATGGAAAAGAACATGCAATTGGCTTAAAAATTAGGCTTCATAAGCATTAAGAAAGAAACCTTGGAACATAGGATGTAGAATGTTTGAGCTGAAAAACAAAACCTCCTTCGAATGTACTCAAGACTCCCATATCCTTCAAAATCTTCAACTAGAACCTACCATGCCCTGCTGCACCCATCCTAAAAGCCTTCCTTCCCCCACCCCGTTTTCTAGCCAAATTCTTGGGGCTGGGAGGACCTGGCTGCCCTTGGTGCCCCCATCACCCCATCTCTCACTCACTCAGCCCTTTACGGTTCGCTTCTGGTGTCATCGCTCAGCTGAAATAATTCTTACCATTACCAAGAATCTCTTAATTGTCAATCCTGACATTCTTTTCTTTTCCCAAGTCCTCCTTGCCCTTGAGCTCTGATGCAATTTGACAATGGCCACTCTCATCTCTCCTGGATCCTATATCCTCTTTGAGGCTTCATGATGCTACTCTCTCTTGGTTTTGTTCTGAATTATCTGATGGCTTCTACTGTGAAAGTCTTACCTTGTGACCCCCGATTCAACAAAATCTAGTAACTCTCTGTTACCTCCAGAATCAAATCCTCTGATTGGCTTTTCAACACCTTTGTAACTTGTCTCCTTCCTAACTTTCCCCTCCAACACTCTGTGATCCAGTGGCATTGACCTCTGCTATTCAGTAAACAAAGAACTCCAACTTCTGATTCTAGGCATTTTCCCCGACTATTCCTCATGCCTGGAATTCTCTCCCTCCTCATCTTCACCTACCATTTCCTGGACTTCCTTCAAATCCCAGATAAATTCCTACTTTCTTATTTTTACATGATTGCAAGTGCATAACATATCTGCTTGCTTACTCTCTCAGGGATAGGGGACAGGAAAGAGAGATAGAATTTAGAGCTCAAACTTTAAAAAAACCCCAAACGTTGAAAAAAATTGTTTTAACATGTAATTGGGGAAAGATAAGATATTAAATTTAAGTTTTTAGGAAGCTTTTTCTGATTCCCCATCAACGCTAATGCCTTCTCTCTGAGATCATTCCCAATGGATCCCACATCTATCTTGTTTGTGCTGGTTGTTTGCATGTTGTCTTCCACATTTGACTGTGAATTCCTTGAGAAATGGAATGTTTTTCCCTTTCTTTACCCACAGTTCCTGGCATATAATAGATACTTAATAAATGCTAATTTACTTGATGCCAGCACCATCTTTTTGCATGAAATCTTCTTTTGGTTTTCTCCCTTTCAAACTAACTCATATTTAACTGCTTCCTATTTATTTGCAATAAAGGAATGAATGAAAAAGCACTTATTAAGCATTTACTATGTGGCAAGTACTATGCTACATTTGGTGGTTACAAATATGAAATCAAAGACAGCTGCTGCCCTCAAGCAGCTTACATTCTAATAGGGAAAACAATACAAGTAGGGGAATGGTGGTCCCGTAGGGTTGTTTTCATTTGAAAAGTTAGAAGTATGATGAATGAGGTCCTAGGGGAGAGAATGGTACACATCTGTTGTAGCAACAATGGTAGAGTTGGTTAGATTATTATCCAGGGCATGGGGAGTGGGGAAGGATCTGATATCTGGCCAGAAAAGGGCGATAGGAAACCTTTTAGATGTAATGAGGGACAGAGGTGGCCTAAGGAAATGACATCCAGTGTTGGGTGGGGATCTCTAGTGATGAACTGGTTAAATACTTGTGCAGGGTGGGCCAAAAGTCACCAAGGTGTTTCAATATTTAATAACTCCTTTATTTTTTGTTTTTCATTTATGTTGCCATAGCAATGTGTATATATATATATATATATATATAATGAATTTACATTATGTGTGAAAAATCAAATCTTGTAAATGGAGAAAAATAGAGAAAAATAATTTTCAAAAAGTTATTAAAGCATCAAGACTTTTGGCCCACCCTGTATTTATTCTTATGCTTCCATATGCAAACATTGCCTCTCCTGATGGTATGTCAGTTCTTTGAGAACAAGGAACATTTCATATTTTGTCTCTGTTTTGCTAGGACGGTGCTTAATACTTAGACTCTAAATAAATGCTTATTGATTGAAAGGATAGATCCCATTGTAAGTAACTGAACTCTGAGCATGGTCAGTTAATAGGGGTTCATTAAGCACACACTGCATGCCAGGCACTGTGCTCAGTTCTAGGGATTAAAAGTCAAAGTCAGACAGTAACCTTAGAAGATAAAACAGAGAAACGTCAGAGCTTTCAAGGACTGTAGAATGCCAAAGCCAAAGGTCAGAGATGGAAGAGGCCTTAGACCAATCCTTCCATTTCAGAAAAAAGCCATGAAGACCCAGAGAGGTTAAGTAACTTCCTCAAAGTCTCTGGTTCTTATCCCTCGAATCCCAGGTCAACACTATTTCCACTTCACCACAATGCCTGCCTCCCCAGTGAATCACCCCTTTCATCTCTATTTACTTAAAATATATTTCAAGTTGCCCAAGAGACCCCTTTGTCAAGTCTTCCAGCCTGGTTTCCCCATTAGGTCCCACCATCTGATATGAACATTAAGCTATAGCTATTGCGTGCTCTTGCTGTCATAGCTCAGCTTGCATAAATCTCCACTCTGCTGACTGTTTGCAAGCTCCAAACCCTAATGAGCTGAAAGATTAGGTCGGAGCCCCGGGGGCAGGAGTAGTGTTTTGCTTCCCCATCGCGCTGAGATCAGCTTTTAGCTGCCTGGATCCCTTGTGCTGTATCCATTGATAACAAAACTAAGCCTTAGACCCAACCAGACACAGAGAAAAAATTTAGGCTCCAAGAATGTTAGCTAGATCAATTAAAAGAGGCCTCAGCCGCAGTTGGGTCAACATTCCATTAAGGTGATGTCATGAAAGTGATGGGAATAATGGGGCTCCCTGGACCTGGTGGAAGGTACAGTCCTTATATTGGAAGGCAGACTTGGGTAAATATGATGATGTAATATGACTCACATGAAAATCCCTGTGGGATCCTTGACCCTGAGCATGACACTTGATGGTCTCAGTCAAAGGCAGCTGGGGTTAGCTGAGAAGCACACTGGCCTTGAAGCTCTGGAAGACCAGGCACAGATTGTGATGTTGGCTGGAAATTTCACATCACCTCTCACTGCTTCCTCCTGTAGAAAATGCAGATGCTGCCATTTCCTCATGAGAGCCAACTATGGAGCCAATGTCTAGCTTGGCTTTTCCAGCCTGGACAAGTCTGCTGACCTTCCCTGGAAGGGGGAGTGAGCTTTGTATGCTAGTGAAATCCCAGGTCCAGGTGAAAAAAGAAAGACAAAGAAGCCCTCCTTCCCAGGACTGTTTTGTGTCTCCAAAGAGTACTTTGCCAAGTTCAAAGTATTATATATTTGTCAGTTCTTATTACTTCTTACTGGGTTATTGTAGGAAAACAATTTGGAAAAGCCTCTTGGGAGGGGCTATGGAAAGGGGAGGTTTGGTCATTTCCCCAACAATCTTCCAGTTTCTAAACATGAAAGCATTGGTAGAAGTGCCTCAACTGGGTCAAAAGTGAAAAATCCATCCAGTGAGTGATTCTGCTTCTTCAACAAGCTCTTTGACAGAGTTTTCTCTTGGGATTCAATGTGATTGATAAATATATATGTATATATTGGTACATATAATATATAAAGATATTATATAGAGAGATTATATATGTATATGTTGCCTATTTTTTTCCCAAGTGTTGAGTAATACTTAACAATAGGAAAAAATTCCTTTGTGTGATTGCGATTGGGTATTGAGCTTGTTTTTCCTGTGGGCACAGAAGGCTTGGCAATCTATCTGGCTGTGAGAATTCTTGGAATCATAGTTTAGCTAGACAGTTTCAGCTCCCCTTACCTGTAGGGAAAGGATCATGAGAACTCCAGAACATGAGGCTCCAGGGAGGAGGGAGTGCAATTTTTAGTTTCACTAGGAAGGAGGGAGAAAGAGAGTGAGGAAGAGGAGGGAAGAAGAAGGAGGAAGAGTGGGAGAGAAGGAAAGGGGAAAAGGAGGAGGGAGAGATGGGGAGAGTGAGACAGAGACAGACAGAGAGATAGAGACAGACACACACAGACAGAGAGGTAGAGAAGAGTCACAGAGATCTAGAGGGACAGTGAGAGAGACTGAGATAGAGACAAACAGCAAAAAAGAGAGGGTGAGGGTGAGAGGGAGACAGAAGAGAAGGAGGAGAGACAGAGACAGAAAGAGACAGACAAGGGCAGACAGAGAGAGGGAAAGCAAGAGAAAGAAAGCAAGGAAGGAGGGAAGGTGAAGGAAGGGAAGGGAGTTCTGAAGTAGCTTGCTTTCCCCCATTTCCCATTTGAGATGTGGGAAAAGCCTGTGAAGGGATTTAACTCTCCTTGCTCATTTCTTTCTTTCTACAGATGGTAGGTATTTACTCCAAGATTTTTCCGTTCTTTAAATTGCTCATAATTCCTTATTTTTGCTCAATATAAAATTGTAACTGGTGATAACTACTTTGAGAATTGTGTATGTTTTTAATTGCAATCAGTTAGGTTGTAAGAGAAAGAGCTAGTGAATGGCTGGTAGTAGACAAAGATAAAACAGGGCAAGGGTTTGAATGTTGGTCAAAAATAATAGTAGGGTTCTGTCCCCAGGTCTGTCCACAGTGCTGGGCCCAGGTAGCCAAACCTGGCCATTTACCTTTCAGATTCTATCTCTGTTCCCCAGAGACATTTCCATCTGGGGCCACCATATCCTGCTACCTCCTACCAAATGACCAGGCTACAGACCTCCCTAGGACATATGTCCACTTTCTCTTGCCTGATGTTTGCTAGGACTTCTGTTGCTTTACAGGACACAAAATTTGACCGTCTATCCCTTGGATAGACCTTATAGAAGGACCTTAGACTAATTACTTGCCTCCCATGATGCACTCCCTCCAGGGATGGACACTCTGTCTGGACTCCTTCTTACATGGTTCTCATCCTCCCATCATAATATTTTGTCATTCTCTCAAGTTCTTTGTTCTCAACATGACTTCCAATCCTTTCCCCATCTTGACCCTTTTGTGAATCAACTCACTTGACAGGATCCTCTTCTTGTATCCTTTGCCCCATTGTTCTAGCACATTGGCCCCACTGTCTGATAATGAGATCTATTTAATTTTATTCCTCCCAAAGGGTTCTTTAGAACCCCAAACACTAGGGAGGCCTCTTTCCTCTGCCATTGGCCTGATTCTCCATCCATTGTGTCCCCCCTCCCCCTACCATTTTTTGAACCACTGTGAGTGGCAACAAAGATACATTTAACCACCACATCAGATTAGCTTTTTCAAAGGGATATTTAATTATAGAAAAAATAAAGCTACCAATATTATCCCATAACCTCAGGGTCATAACTCCTTCTTTTTGGGCCTAGTCTCTGAGGAAGTTCCTAGCAACACAAGTCCTACCTAGCTCACTTCCCAAGAACATAGCACAGGCTTCCCACTTCTCAGGACGTCACCATGGGGCTGGTGCAACATCTGATCTGAATCTCCTTGAATCTACAACCTACATTACTTGAACCTATCACAGAAAAGCATACACAAAAAGGCTAGAGCCCTATCCCCATTTCTCAAAGCCATTAGGGTCCAGTGACAAGATGTAGATCAGGATGACTGGAGATGACTCTGGATGTTTAACGCAATTGGGATTAAGTGACTTACCTAGGGCCATACAGCTAGTAAGTATCTGAGGTGAGATTTGAACTCAGGTCCTCCTGACTCCAGGGCCAGTGCTGCATCCATTGTACCACCTAGCTTCCCTTCCCATCCTCTAGTATTCCAGAAGCAGTTTCTAGCATCTTCTACATGGATGACAACATCTTAAGTAGTCTAATGATACACCAAACCTCCATTATAGAAGACTTTATGGTGTATGTGGTGGCAAGAGCACTTTGGAATGAAAGAGCTGGAAGAAGCCTTAGAACATAGAATCAGAAGGAACCTCAGAACACAGAATAGGGAATGTTAGCAAAGGAAAGAAACCTGGAATATGGAATTTCAGAACTTGGACAGAGAATAGAATGGCCCAGCTAGGAGGGAACCTTAGAACACAGAAGACAGGAGGTCAGGAGTGAGAGTGAGCTGAGAACACCAGACAGAGAATGCCAGTATGGTCCTTGACAAAGTCCAGAGCCCCAAAGGACTCTGGACGCCCCCTCCCTGGCTCCCCCCATTACCCCAGCAGGTCAGCACGACCTCTTGAATGATTCCATGATGCTCAGCCTCACTCTTCTCGATGCCCTTCCAGCTATTTGTCACCTCCCTTAGGGCAGTGGAAATCATAAGGTCATAAGGATTTCGGGCTAGAAAGAGGCTTACAAAGTCCTCTAGTCCAACCCCTTCTTTTCTCAGGCCCAGAGACAGTGTGACTGGTGCATAGGGACACAAGGAGTAATGGGCAGAAATAAGACTCAAACCTGGATCTTCCAACTTTAATTTCAAGGCTTTTCCCATTATACCACACTAGAGTTCAGCTAATATTATCCAGGCTAACTTCTGTGGACTCCACCCTTCTGCTCCCACATCCTAGTTCCCTACAGGAACTGTGGATCTTGGGTACCAGAGAATCATCTGTGGAATTTTCAACAAAAATCCACTTTGGGATGCAAATATTCTGCAATGACTGTCTCTACTGGACTATAGACTCCAGAGCCACTACAACCACGCTGTTCAGTTGTGGCTATTGTTTGATTTTTCTGTAAAAATTCTTGGGGACTGATGCTGGAAGATTTGTTTCCAGTCATGAACTGTACAAGAAAGGTCAAGTGTTGGTTTTATTTTTATTTTTTAAATTCTCCTTGTCTGAGAAATATGGGAGGCCTGAGCCCAGCCAGACTTCCAATTAATCCCCAGAACAGCTGTAGTCAAGCTGGGTGAGCTGGAATATGATTCACTTTCTAAACCATTCATCAAAGCAAAAAAGCTTACTGTTGACACCCAACCTTCCCAGTTCTCTGGAGACTAAGACTTGACATTTCCTGACACTCCCAGCTGAGCAGGAACAAGGAGCATAATCACCTGCATGGTGCAAATCCGCAAGAGACAGTATTGTCCTGTAATTGTTCCGTCCTCCCAGACCCAGTCTCCATCCAGGGACAGAAATAGAAGATTTAGTCAAGTCAAGTCAATTCAACAAGAATTTATTCTGAGATGGACCTTCAAACAGAGTTCAGAATTTCGGAGCTGTGAGGACACTAGAACATAGAAATCCAGAGATGCAAGCCCTTTCCTGGCTCTCTGACCTGCTAGTTCCCTGTCCTCTATGGTTACCTTCCATCTGCTCTTTATGACTCTTGTCTATACCTATTTATAAGCATGCTGGCTCTCCCCCCTCCAACACCCCTCCTTTCAGAATGTGTGAGTTTCTGGAAGCCAGGGATCTTTTTCCTTTTCTGTTTTTTTTTCTTTTTCTGTAGCCTCAGCACTTATCCTGACACACAGTGAGCTCTTAATGAACACTTGTTGCTTAAATAATCTTAGAACACAGATCATAGAGTGTAAGAGTCTGCTAGGACCTTAGAACTTTAACTATAGAATGCTGGAGCTGAGAGAAATCTTAGAACAGGGAATGTCAGGACTGAAAGGGATTCTAGAATATAGAATGTTAGAATTAGGAGGCCCTTTGCACATCATCTATTCCAATGCCGCTTCTTTTATGGAAGAGGAAACTGAGGCAGGGAGTGATACAGCAGTTTTCACAAGCTCATCTATGCCAGTGTGTAGCAAACTGAGGACTCAGAGCCAGATTTTTCCATCCTGAATCTAACTACCTCATGCTGCCATGACTAGAAGTTTTAGCAAACTGTGGGTCAAAGACACTTGTAGGTTGGCTATTACCAAGCAATAAGGAGATAGAAGAGCCAGAGTCTGGAGTGGGGCCCAGGTCCAGGAACACAAGTCAACAGTCTGGGAGCCTGAGGATCCAAGGGGGGAATCAGGCAAGTGTGGTCTAAGGTCAGGCAGGAGACATCAGGTACCCAGATGGTTTGAGATCATGCATCGTATATATTTCTGTCATTTTGTGCTCTAATGTTCAGAATGAATGGTACCCTCCCTTTACTTCACTTTATTTCATATCATCTCATCTCTTCACCAAATGCATTTTCACCAGCTGTCAGGTGTCTAGAATGTGCTCACCCCCTGCTTCTGTGTCCTAGTTTCCATCAAGACTCAGCTGCAACCCCACATTTTGCAGACCTTTCCTGTTTTCCCTCAATGTTAATGCCATTCTTCTAAGATTACTACCCCCACCCCATTTATACTGCATAGATCTTCTATATATCCAGAGTTGCTTGTATGTTGTCTCCTTTGTTAGACCGTGGGCTCCTTAAGAGCAGGACCTTGTTTTTGCCTTTCTTTGTGTCCAGTGTTTGAGGGTTAGCAATGTTTGCTGAGGTTGGGGCCAGAAATGGAGGCTCTAAAAGCTAAATGGAGAGGGCAGCTAGGTGGCACAGTGGATAAAGCACTGGCCCTGGATTCAGGAGGACCTGAGTTCAAATCCAGCCTCAGACACTTGGTACTTACTAGCTGTGTGACTCTGGGCAAGTCACTTAACCCCCATTGCTCTACAAAAAAACAAAACACAACAAAAAAGTTAAATGGAAGAGTTGGTATTTGATAGGAGATGCAACAAGAAACTACAGGTGTTGAATTAGTGGGGAATTGCAGGGTCAGATCTTCACTTAAGGAAAATTCCCTTAGATAGCAGTATGGAGGCTAGATTGGAGTGGGGAGAGACTTGGGGCAGGGAGATCAATTAGGAAGCTGCTGAGAAAATCCAGGTGAGCAGAGATAAGGGCCTAGGCTATAAGGTGAGTGAAGAGAGGGGTCAGATGAGGAAGATTCTGTGGAGATAGGAATGGCAAGATTTGCCAAGTGATTGGATCTGTGAGGTGAGGGAAAGGAGTTGAGGCAACTGGATAGTGAAGGAGAGAGAGGACTGGACCTTGAGTCAGGAATTTTTTTTTGATTTCTTATCTTTCTTAGAGGCTTAACTCAAGTGCCTTTACCCTCCCTCCTCCAAACCTTCATTGCTACTGTCTTCCCGTCTCTCAAATGATATGTATGATCATAGACAGAGAGCTGGAAGTGTCTTCCAAGGCCACTGAGTTATACGGTCATGGGATCAGAGGGTCAAAGATTTAGAATTGATCATTTTCCAAAGTTGGGAACGTTTTGTGCATTATTTTCCCCCAGTAGAATGCAAGATCTTTGAGGGCAGGAATTATTTCTCCTTGTCCTTCCATACTATCAGAAACCTGAACACAGCCAATGCTTACTCAAGAGTTCTTAAATTGGATTGATTTAAATTGGGCAGAGCCCCATATTAAACAGTGAGGGTAAGGTAGTTTAAATATGACCTTGTCCCTGCTCTTCCTAAACATCCCCATCCCACAGGGGAAGGATATTTCTCACAAGCTTCTTTTTTGTCTGCCAGTAATGATGAGATGATGACAATAAAGAAGCATGAAATAAAAATAGATGGCTGCACCTCACCAAGAGATTGATGATTCCTCATGAAATTTCCTTTATTGTCTAGAGTTGGAATTTGAGTGTTGGAAGGTACCATCACTTTCAATGACCTCCTTTTATACATGAAGAAACTGAGTAAGAGGGAGGAGGTGTACTTGTCTAAGTCCAATCAATCACCTACCAGCAAGCATTTATTCATTTATTCTTATCTATGTATTGTTATTTAATATTTTATTTCCCCCCAGTTACTTGTCAAAACAACTTTAACATGTGTTTCTTAAAACTTTGAGTTCCAAATTCTCTCTCCCTGACCTCCCCATTCATTGAGAAGGCAAACAATTTGACATAGGTTATAAATGTGCAGTCATGCAAAACATTTCCTTATTAGTCATGTTGTGAAAGAAAACACAGACCAAAAAAAAAAACACCCAAGAAAAATAAAGTAAAATAAAGTATGCTTTGATCTACATTTAGACTCCATCAGTTCTTTCTCTGCAGATGGATAGCATTTTTTATCATAAGTCCTTTGGAATTGTCTTAGATCATTGTATTGCTGAGAAAACCTAAGTCATTCACAGCTCATCATCATACAATATTGCTGTTCCTGTTTACAATGTTCTTTTTTTTTTTTAGTGAGGCAATTGGAGTTAAGTGACTTGCCAAGGGTCACACAGATAGTAAGTGTTAAGTGTCTGAGGCCAGATTTGAACTCAGGTTCTCCTGACTCCAGGGCCGGTGCTCTATCCACAGCGCTAGCTAGCTGCCCCTTACAATGTTCTTTTGGTTCTGCTCACTTCACCTTGCATCAGTTCATGTAAGTCTTTCAAGGTTTTTCTGAGAGCATCTTGCTTATTATTCCTTATAACACAGTCATATTCCAGTCACAATCATATACCACAACTTGGTCAGCCATTCTCCAATTGATGGGAATTCCCTCAATTTCTAATTCTTTGCCATCACTAAAAGAGCTGCTATAAATATTTTTGTACATATAGGTCCTTTCCCTTTTAATTTTTAAATCTCTTTGGGATACAGACTTAGTAGTGGCATTGCTGGGTCAAAGGGCAAGTGTAGTTTTATAGTCCTTTGAGCATAGTTCCAAATTGATCTCCAGAATGGTTGAATCAGTTCACAACTCCACCAACAGTCCACCAGTGTCTCAATTTTCCCACATCCCCTCCAACATTTGTCATTTTCCTTTTCTGTCCTATTAGCTAATATTATGGGAGTGAGATGACACCTCAGAGTTGTTTCAATTTCTAGCAAGCATTTATTAAGCACCTTTCATGTTCCCAGCACTGGGTGAGGCCCTAGGGTCACAGAAACAAAAGTCCAACTTCCCTTATATGTGAATGGGAGAGACAACATGGACTTATAGAAGCACATATAAATAAAAGCAGGTACAACCTTGTGGCAGGGGGTGAGGGAGGCACAAGGAGCAGGGGGACCTGGAAAGTTTGGGCATCTAGATGATGTGGTGGATAGACCTGGACTTGGAGTCAGGAAGACCTTAGTTTAAGTTTTGTTTCAGTCTCTTATTAGTGGTGTAACCCTGAGCAAGCCACTTAATCTTTGCTGCCTCAGTTTCCTCAGTGGCAAAGTGGGCATAATAATAGTACTTACCTTCTGGGAGAGTTGGGAAGATCAGGATGCCAGAGCACATGGTTTGGGAAGAAATCACTCCAATAGGTTTCTCTTCTTGATCCCCTGGGAATTGCCCCGACCCTGTCACTGCCTGGACTTTGGCTGAGAAGCTGGTCCAACCCATGCCAAGGGTTGTAGGCAGCAGAAGCTGAAAGAAGGAGGGAGAGATGCCTAGAGGAACACATACAAATGGGAGAATGAGAGTGAGCACTTCAAGAAGCAGGGCTGCTGCAGACAGAAGAAGCTGTAACCCTAACCTTAGCCTCCAACTCTAAGCCTACATGTGCACTTGAAGGGAAGAAAGCTTGGAAGAAAGAGAGCAGCCATGAGACCCTCAACGTCAGAACCCAAGACTGGGATGTGTGTGGGGGAGGAGGGGGAATCCCGTGCAAGGCATGTAGGGAAGGATGACATTATTTATGTCTTTGGCTGTCAAATAAGTCCAGGAAGCCTTTCCCCTCCCCCTTCATTTTAGTCCCCTCCCTCTCTTATTTCCTCCTTAGCCTGTATGTAACTTGTTTGTACATATATGTTTGCTTGTTGTCTCCCCCATTAGATTGTAATCTCCTTGAGGGCAGAGCCTATCCTTTGCCTCTTTTTGTATCCCTAGCCTTAGTCCAGCACCTGGGACATAAAAAATGCTTAAAATGTTAATTGACTAACTGTACTGGAAGGCCTATGAAGCTTCTCCTGAGTATAATATTATATTTTTATGATCCTATGATATCCCAGGTCCTTTCCAGCTCTGAGGTCCTGTGAATCTGTAAAGTGCAAGAACCAAGATTTGAACACATGCCTTCTGAATCTTAATCCCATGACCTCTCCTCTACATCATGCTGTTTTTGGTACAAAAGTTTTGGGGTTGGAAAGTACAGCACAGTTTTGGGAAACAGTTAGTGAATAATCCAGTGTGCCTGAAGGCTATTTTGAAATAAGAATTTTAATGATAAAAGCCCCTCTATTTGGTCATTATCAAACATCTTCAAATATCACCATTGTTGTATGTCATGTCAAAATGATTAGGCAAGATATCCCTGAATGGCTTTCTCCATTTCTGTATTCTTTCAAAGAACTGACATTAATCTTGATCACAAGTATCCCCAGTGGAAATTGAGGTGTTGAAAAATGTATTCAGCTGCAATAGTTTTCAGCAGCACATCCATGGAAACAGATCAGAAGTAGCTCGAGGCTATTTTCAGAGAACTCCTAATAAGTGCAGAACCAAAATACAAGCATGGTTGTTAACACTCTTTGAAATGCCAAATCCAAGTTGGAGATCATCCAGGAAAGGGGCTGAGACTCAGAGATAACTTATCAAGCCGAGTTCTGCAGTACACAGAAGGTGTGAGGTGGGAATGATTTTGTGGGAATAAGGGCTAATTATCTGTCTTTCTACAGGCACTGGGATTCAGAACTCACCAACTCACCGAACCATACACTTTCCAAGGTGTAGGGGACTTCAGAGACCACTTGCTATCAACTGGTACCTGAATGAAAATCTCCTCTCCAAAATGCTCTACATGCAGTTATCTGGACTCGGTTAGACATCTCCATTGACAGGCAATTTATGATCTCCAGATTCTCCTCAAATTGGACCATGTCACTTCCCTACTCATGAAATGTTAGTGGCTCAATGATTCCTCACTTGTCATTAAAAAAAATCCCATCTGGCTCTAGCTTATTTTAACCTTCCTCGTTCATTCATTCATTCTTCATTCATTCATTCATTCACTCATTCATTCATTCATTCACTCATAGATTGGGGAGGATGGGAGGCTATTCTTGTGATCACATTGGTACACGGAGTTCCTGGTGAGAAACCTTTCTCTGCCAATGCAGACCAGCAACTGCTGTGAAATTTATAGTCTTAGAGAGCTGCTGGGACACACTTACAGGTTAAGTGATCTGCCCATAATCTCATAGTCAATTTATATCACAATTATTACTTGAATCTGTGTCCTCCCAACTCTAAAGCTCGATGTTTATCGACTTTGCCATGTAGCACTGTGCTATCACTCCCCTTCATTGTTCTACTCCCAGTCAAACTGGTCTACTTTTTCTGTCCTGGACTTCCATCTCCCATCTTCAGGTTCCTGTACGAGCTGTCCTGCATCCTTGGAATACACTTCCTCCTTATCTTTTCTTATAATCTCTATCGTCTTTGAAATGTCTGCTCATGTACTATCCCCTAAAGACATTTCCTCATTACTTTGATTGTTAGTGCTCTGCCCCCTTCCCAAATTATTCTATACATGCGCACATATGTAATATATATGTGTATGTGTATATAGATACATACACACATACACACTTGTACTTTTTATATGTTGCATCCCCTAAGTAGGTAAGATCCTTTCAGGAAAGGAATGTTTCCCATTTGTCTTTGTCTTCCTAGTTACCTATCATAGGGCTTTGAACATCATAGGTGTTTATTAAACACTTGTTGAAACAGTTGCATCAGACTAATACTTCTGGCTCTGGATTTCTCCATAATATTTTGACACCATTTGATAGTATTATGTGAGAGGAAATCTGTTCAGTCCAGAACCTGGCAAGCAGACGGACATGCATTTCTTATCCTCCTCTGTGATGGAGATTTAAGTTCACATTATCGATGAAGAATTGAATGAATTCAATGACCCATCATTCACACCAGCAACAACATAGAAAGAGGAGCTGTGTGACACAATTCAAGTCCATTAGTTTCATTCATGTTTCTAAATCTGATCATATTCTTGGATGAGGGACTGTTGTTGGCTAAACATTGATCTGCACAAAGACCCAAAAAGATGAATTTTCAAATGACCTCCCCATTCATTCATTTCTTCAGTTAACAGAGACCTATTGAAGCACCGACTATGTACAAAGCCCAGGGTTAGGAATAGGGTGAATGTAGAATGAAAACTCCTTGAGGGTAGGCTCGTATCCCTGGCAACTATACCAGCAACTCTCACCTAGAAGGCGTTAAATAATGCTTGTTGATTGATTAAGATGTGGTCATATTCTTATCACAGTCATGGTTTAGTCAATTACACTGCATTTCAAGATTTTCAAAGTTCTTTCTCCCTAAATGCTGCATGAAGTAAGTGATCCATCTTATATACGAGAAAACCTGGTGTTTATGTAACACTCTGAAGCCGGCAGATAATGCTCCCTATATTAGCCCACCGATCAGGTGAGAAGACTGAGACTTAGGGATGTGATAGGACGGCTGGGGCCACACAGGTAGCAGTAGTAGTGGGACTTGACAGTGGGCTCCCCGCTCAGGAGCAGCCATCGGTGGGGTTTTTGTGCCCTGCCATCTTTCCTTTCCTCTGCCTTCCCTAATGTCTTTCTCTCTCTCCCCCTTCTCTAATTGGCTCTAACAAGGCTAAGCCACCAAGATTTGCCAACCCTGAGACTATGGTGCTCCCTCCCCCTCCCCCTGTTCACTTCCCACCTTCCTTTCATCCACAGCTGCCTCCCTCCTCTCCCCCCACATCTTATACCTTTTGCTTTGAGGCCTTTGGGAAAGGGTGTGTCCCCCGGCTGGCTGTTTTTCCTGCTTGCCGTCTTTGGGACTTCTGGGTCCATAATTGCCCTCCCTGATCACCTCTCTCCTGTACTTCATGATCATTCTCAAATTGTGCCACCTGCATTCTGTCTTGCTTGCTTTTTTGGTCCTCTTGGCTTAGCACAATGTCTAGCACATGACGGGACCTCTTTCCCCATTTGTTTGCACTCATGTGGTGTCTTATCCATTAGAATGGAACCTCCTTGAGGACAGGGACCATCCTTTGTATTAGCATGTCCTAGCTGTTGGTAGAACATTATGATTGATGATGGTGGGATAACTAAGATAAATTATTGTTTACTGGGGAAAAGGCACAAACGCCGATCTTCCTTGCTCTCTGCTCTCTCCTCCTTCCTTCCTCATCTACGGTCTTTGTGCTCACTCTCCTAATTCAATAAGCTTTTATTGGGCACCTGCTATGTGCCAAGCACTTCACTAAGCACTGGGGATACCAAGGGAAAACAAGCGAACCAGTCTCTGAACTCACACACACCATGTGCAGAGATAAGCATAAACATATACAGAGCAATGATAATATTATTAGAACACATTTCCATAGCTCTTTAAGGTTTATAAAGAATTTCATACAGATCATTTCACTGATCCTCACAATGAGACTTCAACATATATACTGTTATTATCCCCAATTTACAGATGAGCAATTGAGGCAAAGAGACTTGCCCAAGGTCACACAGCTAGCAAGTGTCTGAAGCAGGATTTCATGCTTACCTGACTCCAAGGCCATTGCTCTATCCACTGTCACAAGCTCCCTCCACCCATATTAATTTCAAGAGGCAGGGACCATTAATAATTTAGCATTTCATGAAAAGATTCTATGAGAGAGAGCACATCAGCTGTGTTTTGAAGGAGGGGAAGGATTCTACGAGGCAGAGATGAGAAAAGACATGGACGATCACCTGGGCAAAGGTCTGGAAGCGGGAGATGGGCTCTTGTGGATGGACAACAACTAGCCACTCAGTTTGCCCAGATTAGAGGATGTGAAGGCAAATGATGGGAAATGAGACAGTACAGGTAGAGGAGATCCTGACTGTAGATGTGGAGAGGAAGATTTCAGGGAAAAGGGGACATCTGAGAGGGTCACACTCTGCATATGGAGTAGAGGGAGGTAATCTCAAAAGGGGAAAGTGCTAACAACTGAGTGACCAGGGAAGGCTTTTTTTTCAGAAGGTGGAACTTGAGCCGAGCCTTTGGGGAATGAGGAAATCAGGAGACAGAAGTAAGTGGGGAGAAGATGCCAAGTTTGGGGGAACAGCCATTGAAAAGGCCCAGAGAAGGGAGACTGAGAAAAAGCAAGGCTCGTCACTGGAATGGAGTGTTCTTGTCCGTTGGGACGACCAAGAGTATGATGCAATCCTGCACCATTTGGGCTTTGACACCACGTATCAGAACAAAGCGAAGTTTATTTTTGTATGCCGAGTGCTTCCTGCAGCCTCAAACCGCTCTTTATTTCTGGTGAAACTTGAACAGGCTTTCGTTTGCTTTGGACGTTCAGACTTGCCTCTGGCGTGGAAGAGGCCACAATTTCCAGCATCCAGCACGGTCCCTGTAAACAACTTTGTGCCTATCAAACTCTGACTGTTAGGCCATGCCTTGGGGACCAGCCTTAATGACAAGGCTAGTGAGGAAGTGGGCTAGGGAATTTCAATCAGAATCCAGAGTAGGCAAGAAGGAGGAAAACATGTTAGGCCAAATGTGGTGGACGTGTTTTTAAATCTCTGCCCTCGGCTTTTCCCTAGATTACCTTCTTCTGTCTTGACAGGCAGCGGCTGGGCTACAGTCACTAACCAGATGCAAAAAATGCACAGGTCCTGTTCAGCCTCTAGACTCGATTAGGCATCAGGTCTCTTAGGGTCTGGTCTCATCTCATCCATGTGCTGAGATTTCTTCCAGCTCTGACATCCTGTGTCTAAGGTTCTGTGTTCTCAGGTCTTTCTCCCAGCTCGATATTCCAAATCCTAAGTTCTTTTCTGGCTCTGACATTCTATGTTCTAAAGTCTCTCCCACCTCTGACATTCAATGCTCCAAGGTCCCTCCCACCTTGAACAGTCTATGTTCTAAGGTTTTCCCTAGCTGAAATTCTGTGATCTAAGGTCCCTCCCAAATCTGACATTCCATGTTCTAAGGTCCCTCCCAGCCCTGTCCAGAATCTCCTGCCTGCTGAAATGTAATTGCATCCACTTGGCATGGACTGTCCTTTCTATGATCCCATACACCTGTGTAGAATTAAGCTGGAATACTTGAAATATCTTTTTATACCACTTTACTCCTACAAAAATAGTATTATTTTAACATGCATTCCAGGGGCATTTCTAATGGGAATCGCATTAATGGGGCATGAAGAATAGAAGGTCTGTGCTGGGGAACAGAGCAAGGTTGGCGGAGACGGGTCGGGAGGAAATATGTGGAGAAGCATGAGCTGAGGTTTTATTCTGTGCTGGCAGAAGCCACGAGACCCAAACTGAAGGTCTGTGGTCCTGGTGCTTTTCATGCCTTCCAGTTATTTAATCCAGATGGTTGTAGTTCAGTGGAAGACGCTTCAGCCACTGACAGGCCCTGTGTTTGGTGATCAGGCACAAGTCCCCCTGTGAGTGCCAGTGTCTGCTTTGAGCCGGTGCAGAAAAATGTGAGCTGAAGTCACGTGCTCCCAGAGCCACCAAGTTGGTGACCAAAACATCTCAGGAGGAAACAGCTTTGCTTGGAACCTTTGGTGATTTCCTGGAGACATTGGTGTGTAGATCAGCTACTAGGATATCCATATCCTGGAGTCAGTCAGTCAATAAACATATATTAAGTCCCTACCATGGGCCAGGGTGGCTAGGTAGCTCAGTGGGAAGTGTATCGGGCTTGGCATCAGTAAGATTCATCTTCCTGAGTTCAAACCTGGCCTCAGATATTCAGCAGTCACTTAACCCTATTTGCCTCAGTTTCTTCATCTGTAAAATGAGCTGGAGAAGGACATGGCAAAGCCCTCCAGTGTTGCTGTCAAGAAAACCCTCAATGGGGTCACAAAGAGTCAGACACGACTGAAAAAAAAAGCTGAATGACAACAACATATTCCATGCATTGTGTAAAGTCCTGGGAATACAAATAAAGGCAGAACACAGAGCCTGCTCTGGAGGAGCTCACAGTCTGATGGGGGAGACAATGAGCAGACAAACATATACACGAACATACAGGACAAATGGGAACTCATTAACAGAGAAGGCACTGCAGTTAAGAGGGATGGGCTAGGATTCCTGTAGAAGATAGGATTCTCAACTGAAAGATGCCTGCAGATGGCAATCAAGGGTTTTTTGGAGCCCCCAGGCCTGCACAGAGGAGGATCCCTGTTGGGGATGCTTTGATATTTCAATGGTGCCCTGGTCTCTTTTTGGTAGAGGGTTCCACCCCTGGTCTAGATTGTGGTCCTTTTGTGCCACCTCTTCCTGTCTAAATGACTTTTCCTAAGTCCCCTAAACAGAAGCAGTTCAACACAGTGGAAATCAATGAGTCAATGACTTCTAGATATAGACATCTGCCCAAGGCAATGAAAAGTCAAGTGACTTGTCCAGGATCACATAGTAGGTTGGTCCATTTCTTAACCAGGTTTCTCTAAGATTAATTTTCTATTCACTAGGTGACAATGTCACTCCAACTGGAATCATATATTTTGGGGGTATAAGGAAGCAGCCTGGGGTCACTGAAAGCCCTGGGAATATTATTACACACTCCATTTTCTTCCTCCTCATTTATTTTGGGGCTGGCTCTTCTTCTATCTGGAGTGTCTGTAGAGGTTTCTAGGTGGTGCAGCAGATCAAGTATTGGACCTGAGTTCAAATCAGCTGGTGGAGACTTTTTAGCTGTGTGACCCTCTCTGTTTGCCTCAGTTTCCTCAACAATCAAATGTAGATAATAACAGCACCTACCTCCCAGGGTTGTGAGGATTGTAAAGTGCTTAGCACAATGCTTGGCACATAGTAGGGACCACATAAATGCTAGCTATCATTATGATTGATGCCTTTTGGGACCAAGTAGTTCTCAGAAACGTAGACTTAGTCTCATTCCATGACCTTTGAGTTCTCAAGTTTGGAAGGTCCTCCCCCCCAACAAATCTGTTCTGCATATACTTTCACTTAGGAACTCTGACATAGCTGACAGAGAACTGGCCTCATAGTCAGTAAGGTGTGAGTTCAAATGCCATCTCAGATACTAACTCGTTGTGTGTCCCTGCATAAGTCACTTAATATTTTTTGTGCCTTGGTTTCATCTGTAAGATGAAAAAGGAGGATTTGCTTCACTTTGGGGTCCTTTTCAGCTCTAAATCCATGATCCCATAATTTAAATGAGTATGACCACAGGCCCAATAAAGTATCAATTCAACTAAAACCAGGACCAGAACCAATTGTCAATTTATAAGTATTTATTAAATGGAATTGAATATGGAACTATGAGCTCTCATTATTATTATTGGATCCATCATGCTGGTAGCTTGTGTGTGTGTGTGTGTGTGTGTGTGTGTGTGTGTGTGTGACACAAAGTCAGACTCACATGCACTGCATGATCCATGCCCAGACCCACAAGGGACAGGCAAAGATACAAAAGGGAAGTGTTGTCTGAGGCCATCATCCTCTTCTGACCCAGCCAAGACAAAGCGTTTCCTCCACCCTTGGCTATGGAAGCCCTCTTGGGAAGAGCTGAATTCCACATCCCATACTTTTGCATTTGGTGACAAACCCAAATAGACA
Source organism: Dromiciops gliroides (assembly GCF_019393635.1). NCBI lineage: Eukaryota > Metazoa > Chordata > Mammalia > Microbiotheria > Microbiotheriidae > Dromiciops > Dromiciops gliroides. The sequence continues at coordinate 690,570,134 of NC_057862.1, forward strand.
CTAACAGCCTCATGGTAGTTGCAAGCATTTTAAGGAGGAATTAAGTGGGCCCAGCTGTAGACCTTCCTTCACACTTAGGAATGTCTCAGTTACTTGTTTAAATAAACACAATGATTCTTTTTTAAAAAACAATATTTTATTTTTTCTCCAATTACATGTAAAAATAATTTTTAACATTCATTTTTTAAAAGTTTTTACTTCCAAGTTCTATCCCTCCTTGCCTTCCCTTCATTCCTGAGATGGTAAGCAATCTTATATAGATTATATATATGTAATTATATAAAGCATATTTTCATAGTAGACATTTTGTGAAAGAAAATTCAAACAAAAAGGAAAGAAAGACAGTAAAAATAGCATGCTTGAGTCTGCATTAAAACTCCATCAGTTCTTTCTCTGGAGGTGGACAGCATTTTTCATCATGAGTTTTTGGGGATTGTCTTGGATCATTTTATTGCTGAGAATAGCTAAGTCATTCACAGGTGATCATTGTATAATGTTGTTACTGTATACAATGTTCTCTTGATTCTGCTCATTTCACTCTGTATCAGTTCATATAAGTCATTCCTGTTTTTCTGAAATCTTCCTGCTTATCATTTCTTATAGCACAATAATGTTCCATTACAATAATATACCACCGATTTGTTCAGCCATTCCCCAATTGATTAGGATCCCCTTGGTTTCCAATTCTTTGTTACCACAAAAAGTGCTACTATAAATATTTTTGTATATATAAGTCCTTTTGCTTTAAGAAAAAATCTTTGGGATATTGATCTAATAGAGTTATTGCTGAATCAAAGAGTATATGCAATTTTATAGCCCTTTGTACTTAATTACAAATCTCTCCCAAATGGTTGGATCAGTTGGGCTGGTATCTCATTGTGTCCTGATGTCACAAAAGCTGTCCTAGCCAATAGAACACAAGGTCTGACCAGATGGGCCCAGAGATGGACTCATCCAATGACCAGTACAACCTGGTTCCCAGGGCTACCATCAGAGGATTGGACACAACATAGAAGTTATTCACGTTTTTTCATTGATTCCCTTGATATTCTTGACTTTTGTTCTTCAGAATGAATTTTGTTATTATTTTTTCTAGCTCTATAAAATATTTTTGGTGTTTTGATTAGTATGGCACTGGTAAGTAAATTATTTTAGATAGAATTGTCATTCTTACTATATTGGTTCAGCCTACCCATGGGCAATTAATATTTTTTCCAATTGTTTAGATCTCTATTTGTGGGAAACATATCTTGTAATTGTGTTAACATAGTTCCTGGGTTTATCTTGGCAGGTAGACTCCTAAGAATTTTATATTATCTACAGTTGTTTTAAATGTACTTTCTCTTTCTATCTCTTGCAGCTGAACTTTGTTGTGTCAAGATAATGGAATGTGATAGATGAGATTTGGCAGATATTCAGGAGCCCATCTGAGTGGATTACTGGCTGATTTGACTGGATTAGTAGTTGACTAGATTCTAAGCACATCTGGCTGGTACTTGAGAGTACTTAAGAAAGCATGGTTCTCAGAATCTAAAAAAAGCTTTGAACTTCCGGCCCAGTCAACCAACCAGCTTGAAGAACCTCCCATTTCTGGAAGGGGACTGGAAGGAGGTAGGGGAGCCTGCACAGAGAGTGAGGTGGCTTTTTGGTTCCTGACTTCACCATGGTGGCAGTGCGGAGACTCCTGAGGACTTCACAGGAAATTTGAGGAAAGATAGGATTGCCAGGCTGTAGGAATTTTGTTCTCAATCTTTCTCTTTCTATTTTTCAATAAGCCCTTAAAAACCTAAACTCGTTTTATCAATGATTTTAGTCAGTTTCCCCCAAAACTGGGGGAACAGATTAGAACCCACATTTAGAATTTTAAATTACACAGTTGGTAATATATAGAAATGCTAATGATTTGCATGGTTGTATTTTATATCCTGAAACTATTCTAAAGTTGTTAATTATTTCAACTTGTTTTTTTTAGTTGATTCTCTAAGCATGCTTTCATATCTGCAAAGAATAATAGTTTTGTTTCCTCATTACCTATTCTAATTCCTTCAATTTCTTTTCCTTGTCTTATTGTTATAGCTAACTTTTTCTATTACAATATTGAATAATAGTGGTGATGATGGACATCCTTGCTTCACCCCTGATCTTATTGGGAAGGTTTCTAGCTTATCCCCATTACAGACAATGCTTACTGATGGTTTTAGAGAGATACTACATATCATTTTAAGGAAAGCTCCATTTATTCCTATGTTTTCAAGTGCTTTTTTAATAGGAATGAGTGTTATATTTGGGATTTTCCTGTATCAATGGAGATAATAATATGATTTGTTGGTTTTGTAACTGATATGGTCAATTATACTGATGGTTTTCCTTATATTGAACCAGCCCTGCATTCCTGGCATAAATCCCACCTAGTCATAGTGTATGATTCTTTGATATATTGCTGTAATCTCCTTGTTAGTATTTTCTTTAAAATTTTTGCATCAGTGTTCATTAGGGAAATTGGTCAATAGTTTTCTTTCTCTGTTTTTGCTCCTGCTAGTTTAAGTATCAGCATCATATTTGCATCATAAAAGAAACTTGGTAAGATTCTTTCTTTGCCTATTTTTACAAATGGTTTATATAGCATTGGGATTAATTGTTCTTATATGTTTGGTGGAAGTCACTCACTAATCCAGCTGGTCCTGGGAATTTTATTTTATTTTATTTTTCTTTAGGGAGTTCATTGATGGCTTGTAAACGTAATGATTCTTACAATGGAGGAGGGGGGAAATTAGTCCCCACTCATACTAGGGTACAGAGGCCTCCAACTGGACTTGGAATCAGAGGACAGAATCACAGAATCATAGTAGACTCTCAGAAATAGAATGACCTTCAGAAGCCACCCACTGGAACTTGTATGTGAAAAGAAATCCCTCTCCCCTAGTAGGTGCTCAATTAGCCTTTGCTCAAAGTTCTCCAGTAAGGGAGGATCTTGAACTTACTTAGACAGCCCATGTCCTTCTTGGATGGCACTAATTGCAAGGAAATCATCCCTATATTACTCTCTTTGTGGCCTTTACTCATTGGTTCTAGTTCTGACCTCTGGGGGCAAGAAGAGACAGCCTAATTTATGTTTTATGTCATAGGCTTAAATGAAATACTTGGATTTGGCCATTCATACTCCAAAGTCATGGAGAATTGGAGAAACACAGCAGTTGTTCTAATGTTATCCTAATTTTAAAAAAAAGAGAAAGAAGGGGCCGCTAGGTGGCACTGTGGATAGAGCATCAGCCCTGGAGTCAGGAGGACCTGAGTTCAAATCTGACCTCAGACACTTGACATTTACTAGCTGTGTAACCCTAGGCAAGTCACTTAACCCCAGTTGCCTCACCAAAGAAAAAAAAAAGAGAGAAAGAGGATGGAAACTATACAGCATTGGGTTTAACTTTAATCCATGGAAGGGGCAGGGTGAGAGGATGTGGGAGTAGAGAGAATGTATTATTAAAGGGATGGTTAGGAGATATTTAGAAAAGGAAACAGTGATACCAAAGAGCTGGAGTGACTTTGTCAAGAATAGGTCATGCCAGACAACTTTATATCCATTTTAAACAAGACTTGTAAACTGATAAATTGAGGTGGGGGTAGATTATACTATAGATCAGAGGTGTCATACACAATGGCTGCCCCACCCACAATGCTCCTGAATGCCTCCAGAACCAGATTAAAATCCAGTTGGGAGATATTTAACAATATAAATGAAAATTCAATAGAATATAGAATTAACAATACTGTTAATATTCAGTGTTCTATGTCCATATGAAACTGCAGGATCCTTATGTATTGTTTAGTTGGTCCCCCATTTTTATTTAGGTTTGATAGATTGCTATAGGAATAGGTTATGTCAATGTGTATCTTTATTAAAGTATTTCACAAAATCTCCTCTGCTCTCTCTCCCCTCCTCTTTCTCCTCTTCCTTCTTCCCTCCCTTCCCCCTCTGTGTTTCTGTCTCTGTCTCTGTCTGTCTGTCTCTCTCTGTCTCTCTCAAAGAGAGGCAGACCAGATAATAATATATTTAGGTCACTTTGAAATTGGTTGAATGGCCTGACTTAGGCGGGGTCTCTAATGAAGTGCCCTGAAGAGTTGAACTTGGCTTTAACATTTCTGTTGGTGACTTGGATAATGGCATTTTTATCAAATTTGTAGGTGACACAAGCCTGGAAGGCAGAGAAGAAATATTAGATGACAAATTCAGGATGTAAAAAAATGATCTTACAGACTAGAAAATTGGACAAATTCTCATAAAATAAAACAGACTGGCAATAAATATGCCTTATCCTTGGATTCCAAAATCAACATGACAAATTCAGGATGGGGTTATTCCTCTGAATTGGAAATGGGACTTTTCATGCACTTTAAGGTCAACATGAGTCAACAACATGAAATGGTGACCGCTCCCCTCCCCTGTAATTTTGATCTTCACAGAGTGGCATAGTGTTCAGGACTGGGGATGCCTGCTGTACCCTTGTGGCCTGGCTTAGATGTTTTAGAGGGATTTCTTTTTCAGATGGGATTTAGGACACATGGCCTTTGAGGTCTCTTGCTACCCTGACATTGTGTGGTTCTGTCATTCTGAGGGTCTTCTTCTCTTCCATGAATTTGATGAAGCCAAAGTCTCTTTCCTCCAAGATTATTGTCATTTTAATTTTGGGAACAAACTTCCTGTTGTGGTCAATTAGAGGGTCTGCAAGAGCAGTTCTCATCTCCCTTCCTCCACCTTTTGAAGGAGGCGGTTACCACTATGGGGAGTTACAAGTTTATCAAGAGCCCTGTTCTTTGCCCACACTCATACCTACAGAGGGAGAGCTAGAGCGGATCGCTGAAGTCTCTCTCCTTACTTCACCCTTACTTGGTGTGATTTCCAATTCTTATGTTATGTTTGTCATATCCTTCCTCTGGGCCTCAACTTCCTTCTCTTCAAAATTTTCTTGGCATATCTCTAAGGTCCTTTTCAGCTCCAAAACCTTTGATTATAGAGACATTCTCTTGAAGCAGTGCTAGAGGCCAACTCTTACTGGCGAGGAATCTTCACTCGGATTTGCTGGTGCTGCTTTGAGCCCGAACACATTTCATTTAGGATCTTTCAGGAGAATACAGCAACTTTACAAAAAACAAAAAAACGATTTTTTTATAGCCGTCTTTTTTCTTTATCATCTAAACATGTCCCACTCTCTTCCAGACTAAACCCTCCTTTGACATTCAAAACAAACAAACCAAGCATCAATCAAAAACATCTGGTAAAAAAACAACTCATCTGTTAAATGTAGGCAATAATCATGTCTAGGACCTCTCCCCAATACCAATTTTCTGCCTGCAATGAGGCAGATATTTTTTCTTCTCTGAGACCTTCATTGTTTTTTCTATTGCAAATCCAACTTTTCTTTCATACTTTTTACTTATATTATCATCGTATTTTTTCTTTGCTTAGTTCTGCTGATTTCACACTGCTAAGTTCATTCAAAATTCATCACATTTTCAATTCCTCATATTTATAATTTCTTTCTGTAAAAAATTCCCAATATGTTCATATGCCATCATTTTTCAAAAGCTATCTTTCATTCAAGGAACACTGACTTTGTTTCTAGTTCTTTGTTGCTGCAAAGAATACTGTTATTTTGTATTGGGCTGTTGGTCGTGTCTTGGACTTCATATATATATATATACACACACACATGCACACACATACACACACATACATATATATATTCCATTATATATGTGTGTGTGTAAATATCCATCTATCTACTTAGCAGCAGGATTAGCCCTTTGGCATCATTTCAATGGCTTTTAGTCTTCACAAAGCAACATTGGTTGAATGGAAATTAGTAGGAGTACACATTGGGCCTAGAACACATTGATCTCCTCAGTTATGCCAATTATGCCTGAAGGGGGACCTGAAGAAATATTTTGGTTGGTGGGCCAGCAGAGATAAACTGACTGAAGACTAAGAAACTTTCAGGAAATTGCCGCCATGAGGAATTAGGAAATGGCTTACTCCATGCCAGCTCAATCTGCGTTAACTACCCTTTCTAGTAATTACTCTAATTAGTGGTTTAGATTTTAAAGAAAGAAAATAATTATAACTATTTATAGCTGGACCAAGGATTGCTTACTGCAATATCAAGGAAACTAGACAATGAAGCTCAGTATAGCTGAAATCCTACCATTTTCTACTTGTCATTCATCCTCCTCCTCATTATATATATTGAGTTGAACAGCAAGGCATTTTGTGTGTGCATCCCAGCTCCCCATTGTAAGGTTGCTGAAAGCATGGGCAGGACTCATTCTTCCAGTGTCATTGTATAGGTAATGAGTCATGGAACATGACAGTCTTAGAAGAATTGATATTGAAAATCAACCAAAGAGTAATGAAGAGGTTCATGGTGGGTTCAATCAGGGGGCAATGCATTACAGACAAGGGATCACAAAGGAGAGATCGAATTAAGGACATCATAAAAATGTAGGAACCAAAAATAGATGATAGGGTCACATGGCAAGAGTGGGGGATGACTGATGATGCACACCATTAAGTAAAGAAGGCCCTCTCTACATTGGTTGGTAGAGGGAACTACCTATCACACCTCAGTGAAATTGGAGACCCATTGGAATAGCGGAGAAAGAGGTAACCCAGTGCCCCTGCTAGAGAGCCAGACTTGGAATTGGGAACACATGGGCTCAGAGCCTGTCTCTTACTAGCTCACCAGGGGCAAATCACTCAAACTTTTCTGAACTTCAAGTTGATACCTCATATATTGAGAAACTTGCCCTTTTCTCTGTGTTCCAACAGACACTTTTCCTTACCCTGGCCTGTAACTGTAGATATAATAAAAGCCTTGTTGACTTTACCCTAAATTATAAATGGTGGATTTTCTTCCAATGGTGTCCCTCACTCCCGTATCACCTGCCATATCTTACCTATTCTATCACTACAACATTTCCCATCTACGCCCATTCTCTACTCATACACTACCACAAGGCCAGTCTCTTCTTACCTTTCAAAAGAAGTGCCAGGGGGTGAGGCAGCTAGGTGGTACAGTGGATAAAGCACTGGCCTTGGATTCAGGAGGACCTGAGTTCAAATCCAGCCTCAGACACTTGACACTTAACTAGCTGTGTGACCCTGGGCAAGTCACTTAACCCTCATTACCCCACAAAAAAAAAGTGCTGGAAACACCTTTGAAATGGTCTCATCTGCCTCAAGTCTCTCTTTATCCCATCCCTGACAAAGCTGCTAAATTGCTATTCCTAAAGTGCTTGCTCACATCATTTCAGTGCCAGGTGAGTTCCAGCGGCTCCCTATTTTCTCTGGCTTCCCGTAGGAGGCTTTTCATAGGGCACTGAGAGCCCTTTGTAATCTGGCTCCCACAGACTTTTCAGGAATGATTGTACCTTACTCTCCTTCATGCTCCTGATCAGATAAATTGAGGAACTCACTATCCCTCACACATAAAATTTTGTTTCCCATCTCCATACCTTTGAAGTCTGTCTCCCAGTCTGGAACCTCTGCCTTCTAAAGTCCCTTTTGTTGTTGTTGTTCATTCATTTCTGACTCTGGAACTCCATTTAGGGTGTTCTTGGCAGGGATACTAACATGGTTTACCATTTCCTTTTCTAGCTCATTTTACAGATGAGGAAACTGAGGCAAACAGGGTTAAATGACTTGTGCAGGGTCACGCAGTCTGAGGCTGGATTTGAACTCAGGTCTTCCTGACTCCAGGCCTGGGGCTCCTTCCACTATGGCATCACCTAAAATCCTTAGCTTCCTTCAAAGGTCAGTTGGTGTTCCACCTTCCACCTAAGACATTTCCTTCTCCAAAAGTCATAAGCGGCTCTACTTCCATCCTGAAATAATGGAATCTCAGAATTTGGGAATGGGACAGGACCTCATCAGCCACTGAATTTAAGTCATACATGCAACACTCTAACGCACGCTTCTTCAACCCCCACTTAAAGACTTCCAAGGAGTCAGAACCCACTAGAGTTACTTTGTATCTTTCCTACATTTACCTTGCACATATTTTAGTAACCACTTCTAAGTGTATATATCCCCCCCCCATAGACTGTAACCTGCTTGAAGGCAGGAACACTTTCATTGAAGGTTCTGCCTCTAGTATGTGGAACAACACCTTAGTATTTGAGTAGGTGCTCAGTAAATATTTGTTGATTGATACTTAATGTGTGGTTTTCTAATCCTTCACCTCCTAAAGCAGCCTGTTTCTCCTGTGGGTAGTTTTCCTTGTTAGGAGGTTTTCAAGTGAAGGTCAAAATCCACCTTTGTCACCCTTGTCTACCCACTGCTCCTGGTTCTGCCGTCTGAGCCTAGTAGGAAAATGTCATCTTTCTTCCCTGGGAGAGCCTTTCAGATGTTAGAAGACAACTCTCACTAGACAGCTCTGAGTTTTTTCTTCTGGCTCAATATTGCCAGTTCTTTCAGTGAGTCACTGTGAATTATGGACTTTGTCAATGTTCCCTCCTCCTCATTGCCTTCTACTGGGGTCACTCTTAAATTCTGGTGTCCAGAAATGAACACAAGCCTCCGGGTATGATTTGATGAGGGCAGAGGAAAGATGGAAGGACCTTTATGTTCCTAGTCCAGAATAGACAACATTCCATTCTTCATCCAAGACACTTTGAGCAGAGAGAGATCTGTGCTCCCGGGTAAAAGACCTCAAGTGAACAATGATGGCTTCCTCTGCCAGGCCCTCGTGTCCCACAGATCTGCAGTCAGGCCCTGGGGTTCCTGAAATACTGGATTCTGTTTTGGATTCTTTGCATGAAGGATGGCGCATTTCCTCCCATCCCATCCCACAGCTTGGCTCTCTGCTGGCTTCTCCCCACATGTGGCAATTTGCTGACATAGCTGCAGCCCCAGAGAGGATGTGGGAAGGGGCTCCTTGAGAAAAAAAAAAGGAAAAGAAAAACACCCCAAATAACTCATTCCTCTTCCTGTAGATTGTCATGAAAGCCCGCACTCATGCTTTCTCCATTTACAAAGTGTTTTTCAACTGAGATCTTAAATCAACATTTCAAACTGAATGAGACGCAGGAGAGAGCTGGCTGCCAACTTTCCAGAGTCCATCATTCCTGCTCAGCTTTATGTCTTGGGAGAGAGTGAGTTAAAACCCCAGAGGCCCCATGGGGGAGGCTGCCCTTGGAAAGTGCTTCCTAACAGTCCCCGAATAAAGTCTCTTAAGCTGGACTCTGATCTCCCCAAAGGCCAGAAGGGAAGCAGTGAAGGCACTGCTCTTCCCATTTTTTACATAGAAGTAGGCAGCTAATACAAGGGCCAGAGTGGCACCCTTGGAGTCCAGAAGAAGTGAGTTCAAATGCTTAGTAGAAATGTGACCCTGGGCAAATCCACTTCACCTCTGTCTGCCTCAGTTTACTCATCTGTAAAATGGGATTAACACCTATATTAGCACCTACCTACCTTTCTCCACCCTGGGTTGTTGTGAGGCTAAATGGGATGATATTTGTATAACACTTTGCAAACCTGAAAACTCTTCATATAGAATTATGAATAATCATTATTAATTACTGTATAATTAATATAATTAATACTATAATTGATAATTGTCATTAGCACTAAGAAGTGTCAGTCATGACCTGAGCCCAAGTAGGCAAAATGGCACAGTGGAAAGGGTTCTGACTCTGCAGGACCAGAGAATCACAAATCTCACAATTTTGAGCTGTGTGAGCTTGGGCAGACCCCTTAACTTTTGGGGGCCTTGGCTCTTCATCTATAAAATGCAAGGTTTGTGCAAGTTGGTCTCTGAAGTCCCTCCCATCACTCCCCCCTTCAATCCGATGACTTCATGTTGTTGTCTTTCCATTGCTTCAGAGTGGCATGTTGAACTTGGAGTCAGAAAGACCTGGGTTCAAATCTCACCTTGGACACTTACTATCTTAGTGACCATGGTCAAGTCACTCAACCTCCCTGTCCCTTAGTTTACTTACCTGCAAAATGGGAACAATAATGCCTGCATTACGTAGTTTATAATATAGTACTGGAAGTAATCAACACTTTGAAGCATTATTAATATATTGTAATAAAATAATAGCTAGCATTTATATAGAACTTAAGGTTTGCAAAACACTTTATAAATATTCTCATTTTTTCCTCACAGCAACAAAAACCCTGTAAGGTAGGCGCCATTATTTTCCTCATTTTACAGATGAGGAAACTGAGGTAGATAGCCATCAAGTGACTTGCCCAGGGTTATAGAGGTAGGAAGTCTCTGTGGCTGGATTTGAAATCAGTTCTTCCTGAATCCATGTCCTGTGTTCTATTTACTACATCACCCAGCAGTGGATAGAGAACTATACTTTGAGTTAAGGAGACCTTGGTTCAAATGCCTACCTATGACACATCCTGACTGTTTGACCCTGGGCAAGTCACCTAACATACTTGCAATGCGAAAAATATTTGAAATAATTTTGCTAGAGGCAGGCAGGGTGCCAACAACTGGAGGATTAAGGGAAACCTTATAATAGTGAAGCTAGTGAAAATTGAAAATTTGTAGGATTTATATTTCAATTTGCAGGGTTTAGTTTAAAGAGTTTGAAGGTTTGTGAATTTGCATACATTACCTTATTTCATCATCATGACAACCCTGTGAGTAAGTTGCTGTTATTTATTATTATGCACATTTTACAGATGAGGAAATTACATTTCAGAGAAAAGATCCTTGCCAAGGATCACATGGCTAGTCAGTGTTGGAGGCACATATTATTTCCTTTTATGTAGAAGGAGATTTTTGGATTGAATCTTGAAAGCATCTTGGGATTCCAAGTAAGAAAGGAGAATTCCAAGAATAGAAGAGAGCCTGGACAAAGGTATAGAGGTGGGCAATTCGAATGTTGTGACTAGCAAGGAAGTGGGTCAGTTTTGCTACAATGGGGTGGGAAGGAAGCCTCACCTAGACTTAGCGTTGAGCTGTCTCCATCCATGATGACCCAGGGCTGATCTGACCATCATCCTTTTGGCCATAACTCACTATCCCAATAAAAGGACACAGGTTTTGTCTGTCAGGTCTAAGCAAAAGATACTTTTCCACCAAAGTCTGGCCCCAAATCAAGTCTCTCCAAGCAGACTTTCCCATCTCGTAATGAAGCCAACCATATTGCATGATGCTCCAAATGTGGAAACAGATACTCAGAAAATGCACGTCTCAAAGTATACCCCAAACATTTCCCAACAAGAGCAGTTTTTATACAACCAGCTATTTTTCCCCAGGATCAGAAAATTTTCCACAATTCATATAGCAGACTATGAACAACTGATCAGCCATATTTAGGGTGGGAATCACACACACACACACACACACACACACACACACACACACACACACACGGAATTAGAGCTAGAAGGGACCTTCGAAGCCATATACTCCAATGCCCTTATCGTACAGATATGGCAACGGAGACCCAAAGAGATTATCTAAGCTGCCAAGGTCACACAAGTGGCTGAGAAAGGAATTGAGTCCAGGTCCTCTGCCTCTAAATTTAGGGGTCTCTCTATTATACCATTCAGCCTTCTGCCTTTCCCTAACTCAGGTAAGCCCAGTTGCCTATAGGTCTTCCCCAGCAACATCATATTAATGCCAACTGATATTTAACAAGATTGACACCTACATCTAGTTATCTGGGTATCACAATTGCCTGTGAGGTCAGTACTACAGCAGTTAATGTCCCTTTATTTCACACGAGGAAGCTGAGCCTTAGAGAAGTTAGGTTCCTTGTCTATGGTCAGCTGGGCGGTGGTCATTGGTAGGGTTTGAACTCAGGTCTTTGATTCCAAATTCAGTGTTCTATTCATTGTGATATGTGACAGCTCAAATCTGGGAGGAAGAAAGGATGAAGAGAGAAATAAATGTAAGTTTGTCAGAATGGAATCAGAAGGGACACAGTGTCTGGAGGAAAAGGGCAGAGGTGATGGCTAAGAGAAGCCAGTTAGTCTCTCTCTCAACAACCAGCTTGTTTGGCTGATGCCACTCTGCCTCCCTGTAGGGAGCTTACTTCTGGGGGAATTGTGGCATGCCTTGGAGAGACCACGGAACATGAGTAGACATTTGGTCATTGATTCTAGTCTGTTAACCATATGGTTGGAAGGAGCCTTTTTTTGTTTGGCTCCTTAGGCAGAATTGGGACATCTTCACAAAGGCCTGAGTCAGCTTTGGACACCATTTTTTGCTTCATTTTGTGATTCATTAGCACATGGAATCTAAGAGTGAGAACATGCCTTAAGGAGGGAAACTATGGGCATTTTTCCCATTGAGTCCATGTGGCCCTAAGAAACTGGCTCTGGTAATTGACTTCTGTGTTTGTTATTTTCCATTCTAGGTAAAGGGAGTAGAGTGTCCAACCTTGTGAGCTTCAAGAAGTCAGAAAAGTGAGCCACAGGAATCCAGGAATTTGAGTCCAGGCTGGGTTTTTGTAGCTGGACAAGCATTGATATCTCAAGAAGCAAGAAGCAGCTTTTGGGAGTGATCTTCTGGCCCCAGGTTAGCAGAAATTCAGAAAAGAACTGTATCTGGCAGAAATATCCCACTTGGATATGAACTTGGTGGGACCAGAGCTATGTAGAAACTGAGCACAGTTTTGAGCTGATGTTCCCTAGAGACAGAAGTAACATAAGGGAGAATATGACATTGATGTTTGTTCATTTCCTCTTGTTCTATCTATGAAGTTAATGTCTTTTTAAAAAGCTAATTTGTGCTAAGTGGTTAAGTGGAAATTGAGGTCCTATTAGGTTGTTCCCAGAAGTATAGGAAACATACCCAGTGGGGGCTTAAGTCAATGGCAGTAGAGAATATACCCTACAAAGCCCTCAGGGAACCTTAGTACCTTGAAGTAGTGGTATAGCTGGATCAAAGGAAGAAGAATATGGGCTGCTCCAGGAGAGTGAGCCAGAGCACACTTGGGACCCTTGAATAGGAATATGATTCTCAGCCCCTGAACAGCATTGATAAGCATCTTTACCCCTTGTGTCCTTAGCTTCTTTATCTGCAAATCAACCAGTTAGGACTAGTGAGCTATAGCAGACTTCAGCACTTGCACTTAGTAACAACTGAATAAGTATTGGTTAGGAAGGCAGTAGGGCAGGATTGTACTGGGAAATGTTTAATAACCAGTTCTGTTGGTGGGGAATGGACTTAGGACATGGTTTTCAGTTTAATCTGTATTATTAATATTGGCTTCACAATATAACAATAAATCAATTTTTGATTTTTAATATTTTTTGTGATATGTGAAGCAATTAGGTTAAGTGACTTCCCCAGGGTCTCACAGCTAGTAAGTATCTGAGGCTGGATTGGAACTTGGGTCTTCCTGATTCCAGGGCTGATGTTCTTTCCATTGTGCCACCTAGATTTGTAACATTTGCTGATTTCCAAGGTATAAAATACCTGTACTGAAAATTTAACACACGTGTGTGTGTGTGTGTGTGTGTGTGTGTGTGTGTATAGGGTCCTGGCTTCTGACACCTTCCATTTATGGGATAAGGACAGTGACTGTGCCTGTGATTTCACTGGTATAGGGATCACCTGTATTAGGACATGGCCTGAACCAATGCAGGTCTGGATCTTCTCTGCAGATCTTATTTATCAGAGTTTTACAGAGCCCTGAGAGATGAATTGATTTGGCCAGAGTCAAAAAGCTCATATATGGATGGCAGTGAGGAGATTTGAACCCAGGTCTTCTTGGTCCTGGGCAGTTAACAGTGGTCATACTGATCATTTGTATTTCATAGGGAGGCATTTCCCTGCAGGTGCTATGTACATGCTTGCTGTGACGGCTACTGCTGCTATCAATGACATGGGAATTCTCAGATAAGGAAGGATAATGAATTCTGTTTGGGATGTGAGTTTGGCAAACCCACCAATCATATGGTTCGAGATATCCAAAAGACAGTCAGAGAGGAGAGATTGAGGCAGGAAAGGCAGACTTAAGAACCATCAGTGTAGAGATGGGAATTACATCCATGGGAGCTGATGAGGTCTTTAAGTGACGTAGTAGAGGGGGAAGAGAAGAGGGCCCGGGACAGAGCCCTGTGATTACTGAGGGCATGAGCTGGCAGGGGGTCCAGAAGACAGAGAAGGAACAGTCAGAGAGGTAGGAGGAAAAGTAGGAGAGAAGGGTGACCCAAAACCTGGAGAGAAGAGACTATCAAGGAGGAGGCAGTGATCAGTGAGGGCTAACGTTTATAGAGTGCTCACCATGTGCCAGGCACTGTCTTAAGCACTTTACAATTATTGTCTCATTCAATCCTCACAACAACTCGCTGTGAGGTAGATGCTTTTTGCTTACAGATGACAAAACTGAGGTAAACAGAGGTTAAGTGACTTGCCCAAGCTCACACTGTTAGTAAGGGTTTGACGTCATATTTGATCTTCGGTCTTCCTGACTCAAGGTCTAGCACTCTCACTACTGCTCAGAGAGGTCAAGGAGAATGAGAATTTGAAAAAAAAATGCCGCTGGATTTGTCAACTAAGGCATTATCAGTAACTTTGTAGAGTGCAGTTTTGGTGGGATGATAAGGTTGGAAGTTGGATTGTAAGGGGTAACAGAGAGTGAGAAGAGAGAAAATGAAAGCCCCTAGTGTAGACAGAAAGGTAGTCCCTGCCCTCAGGGAGCTTGAAATCTAATGGAGGAGGGGCAGCTAGGTGGCACAGTGGATAGAGCACCAGCCCTGGATTCAGGAAGACCTGAGTTCAAATCCAACCTCAGACACTTAACTCTTGCTAGCTGTGTGACCCCGGGCAAGTCACTTAACCCCAATTACCTCACAAAAAAAGAAAAGAAAAGAAAAGAAATGAAAAGAAAAAAAAAGAAAATCTAATGGGGTAGACAAAACACAACAGGAAGCTGGGAATGGGGGGTGGGAGTGTATCAGGGGGTACCTGGCATAGGCTGCAGGTGGAAAGTGGAGAGTTGGTTGGAAAGTCCAGATCCTGATCCTCTATTAAGGAAGGCTTGGAGAGGAATTCAGTGCCCCACCCTCCAGTCCTCCAATCAGAGGAGAGAGGATGCTGAGGGAGGTGGGAAGGGCTTGAGTATCCAAAACTTGAGTTAAAGGTCATAAGGGTGAGATTTGAGGTGATCATTTTCTCCTGGGAGAGTCATAACAGTCAATGGAGCTTAGACCAAGCAGAGCTGTAGATGGAAAGTAGGGAGGGAATGGTGGGTGTCCAGGGCTAGCCAAGCCTTCTTGCTTTTGGCACTGTCCTCTCTGTGCTCACTCACTTAGTGTCACTAGCTAACAACTGCCAGAGGCAGGATTGGAATCTAAATCTTCCAGACAATGTCTCCTCTCCCTTGCCCCACTGGAGAGAATGGACTCTGTTTACCCCCTGGGATATCCCCTGTTAGCCAACTTAGAGAAATGAATCAACTGAATATTTTCAAAGAACGTTCAAACCTACTGAAGAGTCTAACTCAGAAAATGCTGTTTTGGTTTTAGCCAGAAACCTTGAAGGTTTTCCCCTCTCAGAATGATTGATTGATTGATTGATTGAATTTTTTTTTTGACTAGGTAAAAGAGTCCATTCTCTGCCTTATTTCTTACCTAGCCTTAATCACCGCAATAGGTGTTGCCTCAGGGAAAATGAGACCTGAGAAAGACCTCAGTTTAAAAAGCCCAAGGTCTCCTACTGAATCTGGGGCCATCTCCAGTCATCTTTATGTATACCTTGCCACTGAACCCAGATGGCTCTGGAGGAGAGAGTGAAGCTGGTGACCTTGAATAGCCTTCCCTTACTTAAATCCAGTTCAGTGCAAGTCATGACAACACTTCCCATGGTCTTCTTCCAGAATGAAAGACAAACAATGAAAACAACAACAAAAAAACAAAGGAAAATTCTATTTGTGAGGTGTGTCCAGTAAAATCCTTTCAGGTTACTCCCAGTGGAGGACAAACATGAGGAATGCAGAGAAACATTGAAGATACTTATATGAGGTGATGTAGAACCAAGAAAGCATGTCTAAGAGAACAATACATATGTGGTGATTATAATAACGTAAGTGAAAACAGCTCTAAAAGGTAGCCAATGCTGATTACCAGTTATGAGAAATCTTGATCTCCGAAAACAAATGAGAAACACATTTTCTTTACTGTCATTTTGACTATTATGAATACACAAATTAAAAATAAAGAACATATGAAGATAGACACTATCTGCATCCAGAGAAAGAACTGATAAGTGAAGTATGAACAGAACAATTTACATGTGTATGTATGTATATACATGTATACATACATGTGGATATACATACATATATGTAAATAATATATGCCTATTTTTGTCTAATGGTAGCCATCTCTAAGGTGGGAGGGGGAAGGGAAAAAAAGAAATGTATATGAAGACTTTGTTGTATATTTGTAGGAAATAGCAAGTTATACTTCATAAATTTGTGGTTTTATGTGCAATTATCCTTTTAATTATTTATTATTTTATTAAAGTGTTATAAAAATGCTTGTGTTATTTGAAAATAAAATTTAAAAAGAAAGGTGGAGGACTATGGAGGAAGAATGTTATAGGTTTTCTGAACTATTTTCCTTTTTTTTTTTTTTTGGTAAGTGAATGGGGAAGCTTATCAGGAAATGACTAACAAAAGAAACAAGTCACTGACCAAATTGACTATTTCTCTAAATAGCCTTGTTTTCCAGGGTCATTTAGACTCTTAAAGCTCAGAAGGTAGCCATTAATGGAAGGGGTCCCTACAGGCATCCCCATGCTCCATGCCTAGGTCAATGTGGTCTAAGTCCTTTGGCAGATCAAGGTGAGCACTGTCAGGGTTGAGCCTGTTAGGAGGACCATCTATGGCAGACTACTGGCTCATATTCAGGGCTATTTTGGGTGCCTGTCCAGCTTGGGGAGAGTGGCCAAAGCTGATATTCCAGTGTCCTAGGCCTGTGAATAGGACTGCTGGTGAAAGCACAGACAGTGGCAGAGTTGGAGACTTTGCACTATGACCCTAAAGGGGATGATGACCCTAAAGGGGATGGAAGGACACAGCACCAAGAGAAGCCACCAAGCTGAGAAGAGCTCCAGAGTGACTCGCTGGCCAGGTTACCATGACTTGACACTCAGAAGAGGGAGGGAACTCTCCATATTCATGCATCTGCTAAATATCCATAGAGGATCCTGAGATCTTGAACCCAGAGCTTCTGGCTACAGGACAAGCCTTCTTCTCTTCAGTGAGGACCAAAGGACCCATCTAAGCAGCACCAATCCTGTCTGCTGCTAATAAAGCCCCCCTGTGGCTGTGTTGGCAGCTCACATATTCCAATTAATGGACATTAGACCATCTGATCCAATGGAGGGGCTCTCGACTTAGGACATTTTTTCTGGGATATTCCAGGCACAGGCTGGGGAGAGGCTGGAATTGTTCATCAGCGACCACATGGCCAGGCCCCATGGCCCCTTTAACTGCCGACTCTGGCTAGTTTCTGAACCACTTCATAATATCTTGATGATGTGGCAGAATCTGGGCCGTTGACAGGTGGGAACATTTACAGTCATAACTCACAAGGGACAATAAAAGAAAATGTCTGCTGTGCTTCCTCATTGGGGATTGATTTGGCTGAAGGAATAGCATTGGAATTTCAGGTGTTTTGCCTAGGGATAACATTAGTAATCCTAAAACCAGGGTCCCTAGTTGGGACCAGGGAGTTTGTTGGAACAAGAGGCAGCATGGTGGCCAAGAAGGTCCATTGGGAAGTCAGAAAGGGTTGGGTTCAAGCCTTGGCTTTGACACGGAAGAATAAAATGTCATTGTAAACCCGAACTAAGATTTTTGAGGCAGTGTGTATGTGTGTGTAAAAGCACACACAATACATATATATCTGCACAAAATTTAGGCTTCCTTCAAAGAATCCATAGATAAAGTTTGTTAGAACTTAGAACATAGAATACTAGAACTTAGAAAGGACTTTAGAATATGGGACCTAAAATGTCAAAGCTGGAAGTAACCTCAGAATAGTGAATGTTTGAGTTGGGAGGGTTCTCAGCAGAGTTGCCCTTGTATGTGCTAGTATGAATCTTAGAAACAATTTAATCTATTGTCCTGAGTTTAAAACTCTCCTCAGACAACTCCTTTCCCCCTTTCCATCTTTCCTCCTTTTTTCTTTTTTTCCCCCTACCTTTCTTCTTACTGTTGAGGGCACCCATTCTCCTAGCCCTTTATGTTCCTAATATGAGTCATCCTGGACTCCTCACATTTCACCTCCCACTTCCAAGCCGTAGGCAAGGCTTGTTCACTTCACCTCTGCAATATCTCTCCAATATGTCCCCTTCTTTCCTCTGACACTGGTCCCACTGTGGTGTGGGCTCTCATTGCCTCATACTTGGACTATTGTAATAACTGCTGGGTGGTCTGCCTGCCTCAGGTCTCTCCCCACTCGTCAATCCTCCATTCTGCCACTAAAGTGATTTTCCCTAAAGCATAGGTCCCACACTGTCACTTCCCCTCTCAATAATCTCCAGTATCTCCCTATTGCTGCCAGGAACAAATACAAAATTCTCTATTTGTTATTCAGAGCCCTTTATAACCCCTCCTACCTTTTCAGTCTTCTTGCATCTTACTCCTCAACAAGTCCTCTTTGATCCAGTGAAACTGGCCTCCTGCCTGTTTGTTCTTGGACAAGGGTTGCATCTCCTGACTCAGGGCATTTTCTTTGCTTGTCCGCCATGAGCTCTCCCTCCTCTGCTCTGACTACTGTCCTCTCTGGCTTCTTTCAATTCCCAACTGAAATCCCTTTATCTATAGGAAGACATCCCCATTAAAGTAGATACTGTTTTCAGATAAACCTTGGAATAGCCAAGCTTGCCCCATCTTGGACTTGGAAAGTTCATAGTTTCTGAATATAATGAATGTAAATAAACCTTTACATGGATGGCTGTTAGATTTCTTTCTGTTATATTTGTTCAATGATTTAGCTTAATGAGATATTTTTAACATTCAAATTCTCTCACCTGATGTGTCAACTATTCCCATCTCCCCTTCCCTAGCCCCCCTATTTCTTTGTGTTAACTGCAAATTTGATGAACATGGCTACTCTATCTGTATCTAAATAAAACAACACTGATCCCTTTGGCACTCCACTGGAGACCTGCCAAGCTAATATGGGACCATTAATTAGTGCCTACTCTTTGTGCCTGGCTATTCAACTAGCTCTAAATCTAATTGTACTAATTTAAATGTACTCATCCTCATCTTTCTACCAGAATAAGATGAGAGATTCTGCCAACCAGTGTACTAAAATATAGATATGTTTCCAGCATTCTCTTTGATGACCAATCTAGTAACCCTAATCAAAAAAGAAAATGGGGTCAGAAAGGCATTGCCTTTTCTGGATTAAGCAGTGCTGAGCCTTTGTGGCTGCTGTTTCCTTTTCTAGACATTCACAGTGAACCCCTTTAATAATATGTTCTATAAGTTTGCCAGGAATGAAAGTCAAGCTCACTGGCTTATAATTTATAAATATGATTCCCCTTCTCTTTTTGGAGAACTGGGGCAGTATTTGCCCCTCTTCAATACTGTGGGAATCTGTCAATCTCTGTTACCACTTGAAGATCACCAATCATGTGGCTGAGCAGCGAACATATCCTCCAGTTTTTCAGTGTCTGAGGATATAGTTCATCTGTGTCTCTGCCTTGTGTTCCCCAATAATAACAGCTAACATTTAGGATTTGCAAGCAATTTACATGAATTATCTCATTCGATCAAGAATGTTATCAAGGGCCTTGAGATACTTCTTACTTGGCTGCCATTTCCCTATTCCCACCTTTTGTTATCTTTTTAATGCAAAGATCATTCTTCTTGAGGTCTGATAGGTAATAAGCAACTCTACCTTTTGAGTATCATCAGTTATTACCACCCCTCTTTCCTGAGCAGCAATCCTCTCCCTTTTAGGCCTTATCTGCTCTATCATGTAGATTAACAAAATCCTGTATCCATTCTAGGTCAGATGTAACTTTTTGGGACTTCAAGTCTGATGAACCTATTCTTATAGTCCTGTATCAAGATGTTTTATTCATTCTCCCTTTGCTCCTATTTTTGGAGACCGTCTTTGTAAAAATCAAACCCTAGATCATGGATAAATATTAAAGCAACAATTTAAAATGAATTGTCAGCAAGGAGTCTACAGCACCATGTTCAAGACTATTTATTATAACCATGTTGCATCTGTACTGAGAATGCACAGACAGTTCCATGTAAGGAAAACAGATAATTAATTATGTTAATAATAAAAAAAGAAAATCATAATCATAAGAATGGATTCAGTAAAAGCCATCCACCATATAGATCCCTCACTTATGTAAAAAAATGCTAAATATTATAAGAATAGAAAAGTCTTTAAAAAAATAACTAAAAGGATTTATCTAATGCTGAGAGCCAGCTGTATATATTATGGATAAACAATGAGAGCTTTGCCATTAAGATCATGCATGAAGCAGAGTTGCCCTTGTCTGCAATATGATTCGAGATAGCACGAAGAAAGTGAGCTATGGCAATAAGAGAAAGAAAATCAATTAAGGCAATTGACAAAGAAGAGGCAAAATTATCCCCATTTCCAGATGATGTGGTTGCTTGCTTACAAAACCCTAGAGAATTGATGCGAAAACTAATCAAGACAGTGAGTAGGTTCGGCAAAATAACTGGCTACAGAACAAATCCCCCAAATCATCAGTACTGCTGTATATTATATTACTAAACAAAGTCAGAGGAGAAAGATATGAAGAAACATTTCAACTAAGGGAACTACAAAATGGATAGAATATTAGAGATTTAACCAAGATGGACAGAACTTATATAAGTGTAACCATAAAATGATTTTATGGGGAAAAAAAGAGACACAATAGGGGTGAGGTGTTCAGGATTTGAGATTGGAGCACTCTAAAATTAAAAAGAATATATATATGGTATTAGCTGATGAATGTACAAGGCTCAGTGCTCTATTAATCAAATTATCAAGGGTATGCTTTCAAGTATTAGGGAAATAGTATCAATTTATCAATTAATTATTCAATGAATATTTATTAAGTTCTTATATACCAGGCAATGTGTTAAGCACTGGTTATACAAAGATAAAGGCAAAACAATCCCTGCCCTCAAGAAGCTTATATTCGAATGAGGAGAGAACATACACACACACACACACACACACACACATATATATATATATATATATATATACATATATATGCATACATACATACAGGTATGTGTATGTCATATGTAATCCAAGCCCAATGCGACCTTGTAGGAATAGGTGCTAAGAGTTGAAGGGACCAGGAAACAGCTCATGTAGAAAGAGGATGGAAGTTGAGCTGAGTCTTGTAGGAAATGAGGATGTCCAGAAGGTAGAGTTGGAGCAGGAGAATATTCCAGGTGAGTAAATTAGCTATTCTTTAGCTGGGAGACTGGAGAATGGAGCATCATGGGGAAGGAATAGCAAGCAGGACTACAATAGCTGTGCCACTGAGAGTGTGGAGTGGAATAATTCGATAGACTGGAAACTTAGGAAGGTTAGTCAGTCAACAAGCACTTCTCAAGCATTACCATGTGCCAACTACTGTTTTGTGAAGAATTTTAAGTGCCAAAATGACTATATTCAATCCTGGAGGTCATGCAGAGCCATTGGAAGTCATTGAGTAGGAGTGAGTGGCATGGTCAGTCCTGCCCTGCACTTTTGGAAAACCAGGAAAAATGGTCAAGGATAGTAAAGGAAATATTAATGAATGAAGAGAGGCTAGATTTTCAAGATCTCAATATGTATTATGAAATAATAAATATTTAAAAAACTATCTGTGCGGCAGCTAGATGGCGCAGTGGATAGAGCACCAGCCCTGGAGTCAGGAGTACCTGAGTTCAAATCTGGCCTCAGACACTTGACACTTACTAGCTGTGTGACCTTGGGTAAGTCACTTATTCCTCATTGCCCCACCAAAAAAACCCCCCAAGAAACCCCAAACCAAAACAAAAACCCAACGCAAAAGTATCTGGTACAGGTTTTGAAATAAATTATGTCAGCTCAATAGACTAGATAAGCCAGATGTAGGAACAAATATGTATAGAGTCTAGTGTTTAACAAATTAAGAAGCACACTGTTGAGAAATTGAGAAAGCAATTTGACAGAAAATAGTTTTGGACTACCACCATATACAATTAATCCCCCAAAGCATAAATGATACAAATATAAAAACCATACCATTAAAAATAGTTGAGAAAGAAAAGCTATGTCTTTCACTACTGTGAAAAGGGATTATAAAATATAAAAGAGATAATTTGATGATATTAAATTTAAAAGTTTTTTGCATATAGAGTCAGAGTCCAGTATTATTCTATTATTGCTCAGACTGAAACCTAGGCTAGAAACTGGCAGAGCTCAAACTGGCCACCAAGGAAGCAGCAATTAGACTTTACCTAACATCAAACTACTTTGGGAACACTGGAGTCTTTCAGGTGCCCAGTCTGTTCCTGAGATGCTGGAATTACCCAACATTCAAGAACCCAAGGAAACAGCAACAAGACCAGTCCGAACCTTCCTTCCAGAAGTGTGAAAGAATCCAGCCCCTGCGATCAAGTCCAAAGTCAAAGTCATCTGGAAGAAAAAAAAGAGAAAACAAAAAAGGATCCCACCATCATGAGCCATTATGGTGATCACAGAACATAATGACTCCAAAACAATTATAAGCAAAGCTTCAGAGAAAAACACACAGCTTAAACTCAAACTCAATTAGAAATCTTGGAAGAGATGAAAGAAGAGTTTAAAAGAATTTATTTTTTTCTAAATGAAAGAATAACATCTGAAAAAAATTGAAAGAAAACAAGAGTTATGGAAGAAAGAATTGGAAAGAGAATTAACAACTGGGCAGAAGAGTCACAAAACCTGTCCAAGCAACAAACTTGTTGCAAATATCAAAGGACAAAATGAAAGCTAATGACTCAAGGAGGTAACAACAAATATTAAAATAAAGTCAAGACTGAAAAAAATAGAAGAAAATGTAAAGTATTTAATGGTAAAAACAACTGGCTTGGAAAACATATTGAAGGGAGAAAAAATTAGGAATCATTAGACAGAGAAATTACCAGAAAAGCCTAGAAATAATTTTTTTTTTTTGGTGAGGCAATTGGGATTAAGTGACTTGCCCAGGGTCACAGAGCTAGTAAATATTAAGTGTCTCAGGTAGGATTTGAACTCAGGTCCTCCTGAATCCAAGGCTGGTGTGACCAGGAACATCATAGTTAAAACTAGAGTTTTGAGGTAAAAATACATAATACATACATATACACATTATATCTAATATCTAATATACATACATAGAGTAACACACACACACACACATATTTCAACTAGAAAGAAAGACTTCAAATACTAATGAGCCATAGTCAGGATCACATTGGATTTAGCAACTACAAATAACAAGAGCAGAGAATTTGGAATATGATATTCCAAAAAGCTAAAGATATGGGCTTACAGTCAAGAATAACTCACCAAGCAAAACTGAACATAATGCTATTGTGGAAAATGGACCTTTGATTAAGTAGAGGAATTCCTGGTATTTTTGGCTGCTTAGAAAATTTGATGTTCCAACACATAAAAAGGTAAATGTGAAGAAATAGTGATAATTGACTAAACAAGGATAACTGCTAACATTTCGATATAGGAAGAAGATATGTGTCCCTTCTGAGAACTATCATTATCAAGGGTAATACAGGTAGTCTAGTTAGACCAGGCATGGAACTAGTTCTTCTATGTCTTGATGATCTTAAGAAAACAATGAGGAAGAAATACTGGGAGGGTGGAGGAGGGAAAGGATGAGGATGCAAGATAATGAGGAAGGGAATGGAGAGAGTAGCTGACAGTTCAACCTTATTCTCATTTGAATTGGTTAAAGGAAGGAACAATGCAGACATATAGGCTTTAGGGTACAGAAACACATATAAAGGAAGAGGGAAAAGGGGGAGGGGGAATTAGAGGAAGGGCATATTAAAGGAGGGATTAATTCTAAGCAAAAAAAGCCTCTTAAAATATACACATATATAACTATTTTGAAGAGACAAAGTGGGAAACAGGGATTTTGGGGTCAAATTTAGTATGGGGAGAGTTAATTGGGTGGCTCACTGTAATGCTGGGGTTCAGAAAATAATGAGAGACCTCTAAGTCCAGAGTTTTCTCCCTTCCAAAATGCCTACTTTTAATTATTTTACTAAGACTGATAAGAAAGGAGATTAGCAGCCTCTTTTCCACAAACAAATCAGGTTTTATTAATGGGAACAAATTTACAATGCAAGTGAAGTTAATAGAGCCAGGGACAATGAGAAAGGGGATAGAGAAAGAGAAAGATATGACCCACTTCCCAGATGGTTAGAATCTAAGTCTGTAGGGTAAAAAGGCCCCCAGGTACCTCAAATAAGCTCTGCTTCCTCACCTACTCAGAACAGCTTTGCTCGAACAAAAACTGACTCAAACCCTAAACTTGCTTCCAGCTCAGCTGGCCTAAAAAGGCAGCCTCGCTTCAATAATACAAAGTCACCACCACCTGGAATCTGTAGTTCTAAGGAGAATGAGCTGTGTAGTGTCTTCTGGTTTAGTTTGAAGGTTAACCACCACCAGCTTCTCTCTATTTCCCCCTTTTCTCTTCCTCCCCCCTGGATTTCTCCCTTTCCTTTCCTGCCTCTCCCACCAGAAGGAGGTTCTTAGCCATGCTGAGTCTCCAATTGGAGCATGGATTAAAAAGTCATGGTATACTAATTTAATGATAAATAACTCTTGTGTTGAAGAAATGCTGAAGGAGATTTTTTTTGTGTGTGTGGGGCAACAGGAGTTAAGTGTCTTGGCCAGGGTCACACAGCTAGTAAGTGTCAAGTGTCCGAGGCTGGATTTGGACTCCAGTGTTCCTGAATCCAGGGCGAGTGCTTTATCTACTGCGCCACCTCGCTGCCCCCTGAATGAGACGGTTTTAGAGAAAACTGGAAAAACATATCAGCTGATGCAGAATGAAATGGAAAAAACCAGAGAAATTGATATAAAGACACTATGGTAAAGGCAAATAACTTAGAAACTCTTACCAGTGTAATGATACCATGATAGCAGAGAACACGTACTTCATATTCCAAGAAGACCAAAATGACATCGTGATGTTGGAGTCAAGGTACAGAGTGGCTGACTGTGGCTGATCAGACCAATAGAAGTTTGGAAATCTCTTCCACAGGTCAGGCACAAATGGTCCATATGAACACCTGGGAGAGAGAGATTCCTAAATGTATGTTTCAGGTTTCTTTTGAGCTACTGCAAGTCGGCTTTCCTCATAGGGAAGAGCATCTTCTTTGTTGTAGGCATGTCATGCTGGCTGACCCCATGCCAGTGTCTTCCATGCCTCACAATCAATTTCAAAGTTCTTCAGGGAGTTCTTGTATTACTTCTTCTGATTACCATGTGAGCACCTGCCCTGTGTGAGTTCTTTGTAAAGTTGTCTTTTGGACAAACATATTCAAACAACATGGCCAACCCATCAGAGTTGCAGTCTCTGCAGTAGAGTTTGAATGCTTGGCAGTTCAGCTTGAGAAAGGACCTCAGTGTCTGCTACCTTATCTTGCTAGGTGATCTTCAGAGTCTTCTTTTAAAAATTCAGATGGAAGCAGTTCAATTTTCTGGCATGGTGCTGCTAGACTATTGAGGTTTCACAGTCATACAACAATGAGGCAAGCACAATGGATTTGGAGACCTTCAGTTGGGTAGGCAGCAGAGAACTAATAATAAAACATGCTCCTAACTTTCTGATAAAGAAGGGAAGAACTCAGAATGCAGAATGAGACACACATACATATGCAAATACATATATATGTATGTATATGTGTGTCTGTATGTATATGTGTGTACATATATATACACACACATATATATTTTTGAAATGGCCCCCAAAATAAACAATCTCCAGTAAAATTGACTTCCAAAATCTATAGAGAATTGACACCAATATATAAAATCATGAGTTATCCCTCAGTATGATCAAAGGACATGAATAAACAGTTTTCAAAAGAAGAAATATGGACTAGTGACAACATATGAAAAAGCATTCATAATTACTAATAATCTGAAAATGCAAATTAAAACAACTCTAAAGAATTGGCTCCCACCCATCAAATTGGCAAAAACAGCAAAAGAGGGAAAAAAGCTAATGTTGGAAAGGCTGCTGGAAGACAGGCATACTAATACACAGCTGGTGGAGCTATGAATGGCTGTTTAATGACTTTAAACCATTCTGCGGGAAAAATTGGAATTCTGCAAGAAAGTTACTAATTTGTTCATACCCTTCAATCTAGTGATCCCATTACTACACGTATGCCTCAGGAAGGTTAAAGTAGGAAGAAAGGTCCCACATGTACAAAAATATTTCAAGTAATGTTATTAGTACTTGCAAAAAGCTGGACATAACTTATGTATAAGGCAAGTTTTAGCATATGAATGCAGTGTAATGTGGTTGTACTCTAAGAAATGACAACTATGAATAATTCAGAGAAACATGGGACAACTTGTATGAACTGATGCAAAGCCAAAAGGCAGAACAAAAAGATGAATGTATACACACTGACTTCAATAACATAAATGAAGGCAACAACATTTGGGTCAAACAAAATGTCCAAAACTGGTTCCAAGTTCTTAAATCTCAAACACAATCCTTGCCTTCTGTTAAGAAACAGCAAGCTACAAAATGGAGATGAATATGTTCTCTCAACAGCAAGCACCATATTAATTCCATTTAGTTAAGGTTTTTAAGTCCCTACTATGTTCAAGGTATCTAACCAAAGCTAGGGATGCCAAGACAAAAACGTATCAGTTCTTGACTCCAAGGAGTTTCCATTCGCCTGGGGCATTTGAATGACTTATTATTGTTAAAGGGATGGTACTGTGGGAATGAGAGTGTTCTGACTCTGTAGGCTTCTCTTCCATGCTGTAATAGTCTTCTCACCCTGGAAGATCTCCACCCCTGTGATCCTTTCCTCCTCTTGGTTAGTTCCTCCTAGAACTTCCTTTATGAAGTAGTGACTAGGCCAACCCAGTGATCACTCCTTTATTCTTCTCCAGGCTCTCCTCCTGTGTCTCCAGACTTCATTTCCAACCTTCCCCCCTGTTTTCCAACTTCCCTTTATGTGTTGTCTCCCCTTATTAGAATGTAAGCTCTTTGAGGTCAGGGGCTGTCTTTCTTTTTGCTTGTTTAGCTTAGTCTTCTAAATAGTCTCCCTGATGCCAGACTATCTCATCTCCAATCCAGCCTTCACTTTGTGCTAGAATAACATTGCATGGAACTGGATTGATCAAACTTTACTCTCTACTGATCTAACCCCACTACCTGCATCATATAAGCAGGACACTAGGCCATGCCCCAACTCCAGTAGTTTCTTTAACTTACATTATGCTTAATGGAATTCACAATACATCCTACCTCCATCCCTGGTCTTTGAGAGCATGGGTCATAAAATTAAAAACAATAGCTCTATCCATAGTTCTTTGAACATGTATATGCACATATATTTTATGTGAACATATATACATACATATTTATGAATGTGTATGTGTATGTAGGGCCCTTAGGTGACACAGTGAATAGAGTGCCTGGCCTGGAGTCAGAAAGATTCATCTTTCTGAGTTCAAGTCTTGAAATAGACACTAGCTGTGTGACCCTGGGCAAGTCATTTAACCCTATTTGCCTCAGTTTCCTCATCTGTAAAATGAGCTGGAGAAAGAAATGGTAAATCATTCCAGTACCTTTGCAAAGGAAACCCCAGATGGGGTCATGAAGAGTCATACGTGACTGAAAAAGTCACTGAACAATATGTGTATATATGTAAAATCTAATTTGACCATCAAATCAATCCTGTGAAGTTGGTGCTATCATCCTCATTTACTGAGGAAGAAACTGAGCAACTGATGCAGAATTACATAATTAATATGTCTCTTAGGTAGAATTTGAGCTCAGGTCTCCTAGACTACATCTAATATGCCCTCTAGCTGCCAAAAGTAGCCATAGCTACCTAGTAGAAGGTAGTTTCTCTAGGTTCATTCCTTTTTGAATTTCCTGAGATTGTCTCTGTACCTTCGAAGAGGCTGCCCCATTATCAACTGTTTATTTGGAGCCAGGAAACCTTTTGTTGTTCAATTAATTTTTTAATTGTGTATGACTCTCCATGACTCCCTTTTTGAGCTCTTCCAGGAATTCTTTTTTGGGCCAGAAATCAATTCACATTTTTCTTTCAGGTTTTAGATGTAGCACTTTTGATTTTGTTTTTGAGATTTTGGTTTGATAATCCCTGTCCCCATAATAATTTTCTATGGTGAGGTTCTTTTATTAAAAGTTGTTTGCTCATCTTTTTTTCCAGCCTATTTTTTGACTTTTAATTTTATGTTAAAGTTAGGCTCTGCTTCTGGGGTGGAGAAGGCACTATATCAAGCTTTAAGTTTTTTGTGCAGCTATTTTCAGAGATAGTTCTGGGGACCTGTGAGTGTTCAGTTCTTCCAAAGTGGTGTGCTCTAAGGAGAGATAAGTTTACTATTCTTCTGGTCTGTGCTCTGGTCTGTGAGTGACCACAAGAACTCTTTTCTGTTATGGACCTGTGATTGGTTCCTTGCTTTCCTATCAATTCAAGCTCTGGTGTTCAAGTGCTCTTCTGTGTCTTGGGACTATGACCCACGACTGCTACCTGGGTCTGTGTATGGGCAAAACAACAGATGTTCCAGGGCTTCCTCCATTAAATCTTTGGCAATTCAATAGAGAGTGCCCTAACAATCCATAAAAAAGTGCCCATGTTGCTTAGATCACAGTCCTAACATCATATTGATGCCACAGAATCAAAGACTTTCTGAATTGGAGGGGACCCTTCAGGCATGAAGTCCAAACCATACCTGACTGAGAACCCTTACAATGTAACCTAGGAAGTGACAAGGACAACTTGTCTCCAAGTTCCTCCTTAGGAAGTGGAGGCCTATTCTACCCTTATTGAAGGTCCATTCTACCCCTACTATGAGTCCATTCTACCCTTACTGAAGTTCTATTCTTTCCATATTGGGAGGGTCCATTCTTCCCTGTCTAGGGATCCATTCTACCCTTACTGGGAGTCCACTGTAACCTTACTGGGGTCCCATTCTGCCTTTACTGAGGGTTTCATTTTACTCTTGGATGACTCTCATTCTTATGAAATTTTTACACACTTCAAGACTAAATTCATCTCTTTGTAACATGCACCCTTTGCTCCTGGGTCTGCCACCCTGAACCAAACAGAACAAGGTTAATCCCTCCTCTATATAACAGCCCTTCAAATACTTGAAAACAGTAATCATATAGCCTCAAGTCCTCTCTTTTCTAGGCTAGCCATTTTCCTTTCAAGTCAAGTCAATAAGTATTTCTCTAATGCCTACTATGTGTTAAGTACTGTGCTAAGAAGCAGTAGAAATATAAAGAAAGCTAAAAAAAATAGTCTGCTATACAGGAGCTCACATTCTAATTGGGGAGACAGCATACCCACAACTACATATGTACAAGATATATATACACACACACACACACACACACACACACACACACACACACACAGAGAGAGAGAGAGAGAGAGAGAGAGAGAGAGAGAGAGAGAGTAGTTGGAAGTCCTGAGCAGCAAGATGAGTATAAGCACTTAGGAGATCTCCTAACCTAGAAAGCTCTTCAAAACAAAGTTAAATCAGGTTCCTCCCTCCAACTCTACACACACACACACACACACACACACACACACACACACACACACACAGAGCACACCTAACTCTTCCCCAACTCAGTGTGGGATGGTCCCCAGGGGTCATCTCTGGTTCTCTAATTCTGATTTATTAGGTGTCCATATTCTTGAGTGAGTTAAAAGATGGATGTTGGAAATTAGGATTTGCTGGATTGCAAAGTCACATCCAGCAGCAGGCATTCCCTGGACTGGCTTTTCTGCTCATCAGAATTTCAATTAGAGCCTCTTAGCATTGCAGATGAGATTGGTTTTCTGCTTTGAGTATTTGCCTGGGAGCGTTCTTCAGATTATGGAATCATAGAATTTTAGGTTCATAGAGTTATCTGACATTAGCATGTCAGAGCCAAAATACAAAATAGTAATATAAAAATTCAAAGGGACCTTAGAGCTTAGAATAGCAGCAACAACAATGAAAAGCAAATATTTGAAATGGAAGTCAACAAGCATTTATTCAGTCCCTTACATTGTGCCAGGCACTGTGCTAAACAGTACCTACAAATATGATCTCATTTGATCCTCCCCCAAACCCTGAGAAGTTGATATTATTATCCCCATTTTACAATTGAGGAAACTGAGAGAGGCAGTGGTCAAGTGACTTACCCAGGGTCACATGGCTGGGGAGTGTTGTGGGCTGGATTTGAACTCAGGAGTTTCTATTACAGGTCCAACACTGCACCTATGGCTGTCTCTGAGGTGGAATGGAGGAGGGGAGGGAAGACATCATATAAAAATATTAGGACAAACTAAAGTGGAGGTGGAAGTAGAAGTTATCCCTTGCAGGGTTTTGGGGGAGAAAGTCTGCAGTCAAATGGAGCCTGTATAGGAATGAAGGTACTTTAGAACATAGAACACTAGAATATTTGATCCAAATTAGAACCTCCTAGAGTTGGAAGGGATGACAGACCCTTAGAGCTAAACGGGACAATGCCAAAGCCTTCAGAAGCCAGAGATGTTGGCTGCTGGCTGGCCCTGCTTGCTACAGAATGCCTTGTTCTCTCCCCTCTGTGAGCTGGTTCTGGTCAATGTCCTTGTCATTCTTATGGTACCATTTTGTTTCAACAACCAGAACTCACCACACCAACATTTCTTGACACTAAGACTTTCCTGCTTTAGGCAAGACCCCTTCACTTGACCCACAGCAACACCCATGAAATACGGTCAAATCACAGTCTCAGAACTGGAAGGAACTTCAGAAACTTGGCCTACATTCTCCACAGCCTTCACAGCAAGTGGCCAACCAAACAACTCTTGCCTGAAGACTTAGGAGGCAGGGATGACTGCCTCTAGGGTCCCCTTAGAAAGTAACTTGTTTGTTCTTCCATAGGATGGGTTATAGCACAACTCTCCTTTCACGTTAGTCATCTGGAGGCAGCCCTGAATAGGGCAGTCCTTGCATTCTTCTCCTTTAGCCTGAGAGCTCCATGTGAATAGGGGTTGTTTCATCCTTTGTACTCATCCACCGATCACCTTGCACTGAAATCGGCTCATATTAGGTCTTTAATAAATGCTTGTTGTTTGATCGGTTGGACTTGATTTCTAAATTTGGTACTTGGTATTGGGGGCTGATTGAGGGTATTCTCTGGTTAATTTAAGTCAATCAATAAGTCAATCAATCCACAAGCATCTGTTAAATGCTTGATGCATGTAAGATACTTTCGAGGGTTTGCTTATGCAGAGGAAAAATACTAAATGGTCCTTGGCCTCAAGGAACTTACATCCTGTCAAAGGAAATGATCTGTAGATACATAAGCACATACAACATATAGAGGGGGCAAACAAAAGGGGATTCCAGAGCAGAGGAGGAAGGCGCTGGAAGCTTAACTTCGGGGAACTCTTTTGGTGCAGGCACAGTCAGCAGAGTTGCCCGGTCTCTGTCATCCAGGCTGGTGACCCTTGAAAGCCTCTCTCTACATTCAGTGGCCAAAGTGGTCCATTCAATAGAACAGCTATTTAGAGCTAGAAGGGGCCTCAGAAGCCATCTAGTTTAAACCTCATTTTACAGATGAGGAAACCTGAGGCCCAGGTGATTAAAGACAAAGGACACACAGATAATAAATGACAGAGCTGGAATTTGAACCCAGATCCTCTGACTTCAAATGACTTGTACCACATGCCCACTGAAGCTGCATTTAGAAGATAAAAGACATCTTGCTTTGGAGTCCTGAGAAGACAGGATTTATTAGGAGGAGCTACCTATTGTGTTGGCCTGATAATGAAGAATCTTCATGGAGAACTTGACTATCTTTCTTTCACTCTTTACTCTGGAATGAGGGATGTGGAAAAGGAAGAAAAGAAGAAAAAAAAGAAAAAAAAGGAAAGAAAGGAAAAAGGAGAAAAAGAAAGAAAGAGAAAAGGAAAGGAAGGAAGGAAGGAGGGAGGGAGGGATGAAGGAAAGAAAGAAGGAAGGAAAAGAGGAAGGAAGAGAAAAATACATAAAGATAAAGACTGAGATACAGTCAGAGATCCAAAGAGAGACAGAAAGACTGAGACCAAGACAGAGATAGAGAGATGAGGGAGTGAGGGGAGTTAAAGTGTGACATAGTGATAGAGAGGTGGTCTCAGATTCAGGATGACTTGAGTTCAAATCCT
Organism: Dromiciops gliroides; assembly: GCF_019393635.1. Classification (NCBI taxonomy): domain Eukaryota; kingdom Metazoa; phylum Chordata; class Mammalia; order Microbiotheria; family Microbiotheriidae; genus Dromiciops; species Dromiciops gliroides. Next base: position 690,602,534 of record NC_057862.1, read on the forward strand.
GACTCTGACCCATGCTGGCTGTATTATCCTGGGTATGTCATTTAACTCCTCAATGTAAAAACTGCTGAGTGAATCAGATTAAAATGTAATTGGGAAATGTTTAACAAAATAAATAAAATTGCAATATAGATAATGATAATTTGTGGTCTTCTAAGGCAATACATGATGTAAGGGATCCATTTTTACTTAAGTTTGACACAACTTAAACAACTCTCTTAGGCAATAAGATGCAGAGAAAATATCCTCCTGAATCCATCAATTCAATTCCCAGCATCAGTGAAAGCCAAACTCTGTCCCTGGATTGTCCAGTCCAGTTTTTTGTACATGCTGGAGAACCATTTAGTGAAGGAATGATGCATATTCATTTTGGAAGGAGGGGTTAGTTGCCCGTGTTTCCCATGGGCAGCAAGCACTGCTGGGTTTTGTGTTACCATCTGGGTCCCAGCTACAGATGTGAAGACACAGAATTAAAACCAATCCCAGCAAAACTCCAGCTTGTCTTGAAGGACCAGCCTTCTGCAGACTTTGCTGGCAAAGGCCAGAGGCCTTCCCTTCCTCCTCATTTTCCTTCTTCTCGTTAGTGCCCTGAGAGCCAGAGACCTTGTAGATGCATCCTAGGGATCAGGAGGGTGGAATTCATTCCAATCCATGCTGATCTTTGGGATAGCTGGAGGAATCCAGATGGCTGCAGTGGCTCCCTGTTACTTTGTAATTGAGCAGAGGGAAGATAAGCTCCAGCAGGTATTTCAGCCACCTGACTCTTCCCTCCCCTGTTCCCAGTTGCCTCTTGGCTTCTCTGACTTAGAGGGAATCTCAAAGAACTGCCCTGATTTAGATCTCATCAAGGCCATACATTTAGCATCTCTGTGAAGGGAGGTAATGAGGGGCAAGGACATCAATCCTCTGGCATGGCCCGGAAATTGGGCAGGAATGGGTGCTTGCCCTAGAAAGAGAGGAGGCAGGAGGGAGATGAGCAGAACCAGAACGTTGTACACAGTATCACAACATTATGTGTTGATTAACTGTGATAGACTTGATTCTTCTTGGCAATGTAATGGTACAAGATCGTTCCAAAGGACTCAGGATGGAAAAGGCTCTCCAAATCCAGAAAAATAGAACTGTGGAATATGGATGCAGATTGAACCATACCATTTCTTTTGTTTTGGGTGCTGCTGTTTCTTTTTTGAGGTTTTTCCTTTTTGCTCTGATTCTTCTTATAACATGACTAATGCAGAAATATGTTTAATGTTATTGTACATATATAACCTAGATCAGATTACTTGCTGTCTTGGAGAGGCGGGAAGGGAGGGGAGGGAGGGAAAAATTTGAAACTAGAAATCTTATAAAAACAAATGTTGAGAACTATCTCTACATATAACTGGAAAATAATAAAATAGTTTTATAATTTAAAAAAATAGAACTTATGAAGAAACATGGAAATGAGTGGAAAAAAAAGTACTTTTTAAGTTGTAAATGCTGGGCCCTCTTCTAGCTGCTAAAGATAAAACAACAACAACAACAAAATTGAGACAGTCTCTGCCTTTAAAGAATTTATGTTAGCTTATGCAGTGGAAGGGAATATGGGGGAGGTGCTGGGGAGTGAGTGAACCTTATCTCATCAGAACTGGCTCAAAGAGGGAATAACATACACATTCAATTGGGTATAGTAATATATTGTGATGTTTAAAATCTAAATGTGTGGTTGCCTTAAATTAGAAGCTTTAGCACCAGCCTTTGGGCATTAAGCATTTATTAAAACATACTAGGTATAGGGGGCAGCTAGGTAGCACAGTGGATAAAGCACCGGCCCTGGATTCAGGAGTACCTGAGTTCAAATCCGGCCTCAGATGCTTACTAGCTGTGTGACCTTGGGCAAGTCACTTAACCCCCATTGCCCCGCAAAAAACAAACAAACAAAAACATACTAGGTATTCACATGGAGTTCAGAAAGTTAAAAAAAAGGCCTGTCTAGCCTAGAGTTACAGCCTGGTCTGGTTCTTCCTCAAGTCCTCTGCCACAAGCCTGATTCATTCATGAACTGCCCCTCAAACTGAGTGTGGAAGCTTTTTATAGGTCCAGAGCAGAGGTGGTCCTTACATACTGCTTCAAGTTGATTGGTTGAGAGTGGTCTCCTGTTGATGTCGCAGTCCACAGACTCTGAGAACACACTCTACTCATAGTTGGCCACTTGTAGTCTCAATTTAATCAACATTAACTAGTTTCAACTTATGAGAACAACACCCTACTCAGGGCAGGTCAGGTGTGGTCTCAATTTAATCATCTTAAGTAGGTTATCAGTCTCTTGGTCTCACCCAATTCAATCAATTCCAAATCAATCTTCAGGTGGGGCTCCTGGGCATCTGCCAAACCCCATTATTTTATCACAATATCTTACCCTGAAGGAAAGTAGGAGGGGAATCTGGTGGGGAGGTGATAGAAAGGAGGGCCGATTGGGGCAGGGGGCAGTCAGAAGCAAGACACCTTTGAAGAGGTAAAGAGTTAAAGGTGATAGAGAATAGAGTTAATGACATGGGGAGGGAGTAGGATGGAGGGATATTCAGTTAGCAATAGTAACTGTGAAATGATGAGCAGGATGCTCTCAGAAAAAAATGGAAAGATTTACATGAGCTGATGCAAAGTGAGATGTGCTGTATAGAAAGTAACAGTAATATTGTAAGATGATCAATTGTGAATGACTTGGCTATTCTCAGCCATGCAATGATCCAAGACAGCACTGAAGGAATTATAAAAAATGCAATCCATCTCCAGAGAAAGAACTTATGGTGTCTGAATACAAATTGGAGCATATTTTTTTTTAGTTTCTTTTTCTTAAGTTTTTTTGTCTGTTTTCTTGTACAACCTGACTGATGTAGAAATTTTTGCATGATTACATATGTATAACTTATATTGAATTGCTTATGTTCTTTGGGGGTGGGTGGGAAGGGAAGGAGGAAGAGAGTTTGGAATGTAAAGTTTCACAAATGGAGGTTAAATTGTTTTTACATGTTATTGGAGAAAAATAAAATTCTAAATAAATGAAAAAAGCAAACAATTTTATATTAATACTAACTAACATTTACCCAGGCAGCTTGGGTGGTACAGTGGTACAGGAAAATGACTTCAGATCCTATTTCAGAAAATTCCTATCTGTGTGACCCTGGGCAAGTCACTTACTCTGTCTCAGTTTCCTCAACTGTAAATAAAATGGGGCTAATCATAACACCTATCTCCCAACGTTGTCATTAGAATAAAATAAGATAATATTTTCAAAGAACTTTGCAAATCTTAAAGCACTATGTAAACACTAGTTAATATAGAGAACTACTAATAAATAATGAACTTAATTCAAACACATAAGAACAAAAGCCAGTCCCCCATCAAGAAGTGGCCAAAGGAAATAAAAATCATTCTCAAAAGAACTGCCAAGGATCATCACACATGTGAAGTCATACAGCATTGGGCAGTGGATAGAGAGCTGGTCTTGAAGCCAGGATGATCTGGGGCCAGGTCTTACCTCAGCCACATCCTGGCTGTGTGACCTTCCTTTCATTGCTCATATCAGCTCTCTATACCTTTTGTTGGGTAGTCATTTTCAGTTGTGTCTGACTCTTCATGACCTCATTTGGAGTTTTCTTGGCAAAGATACTATCACGTCAGAGTGTTAGTTGATTTTATTAAATTGTTTGAGTTCTAGTGGATGGGGGGTGGGAATGGAGGAGGAAGAGTAGTTGGAACACAATTTTTAAAAAAAATTGATGTTAAAATTTGTTTTTACATATATTTTGGAAAATAAAATTCTATTCAATAAAAAGCAAACAAAGGTTACATGGGATGTCTCCTTGAGTAGGGAGGCAAAGAGGGGGATATTTGGCATGTGCTGCACAAACAAAAACATCATTTATACTTCTTAAAATTTCCTTTTGACATTTTGAACCGACACTCATTTGTTGCCTCTTTCTTAATCTTCTAACTCTGGGGAGCAGATATAAAACACTACGTCAGGGTTATTTCCCAGAAACTCCTACATCAGTGGCTGAAAGCTTTGTTGATTGAATCCCATAATCAGGTTTTATTTTTTAAATTGAGCATCCCCTCCTCAATATTCAGATTGTTGTTTGTAATTAATTTTTTTAGAGGACCAAAATGACACCCTGATGTCAAGGTCAAGATACAGTGTGTCTGACTGTGGCTGATCATACCAATATGAGCTTGGAATGCTCTACCACAAGTTGGGCACAAATAGTCCATATGAACATTTGGAGCAGAGACATTTCTACATTTGTGCTTTTCACTTTTTTTTTCTACTGCAGTTCTGTTTTGCTAATAAAGAACACCACCTTCTTTGATTCAGGCATGCCATACTCGGCGGTCCTGTACCAGTGACTCCTGGTGTCTCACAATGGATACTAAAGTTCTTCAGAGAGAGCTTGAGAGTGTCCTTCTATTACTTCTCTGACTACTATGTGAGTGCTTTCCTTGTGTGAATTCTCCATAAAATAGTCTTAGGAAAACTTATATTTGGCATTTGAACAACGTGGCCAGTCTACTGGAGTTGTGCTCTCTGCAGTAGAGTTTGAATGCTTGGCGGTTCAGCTTGAGAAAGGACCTCAGTGTCTGGTACCTTATCCTGCCAGGTGATCTTCAGAATCTTCCTAAGACAATTCAAATGGAAACTATTCTGTTTTCTGGCATGGAGCTGGTAGGCTGTCCTGGTTTCACAAGAACATAATGAGGTCAGCACAATGGTTCTGTATACCTTCATTTGGTAGGCAGTCTAATGCCCTCTCTCTCCCACACTTTCCTTTGGAGCTTCCCAAATAACAAGCTATTTATTTATTTGCCCATTTATTCATTCATTCATTCATTTGTTTGTTCGTTCGTTACATTCTTTCATTCATTCAATTTACTTATTTTATTTATTTACTTAATCTATTTATTTGTGTTATATATACATACACTTTTGTATTAGTGATCATATTCATGATAAAACTTTTACTAAATAATTAAAGCTAGCATTTATATAGTGCTTAAAGGTTTACAAAGCAATTTTGTATGTGCTACCTCATGTGATGCTCACAACCACCCTGTGAATTAGGTGCTTTTATGATACACATTTTGCAGATGAGACAACTGAGACAGAAAGGTCAGGTCATTTGCCCTAGGTCACACAGTTAGTGAGTGTCTGAGGCTGAGTTTGTGAACTCACATTTTCCTGAGTCCAAGTCTAGTACTCCATCCACTAAATACCATCTAGTTGCCTAGAAAGAAAAAATTTAAAATTATCTCATTAAATACTATTTAATGTAAATAATAAAAGACTTATTGTATTAAGTACTAATAAGTAATATTTGATTCTAGATTCAATAGGGTAGCTAGATTGCTCAGTGGATAGAGCAATGGGGTTGGAATCAGGAAGACCCATTTTTATGAGTACAAATCTGACTTTAGACTTTTACTAGCTGTATGATTCTGGGCAAGTCACTTAACCCTGTTTTGCCTTTGTTTCCTCATCTGTAAAATGACCTGGAGAAGGAAACGGCAAACCACTCTAGTATCTTTGCCAAGGAAACCCCACAGTCTGACACCATTGAAATGAATCATCATCAACAACAACAATGGATTCAATAGGTTTGCTTTGGAGTTTATAGAGTAAGAGAGTGACATGGGCAGATCTACCCTTTGCCACCTCTGTGGAGGAGGGATTGGAAAGAAATTTGGAGCCAAGGACACCAATTAAGAAGTGACTTCAATAAATTTCCACAACTAAACTCCTTGAGAAAACTGTCTGTGCCGCCATTTCTTTTCCTCCCCCTCTCTTCTTAATTTTATGTAGTCTGGCTTCCAACGTCATGATCCAACTGAAACATTTTTCTCTAAAATTCTCGATAATCTCTTAAATGATCTTCTTGAGCCCTCTACAGTCTTTGACAGTGCTGAATTACCTGTCCTCTTGGATACTCTTTCTTCTCTCGGGTTTCCTGACACTGCTCTTTCCTGGTTCCCCTGCTACCTATCTTCTTTGCTGAATTTTCATCTCAGCACTTGGCATTTTCTCTGGCTTCTCTTCCATTTCTGGAATGTTCTCTCTCTCTTTCCTCTCTGCCTCCTGGCCTCCTTGGTTCCCTTCAAATTCCTGCCAAAATCTCACCTTCTAGAAGTCTTTCCCGCTTCCCTGTAGTTTTAGTGCCTTCCCTTTCAGGATTATTTTCTATTTATCCCGTATATAGCTTGTCTATAATAGTTGCTTCATGCCATCTCCCCCATTAGACTCTGAATGCCCTTGAGGCCATTAGACTTGCTTTTCTTTGGATCCTCGGTGCTTGGTACATAGAAAACACTTTATAACAGCATATTTACTGATTTATTCATTGATTCATCTAGTCTGTCAAACTGATTGTTTTTGCTTTTCTCTGTATCCCGATGCCTAGCCCAGTGCCTGGCATACAGAAGGTGCTTACTAAATGCGTGTTGTTGCTTGACCAATCAGAACACAGACGACAAATACAGGGCAGCTCTGCCACTTTCTAGATACATGACCCTGCATAAGCCCCAAGGATTTAGAGCCAGAAAGGATCTAGGTCACCTCCGTTAATTCTTTTGTTTGATGAATGAAGGAGGAAAAGAAGTGATTTATTCAGGGTCATTCATCTAGCATGTGGTGAAACCAGAATTTGAACCCAGACCTCCTGGGTACTACAGCATCCTTTATGTTTTCCACTGCTGTTTGTGCCCTTTTGAGAATCCCTTAATTAAGGACATCATGATAGAGTTTTAAAGACTTTGGAATCCGAGCCAAGAGACCTGAATTCAGTTTTGTTTCTTTCACATCTTAGCTCGAGGTCCCAAGTGTCTGGTTAATCAGCCTTGGCTTTCTCATCTGTAGAACACTTGTATCAATGGTCAACACATGTTGACTGATTGACTGACACTGACAATGAGGGAGTGAGCAATGAGTCACACAAATAGAGAGGATTCAGCTGTGAAATATCCTCTTTGGGGAGAAACAAGAAGATTTGGCCACTAGTGAGAACGAGGAGCTGAGAATCGCCTGGGAGGTGCTAAGCTGGGTTAACCAGAAGGATGGTGCTGCCTTTACACGTATAGCATGGTGCTGTGGATAGGGTGCTGAACTTGGAGTCAAGAGTTTGGAATTCAGATACTACCTTAGACACTAGCCTGGGACTCTGGGTAAACCATTGGCCCTGATCCTCCATGGGACTCAATTTCCTCCCCTGTAAAATGGCCTTTAAGGTCCCTTTCAGCTCTGAAGCGATGTTCCAATGATCTTATGTTAAGTCTGAAAGATGAGTGGGCTTGGGTGGGGGGAAAGATATAATCAAATGAGATCTGTGATGAAGATTTCATTCTATCCATGCCTGCTCATCCTTTCTTACTCTGTCCCTATAAATAAGAAAAAGGGTGGAGGCAGGGCTCTTATATTTTAGCCACTGTCTCAGAACTTAGAGGCAGTTTGGGGTACCCCATGAGGTGAGGGGAGAGGGGGGATAGGTATGCTCTGTGTATGTGCTGGGAGGGGATTTGAGCAGCACAGTTCATATTCCTAACGTGTGCAGATGGTCAAGATGGCGGAGGTCAAGTTTTTTCCTGAGGGGCCTACCTTGGGGTAGAAAGGAGTGGGTGGAGTGGGATGGTGAGTTGATATTGGCGACATTGTGGATCCCCATTGGCTATCAGGGGAAAGGTGGGATGTGTCCTGTCTTCCCTCTCTCCAATTGGCAGCGTCATGATATTGCCCCTATCTTGGAGACCCTTGCTCTAAACAATATAAGCGCGCCCTTCTGCCTCCCAGGAGGCTTGCTTGCCTGGGTCTGTGTCTGACTGCTGTTCTCTGAATAAACCAAGCAGCTTCCACATGACAAAGCTGGCCTGTCTAATTATCTGCTGGTGGCTGGTAACTGTTCTTCCTCTTCCTTAAATATCCCAGCTACTGCTGCCTCTGCAAGACTCTGGGATGAAAGCACATTTGTGCGAGATGTATTTCACCTGGTTCCCAGGTCCCTGTGGGGCTTCCCTAATTATAGTGCTAATATCAACATGCTTTTCCCTCACCCACTCTACATCAACCACCAAATTATGGCTGGTGGCTGTAGCCATCAAGGCATACCCAGCAGCTTGCCTCCTCCCTGACACTGCTGAGTAACCCAATGAAAAAGTCACTGCAATTAAGCTTTCCTGGCATTAGCTTCTCTGGCTGCACAAATGTTGAGAGTTGCAGAAGGAACAGCCATTCCATGCAGGGAATTGCAATATTGGCAATGCTCCTCCACCCCCAGATCCACAGTGTCCCAAGCATCTTATACCAGAGTTAGTTTGTTTTGGGAGGAAAAAAGGTGGAGACAAAAATTATATTATTAGAGAATATTTTAAATACAACCATTAGTGGCTAACTTCCTGCCTATAAGGCAACTGGTGGCACAGTTGGTAGTGTGTTGGAAGCCAGGAAGACCTGAGTTCAAATCCATCCTCAGACATTATGAGCTCTGTGACCCAGGGCAAATCATTTAAGTGCAGTCTGCCTTAATTTGTTCATCTGCAAAATGGGGTAATGATACCACCTACCTCCCAGGGTTGTTGTCAGAAAATAATGAGATTGCATTTGTAAATCCTGAATAGCCATGTAAATGGTATCATCCCTTCTCCCCCCTCCCTCCCCCCTTCTCTTTCCCCATAGAAAGTCAGTTTAGGGGAATGTTCTTCAGGAATTTATGTACTACATAAGAGACTGAACTGGTCAAGCTCTGGATTCTTTTAATTCTATACATTAAAACTAAACATGTGTTTTTTTAACCTTTCTAATCTTCTCATATATTATCACCTCTCAGAAATTCTATGGTCTAGTCATAGTGGCCAGCTTGCTATGCCTCAAACATGACCTGACCCTCTCCTGTCTCTTCATTGATCATTTAATCAATAGATATTTAGTAAGTACCTACCATGGGCCAGGCACTGTGCTGGGGATACAAAGAAGCAAAAACCAGTCCCTGCCCTCAAGAAGCTTACAATCTAACAGGGTAAACAATATGAGAATATATAGAAAGCAAATTACATACAGGATAACACTAGAATTAAGAGTAGCTAAGGAAGGCTTCCTCTACAAGATGGGATTTTAGTTGGGGCTTTAAGGAAGCCAGAGGGTCAGTAATCACAACAGATCAGAGAGAGTGTTCCAAGCAAGGGGACAGCCAGACAAAATGGCCAGAGCTAAGAGAAGTAGTGTCTTAGCTGAAGAACGGTCAAGAGGCTGTTATTATTGGATCAAAGTAAAGTGTAAGAAGACTGGAAAGGAATAGGAGAGGGCTCAGTTATGAAGGACTTTGAATGCCAGGCAGAGCATTTTGTACTTGATCGTGGAGGTCGTAGGAAACCACTGGAATTTATTGAGTAGGGAGATGACACTAGTGGACTTGTGCATTAGAAAAATCACTGAATGGAGAATGAATGGAGTTGGAGGGGGGAGAGAGTTGAGGCAGGTAGATACCCTAGAAACTATTGCAATGGACCAGGTGAGAGGTGTGAGGGTCTACATCAGGGTGGGGGGGTTGTGCCAGAGGGCAGAAGGGAATGTTGCAGGGATGAAGGCCACAGGACTTGACAACAGCTTGGATATGACAGGGGTTGGGGTGGGGAGTGGGGGGTGAGTGGGAGTGAGAAGCTCAGGAAACTCGGGGCTTGGAGCCTGAGACACTGGGAGGGTGGCATTGTCTTGTACAGCAGTAGAGGAGAGTTTAGGAGGAAAGACAATGAATTCTGTTTCTGATGTTTCACAGAGTATTTCTCCAGAAAGTCAATTCCTTCCCATTTCTGTCTCTGGAGATTCCTGATTTTCTGTAAGACTCACTTTCTCCAGGAATCCTTTTCCTAATGCCCCAGCTGCTAGTGCCCTCCTTCCCATACTGTCTTACATTTATATATGTTACACATAGATATCCTTGCCCTTGTTAGAATGTAACTTCTTGAGCAGGAACCCCGTTTCACTATCATTTTTACAGGTGCTTGGCACATAGTAGGTGCCTAATAAATACTTGCGGATTGATTGTAATTTTGCCTAAGGTGAGATTTTCATTGGTCTGAGATAACTTGATTCCAATTGTGTAAGGAGAAGACCAAATCCACTTCTCCATTTCATTTTTGGCATCGTGATTTGGGGATATTCGATAGGTGTGTCCTCTCAGAGGAGATTTCAAAGCAGGAATTCTCAGCCCTTGTCCTCCTCTTCAAGGTGGTTTCTCTTTTCTAAAAGATTGTCTCGGGTGTGGTGTTGGTGGAGGACAGTAGGGTGACCATGTATGCTTACTTTTTCACTTAAATTTCTCATAGATTTCTAGAATCATGAGATCAGGGAGTTAGAAAGAAACTCATAGGTCTGACCATGTCACCCCCCTGCTCAATAAATTCCAATGACTCCCTATTACCCCTAAGAGAAAAAAATATCTAAAACCCTCTCACTTTTTGGCCTTGAAGGCTCTTTGTAATCTGACCCCTTCCCACCCTTACTCTCTTCTCCATACTCTATGGTGCCATCATATTTGCCTTTTTCTGTTTACCTCCTTACCTGTACACTGAGTGACTCTGTGAGTGTGATTCTCTCCCCTTGACCTCTACTTCTTGGAATCTGTTTTGTTTTGGAGTCTCAGCTTAAGTGTCTCCTTTTGAATGAGGCCTTATCTGGTCTCCAAGGCTGGGTTCTCTTTCAAAACCTAGAGCCATCCTTCCTTCCCAGTCTTTTTCTGTACTCAAGGTTACCTTGCATCTGATTGACTCATTGATGGAACACAGACTGAAGCAGGCTATTTTTCACTTTCTTTAATTTTTTTCTTTTATTCAAGTTTTCTTATACAAAATGACTAATACAACAATGTTTAACATAAAAAAGAAAGAAAACCCCAAATGAGGTCATATCTTTGGTAAGAAAATCCCCAATGAGGTCAAAGAGTTGGACACCACTGAAATGACTGAATGCAACAGTAACATCTATGACCATCTATGACCATCTATGATCTATCTGGTTTTTCTGTCTATCTGTCTGTCACTGATGTGTAACATGACTTTCCCAGGGTCACACAGCTATCTGTGGAAGAGAAAGACCTTTCTAGCTCTATCCTTTTTTATCCACCAGGCCACACTGAAACCTCCTAAAGCATTTATTTCTGAGAAAGTAGAGATACCGATAGAGGAAACTCTTCATCAGTCTCCATCTACACTGATGATGTCACAGGCCTGGTTTACAAAACCACCACCATGCCCATAGGTGTGTATGTATACATTTACATACACATATCCACAAAGACTAGAGACTAGCATCAGGTTCCTCACATTCTCCTGGTTGGTTTAACTGCCTAACATGGGACTGAGTGTTTATACACACACACACACACACACACACACACACACATAGTGGAGCTGTGTGGATGTTACCCCAGAGGGCAGAGAGGGGCAGCTAGTGGAGCTGCTCCCTCTGCCCTGTTGGAAAGGGGTGTGGCCAACCCCTTGGAAGCCTTTGCCAAGGTTTGGAATATGGTCTGTTTTTAGATCTTCCCTCTTTCATTTCTATTCTCCTTTTCTTCCCCTTTAGAGATGTAATCTGTCACACTGAGGCATAATAATTAATTTGCTCTTAAGCCTAGGGCCAATAGAATAACCCCACAATCTATTTAGTTCCTTGCTTCATTGTTTTTATATTATACAAAATATTATAATATAATCAATAACAAGAAATGTTTATATAGAGCTTACCATGTGGCAGACACTGTGCTATACACTGGGGCTACAGATACCACCAAAAAGAAAGATGTTCTCTGACCTCAAGGAGCTTACAATCTAATGGGGAAAGACAACCTATAAAGGGGAGTTGGAAAAGTAGGTAGAGGAGTTACCAAATGGCAGCTTAAGGTTAGCGGATTGAGCCAATCAGAACCTTCCCCAAAATGGAAGTTCTAGGAAGAACTCGCTGATGAAGGATGAATCCCAGAAGCAAAATATTAGCCAAAAAGAGGCAAAGATGTGGAGGATAGAGAGGCCAATATTTATTAAGCAGCTGGGGAATAGAGCACAGTGGTCTGGGCAGAAGAAACAAGGTAAGATCCACATTTGTCTGCTTCCCCACAACACCCAGACAAGATACACTGAAGAAGAGAAGTCCCTACTAGATGAATAAAAGTGGTGCTCAGAACTGAGCCACACAAAATAATCAGAAAACAAATAAGCTCCTCAGTACAAAGTATCTTAATTATTCTTGGGAGAAACTCTTATTTCCACTTGCACGTGGGTCTGAAGCTGCTTTTAATTTTCAGAAGATATCCATACTTTACAAGTGCCTGGGTTCCTTTGTTTCTCTGGAGCTCAGGTTTTGTGCTTTCTGACTTGAGCCTAAACAGGTGTCCTGGCAGCTGTAGGTCTCAGTGGGCCTGAGGCTGGTCAGATTTCCTGTGGGAAGTCTCTGAGTGTAGGCACTCTGTGATTAAAAGGGAAACAGTTAACTGGGGGGCGGGCAGGGAGAGGTGTTTGTTTTGTTTTGTAGTAAGTTTCTCTGAGAAAGTTCTCATTTTTAAGATATATACAAAACTGATACAAATTGATACGAATAAGCACTATTTTCCAATTAGCAAATGATGTGAGGATATGAACAGGCAGCTCTAAAAGTAAGAAACCTAGGTTATCTGTAGGTATAGGAAAAAAATGCCCCCAAAATGAATCATTAGTTTTTTAATCTTTATAAACTTGCTTTACAAATATTCTTATTCTATCTTCACAACAACCTTAGAAGTTAGGTGATACTATTATTATCTCCATTTTAGAGATTTAGGAACCAAGGCAGACAAAGGATAAGTGACTTGCCTACGATCACATAGCCAGGATGTATCTGAAGTCATATTTGAATTCGGATATTCCTGACTCCAGCTATCTATCTACTATTAAACGAAACAGTTTTGAAAGACCTAAAAACTCTGATGTGTGTCAATAGACCCCCATCTATCCATATATGTATGTTATATGTGTTTTGTATAAGTTCTGACATATTAATAAACTGCCTAACTGATGAATTACAGTGGAGATAAAAGCAACACCATACATACATACATCCTTTAGGTATATTCACATTATATGTATTTATATCACTGTACACATGTGTTCACATATGCATATGCATAAATATGTGTACTTTTAAAACCAGAACTGTGATGTCATTTGCAGAGGAAGCTTCTAGTCAGGACCTATACACTCATCTCTTCACATGTTCTACTGTTATAGCTACTCATGGCATGCCTACTACCGAATGCCAGGCACTTTCCCTCTCTTTGTATTACTAGTGCCTCCCATATAGTAGGTGCTTAATAAATGCTTTACTGATTGCTTTGAATTGGAAAGAAACTTGGACAACATCTAGTATAGTGGTTTCTTTTTACATAACAGGAAACTGAAATCCAGAAAGAAGAGACTTGGCTAAGGTCCCATGACTGGCAGCATGGCAGAAGGTGGAGGTGGGGAGCAAACAGCAGTGAATCTGTAGCCAGAGGACCTGAGTTTGAATCCTAGCTCTACTTCTCAATAGTGGAATGTCTTTGGAAAAGTCACTTCACTTTTAATTAAAAAAACATTTTTATTTATAGTTTGGGGTTCCAATTTTTACCCGTCTTTCCCTCCCTCCCCTTGTCCTTCCCTAAGGCAGCAATCGGATATGAGTTACACATGTATGACTATGTAAAACCTTATCATATTTGTCATTTTGCACAAAAAAACTTGCTTAAAAGAAAAAAAAATGAAAGTGAAAAAAGCATGTTTCAGTCTGTTCCATCAATATCAGTTCCTTCTGTGGAGGTGGAGAGTATGCTCCATCAATAGTCCTTTGGGATTGTCTTGGATCATTGCATTGCTGAGAATTGTCAAGTCATTCACAGGTCTTCATCAAACAACATTGCTGTCTCCGTGCACAATGTTCTCTTGGTTCTGCTCACTTCACTAGACATCAGTTCATACTTGTCTTTCCGGGCCTTTCTGAAGTCATTCTGCTTGTCATTTCTTATAGCACAATAATATTCCATCACCATCGTATACCACAGTTTTTTTAGCCATTCCCCAATGGATGGGCATTCCTTTGATTTCCAATTCTTAGCCACCACAAAAAGAGCTGCTAGAAATATTTTTGTACAAATAGGTCTTTTTCTCTTTTGGGGGATGCCTTTGGGATATAAACATAGCAGGGGTATTGCTAGATCAAAGGGTATGCACAGTTCTATAGTCCTTTGGGCATAGTTCCAAATTGTCTCCAGAATGGTTGGCTCTTTTCACAACTCCACCAACAATGGATTAGCGTCCCAGCTTTCTCACATCCCCATAGGACTCAGTTTCTACCTCCCCAAGAAGAAGGAAATCAGTGGACTACATAGTTTCTAAGTCACTGACATCTTTCTGGCTCCAAACCCTATGCCTCTCATAAAAGGTAGGTCAGGAAGTTGTTGAGCTGCTAGAATTTCCTGACTCACAATCCAGGAATGTTTCATCTATACCATACTGTTCCTTACTGTTCACGCTCCTTCCTGGCCTCAGGGTTACTAACATACTTTGACTCTTAGTCATGGCTTGCCCTCTTTTCCTACTTCAAGTTGAGCCTGGGAACATCTAAGAGGCCATTTTTTGTTTCTGCCTTTTTGTTCTATGAGCTTAGCTTCAGCCTCTTGGGATGTTTCCCCACCCCCTCCTCTTCTCTAATAAGCTCTGGCAGGGAGTAAGATGGGCCCACGAGAAGGGTTCATGCTGGGAAAACAAGTGGCATTTACATTTTAGTAACTCTGAAAACATGCATCTGGGGTCTCCTGTGGAGAAAGTAAGGGGGGGATGCCAAGGAAGAGAATGCCTCATTGGCCACAATCACTGATTAAGAACAGACTGCACAAAGGGAGGTTTCCACTATTACTCCTTCTTTGGAACTGCACCAATGCACCTTGGATATGTGAAAGGGGTCAATTTCTTGTAAAGTGACCAATAGGCTCAGCTGGTTATAGCTAGATACAAGTTCTTCTGTGGGACGTTTTGGGCAAATGTTTTGGCAAACTGATCAGTCAAGTGTATAATACAGTGCTTGTATCTGTTGCCATTTGTCTACTCATACAGCTATCACACTAGTTCAGGCCCACATCCGCCTCTCACCTAGACAATTGCAACAGCCTCCCATCTGGTGTCCCTGCCTCAAATGTCTTCCTTCTCCCATCCAACCCCCTCCTAAAACCACTGAAGCTGTGTGATGATGTTGCACTCTTGCTATGGGAGCTGTTTCTAATGAGGCCTATGGTAATCATCATATACTGGCCATAGTTGCATTTGACTCTTTGGATGCCCTGCCTATCCCCACACCCATTACACAGAAGTATCATTTGGGACAGAGAAACTCTGTCCTTTCTTCGAGAAATAATTATTGATAATCAACATCTTAGGGGGCCCAGAGATCTCTTCTTTCTTAAGGCAAGCCCTCCTTGAGAGATTCCATCAAATCTCTTCCTCTGGGTTAAATCCATCACAGCCCCAAGTGTGCAAAGAATCTTGGATGGAGACAGATCCTTTTGTCCAGACTGATGAAGACTGATGAGATTAAACAACACCTAGAAGGAAACTAGTTTTCTCTGATCAGCTTGAGTGGAGAGGTCTTGTTTTTCTTTGATGTCATCCCTGGACTCCATTTTAATATAACCCATGTCCAATACCAATTAGATTTGAATGATGCTAATCTATTAGATTCAATTGTTGTGCGATGGACCTTCCACAATGGAAGGGTATATTAACCCAGACGGACTTCAAGGAAAGGGTCTTTCGTCTGAGAGGGCCTGCCATTGACCTCATTTCATTAATAACCTGCCAGCCATTGACAGAATGATTAAATTACCCAGAAACTATGTTCCTCATAATTTTAATCATCACATTTCCTTGACTGCTTCTGACTCTCCAGAAGTTGCCACCATGACTCAGTTGCTTTCTCATCCTGGCACTCCCCTCAGCATCTGGGGCTTTTATAGTCTAGAATGTTCCTCCACCATGCCAGCCCCCTTATCCCATTGATGAATTCCTTCTGGGGACCTCCGTCTTGGAGATGGGCCCAGGCCAGCCACACTTCAGTCCTCTTCTGGCTGGGTTTCTGACTTTGAACTTTGCCATCACTGGCCCTTCCCCCTTTTCAGTTCCTGGTAATTTGTCTTCTTTCCCCAGTAGAATGTAAGTTTCCCCTGTATTTTTATCCTCACCACTTCACAGCAATCCTGACACATAGTAAGCACTTAATAAATGCTTGCATTCTGTCTGTTACCACCCCTTCCCCCTTTTCTCTCCACAACCCCTTCCCTCTTACTGATCCTTTGCAAAAACAGTCACCACAAGACACTTCACCCAAGGGACAGCAGCTCTGGACCAGACCCTTATTGTCTGCTTCTTGATCTATTGTAAAGATGACCCAGTTAGATCCCAGTTTCTCATCTCTCCTCTCCCTAATCCATCCTACCCAGTTTCTAAAATAATGAACCTACAATGCAAGTCTGACCACTTCCCATTCCTTTTCTAGAACCTTCTCCCTGTTGCTTCTAGGAGAAAAGTCAATGCCTTAATTTGGCTTTTTAAGAACTGCACAATAGGCTCAAGGCACATTCTAGGTCAAATTCCTATCACTATCTTCTATACACTCTGGGTTCTGGACAAACTCACCATGGAGCTGCTCCCCAGCCCCGTGCCCTCTCCCAATGCCTTAATCGATATCCCATTTTCTGCCTGGAATGCACTCCCTTCTCAGGGATGCCTCTTTGAAATCCTTGGTTCCCCGTGGCTCTGCTCAGGTACCATTCATTTGGGAAGCTCCTTTCTTTAGTGTTTTTTCTCTCTTTAGACTCTAGCGTGTATGCAGACTTCTGTTTAATGTCATATATCCAGCCCCTTTTCTATCCTTCCTCCACTCCAGGCAGAATGCAAGCTCTCTAAGGTTCTATGGGCTTCTTTGGTTCTGTCTGTCTCCCCAGCCGCAAGCCCATTACCGGTCCCATCATCTTGTCTAAATGCTATTTAGCTGGGTCTGGATTCTCAGCCTCTTCAGACTTACGGAGATGTGTGGAAGTTGTCAGGTACTGGGAACACTTCCCCCCCATTCCTTCCAGCGTCCGCAGACTACGACAGTCTCGAGAGTCCAACATGACACCTGGAAGATAAGCAGTGTAAACGAGACGTAACCAGGGCGAAGCAGGCCTTTGTAGGATGTAGGATGTTAAATCCCTTATTCTTCCCACATGGAAGCTAGTTTTATTCCCCAACTGAAAAATGGCTATGAAGAGAAAGGCAATTAAAAAATAAACAGCTTCTGAAATAGAAACTATATACTATGTTCTTTTGTCTTATCCCCCCACCCCCCACCCCATTGGCTCTGTTCTCCGCACTTGGTCGGCTTCCCTGGCTCGGTCTCAATTTGATGTTGCTAAAAATCACACTGCATCTCTGGAAGTGATTGAGGGTATTGTCTGAATGTGCTGCGTACAATAGGTGGGGGGAAGAATTAGATTTTTCTCTCTCACTTGCATTGGGGAAGGGCTGCTTCAGTCTATTGAGCCTGAGGCCTTTCCAAAGTTAATGAAAAAGGATATTTGGAAAGGGAGTTTAGAAAGGGCCTGAGGCTCCAGATTTGAGAGCGCAGAAGTTCTGCCTTCCGCTAAATGCCCTTGGCAATATCATTTATCTCCTAGTTAGCAGAGAGAAGATGGTAATAATCCCCTGCATTTGGATCCAGCCTTGCCAGATGCAAAAAATATTTTCTCATCTATTCTTTCTTTCAAGTATCAGAATAGCCTGTGAGATACATGGTGGGAATTTGAGTGTTAGCACTGAGAACAGATGAGGCAAATGTGGTCCCAGAGAGAGGAAGTGGTTTCTCTTCAAGGCTATCTTTCTCCAACTTCCCTCTCAATTATTTTAGGCTTCAAGTCTTCATCAATCACCCATCAGCTTTTTTTAATTTCAAATTTAGTTCAAAGATTTTCCCTGGGAGAGACAGACATCTAAATCTGGACTGATCTGTTCTGTCTTCTCTTGATTGTCTGTGATTGTTTATTTATTACCTGAAGCAGCAATCAAGCACCATAGGGTTAGAGCCAGAAGGGACCAGTAAGGCCATTGTGTAACATCCCATCCTTAATTTTACACTGAGGAAACTGAGGCACTGGGAGGTGAAGGGAATTACCCGGGGTTACACAACTAATAAGTATCTGAGGTAGGTTTTGAACCCGAGTCTTCATGTTTCAAAGTCCCATACTCTATCCACCAACCTATGTAGCCCATCTTTATATACCCAACATCCACTATCTGTAAATCATGCTAGATGCTAGAGGCACAAAGACAAAACAAGAGGCAGTCTCTGTTTCTGAGAAGATAACATTCTGAGAGGATACAGTATGGACACAAATAAATAAATAAATGGAAAAAATATAGCTATATTTATATTTATAGATTATATTTATATTTATGTCTATGTCTGTCTTCATCTATTTGTAAATCCATCTGCCTATCCATTTATCTGTCTATCCATCTAATCCAACTATCTATCCCTCATCTATCTATCTGTCAATTCATCCATCAGTCTATCTATCCAACTAGCTTTCCATAATCTCTGTCTATGCATCTATCATTTATCTATCAATTCATCTATTTATCTGACTATCTATCCATTATCTGTCTGTCAATAAATCAATCTGTCTGCCAGTTTATCTATCCACCTATTTATCCAACTATCTATCTTTTATTTCTCTATATCTGGCTGCCTATCCATCTATCTGTCTATCCATTTATTTACCCAAGTATCTATTATCTATGTTTATCTATCATCTACCTGTATGAAAATCAATCTGTCTGTCTGTCTACCTCTCTGTCTGTCCATCTATTTATCCAAGTATCCAAGTATCTGTTGGTTAGTCTGTCTGTCTATCTATCTTGCATATAGGCTGTATGTTACAAAAGGGGAAGAGAAAGGTCAGTTTCCCTCAAGCATGAAATGCATGAGGAAGGCATAAAACATCCTTCCAGGATAAGCTAAAACTGGGTAGTTCAAGGTTTTTGATGCCAAACAGGGAAGCCCATAGTTTACCTTAGAGGTGATAGAAAAGCAGTAAAACCTCGCATCTTCCCATGGGCCTCGACATTCCACTTCTGAGACACACAGGCTGGGTTATCATGGGACAGTTCCTTGATTTCTCAATGCCTGGGCCGTGGCCTCTAGACTTTTGTTTTGTTTTGTTTTATTTTTATTGGTGAAGCAATTGGGGTTAAGTGACTTGTCTAGGGTCACACAGTTAGTAATTGTTAAGTGTCTGAGGCTGGATTTGAACTCAGGTCCTCCTGAATCCAAGGCCGGTGCTCTATCCACTGTGCCACCTAGCTGCCCTGGCCTCAAGACTTTTTTTTATAATTTTTTTTTTAATTTTTGTTTTCTTTTGTGGGGCAATGAGGGTTAAGTGACTTTCCCAGGGTCACACAGCCAGTGTCAAGTGTCTGAGGCTGGATTTGAACTCCTCCTGAATCCAAGGCCAGTGCTTTATCCACTGCGCCACCTAGCTGCCCCTGGCCTCAAGACTTTTAAAGGTTTATGGGGCTCAGTGGACAGGGGGCTGGACTTGGATTCAAGAAGGAACTGTGATCCATAGCAGTTGTGTGACCCTGGGCAAGTCACTCAATGTTTCAGCTTCAGTTTCTTCATCTTTAAAATGGGGGCAATAGTAGCTTCTACCTATTAGGGCTATTGTGGGAAGCAAATGATATAATATTTGTAAGAGTCTTTTTTTGGGGGGAGGCATGGGACAATGAGGGTTAAGTGACTTGCCCAGGGTCACACAGCTAGTAAGTGTCAAGTGTTTGAGGTCACATTTGAACTCAGGTCCTCCTGAATTCAGCGCTGGTGCTCTATCCACTGTGCCACCTAGCTGCCCCCAGTTTCTTTATTCAACACATGAGAAAATCAACATTTAGATCATGGGTTCTTAACCTTCGGAGCCATGGATGCCCAAGGGATCTGGGTATAGGTTTCAGACAGCTCAAGAACTTGGAGGGAAAAAAGATATTTGATAACTGCATTTCAATATAATTGGTTTCCTTTTCTAATTCTATAGATACTATTTTGTGTATTTAAAACATTCTTCTCAGAAGGGCTTACTGTTCTCCTCAAGGGGTCCAGGATACACAAAAGTACGCTGACCAAGAGAGATCTAGTGATTTTCCCTATGTTGCATAGGGAGTGTCAGATACAGAATTTGAACCCAGATCTCAAGATTATACAATCAATCAGTCTTTCCAGCATGCTACAACGTGCTGAGGGGATTCCTCTTTCAGTATGAATTGGATTGGTGGACACATGATTGAAGAACTGTTCCTCTCTGAGATGCTGTGATTCCCAATGGAAGTCACTCTTAATCCCATTAAGGATGTTTGATCAGTTGGTGATGAATGAATGGGGAAGATAGCTTAGTGCTAAAAACAGACACTGAGATCTCTGAAGTGCCCAGGGATAAACACCATTTGATTGCTTGTTGCAACCATCTTAGAACATAACTGGGGGTGCAGGAGCCAGGGCAGATGGAGAGTAGGCATCAGAAAGGCGGGGTCTGCAACGTTCAGGTTCTCCTGACCTGTCCCTAAGAACACAGTTCCCTTCCTGAGCTCTTTGGAAAGTGGGAAGGTCTGGGCAACCATTTGCTAACATGGGTCATGGAGTGTGCAGAGAAAAGGCCTGGAGAAAATGGATTTTCTTTCATGGTGCCCAGGTTATAATTGCCCTCATCTGAGTATCTTCATAAATATATTACTGCCTTCAGCCCCAGCTCTGGCAAAGGGTCAATGTTTCTTGCCTGGCTTGGCACATTTCATGTTCTATCACAAATAAACTCATTGTTCCTTCATAAACTACTCATTGACTTTGGGAGATAATGCTCATTGGCTAATTGCTTCTGGGGAATCTTTGTGGTCAGCAAAGGGGTGGGCCTTAAACATAAAGAAAAAAAAGAAGCCAACTCCTACCTGGGAAATGCTGCCTCCACATTCTGAAGCTGGTGTAGGTAACTGATGCCACGAAAACACATCGGGCCAATCGGTAATGACTTCCTACCTTTTTACAGAGCTTTCGGGTTCATGGAGTGCTTTCCATGTACCAGGGCTGTGAGGCTAAGGAACTGCCCATGGCCCCATGTGTGATTTCAACAGCTCTTCAGAGGTGGTAGGGGAGGGGGTCTCCCAGAGTGGGGATTCCTTTTACCAACCCAGAATCCAGCAGGTCTATGAGGAAGTAGCTGAGAGCTTAAGTTATTTACCCAGAGTTACACAACCAACAAGCATCAGAGCATTTCCAGATGCCAAGCTACCTTTGTAACTTTTTACAGAGTAAGAAACTGAAGCTGTGAAATGTCTACTGGCTGGGAAGTATTGACACCTGTAATATTGGGGTAAGGAAGGAGATTAACAGCCTCTTTCAAAAAACAAAACAGGGTTTGTTAACAGGAACGAATTTAAAACACAAGTAAGATTAGTAGAACTAGGGACAAGGGAAAAAGGGAATAGGGGAAGGAAAATAATATGACCTAAAGATCATACCAATCAGACTCAGCTGTTCCCAAATTGCAAAACGGCTGCGCCCCATCTCTCTCGCTCTCACGGGCCAGAATGGAGAATCTCTCCCCTTCTCCTCCCCAGAAAACCCCCTCTCTCACAGGAAACAGGGCAGTTACACACACAGCCTCAAGCTAATTGGCTGGCAGCCCTGATTGATTGGCTGCTCCAGTTTCCGAATGCTGAAGGTCACTTGACTTCCCTCACCCCCGGGCTTCCAATCATCATAATTTGGCCAGGCCCAAGCAGGTGTCTGTGTGAGGTGGGTGGAGCACTGTGCTGGTGTGGAGGTGGCGCCTAAGGCTGGCTTGAGTGCATGCAGGGGCTTCTAACTTTAGCTAAAGATGGGGTCAGAGAAACCTTATATCACAATAAATTCTTTACACATCTATATCAAGGTAACAACATATATAATATACATACAACATTATATATATATATATATATATATATATATATATATATACATGTGTGTGTATGTAGTGAAAGGCTTTCAAGTTCACTTTAATCATACATACATACATATATACATATATGTGTGTGTGTGTGTATGTTGTTTTCTTGAAAGAATAATAAGTTCCTTGAAGCAGGGACTGTTTTATTTTTGTCTTAGTATGCCTAACACTTGGCACAGGGATTGGCACAAAATAAGTATTTAATGAATGCTTGTTGATGGATGGATGGATGGACAGATGGGAAAGAACACATATTAAGCACTTACTGCATGCTGATGATGAAGGAGGACAAATAAAAGGAAAAGCAAAGAACATTCCTTCCTCAAGTTCCCATTTGAATGGGGGAGATGACACATATAGGGGAATGATAGGCAGGGAGGAGACCTTCTATCCATGAAGTTACAGAGATGGTAAATGGGCATCAGGAAGGATCAAGATGTTCCTTTGAGAGACAAGGCAGTAACATTCTATTGACTTGATTATCGTTAATGGCCCCACTGGGCAGAGGGGGACAGTGGAAAGAATATCTTCTTTGGGCTCAGAGGACCTGTGCTCAGATCCCTGCTTTGTTTGACCCCAAGCAATCATGGAACTTCCTTAGGTCTCAGTGTCCTCAAGTATAAAAGGAGGAGATTGGAATACACAATCTCTAGGATACCAACATCCCTGTGCTCTTTGATTCTAATATGTTAATTATATTATTGAGAACTGATGCTGGGCAGGTCCAAAGTTTTTGAGAAACAGCATGGCTTGGTGGCAATAGTTCTAGATGGAGAGTCAGGAAGACCTGTGTTTGACTCCTGTCTCTGGAACTTACTAGCTGTGCAATTCCAGGCAAGTCACTGAACTACTCTGACACTCATTTCTCCATTTTTAATTGGGGCAATGATACCTGCATGACTTACTACACAACATTGTTGTGAGCCTCAGAGGGGATGATATATAGAAAAGTACTTTTCAAACCTTCAAGAGTTTGGGAAGTGACCATTCTCATCCAAAGAGGAATCTGGGATTCATTTAAAGAAATATTTATTAAGTGTTTACTAGATCCTAGGGTCTAAACTCAGCAGCTGTGAATACATGTATTTTTTTTATCCTTTTTTTATTGAAGAGAATTTTATTTTCCAAAATATATGTAAAAACAAATTTTAACATCAAATTTTAATAAAAATTGTGTTCCAATGTCTCTTCCTCCTCCATTCCCACCCCCCACCCACTAGAACTCAAGCATTTCAAAATAAGTTATACATGAGTAGTCATGGAAAACATACCCACATTAGCTAGGTTGTGAGAGAAAACAGTCAAAAAACTCCCCAAACTTAAGATTGAGGAATTGTCAGAGAGAAATTTTTTTTTTAAATGTGTTTCCAGGGGCAGCTAGGTGGCGCAGAGGACAGAGCACCAGCCCTGGAACCAGGAGCACCCAAGTCCAAATCCGACCCCAGATACCCAACGCCCACCAGCCGTGTGACCCCAGGCAAGCCACCCAACCCCAATTGCCTCACCAAAAAAAAAAAAAAGAAAAGAAAAAATGTGTTTCCATCTATTTTCAGATACTATCACTTCTTTCTCTGTAGATGTGTTGTCATTTTCATAAGTCCTTCAGGGTTATATTGGACCATTGCCTTGCTGAAAATGACCACATGCTTCCCAGCAGATCATCTTACACTATTGCTGTTATTTTGTATACATGTATACAGTACATTTAACTCTGCTTCAGTTCATGTAGGTCTTTACAGGTTTTTCTGATGGTATCCTGTTAATCATAACCTAAATAAAGCACCTTAAACTTGACAATGAATTTTATTTATATTAGCCCAGCAAAGTAGGTACCATATGTTTTGCCATTATATTCAATCATCATATCTATTTCCCTCCATCCTATTCCCTTCCCATGATATTTACTCTATTTTCTATCTTCTTTTAAACTATTCCTCCCCCAAAGTGTTTTACTTCTGACTGTCCCCTCCCCTACTCTGCACTCCCTTTTTTTTCACCCTTCCTTCCTTATCCTCTTCCCCTCATACTTTCCTGTAGGGTTAAATAGATTACTCCTCCCAACTGGGTGTGAATGTTATTCCCTCCATGAGCCAACTCTGATGAGTTTAAGGTCTTTGAGCTAATTCTATGTTCCAAATTTTCTTCCTCCCTCTCTCCTCAATCCTCCCTATGAAATCAAGCAATTCAATATGTCATACTTGTGCTGTTATGCAGAACATCTTTACCTTCCGCAAAAGTATTTTGCTTTTTACTACTCTCTCCCTGAATCTACCCTTCCCTCCTTCCCCTCTCCCCCCCCCCCCTTATCTCCCTACCCTCCCTCAGGGCAAAAATATATTACTATACCCACTTGAGTATTTGAGTCATTTCTGATGATATTAGGGTTCACTCAATCCCCAATTCCTTCCCCCTCTTCCCCTCCCCTCCATAAGCTTTTTTCTTGTTTCCTTCATTTGAACAACCTCTCCCCAGACCATCTCTCCCCTTCCCCCTCCCCCAGTCTATTTCTCCTACACCTCAACCCTATTTTAAGGATGTCATTATGGGTTAGTTAGGTGGCACAGTGGACAATGCACCAGCCCTGGACCCAGGAGGCCCCAAGCCCAAATCCACCCCCAGACATAAGACACCCCACAAAGAACAAAACATAACATCCCTTCGTATTCAGTTCAGACCTGTGTCCTCCGTTAAATCCTTACTGAGATAGTTCTTATGAGTTTTAAGTATTATCTTCCCATGTAGGAATATAAATAGTTTGATCTTTTAATATCCCTCATGAAGTCTTTTTCCTGTTTATCTTTTTATGCTTCTCCAGGGTCTTGTATTTGAAAGTCAAATTTTCTATTCAGTTCAGGTCTTTTCATAACAAATGCCTGAAAGTCTTCTTTTCTCCTTGAAATTCCATGTTTGCCTCTGAAAGATGATGCTTGGTTTTGATGGGTATGTGATTTTTGGCTGTAGTCCCAGTTCCTTTGCCCTCTGGAATATCATATTCCATGCCCTTTGGTCCTTTAATGTAGAAGCTGCTAGATCTTGCTTTATCCTTATTGGAGCTCCACAGTATTTAAATTCCTTTTTTCTAGCTGCTTGCAATATTTTCTCCTTGACCTCGGAGTTCTGAAATTTGGCTATAATATTCCTGGAGGTTTTCCTTTTGGGATCTCTTTCAGGAGGTGATCGGTGGATTCTTTCAATTTCTATTTTAGCTTCTGCTTCTAGAATATCAGGGCAATTTTCCCTCACAATCTCTTGGGGGATGGTGGCTAAACTTTTGTTTTGGTCATGGTTTTCAGGTAGTCCAATGATTTTCAAATGATCTCTCCTAGATTTATTTTCTAGGTCAGCTGTTTTTCCAAGGAGATATTTCACATTGCCCTCTATTTTTTCATTCAATTGGATTTGCTTTACTGTGTCTTGGTTTCTCATAAGGTCACTAGCTTCCATTTGTTTAATCCTAATTCTTAGGCAGTTATTTTCATCAGACAGTTTTTTAATCTCCTTTTCCATTTGGCTTTTCAAACTGTTGACTTTTTTCTTATGACTCTCCTGCATCGCTCTCATTTCTCTTTCCATTCCTTCCTCTCTTTCTCTACATCTTCGTTCTATCTCTCCTACTTTCTCTTCAAAATCCCTTTTGAGAGCTTCCATGGCCTGAGACCAGTTCATATTTTTCTTGGAAGCTTTGGATGTTGGAGCTTTGACCCTATTATTATCTTCTTCTTCTGAGGATGTATTGTGGTCTACCTTTCCCCCAAAGAAGTTTTCAATGGTCTTCTGCTTTCTCTGCCTACTCATCCTGGCTTACTGTTTCTTGGCTTTTTACTCCTTAAAGTGTAGCGCTGCTTCCAGGACACACTGTTCGTGCTACAGCCTGGCCCAGGGGGTGATTGGGCTTCTTCTCAGCCTGCCTGGCTTGTGAGTAATCACAGCCGCTTTCTCTTTGACCCGGAAACAGAAGTCTGATTGAACTCTGATTCTCTATGGTCGGAAGCTTGGCGTGCTTTTACCCCTCCCCCTCTGGGCCACCACCACTCGATTCAGCCCACTGGTTCAGACCCAGGGCACTTTGCCCCAACTCCAGTAGATACTGCCTCCACTTCACCCTGGCCTACCACCGAACCCCCTCACCAGTCCATGATCGGAGCCTCAGAAGCTGCTGGTGCTGAAGACTCTGACATGCACTGGAAGCATTGTCCCTGGCTGGGTCCGGACTGCGCGCTGAGCTGTTCAGCCTGATCAGTAGGTGATCAGAATTGCCCTCTTTTGCGGAGAAATAGTCTCACTCTGTTCTTATGTGCATTAGGCTGTTCTGGGTTTTGATTTTTACCGCATTATTTGGGCGTGAATGGACGGGTTTATCTGGAGCTTGTGGGAGTCACAGCCTCTGCTCTTCCATCTTGGCTCCGCCTGTCAATACATGTCTTTTTTTTTTAATTCATGGTATGATACAGTGGAAAGAGCATTGACTCTGGACTGAAAGTATCATAAGAAGGGACCTTAGAGGGAATTTACTTCAAACCACTCATTCCAGAGAAGGAAACTGAGGCCCAGATAAATACCCCAAGACTCTATCTTAGAGGACCCGGATTCAAATCTCGCATCTGATTTGGATGTCACCATGTGATCTTGGCTAAGTCACCTAACTTATCTGGGCCTCCATTTCCTTACACGTTAAAGAAAGGGACTTCATTGCACAGCTTCTGAGCTCTCTTCTTGGCCTGATTGATTGATGGTCCTGACTTTATTCATGAGCAGCTTATACATATGGTTTGGGTCTGGTTGGAGAATGACATTTCTACCTTGCTCTAACATTGACCAAGCACTTCTCTCACAGGCAGGCATAGCAGTGCCAGGATCACAATTTAAATTTTACCCATAAGAAAATTGAAGCTCAGAGAGACCAAAAACCTGTTTGCCAAACAAATAGTGAATCAGCATCAGGGCCAAGATTCAAACCTGGATCCTTCTGGACTCTAAACCCAGCCCTCTTCCTGATACATAACCCTGCTTTGATCAGGGCATAACAGCCTGTTTATGGACTTCAACAAACTGTTGCTTCTACCTTCAAAAAAAAGCAACAGGACTTTGTGAATATGATGATGTGGGTTAAAAATCAGCCCTCTGAGCTTTGGCTTCACAAAACCCATTGGACAGAATTGTGTGAGGCTTAAATGAGATCATAGAGTTAGGGCATCTAGTTCAAACCCCTTATTTTATTCATGAGTAAGCTGAAAACCAAAGCACGTAAATCACTTGTTCAAGGTGGCACAGATAGTAAGAGACAGAGCTTGGATATAAACTCAGGTACTTTCACTTTAAATCAAGTGGTTGGTCCACGCCTGCTTAGAAAACTTTAAAGTGCTGAATACATGGGAGGGTGATCAAGGTAGAGAAATATAATCAATAAAATAAATGTAGACCTAACAGAGACCTAAGATTGAGTGACCCATCTTCTACCAAACATCCGGGAAGTAGCAAAGCCAAGATTATAATTCAGGTCTCGTGGCTCCTGGCCCAGGAAAATGCTTTCTGTTTTAAATATTAATTTGAGGTGATCGAGGGATACCAAAGCAGAGATGTTGACTAAGCAATTGGAAGCCTGAATTGAGATCTAGGGAGAGAAGCCCAAATTGTCCCTACGGATCTGGCAATTGTTGATGTGATTTGCCTCTTTACAATGAGTCCAACTCAGGACCAAGATCAGGAAAAGCAGAAAGGTTATAACAATGAGAGCTGACCCAGTGTGGAACGGGTTGTCTCTGCAGGTGGGGTGGTTCCCCGCTCTGCAGAGATCTTCAAGCAGAAACTGGACAACGGCTTGTTGGGTATGTTACCATGGGAATTCCTTCCTGTGTGGGTTGAACTAGACAGCCTCTGATGCTGTTCCAATGGATTCTATTCCAGATTCTGAGATTATGGTTGAAATTTACTTGAAAGTAGAAGAAGGGAAAGAGAACACAGGGTTGAAAGTTAAATCTTAGATAATGCTGGCCTTTAAAGGTAGGGAGGATTAAAAGTGATATCAGTACAGGTAGGAGAGAAGGAGTTGTTGGGGAAGTAGGAGGAGATACAGGAAAGCATTATGTCACAGATGTGTTGTAAGAGGTGAGAATGGTTAAAGTGTCAAAGGTCACAGAGAGGTTACTGTGAAAGACCTCCATATTTCAAGGGACTAATGGTTTCTTCCATGGGGTTACTTCTTTGAATGACACAGTCTGCAAGACCTCCACACTTCCATACCCTATGTTTCCCTTGTCTGTGTACATCCTTAAACATACCAGGGACACTATGGGTGGCAACCCAACACCTGAGGCTGTCTTCCATGTCTCTTGGCATTGATGCTAAGAGGATAAGAGAGCCATCCACTGGCTTTCCTTTAGTCTTTTTCTATAGACTATCTGCTTTGCCTGATCATGCATTTCCCTGATGCTGACTGATGAAATCTATTTCAATTTCTGTGCAATGTTTTTTCATCAGTGGGGAAGCTGTGCAGAAGCCATGCCACTTTCCATTTCCCATTGGGTCATTCTGTAGCTTGCATCACTGGAGCTCCTTGAATGTGTATGTTTGGTTTTATCTGATAGGTCAAGCCAAGAAACAAAAGAATGATGCTTAGTGAACCTCAGGTATCTTTGCCCTCCCTCAACTCTTTTCTAAGTCATAGGAAGGGAAAGGGAAGAGAATTAACAATAATGTGGCACCTGCTATATGCCAGGCACTGGACTAAGAGCCTTTTACAAATATTATCTCTTATCTTCTGGGGGCAGAGTGAAGAAAAATTGTTCAGAATGTGCTAAAAACAATCCAGTTTTTGCACAATCTATCAACATCAATTTAACTTAGCTATTGGAACTCCAATACAATTAAATTCAGCAAATATTTATTAAGCAGATATGTTTAAGCATAATGACTAGGGTCCTGGTCTTGAAGTAGGGAAGACCTGGGTTTGAATTCTGCCTTGGACACTTACTAGCTATGTGACCCTGGGCAAACCCCTTAATCTTGATGGGTATTATTTTACCATATGAGAACAATAAGTAATTTTTCTTGGCAGGAAAATAGAATACAGGAAAAGAAATAATGCCAAGTATAATTGGGAAGGTGGGTTGGAGCCTTATGGTTAAGGGCCTTAAATGACAGGACTAAGACTTTGTACTCTGTTCTAGAGGCAATAGGGAGCTGCTGAGAATTATTGAGCAGACATAATGAGGCTTGCATTTTGGTAATAGCATGTTGGCAGGTATGTTGAGGATATATTGGAATGGGGAGAGACTAAGATGCAGGAAGACCAATAAGGAAGCTCTTGCAATAGACCAGCAAGAAGGTGATATGAACTTGAACTAGGGTGATAACTAGATGAGTGGAGAGAAGGGGATGGATTTGAGAGATATCATAAATGGAAAATTGACAGGACTTGGAAATTGATTTGACATGGGGATGGTGGTGAAGGTGGTGAAAAATTAGAGCCAATTCCAGGGTTATAAGTCTGGACAACTAGGTGGCATAGTGGAGAGAGTGCTGGGCCTGGAGGCAGGAAAACTCATCTTCATGAGTTCAAATCTTACTAGCTGTGTGGCCCTGGGCAAGTCACTTAACTCTGTTTGCTCCGTTTTCCTCATCTATAAAATGCACTGAAGAAGGAAATGGCAAATCACTTCAGTCATTGCCAAGAAAAGCCCAAATAGGGTCACGATGAGTTAGACACAACTGAACAACTACAGGTCCGAGTTGCTGAAAAATGTTGGTACATGCAACATTAATAAGGAAGTTTGGAGGAGGGAGCACTTATTTTATTTGAGTTTTATTTTAGACATGTCAGGTTTGAGAAAGTGAAAGATCATCCAGGTGAAAATATCCAGCAGACAGTTATAAGGTCTAGTCTAGAGTCCAGGAGATTCATAAGGGTTGAATGTTGAATTTGAGAACTTCTATGTTTACAGCCAACAATCAAACACATATTGGGATCACCAAGGGAGAGAGAAGGAGGAAAAGCAAGAGAAGGAAGTGAAAGGGAAGAGATAGCCTTGGGAACATCTGTGTTTTCAATGGTGGGGATCATCAATGAGACTGAGGAGGAACGACATAAGAAAAACAGGAGAGAGTATCTCAGAGGAAAGATAATAGCAATAACAGTAATGATAGCTCAAATAAAGAACTTCATATAGTACCTGGCACATAGTAGGTATTTAAATCCATGCTTATCCCTTTTCCCTTCCTTGCTTAACAATTCTAGAACCCTGTATATTTTGCAAACTATTTTACAAATATCTTGTCCTCACAACATCCCTTCAAGGTTGGTACCATCATTATCCCCATTTTATAGATGAAGAAACTGAGGTTGAAAGGGATCACCATCATCCAGGGTCACACAGCTAGGATGTGTCTGAGGTAGGATTTGAACTCAGGTCTGCCTGATTCTGTGTTCCAGCACTCTATCACTGCACCACTAAGATGCCTCAGATTGGTTCACAATAAGTCAAAAGTTGCAGAAGGGACAATGGGGAATGACCCCTGAGAAACACTATCAGATTTAACACTAAAGAAATCATTTCTAACCTTTTACTGGAGATTTTCAGTCTTGTGGTATGGTTGGAAAGCAGTATTTAAGAGTTGAGAAGTAATGGGGAAGTAGGAGTACCAAATAAGGATGACACTTTATTTTTTTTATTCTGAATAGAATTTTATTTTCCAAAATATATGTAAAAACAAAATTTTAACATCAATTTTTAAAAAACTTTGTGTTCCAACTTCTTTTCCCCCCTCCATTTCCACCCCCCACCCACAAGGACTCAAGCAATTCAAAATAAGTTATACATGTGTAGTCATGGAAAAATTCCCATATTAGCTAATTGTGAGAGAAAACAGTCAAAAAACCCAAAACTTCAGATTAAGGAATTATCAAAGAGGAAATGAAAAAAAAATTAAAATGTGTTTGCATCTGTCTTCAGATACTATCAGTTCTTTCTCTGCAGATGGGCTGCAATCTTCATAAGTCTTTCAGGGTTATATTGGATCATTGCCTTGCTGAAAAGAACCACATGCTTCCCAGCAGATCATCCCCCACTATTGCTGTTATTTTGTATACAGTACATTTCACTCTGCTTCAGTTCATGTAGGTCTTTCCAGGTTTTCCTGATAGTATCCTGTTCATCATAACCTTTATATAGTACTTTAAGCTTGACGGAGAATTTTCTTCATAAAAGCCCAGCAGAGTAGGTACCATACATTTTGCCATTATAATCAATCATCATAACTATATCCCTCCATTCCACTCCCTTCCCATGACATTTACTCTATCTTCTTTTTACCTATTCCTCCTCAGAAGTGGTTTACTTCTGACTATCCTCTCCCTCACTCTGCACTCCCTTTTTTCACCCTTCCTTCCTTGTCCTCTTCCCCTCCTATTTTCCTGCAGGGTTAAATAGATTGCTTCTCCCAATTGGGTATGAAAGCTATTCCCTCCATGAGCCCACTCCAGTGAGATCAGGGTCCCTGAGCTAATTCTGTGTTCTAAATTTTTCTTCCTCCCTCCCTCCTCAACCCTCCCTATGAGATCAAGCAATTCAATATGTCATACTTGTGCAGTAATGCAGAACATCTTCATCTTCCTTGAAAGTATTTTGCTTTTTACTGCTCTCTCCCCCAATCTTCCCTTTCCTCCTTCCCTTCTTCCCCACTCCTCTTTTCTCCCTCCCCTCCCTCAAGGCAAAAAACATATTACTATACCTACTTGAGTATGTATGTTAGTTCTTCTTTGAGCCAATTCTGATGATATTAAGGTTCACTCACTCCCCAACTCCTTCCTCCTTTTTTACTCTCCACCATAAGTTTTCTTCTTGTTTCCTTCATGCTCTCCCCAGACCATCTCTCCCCTTTCTCCCTCCCCCAGTTTATTCCTCCTACACCTCAAACCTATTTTAATGATGTCATCATAGATTAGTTAGGTGGCACAGTGGACAAAGCACCAGCCCTGGACCCAGGAGGCCCCAAGCCCAAATCCACCCCCAGACATGACACCCCACCCTGTCTTCCCCACAAAGAACAAAACATAAATGCTTTACAGATATAATCCCCTCATATTCAGTTCAGACCTGTGTCTTCTCTGAGTTTCTTACTGAGATAGTTCCTATGATTTCAAAGTATTATCTTCCCATGTAGGAATGTAAACAGTTTGATCTTTTAATATCCCTCATGAAGTTTTTTTCCTGTTTACCTTTTTATGCTTCTCCAGGATCTTGTATCTGAAAGTCAAATTTTCTATTCAGTTCAGGTCTTTTCATCACAAATGCTTGAAAGACTTCTTTCTCATTGAAACCCATTTTTGAAAAATTATACTCAGTTTTGCTGGGTACATGATTTTGGGCTGAAGTCCCAGTTCCTTTGCCCTCTGAAATATCATATTCCATGCCCTTTGGTCCTTTAATGTAGAAGCTGCTAGATCTTGCTTTGTCCTTATTGGAGCCCCACAGTATTTAAATTCCTTTTTTCTAGCTTCTTGCAGTATTTTCTCCTTGACCTGGGAGTTCTGGAATTTGGCTATAATATTCCTTGAGGTTTTCCTTTTAGGATCTCTTTCAGGAGGTGATCGGTGGATTCTTTCAATTTCTATTTTAGCTTCTGCTTCTAGAATATCAGGGCAATTTTCCCTCACAATCTCTTGGGGGATGGTGGCTAAGCTTTTGTTTTGGTCATGGTTTTCAGGTAGTCCAATGATTTTCAAATGATCTCTCCTAGATTTATTTTCTAGGTCAGCTGTTTTTCCAAGGAGATATTTCACATTGCCCTCTATTTTTTCATTCATTTGTATTTGCTTTACTGTGTCTTGGTTTCTCATAAGGTCACTAGCTTCCATTTGTTCAATCCTAATTCTTAGGCAGTTATTTTCATCAGACAGTTTTTTAATCTCTTTTTCCATTTGGCTTTTCAAACTGTTGACTTTTTTCTCATGACTCTCCTGAATCTCTCTCATTTCCCTTTCCATTCTTCCCTCCTTTTCGCTACATCTTCTTTCTATCTTGCCTACTTTCTCTTCAAAGTTCCTTTTGAGAGCTTCCATGGCCTGAGACCAGTTCATATTTTTCTTGGAAGCTTTGGATGTTGGAGCTTTGACTCTGTTATTATTATCATCTTCTTCTTCTTCTGAGGTTGTATTGTGGTCTACCTTACCCCCAAAGAAGTTTTCGATGGTCTTCCACTTTCTCTGCCTACTCATCCTGGCATATTATTTCTTGGCTTTTAACTCCTTCTTAAAGTGTGGTGCTGTTTTCAGGACACACTGTTCAAGCTACAGTGTAGCCCGGAGGATGGTTGGGCTTCTTCTCAGCCTGCCTGGCCTCATTTTCATTTGATTTTAAACTCTCCACTGGGGGGTGGGGAGGGGATTAGGGCTGCTTCTCGGCTCTGCTCCTGTTCTCAGCTTCAGAGGGACCCAGGTGTTTTGGGTTGAGAGGGGGCTGGCTTTAATCTCACCTGGCCTGTTCTCAGGTCCAGAGATAACCTCAGGCCTATTTACTAAGCAACCAACCAGAAAAGCTTTCTGTGGTGTGGTTCTCAGCTTCTGATGAGACTGCTCCCCTTCTCCCCTCCCCCACCTGGGTCTCCTGCCACTCAGGATTTCTTCCTGGTTGCCCACTGGGGTGGGACAGTTGAATCCTTCCCACCAGTCCACTGGTACCCCTGCACTTACCTTCCCCCCCCCCCAGCCGCGCGCTTGGTTCTAGAAGATGCTGGTGCTGCAGCTGATTCAGAGACACTGGGGCAAATTCCTCTGGCAGGTGTCTGGTGTATCGGCCCGACTGGGGGGTTAGACTTTATTTGTGGCCCAGCACGGCCCCCTGAAATCTCTCTATAGCTGGAGAAAACTCTCAGCCCATATTATTGTGTTTTTTCTGCCCCAAGGGTTCTTTTATTGCTGTTTTTGGGGTTATTGTATCAGGAGCCCTGTGGGTTTAATGTCTTTGCTCTGCCATCTTGGCTCCGCCCCTCAGGATGACACTTTCTAGACACCCCAGAGTCTTGGTGTCAGAGGTATATGAAGCCATAAAGTCCCACTGGTACTCACATAAGAGTGGTCATCCAGCATTTATGTGAGCATCTCCAGTGATGGGAAGTGCACTCTCTCAGAGGCTCAGAAGAGCTCAGACTGTCAGCACAGTTGTGGTTATGTCAAGTCTCTATGTGCCAATGTTTTCACCCACTGTTCCTAGTTCTGTTTTCTGAAACTAGAGCCCAAAACCTGATCCCTCTTCCAGGTGACAGCCCTCCAGTTACTTGAACATGGCTCCCATGAACCCATGAAGTTTTCTCTTTGCCAGAATAAAAATCCTTAGTTCTTTCAAACATTCTTCATAGGTTATAATTTCAAGATGTTTTACTATCCTGGTCACTTTCCTCTGGGCACTCTCCAGATCATAAAAGGGCCTAGAACAGAACATAGCACTCCACATGTAGACTGACTGGGATAGAGTAGAGTGGGAGCTTCATATTCCTAGTCATGTCAACAAGCATTTATTAAGTACCCACTATGTGTCAGGCACTGTACTAAGATCAGAAGACAAACAGAAAGGCAAAAGAGAAAAAAAGGTATAAAATTACATTAGCCTTTATTACTATATTGTGCTGTCAATTTATTGAGTTTGAAGTTCATTAAAATCCCAAGATGCTGTTGTTTTTCTTTTTTCTATAACATTTAAAAAATATTTATTTTAACATTATTTTCTTTTTCAATTTTGAGTTCCAAATTCTCTCTTTTCCTTTCCCCCTTCCCCACCCACTGAGAAGGCAAACAATACATCAATTATAAATGTGAGATCACACAAAACATATTTCCATGTTATCCATATTTTTTTAAAAAGCAAGAAAAAGAAAGTGAAAATTATGCTTTAATTTGCACTTATAGTTCATCAGTTTTCTGTCTGGAAGTGCATAGCATTTTTTCATCATGAATCCTTTGGAATTAGATCATTGCATTGATCAGAGTAGCCAAGTCTTTCACAGTTGATCATCATCACAACATTGCTGTCACTGTGCACCATTGTACACAGATTGATCACATTGTGATCTATTGGTTCTTCTCAATTCATTTTGCATCAGTTCATATAGGTCTTAACATACTTTTGTGAAACCACCTCCCTTATCATTCCCACAGTACAATAGTACTTTATCACAATCATATGCCACAACTTGTTCAGCCTCCCCAATTGATGAGCATCCCCTTAATGTCCAATTCTTTGCCACCTTTTCTTTAACTCTAATTCCCATTTTCCCCTTCACTGTAAAAGCTCTTCTTTGCACACCTCTCTTATTTTAGAAAAATTTCCCCATTTTACCCCTCTCCCTTCCCCCTTCTCCCAATGCATCCCTCTTTTTCATTCCTTTATGTTTTGAAGCTTATTCCAGCTTAATTCACATCCATGCCTTCTGTCTGTGATGATTAAAAATATGAGAGACAATTTCTCCACAATTTACTCATTTTATTAGTAAAAGGATAGTCAATGGACATCTCTCTCAGACCCAAAATCCCATGGTGCAAAGGGTTTTTATACCCTTGAAACAGTAGATGGATAATGGGGCCATGAATTGACCCCTGCATACAGAGCTCATTTCCAGCCTTGGATTATAAATTCAAAGAATGTCCTTTTCAATGTGGGGTTCATCTGGGATGACTTTCCCCCTGGGGTGACCTCTCCTCCTGGGGAGAGAATACTTCAGCTATCTAGATAAACAAATCTGTTTCCACTTAAGATTCTTTTTTTTTTTTTTTGCAGGCAATGGGGGTTAAGTGACTTGCCCAGGGTCACACAGCTAGTAAGTGTCAAGTGTCTGAGGCTGAATTTGAACTCAGGTCCTCCTGAATCCAGGGCCAGTGCTTTAACCACTGCGCCATCTAGCTGTCCCTCCACTTAAAATTCTTGGTAAGCTTGGGTTGGGCTTGACACAGATGAAGATATTCAATGGAATCTTACTTTCAAGGAGAACTGGACCTTGGAGTAGGTGGAAGAAAGGACCAAGAAAGAAGGGGAGAATACTGGTCCCTCCAAGACAATTAGTTCTCCCATGTCTATGTAAACTCATTTTAACTGCCCTAATAATGAAAAAAAAGTTTTAGAAGTTACATGTATTGTCTTCCCATATAAGAATGTAAACAGGCTGACTTTATTGAGACCCTATCATATTTACTTTTTATGCTTCTCTTTAGTCTTGTGTCTGAATGTCAAGTTTTCTATTCAGCCCTGGTCTTTTCATCAGAAATGCTTGAAAGCCCTCTATTTCATTAAATATCTTCTCCTCCCCTCCACAAACCCCTCCCCTCTCCCCAAAGATTGGACTCAGTTTTTCTGGGTAGATTACTTTTGGTTGTAATCCTAACTCTTTTGCCTTCTGGAATATTGTATTCCCAGCCCTCCACTCCTTTAATGTGGAAACTGCTAAATCTTGTGTGATCTTGATTGTGGCTCCATAATATTTGAATTGTTTTTGACTACTTGAAGTATTTTCTCCTTGACCCTGGAGCTCTGGAATTTGGCTACAATATTCCTGTGAGTTTTCATTTGGGGATGTCTTACAGAAGGTCATTGGTGGATTCTTTTCATTTGTATTTTATCTGCTGGATCTAAGATATTAGGGCAGTTTTCCTTGGAAATTTCTTGAAATATGAAATTGAGATTCTTTCTTTGATCATGGCTTTCAGATAGTCCAATAATTCTTAAATTATCTCTCTTTGATATATTTCCTAGGTAAGTTTTTTTGTTTTTTTTGGTGAGATATTTCACTGTTGTTTTTATTTGAACTTCTGGATAGTCAAGCCTTCTCCATCTTCTAAATTTGTGACATTGAACTCAACTATAAGATTGTGCATTTCTCCCCATTCAATTTCATTTTTACCAGATTTGGCTCAATGCTTTTGGCCAAGATACTGTTGTGTTGTGACTTTGTATCATACAGTGTAACCTATATGTCTCCTGCCTTGGAGTCATGTAAAGATTTGATGAGCATGCTATCTAAGCCTTTATCATTGTCTCTGTTTTATTTTTAAAGTTAAGCTTTAAATATTCAAATGGATCCCTTGGGTACTCTGCTAGAGATCTCCTCACAAATTCACCTTGAAATAATTAATACCTGCTGACTGGGTTTGGTTATCAATAAATTTTGATTATACCTAGCTGTACCATCATCTATTCTAAACTACATCTCATTTTTCCACAAGAATAGCATAAAAGATTTTGCTAATTTCTTCATTAAAATTTTGGTAAAATTTTCAGAATTCCCTTGATCTAATAGATTAGTAGCATTTTACATGAAGTAAATGAGATTTACCTGACATAAATAGTTCTTGATGAAGTCATACCAGAATTTTGTAATCACTACTTCCACTTCCTATTGTTCACTAATTATTCATTTAATAATTCATTCTAGAATTTCACCAGGAACTGAATTCAAACTTACTGGCTTAGAGTCTAAAAAGTACATTCATTCTCTACTTCTTTTGGGAGAGAAAAAAACTATGACACTAGTTCTTCTCCAATCGCATAATACCTCTCCTTTTCTATTTCTTTTTCAAAGACCACTGATAGTGGCTTATCAGTCAATATCCTAAAAATATTGTTTTAATGTTTGCTAGTTCTTTTAATATCCTGAAATATCTTTTCATCTGAGCCAGTTGATTTGAATTCATCAAGGGAACCTGGGTGCTTCTCATTGCTTATTTTGGATATCACCTCCCTATTTGTCATTTCCCCAGCACTCAAAGAGAAGAGAAATATAAGACAAAAGCTTTAGAAAATGAGAGTTATTACATTAAAAAAATTAAAGGATAGAAGAGTCTTAGTCTGTTCTATTTTCTATATTCTAAAGTGTCTCTCAGTTCTGCTGTTCTTTGTTCCAAGATCCCTCCCATTTTTAATGTTCTGTTTTCTATGTTGTAATAATCCTCTCAGCTATGCCATTCTATGTTCCATGGCCTCTTCCAGCTCTGGTATTCTCTGTTCTCTGTCCTTAGGTCCTTCCCTGCTCTGAAATTCTCTGTTCTTTTCCTAAGCCCATATACGTATGAAGGTCTATGATGCCGTGATAGTACTTGGCACTACTCTACATCATTAATTAAATCAGCATTGGCTGATTGGGCCCACACTGCCTTTTTTTTAATGGGCCCTGCTTTTTATTTTAAGTCTCCATTCCCTGGATTATTGTTTTGTCCTTTTGTGGAGAGCTCACAGAGGGTGCATTTTATGAAATGCTTCAAACCTGGTTTTTAAAGACAGGAGCTGCATTGGGTAATCATTTCATAAATATTAATGGGGAGCATGTAAGTGGAAAGGGAAATTAGAAAGCTACCAAATGCCTCACAGCCGGCAGAAAATGAGCAGGAATTGCTAATCAGTGGAATTCATGCTTGTATAACTTTTATTCTTCCAGCCCCGTGAAAACAGGAGTTGACTGATTTTTTTTTTCTTTCCAACTCAGCTCACTCTGAAATGAAAGAAGCACAACTGAAGCTCCCATTTCCATAATGCTTTAGGTTTCCAGAGCCCTTCCAGACATTTCTTCTTGTCACTCAAAATATCCTTATGAGGCAGAAAGGGAAAGTATTCCCATCCTCATTTTCTTAAAAGGGAAACCAAAGTTCACATTATAATTCTGACTGTGTGACTTTGGATAAGGCACTTCATCTATTTGGACTTCAGTGATCTCTTAAAAAATGAAGCCACTGGATGAGATGGTCTATAAAGTCCCCAAGCAGCTCTAAACTTTTAGGAGTCTATGATTGGAAGCATCTTTCACTTGGTTTCTTATGCCTCCCTCCATCATTGAGTGCCACTTTTGGACATGAACAAGTATTTACTTTGTATGTAGTTTAAATTTTGGATTGTATATTTATTTTATACACACATATATTGTGTGTATCTTGCTTGACCCTTGAATGTGTGAGTGTGGGAAGTGGTACTGGACCAACTGATTTCTCCCCAGTATACCAATATATAAACACAGATGATGAGGAAGTATTTTGTCGACAAGGTGAGAACATACTTAGCTGTAGTTAGGTAATTAGAGAGAGAGAGGGCACAAGAAGCTGGGAGGATCAAGAAAGGCTTCATAGAGAAGATGGCATGTGAACAGCATTTTAAAGAATTTCACTGTTGGCCCTCACACAGTAGACATGGGCTGTTAGGAGACCTATACTCCAAGCCCTTCCAGATCATCCAGACTCAACAGAACTTTTGGACTTTATGCAAAGCCCTGGATAATCCAGGATCACCTCCATGACATGAAGAGGACTTGGAGAAGTTACACCAGAGATGTTTATAAAGTGATTTCAGGCTTGTCATATGAAAGACCTATTTTGGAATCTCATTTCAGACACTTAATTGCTGTGTTACCTTGCACAAATCATATAAATGCCCATCCTGGTTCTGAAGCATCCATCCGATGCTGCTACCTTACTCAGTTGCCATCCAAAAGTTTCAGAGGAAAGAGGGAGGATAATAAAGAGGAAAGAACCCTAAGGGGTCATGGCCATCAGTCTTACAATTTTCCTATATTGGTCTGTCTTTCTACACAGACAGTAGGGCAAAGACCTGATTAATTAGGACCTTACCCTAGAACCTTTGACTCTTGAGAACAAAGCCCTGTGCTAAGACAGATTTACTTGGCTGACCATTTGACCAAAGAGATTCTCCATTGGACTCAGGCAGTCATCAGGGACAGAATCCTTTCTAAGGTAAAGGTCACTGGTCCATGTATGGAGCAAGGGAAAAGGAAGAGAAACAAACAAGACATCATGTTGATCAGATCCTGCCTGAGGATCTGTGATTCAACCCATAGACTTATAATGGGCCCTGCAGTTGAGAAACCAGGGTAAAGGGCTCAGATCAAACCTACAGAATATTCCAGCTGGTTGATAAAGGATTGGGGCAAGCAGCTGTCTACTGTGCTCCAATCAGGGCTAAATCGACAGACTGTGAAAGTCAGACCATAGTCTTCTCCCCATTTCCCATTAGCTACATTGATTTTTAAAAAATTTATTTTTAATATTTTAACTGTTTTTGCTGGGAAATGAGGGTTAAGTGACTTGCCCAGAGTCACACAGCTAGTGTCAAGTTTCTGAGGCCAGATTTGAACTCAGGTCCTGCTGAATCCAGGGCTGGTGCTTTATCCACTGTGCCACCTAGCTGCCCCAGCTACACTGATTTTGAGCTTCTCCGGACTCTCCACCATGCCTTCCTTCCTCAGGGAACTCATTATTGGGCAATGTCATTATCCGGCCAGACTGAATCTGTCTGGTATTCACATCTCCTCAGTCCCCTCTTCTTTGATTGGGCCTTTTGACTAGAGTACAGGGCTGTGAGCTTCAGGGCCTCCATTTATTTAAGGAGGGTGGGGGTCAGGACACTCTTCTCTCCATTTCCCATCAACTACACTGCTTTGGGCGTCCCCCATGCTGCGTTCCTTCCCCTTCCCTGATCCCCTCTTTCACCTTTTTGTGAGTTGTTTTCCCCACTAGATTGTAAGCTCTGTGAGGGAAGGGGCCGGCTGTTTTTACTTGTATTTGTATCCCACCATTGGGCTCAGTGTTTGGCACATCGCAGGGACCCAATAACTGTTTATTGACTTACTGACCAGCAGAGGAGAGCAGAGAACAGTGTGGCTTTTCAGAAACAAAACCGTGAATTTCAAGAGCAAAGGGACCACGGTTTTATCTACATTGGTCTTTTCCCTAGTGCCCAAGGCAGCATCTGCAAACAAAATGTCCCTCTCAGGTGCTCCAGTGGCACTTAACAGGCTCCAGAGTCAGAGGAACGGGTCACAAGGCAGGCTCAGATACAGGATCTGTGTGAGCCTCAGTGACCTCATCTGCAGAGAGAGAAGGTTGGATTAAATGACCTCGGGTTCCTCTTGGCTTTAGAGCTCTGATTCGAGGTTTCCTGCCAAGGTTGCAAAAAGATATTCAGGACTTTGATGCTTAAGGTCACTCCCAGCTCTGAGATTGGGTTCTCTGGTCTAAGTTTCCCCCAGCTCTGACATTCCATCTTCTGTGTTCTTAGATCCCTCCCAGCTCTGACATAGTGAGCTCTCTCTATTTCCCGTCACTCCAGTCCTGACCTTCTAGGTCCTGAGGTCTTATCTATTTGCAAAGTCCTGTGTTCTCTTTTTAGGTTTCTTTTTTTTCCTTTATGTGTTCCAGTAGACTGATTCTACCTTTTCGGCCCAGGTACCCTGATACACACTGAATCACCATTAATATCCTATTTCCTGCCAACAACTGTCTTGAGAGGGAAAACACTGCCCTTCTATGTCAGTGAAAGGATTTTGGGGAAAAATATGGCCTTAGCTTTTAAGCAAGGGACCGGGGAGATGCATTTCCTTTCGGTGTCAGACTTTTTTCCATGTTGGACAATGCCAGGCTGGGTCCGGAGTGTTGGCAGGAGAAAGAAATACTCAGCCATGTCGTTTTAAAGTCCATCTTTCCCCTGGACTGATGGAAGAGACTGCATTTGAAAGAGCCCCTGGGGTTTCTTTTTCTGCCTTCCTTTTTAAGGGAAAAGGGGAAAGGAACAAGCATTTATTAAATGCCTTCTATGTGCCAGGCACTGTGTTAAGCTTTTTACAAATATCTCATTTGAGCCTCACAACCACTTAGTGAGGTAGGTACTGTCAGCATTGCCATTTTACAGTTTAGGAAATTGAGGCAGGCAGCAGTTAAGTCTAAGCAGTTAAGCTAGCTGGGTGACCCTAGACAAGTCATTTCAACTCTTTTGGCCTCACTTTCTCATCTATGCAATGGGATAATGATCCTTGCACCCTATCTGTCTCCTAGGGCAGTTATCCAAATGACGCTAATAACAAGTTGAGCTGTTGCTATTGTTAATTCATTCAATGATCTGGCCCCAGCCAGATCACTGAACATTACTGTGTTGCACATTCTGCAGGTGGCTTATGTGATGGTTGCTGTATATGACACTGTTTCTTACCTGCATGCCTTTGCACAGAGTGCCCCCACGCCTGTATGTACACCCTCCTCACCTTCCCCCCCCCAGAATTCCAGGCTCCTTCAGCATCAGCTCAGGTTTCACTTCCTGGGGCCCCTTCTAATGTCTCCACTTGCTCATTCCTCCTGACAACCAACCCTCCATTGAAATTCCTTTGCAGATACTTATCATTCCCTGTTGGTGTACATGCTTCCTCTCCTACCAGTCCCAGAGGGCAGAGAGAATGCTCCCTTTCTGTCCTTGTACTGCCAGCACCTGGCACAGGGCAAGGGCTTCCTTAGTGCTCTTGAATGTCAGATGAACACACTTATCCTGTAAATGGGCAAAGGAGCTGTAACCTTATTAGTCTAGGCACTCTGGTATGGGATCTCCCTTCACCAACAGAGATGGGCACCCTCCTGTGACTTAGCAGATAAATCATTCAGAGAGGGTTTTTCCTTTCTCAAGGTCACACAGCTCCTAAGGACTAAAGAATAGGGCATGGAGCCATGGTTTCACCAGTACAGAGAGCCCCTTGAGGAGGAAAGCACCTCTTCCAAGGCAGGTTGGCATTTTCTGTACAGTTTATAGTCTTGCCTGCCTAGATCAGCAATGGAGTCAAGTGACTTGTCTGGGGCCCCAGAGCTGGGTGTTAGACCCAAGTCTTCACATGACTCTCGGTGCTCAGTAGGGATTTGGAACTCTTCCTTCTCTGGCCTCTACTTCCCACACTCTCCTTCCTCTTTCAGGAAGCCAAGTTCAATCACAGCTGACTTCCATTAGAAAGGTTAATGCTGGGATCATTACCATGGCTTTGAAAGGAATTATCTTTAATAACGAATTTCATTCAGTGGCTCTGAATGCAATTTGAAACCTGCCTCTTGTACCTTCCTCAGTCGCATTTCCATGTAGCCCTATAGCTTGGAGCTAATTCATCCAAGGCCTGGGTTTTGGCTCTAACACAGAAGAAAGAGTCTAGTTACTCTGCACTTGAGTGCTAAAATTAATTTTGCTGTGTGCCACAGATGTTAGGGGCTTCTCTGTATTGATGAACATGAGTTACATCCGTGGGGAAGTGGAGGGGCTTGGAGTCTTTTCCTGTTGCTTCTGATCAAGGGATCTGAGAAGAAAATCATTCTGTTAAATAGGACGCTGGGACTGGATTAGTTGGAGAAAGACCATCTCTTCTATACCAACCTCCCCCTCCTCCCAAAGATGAGGATATGTTCCCCAGCAGGGAGCAGACTAGACCGGGAGATCTTTGCTGGATGTCCAGGATCGAGGGTGGCTTTCTGCCATAAGTTTTACCCTTTAAGGGCCTTGAATGTATTGAGTCCTTTGAAGCTCACAACTTTGTGAGGGTGGGAATATGGAGAGTACCATCTCCATTTCTTAGACAAGGAAAGCAGAAGGGAAGGGAAGTGACCTAGTAAGTGGAAATGACTTATGGAGATATTTAGCCTAGAAAAGAGAAGACCAGGAGATCAGGAGAAGGTAGGAGGTGGGTATAATTGTACTCTAGCATTTACCAGCTCAGAAAGAGAATGTCGATTGTCCCCACGGGGTCTAACTAGAAGCCATCGTAGTCATCCCCTTCATCATCACCATCACCAAGCTTCAAAGAAGACAATTTAGGATTGACACAAAGAGAGAGATCAGTGCTTCTGTGCTGGTCAGAATATTGACCTACTCACAGTTGTGTTGACAGAAGATCTGTCTAATAAAGGAAAGATTATAGACAAAGGCTAAGGTACTTAGTACTGTGCTATATAAAAAAAAATCCAAAATATATGCGTATAATTAGCAAATAAAAGTGTTAGGGTAATTGGACCTTTGAAAATGAACATGAGTATGAATATCTGGGTCATGTGAGAAATAAGATGAAGGATATTTTCTCTGACCCCCACAACCTCTTAAAGCTCTCAAAAATACAAATTACGCACCAAAGATAAAGAAACATCAGCTGTCGTTATGGTCTAGGACTGAGAACCTAAAAGAAGGTTAAACAAACAATGAACTGATAGTTATTGATCCTGAGCTTACTCGGTACCCTTCTACTACATTCCTGGCAGTGAGTACTCAGGAACCTAAAATACTGGCTGGTAACA
This sequence comes from Dromiciops gliroides, assembly GCF_019393635.1. Classification (NCBI taxonomy): domain Eukaryota; kingdom Metazoa; phylum Chordata; class Mammalia; order Microbiotheria; family Microbiotheriidae; genus Dromiciops; species Dromiciops gliroides. The sequence continues at coordinate 690,646,688 of NC_057862.1, forward strand.
ACCTCTTGTCCCCCCCTTCCTCTTTCCAGCATTGTGGAGACCCCAGTTTCAGGTTGTTGAAGTTTGGGTTGCTATAGCCAATGCTATGGCATATAACCCTATCACATCAGTGCTGCAAAGCTTTAAACTGTCAGTGCTGAGGGGTGCGTACAGTCCTGTAGCACCAGTTTGCAAAGTTCTAAACTGTTGGCGCTGGTCCAGAGAACTGAGGTACAGGGACATTGGGACAAGACAGCAGAACATAACACTGGGAGTGTGTGTGTGTGTGTGTGTGTGTGTGTGTGTGTGTGTGCGTGTGTGTGTGTGTGTGTGTGTGCGTGTGTGTGTGCGCGTGTGCGTGTGCGTGTGCGTGTGTGTGTGTGTGTGTGTGTGTGTGTGTGTGTGTGTGTTTGGGGGGCTATTTGATACTCTACCAAGCCTGCAGGAAAGGGAACAGCATCCATATAGAACCAGTTCTATATCACAAAATGTTAATGGGACAGAAACCTAGGCTCATAAACTGAGAAGTGCTCAGCATGGGAGGAGCCTAGGAGCTTGTCCTGAAGGAAAGCATAAGCAAAGGGAAGACAGTCATAAAGTGAGAGCAATAGGGAAAAACCAGGAAAAAAAGGCTGAAATTGCCAATGGTCTCAGGAGGAAGAGAAATCAAATATCTTGAACATAAGTAGATAAATCAACAGGGAAAACAGCAACGCCAAAAGTAAATATTGCCTCCAGATTTAATAAATGACTTCAGGCATCTCTGAATCAATAATGCAAAACAAAGGAAGATGATCCACTTTATAAGCCAGAGGACCCTGTGGAATGAGAAGAACATGTAACCACAACATACTGTTCTTTAGTGGTTTAAGCACCAAAAAACATGAGGTGCTTAATAAATGTTATTCGATTGATTGAGTTATTCTAACTCTATGTTCTGTGTTCTAAGGATCCTTCCAAATCTGATTCTGTGTTTCAAAACCCCTCCTAGGTCTAGAATTCATTGTTCTACATTCTAAGGTCCCTCTCACCTCTGCTTCTTCTAAAGTTTTGCACCACAGAAGGTTGATTGGAAAGGTTGCCTGAGAATGCTTCTTTTGGACAATGCAATAGTCATTATTAGGTCATTTTAATTTTCTTTTCATCACTTAGAGAGCTAGCATTGTAAAGTGGAGAGAGCAGTCCTAGGAGCAAGGAAAACATGGGTTCAATTCACTCCTTTGAAACTCTTTGAGTCACTTTAAACTCTCAGTACTTGAGGCATTTCTCTAAGACTATATAAGGAACACTGTTGTGTAGTAAGAAATGAGGAAATAGATGATTTCCAAGAGAACTGGAAAGAACTGATGCAGTGTGAAATGAACAGAACAAGAAGTAGAATTTATACTATAACATTAATATTATAAAACAATTTTGAAGACATGTATAAACTGATGAAGAATGAAATGAGCAAAACCAGAACAATTTATACAATAATAAGAGCAATGTAAGAAAAAACAAAACACCTTTGAAAGCTGTAATAATTCTGATCAATGTGAAGACCATCCATTATTCCAGAAGAATGATGATGAAGCACACCATCCAACTCTAGACAGAGAGACTCAGGATCTAGAATGAAATTTTCTTTTTTTAAATTGGGATAAGGGTTGAGAAGAGGAGAAAATAGATTTGTTAATTAAAAAAGTAATTTAAAAAAAAGACAGTCTCAGAGGTGCTAATCTATGGTGCTCCCTCACCTGGGAGTTCCTAATACCAGTAAAATCACAAGTTCAGTCTCTGTGTCCTTTTGATCAGTTACATTTATCAGGTGCTTATCATCACTTGTCTGTAATTCATTTTTACAACTTGTGGCCAATATGATAATTACGTTTTAGGAAACCGATGAGCAAGCTTAGACATAGAGGCTGATAACATTTTCTGAGGTCATTCAGCAAACTAAGGTTGGGACTCCTGGGATATAGCACTTGCCTGAGTTCTCTTTTTCCAATGTGTCCCTAGGGGACCTAGACTATTTCAGAAATGTAGCTTTTCAGTCCCCTGCAACACACATTTCTGCTTCAATTTCCTTCTTAAAATTTCATTTTCTTCAGAAAATAGTATCCTTCTAAATCGTCTCACCAAAGATCTATTTGGGCCTCACATAATAAATGCACTGGCTTTGAAGTCACAGCTGACTGGCCTTATTTATCCAAAGGACACATGGTTGGGATGCACAGATATAAAGGGCAAAGAACCCTTTGACTGAGTCTTTTGTGACTGAGAGCCCAGTCCCATGAATAGGTTGGTGTCCAATGTCACTGACAGTAAGAGTTTTGAGCATGGCCTGAGACGCGGGACGATGCATGACTGCCCTCTCTCCTTACCTCAGCCTTTTAGAGACCCTGCCATCTCCAAGGCTTAGCTCCAGGGTCATATTCCTACAGTAAGTCTTAGTTGATCACAAATTGGAGAGGCAGATTGGAGGTTAATACAAGGCTGAAGAGCAGGTGAGTGTGGCTGTGTCTGCAGACTTGTTGGGATAAAGGAAAAAGGTTGGTGTTGTCAAACCATAAAGAAGTAATAATTTGCTGTCAAAGTTTTTACCTTGTGTTTAGGGTTCAGGTCCTGAAAGCAGGGTCTCCCCCATTCCCTGTCCTATTTTAATGTTCTATGGACTTTTGGGATTCTGTTTACAAGCATTTATTCATTCATTCATTGATATTATTTATTTTACATATTAATATCTACAGACATGGTATTTAGGGGTTAGTCTACCCTCCTGAGGATAAGTTTTCTAGGAGAGCTCCTAGGGAAGGAGTAGGAGGTAGAGGAAGGGCATTTCCCTGACGGTCAGAAGAGGTGGTTTGATTCCTGGCTCTCCCATGGGGTAACTTGGCAGTTTGGGGCACCAAAGATCAGCTTGATACTCAGTTCCCTCATCTCTAAAATGTGAAAAAATAATCCCGTCCAACCTTTCTTCCCTATGGGATTAAGGAAAGTGAATGTTACACAGAATTTCAGAGTCAGAACGGGCCATTTACTTGAACTAGAACCTGAAGAAAGAGCCCCCTCCCTTTTTATAAATTGTGAAGCAAGCTCCAATTTTGAGCTGTTATTTTGCTTTTGTATATGGGTTGGACCAGACGGCTGCTGAGGTTTCTTCCAACACTCAAATTCTGTGATTCTATGACTTCCAGCACCCTGCACAGTACATTTCACATTGTAGGTCCTTTAAAAATGTGGGCAGAATGAATTAATGAATGTCGTATTACCCTTGAGAATCTGCTAAGGAGACCAAGCAGAACACAGTCTGAATTCCCCATTTTTTTTTAAACCTCACATCTATTATTCCCTCTGCTTCCTCCTTTCTTCTTCCTGGCCAGGGACCTATATGTTATAAAAATCATTTCCTGCTTGGGGAGTCTCCGTCTTGGGTCAATGGTGGATTTATGGATATTCCAACACACTTAGTTCCTCAATTTATGTTCTGCAGTTGCTGAGCCTCAGACACAAGGGGCAAAGAGAGAGGGAAGGAGGAAATATTCATGGGCTCGCCAGGCCAGCAGAGAATCTCAGTTTCCTGCTGGATTATTTCATCGAACTTAATGACATTTCTGCCTGGAATATGGAAACTGTCTGTGAATGGTCTGTAGCTTAATGAAAACAGAATCCTAGAAAATATGTTGCCTCAAGTGTCCAGAAATCCTCAAAATTCTCTTCACACACACAAAGAATAGCTCTTGCTTCAGAGGCAGCATGGAATATTAGAAAGGGAGCTTTCTCATTGTGTCAATGAGCAGGTAGCTTTGACCTCTTAGAGACTGTTTCCTTAGCTGTAAAATCAGAATAACTTTTCATATTATCCCTTATCAGTTTTATTTACTGGATCACACTCCATGCCCTGTTCCCCATTCATGGGTGGGAACCCAAGGCTCTATGCTGGGCCTTAATTTTTAAAAAAATTTTGTTTATGTGCCATTTCTCTCTTGGGGAATCTCATCAACTCCCATAAATCTAATTAGCATATTTATGTATATAACTTCCAGATTTACACATCACATTCTAGTCTCCTCAATGCTAATGTCAAATCTGTCTGCTGGCTATCTCTATCTCAATGACCCATGGGAAGCACAAGCTTAACTCACCCAAGAGAGAACTCATTATCTTTGTCCCCTGCCTGCCTTCCCTGTTTCTGTCAAGGACACAATTAACCTTCCAGTCACCCAAGTTTGAAAGCTCTGCTGTTTTTCTTACCTCATCGCTTTCCATCTCTTGCTCCAATATCCAGGCAGTTTTAATCAACCAGTTAACCAACCAATCAATAAAGACTTCTTAAGTGCTCTAATGCAGTCACTGTGTTAAGTGCTGGGAATACAAAAAGAGGTAAATGATAGTCCCTACCCTCAAGGAACTTACCATCAATCAACAAGTATTTATTAGGCACCTGTTGGGCACAAGTGCTAAGAATTAGGCATAATTATCCAAAATGCGAGACAATGACTGTTCTCAAGGAGATTGTCTTACCGGGAGGATTTGACCTGACCAAAGGTGAATAAATGAAATATAGATCACACTCCCTCTGAGAAGTTCCTCCTCTACTTGGCATTCACAGTTTTATAGGCTGGGTCCCAGGTCTGAGAATAGGTCTGCAGTCCTAAAACCACAGCTTACGAGCCCCCACTGATCTGCTTCTGTTTAAGTTGTCTGATTGACAGAGTTGGTTCAAAATACAAGTATTTATTAGGCTGCCATAATACGAACAAGGGCCTCAAAGTGTTCTTCCATAAACAGGAGGCTTCCTCTCCCACAAATGCATGCAGCATGAGTGGGATGAGAGGGCACAAGGAGAGCACCCTGGTATTAGGTGGCACACATAGGGAACACAGAGCCAAGCACCTTTCTCTTTTCAGCATGTCCTCATGACTCTTTTCTTCTATTCCCTGTGTTTCATCTGGGTGGGCTGGCTTGAGTTTGGCAGCTTTACCCTCAGCTACCAGACTAGTTCTGTCTTGAATCAATCTTCTCTCTTCTCTACTTCTTGATGTGACTCTCCTTGAAGCTGCTAGATGCTCCTGACTCTTGTCTTTCTCCTTTTTTCCTGTGGGATTTAGTGCCTCCATTTGGACAAGTAGTTCTACAGTAAGACTCTGTAACCAATAAGAATGGGGAGAGAAGTCATCCCCCCCTCTGCTTGATGCCCTCTGTTAGAGGAGCAATGCTACATTCCACAAAACTGCCCCCTCCTCAGATGGCTCCAATACATGCAAAACAAGCATGTTTAGCTTTTTAAAGGCCACCAGGGGATGGCCAATCTTGGTCCAGTTGTTGGCAAGTTCCCTTTCCTATGGTATTGGGAAAACTCCTTCATATTACCTAATGGGATAACCAGGGTGTTAACAACTTGTTAAAATAATAACTAATGAAATCTGTTACCCGCCTCCTTCTATAAGTCATCAGCTAGAATGGGGACTGGGGAAGCTATTGGTTTCCCTATCACTCCTCCCTCCACTCTCCCCTACAGATATATACAATATACACAATGAGTTGACTGGGTAGGAGGCTAACAACTGGGAGAATAAAGAAAGGCCTTGTGTAGGAGGTGGCACTTTGGCTGAGCCTTAAAGGGAACAAGGGGTTCTAAGAGGCAGAAGTGAAGAGGGAGAGCATTATAGAAATGGGGGACAGCCAGTGAAAGGACACAGAGGCAAGAGAAGGACTGGTCTCTAATGCCCAGGGATGTAGTTGCCACAGCTTGACATGTGGGTGAGAGGGAGAAGGTAATGATTGAGTCACCACCAGAAGTAGTCAGGTCCTCTGTCCCTCATCTCCAATCAGTTACCAAGGCTCCATCCATTCTACCTCTACAATATAGGTCTATAACATATCTCACACCCATCCCTTTCACTCTATTCATAAAACCACCACCATAGACCATTTTCTTGCCATCCTCCCTTCTGTGACTCCCTTTGTGGCCACATCATGCTCTGAAAAATGGAACCATTTTACCCCCAGAACTCCTGCCTTAGAGTTTTCCCCTGCCCCAATTGGTGTGTGGCTCATGTGATCCAAAGTGTCTGGGAAGTCACAGCCATACCTGACTTTTATGCTCTATTTACTTATTAGTTTTCTTGCTGAGATTTTTAGCCCTAGCTTGACCACCTCCATGCACCAATCTGTCCTGCTTTACAGTTCTGGAACCATAACCAAATTAATATTGTCATAGCTATTAGAAAGGATGTGTCAATCTACTCTCCCAAGGTTCTACTAACTACTTCTGTAACTTCTTAAACAAACATTTCCCTCTTTGGACACCTATAAGAATATAAGCTCATGGAGGGTAGGGGCTTTCTCTGATTCTATATTTGTATCCCTAGCATTTAGAACAGTGCTTAATGAATGCCTCTTGATCCATACATCCATCAATTCATCAGTCCATGCATTCATCTTTCCATGCATCCATGACCCATCCATGCACCCATGCATCTATCTGTGCATCAATTCATCCATCCATCAATTCATCCATCCATCCATCCATCCATCCATCCATCCATCCATCCATCCATCCATCCATCCATCCATCCATCCATCCTTCCAGGCTCTCATCGACTCTCACTAATGCTCTTGTAATAGCTCCCTAATGGATCTCTCTGTTTCTAGCCTCTCCCTACACCATTCCATCCTTTGTTTCATGTCAGCATGTCTCTACTCTCCTTAAGGAGCTTCAGTGGTTCCCTATTAAAATAGGATAAAATGCAATCTTCTCCATTTGCCATTAAAGTCTCTCACAATCTGGTTCTGATGTATATTTCCAAACTAATTTCCCCATCCTGTGCTTTATATTCCAACCAAACTGGGCTATTTGCTGTTCCTGAAACCTGACAATCCGTCTCCTGTCTCCATCTTTGCTGCACCCCCTGCCTGGAATGCACTCCCTCCTTACCTCTGCCTCCTGGAATATCTGACATCATTCAAGTACTAATTCCAGTACCACCTCCTGCAGGAGACTTTTCCTGATGTTTCTAATTGTTAGTGTTCTCCCCACACTGAAATGACTTTTTGTATAGACTTATTTGCATACATATTATTTCTCCTAGTGGAATGTAAGGCAGGGGCAATTTCTTTTTCTTTGTGTCTATATCCCTAGGAAAGTTCCAAGTATGGGGTATGTAGCAAGAATTTAACAAATGGGTGTTGAGTGAATGATTGTAATTCTTCCCTCAAAGGGTGGTTGTGAGGCTCAAAGGATGTAATGGATGTAAAATACTCTGCAAACTTTAGTGCTATATAAATTGTAGCTTTTATTATTCTAGAACACTTTCATGTTGGAAAAGCACTTTCCTGGGGTGGGAAGTGAAAGCATTGTTGTCCCAGTTTTACAGATGAGGAAATGGAGCCTCTGATAAATTCAATGACCTTTTCTGTGGTCACAGAGAATAAAATTTTGAACTTGGGGATATCTGACTCTATATTCAGGACATTTGTCTATACTCCATGGTGCTTCACACAGGGGGATGGGATCTGTGATTTCATTGGTACAGGGAAAATCCCCTCCACAGCATAGATCTAATCTTCTCTGCACCTTGATGTCTTCAGAGTAGGCCTGGAGCACCAAGGGTTTAAATGACTTGTCCAGAGTCCCACGGTCAGTTTGTATCCCAGGGAAGACTTGAACCCAGGCCTCTTGATCGAGTTCAACTCTCCATCCCTCAGGCCATGTTGACTCTTGGCTTTCATGTGCGCATATAAATATGCACAGACATATATTCATGCATGTATTTCTACATGTGAAATACAAAAACATGTATACACATGAAGAAACATACTATGCCAGAGCTGGAAGTGAACCAAGAGCATATCTAGTCCAACATTATTTTTGTTTGTTTAACAGGTAAGAGTAGCTAGCATTTACATAGGATTTTCTGTTTTGGAAAATCACTTATATTTACTATTTCATTTGGCCTTCACGATAACTCGGTGATCTAGCTAATAATATTGATCAAGAAATTGAGGTTGAGATGTTAAGAGACTTGGCCAAGGTCACACAGACACTAAATATCTAAGCCAGGATCCAAATCCTAGTCTTCTGGACTCCAAGCCTGATCCTCCATTCCTTGGCAAATGACTAGTCCTGCCATGGCCATAGTGAGTGGGCAGCCAGAGCCAGACTGGTATAGAGACCAAAAACAAATGGCTTCTTATACCCAGCTTTTGGAAGAACTATCCAAAACAACAGTTTACTGGTTATTAAAAGTCAGAGTGGCTTAGTTTTACTTTTGCCTGAAATCTCTTACTCACTGTTTGGTAGCATAAAAATAAATTACTAATGCCCGCCTGCCGAAAAATCAATTTCTTTGGTGCCAGTGGCAAGATTAGTGCTCACACAGCTATAACATCATTCATTAGTGGTAAGTATTACAGAGAAAAAAGCCTCAAAAGAATTACTGTTCATTGCAAGGAAAATAGAAGCTGTCCATATCACATGATTTTCTGTATTGGGTGAAGACTGAGTTCTAAGATAATATTTTAGGAGAAATCAGGTTGCATTTTTGGGGTACCAGGGATGATGAATCGGAATCTGACCCATTTAATTGGGTTCTATCTGAAGTCACATGTGCCCTGGGTCCTATCTAAAAGGCAGGAGCAACCAGAATCTTCTGGTTGATTCCTTGATCCCTTTGATGGGCTGGCCCATGGGAAGAGTTCAGACTCAGGTCTTTCACCCCTGCTATAATTTAGCAATGAACCATAGACTTAGAAAGATACTCTTTCTCAGAAACATTGGACAAATCTCAATCACCTTAGTAAGGCATGTGATTTTCTATTGGTATTAATGAAAGAAATTAGCTTAGATGGCTAACTATGGAGACAGGAGGGTAATGTCAATTACACTCAGTGACTTCTTTGTAGGGGCTTTTCTCAAGAGACCATTTCCCTGAAATCACAGAATCACAGCACCTGAAAGTTGGAAGAGACTTCAGCACCCTCTCCTCACTTACACTGATGAAATCCCTATTCTGCCACACCCAAGTGGGCATCCAGCTTTTGCTCAAGGACAAATCCAAACTGGCTGGTCAAATTGGCTTAAATCTTTCTTCCAGAAAACTCTCTTCCAAAGTGTGGAAGAGATTAGATCTTTTGTCTTGATATTTCCCATCAGCCTGCAATGAGTAGCTTCCACCCTGAAGGAGAATGGAGAAGCAACTATGTTGGGATGGGTGTGGGAGGATGCAGCACCATCCCAGGAGTTAGAAAATTTGTATTATGGTCCACTCTGGAGCAGGCCCATGGATGTTGGCCATTACAGTTTGGCATGGTATAAATGAAACATCTGGATATTCTATTGTTTTGATGACCTCCCTGTAGAACTGGTATTTGTTTATAAGACAATTGATGAGTATTCCAGAGTAACAGACTGCTAGAGCTGGGTGGGGAGGGACAGTGGGGTCCACATAGCCAAACAATCACCACCAGGCAAAGTGGGTGGGATCATCTGGTCCATCAGAGCTGCCATCTTGGTCCTAGGGAGCTTGGACAGTACTCCAGAAGGATTCTTAGTGAGTCACTCCCAGCAAGTTGCCATCATTTCTGAGGTCAGGAGTATATTGGTCTGCTCATCACTACTCAGTAGACAGAATGGGCTCTCTGGTGGCAAACCTTTCAGCCAAACTGATCCTGCTCCAGGATAAGGTCGAGGTCATGGTCTTGAAGGCAAAGGTGTTTCCATTAGAAATTGAGAAATCAAGTCAACAAGCATTTATTAAACACTTACTGTGTTCTAGGACCTAGGGATACAGAAGGCAAAAGGAACTCACAATCCAATGGAGGGGGAACCAACTCTGTACAAAGATGGAGAGAGGATACCTCGAAGACCATCAATAGAGAGAAGGTGCTAGTATTAAATGGGATTGTGAAGGACTTCATGGAGTGGGTGGAACTTGACCTATAAGGAAGCCTGGGAAGTCAGACAGCCAAGATCAGAAGGAAGAGCATTCCAGGCATGAGAGTTAGCCAGAGAAAATGCCTGGAGTTGGGAAAAGGAGTGTCTTGTTGAGAATGGAAAGGAGGCCAGTGTCACTGGATTGTACAACAATGTGACCAGGGGTAAGGTATAAGGAGACTGGAAAGGACAAGGGAACAGCTTGTGAAGGTCTTCAAATGCTAACCAGGGATTTTGTATTTGATCCTGGAGGTGCTAGGGAGCCACTATGGTTTATTGAGTGGGGTGGGGTATTGTGACATGGTCAGATATCCAGTGTAGGAAGATCAATTAGACATCCTGGTGAAGGGTGGACCATATTTGAAAAATATTTGAGGCAAACACAACAGTCAGCAGGTTATGGCAATAGTCTTGCTGTGAGGTGCTGAATCCCTGTACCAAGATGGTGGCAGAGGCAGAGCAGAAAAGAGGGCATGTATGAGAGAGAGTGAGAACTTGAGGATGACACATGGTTTGGAAGCCTGAGTGACTAATTTCCTAGTTGAAGACAGGAGAAAGGACAGGGTAGAATAAAAGGAGCCTCAGATGCTTTATGGCCAGACACAAGAGCCTGGCATCCTGAAGTAGCCATGATTTCAGGTACATGCGAGGGACCTTCTTAATGGGACAAGTAGGAAACTCTTATTGAATCAAGAGTATTATTAGCACAATGGGCACTTTAGGAGTTTGATAGAAAATCATCAGCCTGACTCTCTTTCCCTCTTCATAAATTTTTTAGAAAAGCTGCATCTCTGACAACTGGAAAAGGAAAAGAAATTGCCAGTGTGTATTCAATGAGAGCAATTAGACACAGAAGAGAATGTGCTTCTGGTCTTTAAGGAATGAGTCTTAAAGGCAGAGAAATCACTTGTGGAGCTAGTAACAATAGAGGAGAAAAGGCAGGGCTAATGGGGAAGGGGCTGACTCACAGGCTTCACCTGTGAAACAGCAGCAACGTGGAACAAAAGTCTTCACTGAAAAATGGGTTTCACTCTGGTAACATCAGGATCAGAAGGGAAAAGAACAAGAACAGAAGTGATGCTGAGAACCAGGAATAATAACTGGGGCTGAGAAAGCATCCCCCTGTCTAACTACTGTCCTTGGAGAGAGATAGTGCCCAGCCACTCAGAGCTGGGAGGGCATTCAGACGCCATCTAGTCCAACCCCTTCAAGCTGCAAAGGAAGAAACAGGATTAGGAAGGTTAAGTGGTTTGCCCAAGGTCACCCAGGGGAAAGAGCTAACATATTATGGAGCGTTGTCATTCCTAGAACAGCTAGGTGGTACAGTGGCTAATGCTCCTAGAGGCTGGAGGATATGAGGCCAAACTTGGCCCCAGACCTCTACCAGCTGTGGGCACACCTACCTCAATTTCCTCAACTGTAAAATGGAGATAATAAAAGCAAGGTTGTTGTGAGATTAAAATAATATTTATAAAGTGTTTAACACAGTTCCTGGTACATAGTAGGTATTTAATTATAATTTCTCTCCTTTCTTCTTTATCTCATTTTCTTCTTTCAATAATCCTGAGGTGGAGGTGCTATCATTACCTCAATTTTACAGATAAGGAAACTGAGTCTGGCCTTGGTTTAATGACTTGCCTAGGGCCACATATAGCTAGTAAATGCCTAGAGCTGGATTAAAATACATCTTCCTGATAGAGAATAGAGTAAATATCAAGGGGAGGGAATAGGATGGAGGGTAATACAGTTAGCAATAGTAACTGTGAAAGATGGGATGAGCAGTTTGCTATCAGAAGGACTTAAGAAAAATTCAGTCCATCTACAGAGAAAGAACTGAGGGTATCTGAATACAGATTGAAGTATAATTTTTTTGTTAGTCTCTCTTTCTAAAGTTATTTTGTCTGTTTTGTTTCACAGCCTGATTAATGTGGAGATGCTTCGCATGACTGCAAATGTATAACATTGAGTTGCTTGATTTCTTTGGGAGGAGTGGGGAGGGAGGGAGAAGAGAATTTGGAACACAAAGTTTAAAAAGATCAATGTGAAAATTTGTTTTTACATGAAACTTGGGGAAAATTCTAAATAAATAAAATGATTATAGACATAAAAACATCTTCCTGATATCAAATGCCCAAGCATCAGAGGCAGGACCTGATACCAGGTCCTTTGGCTACAGAACCAGTATTCTTGCCCTTTGGTGAGAACTCAAGTTTAAATCTTGCCTGGCTGCATAGTTGCACAATCTATCCACTAGAAATAGAATGAGCTCTTCATCGCATGTTTCCAGAATCTTTACCATCCTTCAATGCTCAGTTCAGGTATATTTCCTGCATGAAGTCTTTCCTGATGCCCTTGATTTTTATGCCTTCCTCCTTTGAATTAGAACACATTTGTTCCTTTTTGCACATACTATATTCCACAGTAGAATGGAAGCTTTGTAAGGGGAAGGATAGATTAGTTCTTTCTTTTATCTCTCTAGCTCCTAGCATGCTGCCTTAGAAAGAGGAGACTTTTAATACATTTTTGTTGAATTGATGAATTTGCCACCATGGACCCAGCTGCTTTTCCACATTTGTCTAAAACAGATTAGTCACAGGCTCATATACGATCAGACACTGCCATTTTCCCATGTAGTATCCAAAAACATGAAAACAAGGCCAGGCTCATTGCTGACAGCATGAAAACACCCCCTATTTGGCATTTGGGATTGGGGATGAGGCAGTTTCTTATTATCTTGGTTATCCACACATGGAAAACCAACATTTGGAAAACTTACCATCATTGTATTCTGTCTTGTTATTTCCCTTAAATATTTATTCCATAAATTAAAAATAAAATAAACAAAAATTAGGAAAAAATAACTATTGGTAGGGTATTTTATCTGATATGTGACCCAGATAGCCTGTCACAGGGATATCAGATTAAAGGGAAGAACAATTAGCAAATGATTAAATTTGGCTCTGGTCACATTTCAAATAAGTTAAATACTCATTTAGGTTATATGTTCCCTTGGTTGTATGCCAAGTTTAGCAAGCCATATCACATGGAAACATCTAGGCTCGAGACATATACCCTGACAAATTAATAGTTAGCTTTGGGAATTCGAATTTAAGTAGAAAATGATGGGAACATTTTCTAATTGTTCTTCTCAACTTCTGATTTGCTGCTATTCTTTGACATTCCTTTGATATATAATAGACTAACAGAACTGGGTAAGGTCTAAGAGAGAACACTCTCTAACTCTTTACCCAGTGCAAACATATCTTGTGCAACATCCCTAAGATGAGATCACGATCTAACTTCTAAATGCTTTCAGTGACTGGGAGGTCCCTAATTTATGAGGTGGTCTGTTCTTTTTGGAGATGCCCTTTCATTATATTTAACCCTCAAAGTCTTTGAAATGGGATTGCTTGAAAGGCCTGTGTATATTTGTCTTGGAGAAGAGAAGATTGGTTGGTTGGGAGGTATGGAGAATGTCCGTTAGTCATCTTTATGAATTGGAGGGGCAGTCACCATGGAGAGGGATTAGATTTACTCAGCTTGGCTCTGGAAGGCAGAACTAAGAACAATGGGTAAAAATTACAAGAATTTTTCTAACCTTGAGGGCTAGAGAAAAGTGGGATGTGCTGTCATGGAAAGAAGTGGCTTCTCCCTCATTGGAGGTCATTTTTTAAAAAAGCTGGGTAGGGCAGCTAGGTGGCACAGTGGATAGAGCACCGGCCCTGGATTTAGGACCTGAGTTCAAATCCAGCCTTAGACACTTGACACTAGCTGTGTGACCCTGGGCATGTCACTTAACCCCAATTGCCTCGCAAAAAGGCTGGATAACCACTTGATAGCTCTCTTATAGGGGACAGTGAGTCTCAGGTACTAGGAATACTCAAGGAACCCTCCAATTCAATGATTTTGTGGTTCTGTGATTTTGGCCCAGAATTAGAATTGTGATTCTACATTTCTCCTTGCTCCACCCCATTTTAGGAGATTCTTCCCATAAAAGGCAGACTTTAAGTATCTCAGGCAAATTTCACCCATCTGTGTTAGCCCATCTGTGACTCTTAGTGGCATCCATTTCCTGTTTTACTCCTGACTTTGGGGTGTAGATAGGAAGAAGAGTGTCCTGACCTCCTGGATCCTACATCCAGATGTCCATCTGTTCTTTGTTCTGAGAATCGAGGGAGGGCTGAACTCTCAAGTCCTGACCTCTCCTTTCTGTCCCTGTCCTCTGTGTCCCAGCTGAAGGGACAAAGTCGCCTAAGGAGAACTGCTCACAGCTGCAGCAGTGTAGGCGCCATAACCAGCTCCAATGGGATGGAGGGAAATTATTAAAAGAGCCCTGGATTTGGACTCACTGGTCGGGGTTTGAATCCAAGCTCTCAGTCTGCGCCCAAGTCCTTAGGCAATGCAGTGTGATTCGGCTCAAAATGGAATTGCTGGAGCATTTAAACACAAGGCACTGGGCAAGTCATGAACTAGTGAGGCCTCAGTTTCCACATCTTCAAAAGAACCTGGCTGGACCAGGGGATATTTAAGGGCCCTCTAGCTCTAATCCTTGGTTACATCAGCCAGGATGAAGCACCACGGTTTATCTGGGCCACTCTCTCAAGCTGGTGGTTAAAAGCTCCAATCCCTCTAAGACAGGGATTTTCAACCTATGTTCCATGGATAGAATTCAAGTAGTCCATGGATCTGGATGGGAAAACTACATCTTCCTTTCCACATTACAGATATCCTCTTTAGTCTTACGTATTTCATTTTAAGCATTTAAAAATATTACCCTGAGAAGAGGTCCACTGGTTCCACCAGAGGAAATTCCATAGGTTTCAAGGAAACTCTTTTGGATAAAACTATATCCTCTTTTCACTTATGATTATTAGGATTAATAATTTCTCTTTCTCCCTCCCCCTTTCTCTTCTCTTCTATTCCCTCTCTTCTCTTCTCTTCTTCTCTTCTCCTCTCCTCTCCTCTCCTCTCCTCTCCTCTCCTCTCCTCTCCTCTCCTCTCCTCTCCTCTCCTCTCCTCTCCTCTCCTCTCCTCTCCTCTCCTCTCCTCTCCTCTCCTCTCCTCTCCTCTCCTCTCCTCTCCTCTCCTCTCCTCTCCTCTCCTCTCCTCTCCTCTCCTCTCCTCTCCTCTCCTCTCCTCTCCTCTCCTCTCCTCTCCTCTTCTCTTCTCTTCTCTTCTCTTCTCTTCTCTTCTCTTCTCTTCTCTTCCCTCTCTTACTCTGTCTCTTTCTCTCTGGTAAGAAATGTATTAGGGAAATGATCATTCTATCTTTTATTTTGTGATAGAAAAGGAGAAGAAAGTTGGGTATAATCTGCCAGGCTCCCTAAATTGTGGGAAAAGAAGATTTCTAAGTTTCAGAGGAAAGATTGGAAAGGTCTTTTGGAAAACAATGCTTCAGGAAAGGTATCCTAGGAAGGATAGAAGATTCTTGAATGAAAGTGCTAGGGTAAACAAAGGTAAAACAATAGTAACCAATGATAGAGGGGAAATGACTTAACAGGGAGAAGACACTCAAGATAAGGAGAGAGGAAGAGAACCTCTAACTGACCTTGATGTGTTCAAGTCACTTGGTCTAGGTGCACCACATCTTTAGTAGTATATTACTACTTAGCTCCTGAAAGAACTAGAAGATGTTGTTGTGAAGCCACTGCGGATGTATTTAAAAGACTATGGAAAACAGAAAAGACACCATACAATTTAAAAGAGACTTTAGCAGCCATATATTTTAACCCTTCCTTGACAAGGAATCTTCTCTAGAAAATCTTATTATATGGTCCTCCAGGTTTTGCTTGAGGACCTCCAATAGCAGGGGATTCCCTATCTCACAATGAAGCCCATTGTATTTTGGGGTGCCTCAGATTTTCCATTCGGTTTTATCTTCTCTCAAGCCAAAACTTGGCCCTTTCACATCATTCTCCCCCTTTCCCTAGTTCTTCCTCTGGGGTCAAGCAGAAAAACAAAACAAACAAAACCAAACTCATCTCTTTTCTATGAGAAAGCCCAAATACTCAAAGTCTATAGCTAATATTTAAAGACTAAAGAAACCATGTTCTCTGAAATTTTCTCCTCTTCCATTTAAATATCTCCCATCCTTTCAACCACTTCTTATATGTCAGAAACACAGGTTTCATCCATTGGTTTCTGTCTGTCCCTCTCCTTCTTATAAATGTTCTTCCTAAATTGTGGGGACCCCAAATAAACACAGTCTTGTAGATATGCTCTGGCCAGATCAGATATACCTTTGAGACTTTATTTATGAAGCTATCCTGCCTCTCTTGATGCACCCCCAAATTTCACTGGCTTTAATTGGGGAGGCTGTTTTATTAAGCCATTGACTCATCTTAATTTTGTCTTGAAAGAGATCCTTTTGTTTCAGCATTACTGAGCAGTTGATCATGAATCAGAGCTGGAAAAAAAAACATTTTCTTCCCTAATTTTGGAGATATTTTGGGATGCATTTATAGTGAGAGATATGAAGGCCTCCAAGTTGTCCAGTGGTACAAATGGACAGTTTGATAGAATACACAATGGATGCTCATCCTACTGGTACCTGTTGCCTTTGTCCTTGCCTTGACAGGCTTCCTGTTAATTCAGTTCTAATAATTAACACTCCTATCTTACAGAAGAATGACATTTGCTATTATGTGATTCAAAGCATACTTGCTAATTACAATATTTTTAGCTGATCGGCGGGATGCATTTTTGGAACATTCAGAAAAAAATGTCACATCTTAGAGGAGCAGTTGAGGTAATGATCCTGAAGGTAAAGTGAGTTGATAAGATTTGAAAAGAAATATATTTATCTGAGAGAAGACAAAGTCTTGTTTGAGAAGATGTTTTTCTTTAGAGGAAATGAACAGGACTAGACATCCCTGCTATGGGCACATTGAATAACTGAATTTTGGAGATGAAAGTACATTTGGAATCATTTTGTTTCAGCTCCTGATTGTACAGTGATAAAGCTGAGGACCAGATAGGTTAAGTCATTTGAATGAGGATACAGTGAAATGGCAGAACCAAGGTGGGAACCCTGACCAATGAGTCAAGTCAACAAGCATTTGTTCTCCACTTATTGTGTGAGAGGCACTGTGCTAAGGTCTGGGGACATGAAGAAAGACTAATCAATCCCTGCTCTTGAAGAGCTTGTTTCTACATAAATAAGTTCCAGCTGCAGGATACTAGTCTCTTTTAAATAATTTATATTCAGGGTCAATTGGAGGTAAGTTCAGAGGGAAAACATTGAAGGGATTGGGAAGGCTTCTTGTAGAAGGTGGAATTTTAGTGAAGACTTGAGGGAATCCTGGAAATCCAGGAGGTAGAGAAGAGAAGGGAGAGGGAAATGAGAGGCATATTTGAGAAATAGCAAGGAAGCCAGAGTCATAGGATCTAAGCTCACAGAGCACAGCAAAGTTTGAGAAGACTAGAAAGCCCGGGAGAATCCAGGTTATAAAGGGCTTAAAAAGCCAAACAGATATTTCATATTTGATCCTGGAGGCAATGGGGAGCCCCTGAAGTTTGCTATCTACAGGGGATGGAAGGGTCAGAGCTGAATTTTAGGAAGATGATTTTGGCAGCTGATGAGGGGATGAACTGTAGGAGAGAGAGACTTGAGGCAGAGAGAGCCCTCCAGGAGACTATTGTTATAGTCTTGGTTTGAGGAGATAAAGGCCTGGACAGGGTGGTCCTCTGATTCTTATCCCAGCATTCCTTCCATCATGGAAAAAGGGATTGAGGGAACATAACATTCTTTCCTGATGGACTTTTATTGGACCTGACAGCATTGTGGGGAGAAATGTTGTACTTTGCTCAGAGGAAGATAAAGCCCAAGAGAAAAATAATTCAATAAAATGGATTCCTTGATGATGATCCATCCCTTCTTCCATCTGCCTGAGGCTGAGTGGCTTGCTGTCCCTCTCAGAGAGTTCTTTTTTTTTTGTTTTTGATGATGCAATTGGGGTTAAGTGACTTACTCAGGGTCACACAGCTAGTAAGTGTCAAGTGTCTGAGGCTGGATTTGAACTCAGGTCCTCCTGAATCCAGGTCCAGTGCTTCATCTACTGCACCACCTAGCTGCTCCTCCTCTCAGAGAATTGTGCTACTCTTGGCCATCCCTATCATCTTGAGGGCCTTTCATGCTAGATTTATGTTATCTCAGTGAATGAAGCCGTGTGGTATACTGGGAACATACCTGGGTGGAGTCACAGGAGCTGGATCCAAATCTGTACTCTGCCTCTTACCCTTGGCACAAATCTGGCCTGGGATATGGCTTGTGAGTCAGAGAGGCCAGGGTTCAAATCCTGACCCTAAAATTTGCTTTCTATGGGATTATATAACCTCTCTATTTATTTAACCTTTCCTTGTTAATTTAGATCCAGAAGGTTGATTATCACAGGTATAGGACTTCTTTCAATAAAGAACTCAACAAGTAATTATTTTTTGTTATTATTAAGCATCCATCATGTTTTAAGCACTACACATATACATATGAAAGCAAAATCATCCCTGCTCTCAAGGAATTTACATTCTGAGGGAGGGAGTATACTACACAAACACAATGAAAGTAAACCCCACATCATGAGACCAAATGTTATAATTTGCATGTTATAAATGTTATAAATGCCAGTTATCTTTTGGGCAAACCCTTTATCCTCTCTGAACCTTAGTTTCTTTATTTGTAAAATAAGTGGGCATGAGTATTCAGAGGTGGCAACCTCCAGGTCTTCCCCTACAATGCTCCCAACCACCACCTAAACCAGATGAAAATATAATTGGGAAATGTGTAACAAAATAAAAAATACAATGCAACATAGATAATGTTAATGTGTAGTTTTCCAATCTGTTTCTTTTTGAGTTTAACATCACTGGATTAGGTGATCTCCAGGTGATAATTTTCAAGATATGTTTATGACACAATTCCTATCATCCTTTATACTCATCCCAGCTAGCATTAAATGCTTGCTGTATGCAGAGTGCTACACAAAGAACTAGGGGAAGTTAGACAGAGTCCTTATTCTCAAAGAGCTCATAGCCTGGGGGTTGTTGGTGGTGGATATGACACAAACATAGGTAATTAAAGTATAAAATCAGACATGACTAGTGAATTGTAGAGTGAAAAAAAGTGTTCTGTGAACCTCAAGGGAGAAGGCTCTTATCCACTGAGGTTGATCAGGGACAGCTTCCTGGAAGAGATACAATTTGAGCAGGTCTTAAAACAGCTTCAGTAATTCAAAAGATAGGAGTCAGGGATGGCATCCCAGGCATGTACTGATGTGATCAAAGGCACAGAGGGGGACCGTAAATGCTATGATTAATCTAATAATTTCCATCAAGACAGTATTTTTCTGAGAAATGTCACCTTTCCATCTTGGCCTCTGATGTCATGAGGCCCTCGACAGAAAAACTGCAGATAAGTCATTTAAAAAAGACTAGTATCCTGCAGCTGGAACTGTTGCATTTATGATCTGATCCTTGCTTACTGCTCACAGGAGGCTCCTCAATTCAATTTGATAGACATTCAGTATCTTATTTATTATTAAAATAATAATATTTATTATTAACATGGGCCAGTATCATCCATACAAGGCACTGTCCATGGTCTTGGAGATACAATGACAAAAGGAAGATAGTTCCTCCCTTCAAGGGGATTATTTTCCACCAGGACACTTAACCTTTACACAGACAAATAGACAAAGGAATGCAAAGTCATATCAAGAGGGAGAGAACTCAAATAACTGAAGGGTGGGGTAGAGACAGGGAAGGTCTCAAGAAGAAGGTGACATCAGAGGAAAGCCAAAGACTTTATGAGGTGGATGAAATGCTGTATTGAACTATTTGGGGTTCAATTTAACAAAGTGTCTGCTTTGGGCCCAGCAGCATGGTGATTCCTGTGGATACTGAGGTAAGAACCAGATTTTCCTGTCGCCTTCAAGAAGCATATATATATATATATATATATATATATATATATATATATATATATATATTTTAGTGAGGCAATTGGAGTTAAGTGACTTGCTCAGGGTCACACAGCTAGTAAGTGTTAAGTGTCTGAGGGCGGATTTGAACTCAGGTACTCCTGACTCCAGGGCCGGTGCTTTATCCACTGCGCCACCTAGCTGCCCCAAGAAGCTTATATTTTGTAGGGGGAAACCACAAAGAGGTATACAGATAAGAAAACATCAAGGGGGAGAAAGTAATTGAGTTACTTCAAGAAGGAAAGACCACTAACAATTGGGAGGAAGGAAGAGAGACCTCAGGTAGGAAGCCTACCTGAGCTGGGCTTGGGATGAGGCTGGGGGTTATTAGAAGCAACATAAGGAACTAAAATCCTAATCATTCTGGCTCAGTTTGATTGAATCGGTCTTTACTAAGGGCTCATTTTGAGCCTGACCCTGTGCCAGACACTGGGCATACATGGACAAGCATGAAATAGCCATAGAAGGCTAGCATTTGTAACCACAGATAGTTTGCTTAATGCCTGTTAATTGCTCCTTCAGCCAGTCCACCTGGCATCATCTTAGGGAATCTGAGGCCCTTCATGGTGGTAACAGGACTGATTTCAACCATGCATTTTTTCCTCTGCTTTTTCTTCTTCACTCCCTATCAAAGCAGGTGACAGGGTACCCTTCTCAATTTCAGTATTCTCATATGGCACATGTAGGGATTGTGAGATAAATTCTAGGGGCTAGGAACCCCTCCTCCCCTTCACATACCCACCACCTATTGGTGCTTAGAGACATCACCAAGCTCAAAACCCTCTGACCATTAAATGCCTTTCTCATCTTCAATCTCTCTTTATCCCCTGGCTCTTTCCTGCCACCTACAAACACCCCTCCATCCCATCCACTGTTAAAGGGACCTTGTTTGATTTTGCCACTCCCTCAAGCTCTTTTCTTTGCCGGCCAAACTTCATGAAAAGGGTTTTCACCCTCCCTCCATTTCTTCACTTCTCCTTCCCCCAAAACCTCACAGTCTGCCTTTCAAACTCACAACTTGAATGAGTCAGCTTTCTCCCAGGTCCCACTACATCAAAAATTCTTTCCTCAGTCCTCATTCTTTTTCCCTCCCTAGAGCTTTGGGCACGGTTGTGGACCTCACAGCCCTGTCCTCCTCGCCATTTTTTCTCTCTCTCAGAATTCATCCCCCTCTTGTCTGACTGATTCTTCTCAATATTCTTTGCTGGATCATGACCCTTCTGCCACCCTCTAAGTTTTGGCATCCAGCAACAATCTGCCCTGGGCCAGCTTTTCTCCATGCTCTCTCATCTATTCTAATGGGTTAATTACCATCCTCATGCAGAGAGCTCATGAGCCTAAGTAGACAATCCTAATCATTTTCCTGTAGTAGGAATTGTCTCCCGGACATTCCCAACCAGATGTCCTATAGACATTTCAAATGCAACACATTCAAAACAAATCTCATATCTTTCCACTCCCCCCGGAGGCCAGACATGTTCCAAGCTTACCCAGTATTATTAATGTTACCATTTTCTCAGTCACTCGGGTTTTAACCTTGACTTTCCCTCTCTCACAGTTCCAATGCCTTCCTTTATAGAGGGTAGAAACTGGACTGAACTTTCTGTCTTCTACTTTGCATAACCAGATGCCCCTGGGCACCCTGTGATGTTTCCCCACCTTTCCTGCCTTCTTTTGTGTGTTGTCTCCCCCATTAGATTGTAAGCTTCTGGATGGCAAGGGCCATCTTTCTTTTTCTTAATTATATTCCCAGTGTTTAGCACAGTGCTTGGCACATAGTAGGTGCTTGATAAATGTTGATTATATTATATATAATAATGATAATAATAATTGTGGTTTGTATTGTTATAAATAACAGCTAGAATTTACATCAAATTGTAAAGTTTTCAAAGCATTTTACACATGTCATTTGAACCTCACAATTAATCTGTGAGGTAGTTACTATTATAATCTCATATTCACAGATGAGAAAATAAAGACTAAATGGTTCACACAGCAAATATGTTCTGAAGTAGGTTTTTTTGTGCTTTGCTTTGTTTTGTTTTTTGGTGAGGCAATTGGGGTTAAGCTACTTGCCCAGGGTTACATAGTAAGTATTAAGTGTCTGAGGCCAGATTTGAACTCAGGTACTCCTGACCCCAGGGCCGGTGCTCTATCCACTGCATCACCTAGCTGCCTGCTGAAGTAGGTTTTGAACTCAGATCTTCCTTATTCTAAGACTAGTGCTACCCAGATGCTATCTCCCATCAGTTAACCATATTTTGTTTATTCTTCCTGCGCAAAATTGATCACATTGGTCCCCTTCTCTCCATTAATGAAGTCTAGTTTAAGACCTTGCCACCTTTTTCCAGGCGATAGTTCTGTAATTGGTCTTCCTGCCTCAGACTTCCCCTCTCAAATCTATTCTCCATACAAGGATCAAAGTGATATGCCTCAAATATGGATCTTACCATGGCCCTCTCCCTCACCTAAATCTTCAATGATACCCTACTGCCTTTAGGAAGAAATGAAAAATTCTCAGCCTCCCCTTCTCTCTCATCCCCTCTCCTCCTTCTTCTTCTCTACCCCCTCCCTCCCTCCTCCTCCTCCCCCTCTTCCTCCTCCTCCTCCCTCTCTCCATCTCTCTCTCTCTCTCTCTCTCTCTCTCTCTCTCTCTCTCTCTCTCTCTCTCTCGACACTTATTAGCTATGTGACCATAGGCAAGTTATGGAATCCCTAGCACCCTCAGTTTCTCATCAGTAAAATCATCCTCATAGCACCTGTGCAGTTGACCTACCTAAAACTTTGTTGGGACGATCACTTGGGATATTTGTTAAGAGCTTTGTAAACCTTCAAGCCCTAAAGAAATATCAACGATCGTTAAGATACCACCAGTCTTTCTGCTATGGAGTCAGTGTGTCCAATTTTATGTCTCACCCAAGAGGATCAGTTTAACTTTGGGCTCCATGGGTGGAAAAAGAATTAGAAAAGTTATTAATTACAGTTACTATCACAGGTCTATTGTCAATTCTTATTTGATTTAAGTAAGTCCATTGGTAACCATGAAAAAGCAAAAATGCATTTCAGTTCCAAACATTATATGCATAACTTTCATGTGTCAGAGCACTGCAGAGCCAAGGTCAGGCAGCACTTTTATGTGCTCAAATGTGAAATCAAATTCTAAAGTATGGCCCCAAATCACAAAAGGTCTGTCTCCAAAATAGATGTGGAAGCAGAATCCCATTTCATAATTTACTATTTGTTTTTCTCTTTTGTGGATTGGTTACATATGGAGATAGAAAGCCATAGGTGCAGCCAGATATTCATGTTATGGAAAATATTCCACACTCTAACAATGACCAACATTATCACAAGGTTCTAGCAAATGGTCATGGCAAATGCAACCATTAGATATGTGAATGTATCTCTTATTTTGTGACTGATGGTATAACCTTTCAAATCCCACTGGGCATTGTGCGATACAGGAGAAAGACCACTGGGCATGAAGTCAAATTGCCTGAGCTGATTTCTAGCTTCTCCTCTGTGGCTTTGGGCAAAGTACTTTCTCTTTCAGCGCCTCAGTTTGCTTAGCTGTAAAATAAGAGGCTTGAGCTAGATTCTTTTGGAAGTTTTTGCCAACTCTGAGATTCTCTATTCTAAAAGACATTTTGATTGATAATCTATGTCCTGAGTTTCTTCTAAGCCCTAAAGCTTATGATTCGAATTTTACAGTTTGGTCTATGAACATTAGCTACACTTTCTGCTTTTGTGCACATTAACCTGTTACTGGATAATGTTCACAGCCCATACGATGTGATTGATCTCTGTCAAAGGCAATAACAGAGCCTGGACCTAACTCTTCAACCACAAACTCTTCCTCTCAAGTGCTCTCTGCATGGCCTCTGGGCTCAGTGCTGTCACAGCCGGACCCCCTTGGAAAGGTTTTACTCATCTGCCCTTTAGGACTTTTTCCTCTGCCTGTCTCTTTCGTGGACTTCTTCTTCTCCCCTTTTGACCATCCTACTCTTTTCTCTCCTCCACTTTACAATCATGCTTCCGAGACTCCTTCACCTTTTTATTGTCTCTGCTTTAGATTTCAGCCATCTTTCCAGGGAAGCAGCATGATCAGTCAGTCAGTCAGTCAGTCAACATTAAGTGCTTACTATGCCTGACATGTGCTAAGTGCTGGGGATTTAAAGGCAAGGAAAAGTCCCTTCTGGGAAGGAGCTCACAGTCTAATGGGGGAGACAACATGCAGACATTATGTACAGACAAGATACGGACTGGAAACATTGGAGGTGAACTCAGAAGGAAGGCGCCAAGGGCGGGGAGGACCTGGAAAGGCTTCTGGGAGAAGCTTGAGGTGGGGGGCGCAGAGGGCTTGGGAGTATCTCTGCTCTGACTCTCCCAATGAGAGGGACTGAAGGGCCTGGGGGTCCGTTCTACCTCTGGAATTCTGAGATGTGATTCCACCTCTAACCTGTGCAAGGAGTCACATCTCCCTCCTCCCAGGGACTCCCTTTTCTCCTCCATAAGTGGAGGGTTAGACGGAATGCTGCCCCAGGTCCCAGCCAGCCCCAGGGCGCCATGTCTGCATAGACCCAGCGGTCAGAGGGCAGTGGTGCCGTTTTCCTTCCTGTTTTGGCAGGCTGGGTGTGGACAAGAGCTCAAGAGCAATTCATCCACGGGGCACAGGGAGAGAGAACTCCCAACAAGGGGCCAGAACAGCCAGCCCCATGGGGTTTGGGGCTGGCGGAGGGGGGTGGGGAAGGCAAGACCTTAGTTCCCAGGGCCCTGGGAGTTAAGGATTTCTTTGCACTCGGGGTCCCAGCCCCCATTTCCTCCTGGAACTCGGAGCTCCATCATCCTCTGCTGCCCCGCTTCCTCTGACAAAGGCTTTCCCAGAAGCGAGCCTCCGGTGGGGGGCGGGGGTGTGCGAGGCTTTAATTGATGAAGCCAAGCCTTGGAAGTTTCTAAGCTCCCCCACTCCGAGGCTTCTGGCCTCCCTGCCGCAGCCTGCGCTGACGTCATCCCTCCATTCTTTTGTGTGGCGTGAAGGAGGGTGTAAATTGATCCCAGTGGGGATCTGGCTCACAGTAAGCACTGGCTCCTCTGCCTGCTCAGGCAGAGCTGAACTGTCTATTACTAGTCCAGGTGAACACGACCTCTTTCTTGGTGGCGGGGGGCGGGGCGTGGGGGGCTGAGCTGCAGCCTCACCTCAGGAGACGCTCCGGACAGGAATCGGAAGGCGGCCTCAGGTGCTTTAGAGGTCAGAGATCCCGAGCTAAAACGAGCTTAGAGATCATTTCATCCCCCAGAGAAGGACACCGAGGCCCAAGACGGCCATAGGCCCCTCGGTTCATTGATTCAGAGCCGGAAGGGGCCGTTTTACAGATGAGTAAACTGAGGCCCGGAGAGGTCATAGGATCATAATTTTCAAGCTGAACAGGACCTTTGAGGACGTCTGGACCAACCATTTCATTTGACAGAGAAGAAAGTGAATCCCAGAGAGGGCAATGGATTGCCTAAAGTCATCCAAGTTGGCAGTGCTAGGACCAGGATTTAACTTGTTATAATGATAATTATTATTATTTAACGACAATAATAATTATCATTATAACATTTCTAAAGCACCTTAAGGTTTGCGAAACCCTTTACATGTTAACTCTTTGGATCCTCTCCTTAACCCAGTGTGGTAGATACTATCACCATCCCCCTCTTACAGATGAGGCTGACAGAGGCCAATGACTTGCCCAAGGTAACAGAGCTAAATAAATGTCCCAGGCGGAATTTGAACTCAGGTCTTTGTGACTCCTGTTCCAGCTGTAATGCTACAATCTTAAGGATTATAGAAGATTCAATGAGATTATATAAGGATTACATAAAGCCTGGAATCTGAAGGGGGCTCAGAGGTCAGCCAGTCCAACCCCACCAATATCAGAGAGAAGGAACGATGGGGCTGGGACTCACCTGAGATCCTAGGAAGTCGTGACTTGCATCCAGACTCAATCTCCCAGTCTTCCCCTTGGCTCTTCAGCTGCACCACACGCTTGACCCCCGGGTTCCCCTTTGGAATAAGTGGCATCAGCATTTTTACCCTTATTTTAAAATTGATGGGACTTGCCCGTGGGGTTGAAGTGACTTGCCCAGGGTCACACACAGGCAGGACAGTGGCCAAGCCTGGTCTTCCTGTATAGGAGTGATGTTTTGTTTGTTTGATCACAGCTGAGGGAGGCTCTCTGGGTGCCACATGGCTGCTGGGCTCTCAGCAGATGGGGATGCCATAGCCTGGGGGCTCTCTCCTGGTTTTAACAACCACATAAAACGGTTGCTTAGCTGATCTGTGCACATGCAGGCCTCAGTGGGGGGTGGGGGGGAGGGTCAGGCACAGTTCTCTGGTTGGGGGGAGAGGGGTCTGCTTCCTCTCCTGGACTAGCCGCTGGATCCATTTCTTTTCGGGGCTGGTGTGGTTTTCAGAATCATCCTGTAGACACCAAAGACTGAAAGGAAGGGTGGTGTGCCTGCACAATTACATTGGTGGCATTTACCCTGATGATAGAGTTTGCAAAGCTGTTTGGGGCTCACCTTCTCCAAGTCCAAAACCTCCCGGGTTCCAGGCTTGTCCTGCCTGTCGTTTCTGAGCAGTGCGACCTTGTGCAAAGAACCTGTCTCTGGGCTTCAGTTTCCTTCTGTGGAAAATCAGCAGGTCCTACCTATAAGGTCACTTTAATTTCTAATTTACTTTTTAATTAATTTAATTCTGTTTTCAGATCCAAGGTTCTTCTCACCTCTGTCATGTCTGTATTCCATTTTCCGGCTCTAACTTTCAAACTCACATTTCCAGTGGCCTGATTTTGCTACTTTCAATTAATCAATCTATCTTTATTAAGTACCTACCGTGCTCCACCATCCCAGCATCTCTCATATACATCCCCTTCCCTCCACTCACACAGACCTTGCTCTGGTGTGGCTCCTCATTGTCTCTCACGGAGATAATTGAAGCAACATTTCAATTGGTCTCTTTGCCTCAAGCCTCTCCCATCTCCAATCCAATCTCCATGCAACTTCCAAAGTGATTTTCCTTGAATTCAGGTCTGTCCATGCCTTTTTTCCTGCTCAACCAATGCCCTTAACCTTTGGGATGAAATATAATGTTCTCGGTTTAGCTTTTAAAGAACTTGACAGTCTGATCCCACACTATCCTTCCAGTTTCATTAAGCATACCCCCCCCATTTCAGTAATAATAATGATAGCTCACATTTGTGTAAAGCTTAATATGTGCCAAATACTTACAATTATTATCTCGTTTGACCCTCATAACAGCCCTGGGAAGTAGGTGCTGTTATTATCCCCCTTTTCCCGATGAAGAAACTGAGGTAAACAGAGATGAAGTGACTTTTCCAAGGTGACACAGTCAGTAAATGTCTAAGGCCAGACTTGAGCTCACTCCTTCCTGACTCTCAGACTCAGCTCTCCATCCACTGCACTCCCGGCTGCCTAGTGCTCTGTGGTCCAGCCAACCTGGCCTTTTGTCTCTGTTCTTTGCCAAGATGACTCCATCTTCTATTTCCATGAGCTTCAGGCTGCTGCACTGTCCCTGCCTAGAAAGCCCTCCCTCCTCCTCTCTGCCTCAGAGAATCTTTCTCTTCTTCCAAGACTCTCAATCACCAACTTGTACATGAAGCAATCCCCACTGATCTACCCTCCTTCTGGTACCTTCCTTCCCTAACTCCCTTGTATCTTCATTGTATTTATTCCAAATATATTTCTTCTGTATATAGTATATATTTACAAATCACTTTTTCTGGATAGAATATATGTTCCTTGAGAGTAGAGATTATGTACTTTTATTTATTTATTTTTTCTTTTATTTTTTGGGAGGCAATGAAGATTAAGAGACTTGTCCAGGCTCACACAGCTAGTAAGTAGCTAGGTCCTCTTGACTGGTGCTCTGACCACTGTTCCACCTAGCTGCCACAAGATTATTTACCTTTTTTTTGTTGTTGTTGAGGCAATTGGGGTTAAGTGACTTGCCCAGTGTCACACAGCTAGTAAGTTTCAAGTGTGTGATATCAGATTTGAACTCAGGTCCTCCTGAATCCAGGGCCAGTGTTTTATCCACTGTGCCACCTAGCAGCCCCTAATTTCTATGTCTTTTCCTCTTTTTCCCCTTTCTTTCTTTCCTTTTTTTGTGGGGCAATGAGGGTTAAGTGACTTGCCCAAGGTCACACAGCTAATAAGTTTCAAGTGTGTGATATCAGATTTGAACTCAGGTCCTCCTGAATCCAGGGCCAGTGTTTTATCCACTGTGCCACCTAGCAGCCCCTAATTTCTATGTCTTTTCCTCTTTTTCCCCTTTCTTTCTTTCCTTTTTTTGTGGGGCAATGAGGGTTAAGTGACTTGCCCAAGGTCACACAGCTAATAAGTTTCAAGTGTGTGATATCAGATTTGAACTCAGGTCCTCCTGAATCCAGGGCCAGTGTTTTATCCACTGTGCCACCTAGTTGCCCTCCTGATTATTTACTTTTTTTTGGTGAGGCAATTGGGGTTAACTGACTTGCCCAGAGTCACACAGCAAGTGTCAAGTGTCTGAGGCTGGATTTGAACTCAGATCCTCCTGACTCCAGGGCCAGTGTTCTATCTACTGTGCCACCTAGCTGCCCTGATTATTTACTTTTAAAAATAATTTTACCCCCAGAACCCAGGGCCTGACACATATTTAACTATGACAGTTAAAATGTACTTAGCAGTTATAGATTAATCATCAGTTTCCCAGTTCTGATACTCTCTTGTTTGTTTTAAAATGCCTCTTGGAAATCTTCCATGACCTGTGATCCCTTGTAGACTTCACTGATTCTGATGCTTTCTTTGACCTTGGGCAAGTGGCTTCACCCCCAGCTGCCAATTTCTTCTTCTTTCAAAGGACAGGGCTGGGGCAGGTTGTCTCAAAGGTTGCTTCAAGCTTTGAATAGTTGATGCTGTGTTCTATGCTCTAAGTTTTCTTTCAGCTGTGATACTCGATGTTTCACGGTCTCAGATGCTTTCCACGTTTCTTCCAATTCTGACATTCTCTGTAACCCTGGGCAAGTGCTTTCAGGTTCGCGAGTCTCAGTTTCCATTTACGTAAAACAAGAGGGTCAGGCTAGGTCATCTCCTAGGTCTCTTCTAGCTCTATGTCTTCTGTTCAATAGTTTGGAGTCCCTCATTAGCTTCTTTTCTCTTTGTTGTAAGGTCCCAGCCCCTCCCACATGTAAAATTGAATGGTCCCTGCTCTTCTTTTGCCTAGAACACTGAAAGGATGTGACTTGTCCAGAGTATATGTCAGAAGCGGGATTTGAGCCCAGAATGTCTAGTCTCTCTGCTACACCACACCATACTGCTTCTCTCTTGTTCACTCTATCTCTCTTTTCTCTGTCTGTCTGTCTGTCTTTCCATCTTCATATCTATTCATCTATCTTGATATAACCCACAGTTATACAGTCTCAAAGAGATGCCTGAGTACCAGTGAGTTGTCCAGGTTCACACAACTTATCCTGGGCAGAGCAGGACTAGAACCAAAGACTTCACAGATTTGAGGCTAGCGTTCTCTCTCTTCACTTAGAGCACAGGACTCTACACAACAATACCAATAATGAGAGCTTATCTCTCCATTCCACATTAGGGTGCTCAAAGCATTTTACTAAGGAAGGCCAGCTGCTGGAGAACTTGCTTATGGATAAAGACACTAAAACACAGAGAAGGTACTTGTTAATGGCCATGGGGTCAGCAACGTCAGACAAGTCTTCGCTGCTGGGACCAGCACTCCCCTGTCCATAGCTGAAATTCTTAAGCCTCCCTACCCAGGCCTTCCCACAGAAATTCAGGGGAAGGAGGTCAATTCTGATGCACAATTTCCTGCAGAATCTTGCTTGATAAAAGTCTAGCATCTAGAACCTGAAAGTGTTGCTGTCTTCTGTTCAGGTCAATCACCTAGATTGTTGTGATCAGTTCTGGGCATCTCACTTCAGAGAAAATACAAAGAAATCAAAGCTCGTCCAGAGGAAGGGCACCAGCAGGAGACTACAGGCTATATCCCAAGAGGATCCATTAATGGGATTGTAGATGCTTAGCGAGGAGAAGAAAAGACTGGGGAAAAGGGGCAGGGGCAGAGGGAGAGGGCAGGAGACACGTAAAGAGCTCTGAGATCATGTCATCTCTCAGGTCATTATCTCCAATTAGCACTGTCTACATCTTGTTTGTCCATTATTGTTTGCAGGTTGCCTTCCCATTACACCATGAGCTCCCCGAGGGTGAGGATTATTTTTTACCTTTCTTTGCATGCTCCAAACTTAGCACTATGCCTGGCTGGTAGTAAGTACTTGGTCATCTCCTGTTGACTGATTCCCATGAGAATCAGTTGAAGGATCTTGGGATGTTGGTCCCAGAGAAGACTTAGAGGGAGCATAGGACAGCTGTGTTAAAGTGTCTGAAGGGTTGTCATGAAGGGGAGGGATTGGACATTTCTTCCTGTTCCCAGAGGGAAGGATAGAAAGCAGTAAATAGAAGTTAGAGGACAGGACATTTCAGAAGGTTATTAGTGCTATCCAATAAGGAAATGGCTTACTACGTGTGGAGGGGTGTGGGGGATTGGGAGATGGGGTAGAGGAGAGTCAGAGAAAAAGTCTAATATTTTATGCTATATGACAGCTCTTCAAATAATTCAAAACAGCTACCATAGACATACTGGTGCATTGTTGGTGGAGCTGAGAATCCATGCAACCATCTTGGAAAACAATTTGGAACTGGGTAAATAAAGTAACTTTGACCAGATTTCACTGCTAGGTTGCCTCCCTGCTTCCACCCCCCCCCCCCAACCAAAGCAGGGCATTAATAAGAAGAAAGTCCCAATATACAGCAAAATATTTATAGCAGTACTCTTTGTGGTAGCAAATAATTGGAAACAAAGTAGATCCCCATTGATGGTGCCTGGACAAATAAACTGTGGCACATGAAAGTACTGGAATATTTCTGTGCTGTAATAAATGATGAATGTGATTACTACAGAGAGTCACTGAAAGAATTACACAATCTGATGGAGAGCTGAGATAACAATAGACACAAGAACTTTGGTGATGGGAATGGAAAGAATAACTACACATAAAAAAATCAAAAGTTAATGTTGCAAAACTGTAAAGAATGAGCATGGCCCCCAAGAAGATGGGAGAAGATATATCCTCATCACCCACTCCCTTGCAGAGGTGAGAGGGAGGTGTGGCATATATTTTCAGAGTATTTCAATGTATTAATCAGGATTTTTCTGATTTTTACCTCTTTCTTATTTTTTATCTTTTTTCCCCTTTAACTTTAAAAAAAAATATGAAATGGTTCTCTGAGGTGGGATAGGGGAAAGATACCTGGAGAAAGTCTTCTGATATAAAGATGGTATATACAAGGTATCTTTTTAAAAAGCAAAATCACAAAAACAAACATGATCCCAAAGAAAAGAAACGAGAAGACAGTCAGTCCCCTACACACACCTCAGATATGAGAGGTCCACAGGTGTGGTACATTGTATTATTTTCAGCTTTTCTTTCTCTTTATTTTCTTTAAAAATATTATTTGTTATATGAGATGGCTCTCAAGGAGGGGAAGATGGGATTTTACTTCAGGATACCCTTAATGATGTTAAAATGTATATCAATAAAATGTATTAAAAAACTCAAATATAATTTTTTTTATATTTACACATGTATAACCTATATCTGATTGCTTACTGCCTTGGGGAGGGGCAAGGGGATGGAGGGAAGGAGGGATAAAACTTGGAACTCACAATTTTAATAAAAATGTTTATTATTTAAAAAAATAGGCTGTCAGTCATGTTCCTCTCAGTTCTTCTCTTTTCTGGGTTAAATAGGCTCATTTTCCTCCACTAATCCTTGTATGTTAGGGATCCAGGGCTTTCTACCATGATGGTGCCCTACTCATGATAAAATAGCATCAGAGAAGGAAAGTGACTAGCCCTGGATTGCAGAGCAGGGATTTGCCCTCAGGCCTCCTGGCTTCAACTCTACTGTCTTTCCAACAACATCACAGGACTGGAGTTGTTTATTAGCCAGAACCTGTAACCTCTCTAAAGGTCTGACTTCCCATCTGAAAGCCAAAATAGCTAGACTTCTTGGTCTTCATTTCCCTCGTGTGTTTGAATGTGTGTGCATGCACATATGTGCATGTGTGTGTGCTTCCTGTGCAGTAAGAGGAGATGCTAATTTTTTTTTGGTGTGTTTGTTGCAGGAAATAAACGAGGCCCTTAGGACCATCTGTTCCGCGATGGTTCTCATTCTGATACTTTAGGCTGGCAAGATACTTGACCAAAATAGAAAAAAAGATCAGTGGTGCTGATTGACCGACGGCCCCCATTTCTTTCATGCTGGAGAAGACGATGACCCAGCCAGTCATAGGATTCTTTGCCTCCGATCTGATGTTCTATTTCTGGCCATGGGGTGCTTTTGAGACTCACCATGAGGCTTTTGAAGTCAATATTCCTCTACCAGTGGGATGGTTCTGTGTCTTTCTATGTGGGTGTGAACCCAAAGGAACTTATTCTGGGTGCAGGTCTCTGGGCTGTCATCTGCAGGTCAGATAAAGGCAACAGTTCTTACAGCAAGAAGGCCCCATCCTGGGAAAATAACTTCCACTTAACAACTCTCTAAAAGTAAGCATGTGTTCATCTGCGCGACTACTAGGGAATCAGTGACGGACACTGCCTCTGGATAGTCCCCACAGGTAGGGTAGGATGGTGGAAGGAGGATTTGGAGCTGAGGTCCAGGTTCAAATCCTGACTCTGTGGCTCGCCATCTGATCAAATCCCTTCCCCTCTCTGGGCTTTAGTTTCCCCCTGTGAAAAAGAAGTAGCTGGATTGGACAAATGCTAAGTCTACTCCCGTTCAGAATCTAATATTGTGTTTGTCATGTTTTATTGATGAAATGAAGGTCAAACGTGCCATTGGAAGTGGGGGTTAGAAGAGTTAAGCCGTCATTTGTTTCACTTTCATAGCTTTGCATGCACAGTTTTTCATCCCCATATAAAGTATCGTCAATGTTATTAATGCTATTAAAACTTCTATATTAATATCATTAGCAGCAGCGAGTGTGTGCCAGAATGGAGAGAGGACCTGGACTTGGGGCATATTCCAATCTTGTAGATTCAGAGCTGGAAGGGTCCGCGAGATCACTCAATCCAATCCTCTCATTTGGCAAATGAGAGCGCTAAGGATTAGACAGGGTTAGTGGCTTGCCCAGAGTCACACAGCCAGAATTCAAACACAAGACCAATGTCTCTAAATCCATCTTCTTTCCCCTGTACTCAGAAGACCTGGGTTCAAATTCAACCTCTCGCACTGTTGATGTGACCTTGGGCAAGTCATATAAACTCACTAAGTTCTCCCTCCTCTCCTTATAGGTACAGGAAGGGCTGGGAGGGTTGGAGGCGATGGCCTCTGAGGGCCTTTTGATTCCATGACTTTTGCTTCCTAAGCAAGCTATCATGGCTCATAAGTGATAAATGGGTCAGCTGAGAGCATCCTCACACTGAGGAAATTCCACGTCCTTGATGCACTAAAGAATTCAATGATAAAAATGATGATGATGATGAAAACAGTGACAAACCCTGGGATACTGAACTAGCTGGCAGATGTGTTATTGCCAAGCTACTGTCAATGACCTCTAAAAAAGTCATAGAGAATGGGAAAGGAAATGACAGAATGGAATAGGACAATGTCTTGGCTTTCTTTCTTTCACATATTTTTTGTTGATACCTTTTAAAAATCATCTTCATTTCCCAAAATATCTCTCTTCCTCTCCCACCCAGAGTCATTCCTTATAACAAAGAAGAAAAAAAGAAACAAATGGAGCTAAGGAAAAGTAAGCAATACAGTAACTAAGCTATACCCATGTTCCCCTACTTCTGTGAGGAAAGGAGAGATGCATTCACATCTCTATTCTTTCTAGGTAAACTTGGTAATTATAATTATGCATCAGTCTGATTTTTTTGCTTGATTATTCTTTGCATTTGCATTACTGAATTCTTTAGGTATATTGTTTTTCTCACTCTGCTTACTTCACAAACCCTCTGGGACTTACTTCATCAATCCTACCACAATAGGCAGGTTTGGTCCCCTGAAGGTAGCTGGTTATGTCTCTCCTCAGGGTTCTAAGAGTAACTATGAAAGGTTAGGGTTGCTAGCAAGGTCACTCAAAGCCTCCATCAGGTATGTTTCCTAATTTCAATCAGCCAAGAGACAACCTATTGGTTGATTTCTCTGCCCCAAGTATTCCCCCATTCAAGTCCATTCTCTACTCAGCTAACAAAGTGATCTTCCTAAAGTGTAAGTCTGACAATGTCATCTTCCTTTACAATAAATTTCAGTGACTCACCATTACCTCCACGAACAAATTGAAAATCCTTTGGCTTTCAAAATTCTTTATAACTGGTTCCTACTTAACTCCTTAGCTTTCTAATCCTTTATTCCCCATACCTGTATTCTTTGATCCATTGACTCTGGTCTCTTTGCTGTTCTGTACATAAGACATTGTATGTTTAATCTCCATTCCACCCAGAAACCATTTTTGTACAAGGAGAGCATACCCCAAGTTTGAGAGGATGTTTCTGTAACAACTGTCCCTGCTATACTTCCACAGGGAATTTTCCTTTTGTTAGCTAATTGATGTCCAAGTCAAGTTCTTGTTAAGCCCCCAATAACATATTAAGTGCTGGGGAGACAAAATGGGCAAAAATCAGTCCCTGCCCTCAAAGAGGTCACAGTCCAATGGAGTAGGTGCCCTTTGCTGGACACCTTCATTCTCATCTGCTCTCCCCATTCTGTCCCTCCCTGTTTAGTTCCCTTTTATATGTTGTCTTCTCCCTTAAGAATGTAAGCTCTCTGAGAGCAGACACTGTCATTCTTCATTTATATTTATACCCCCAGTATTTATCTGGCAAATAGTAAATGCTTAATAAATGCTTATTTTTTTCCTTCTTTCTTGGGCCCAGAGGGCAGAACCAGAAACAATGGGTAGAAGTTGCAAAGGCAAGTTATTAGATTCTAAATTATTTTTATATAAATTTTCTGATTTAATCCTTATACTAATTTATGGGTAAGGTAGTAAAAATATTGCTATCCATGTTTATAGACAAGACATCTGAAATTCAGAGGCTTAAAGGGCTCAAAGGATTCTGTGTGACTAGATAACCTCTAACACCCTCTTCTCCCAATGGAATGTAAGCTCTTGGAAGGCAGCTACTGGTTTACTTTGTCTTTGTGTCTCTTTGTAGTACAGTATCAGGTACTAGTAGGGACTTACTATGGTGCATATTGATTGACTGATAATGTCCAAATGTTAACGTACTGCTTTCCCCTATTGGAATGCAAGCTACTTGAAGGTTGGGGCAATTTTGCACACTTACATCTGTACTTGAAATGTTGTTAAGCATAGTGTCAATCTTAATGGATGCCTTTTATTTCCTTCCTTCCTTCCTTCCTTCCTTCCTTCCTTCCTTCCTTCCTTCCTTCCTTCCTTCCTTCCTTCCTTCCTTCCTTCCTTCCTTCCTTCCTTCCTTCCTTCCTTCCTTCCTTCCTTCCTTCCTTCCTTCCTTCCTTCCTTCCTTCCCACAGAAATGTGCATAGAAATGGCCAAAGACAATGGAGCACTGACTTCAAACAATCACCATCTCCAAAAAGTAACACCATGCAATTATTCAAAGAGCTACTATTCTATATGTGTACCTCATCGCTCCTGCCCATAACCCCATACTATATGCTCTTGGAGAACAATAAACCCCTATTTGTTATTCACTCATAGCATCTAGCCTAGAAAATGCTCCTCACAGCAAGTTTATAAGCTCAACAGTTTATGTCACATCAGAATTTCCTAGTGAATGATTTACATAGCCAGGTTCACATCTTGCCTCTGAGACTTACTACTTGGGTGACAGGAAGGGCACTTAAACTCCCTGGGCCTCTGTTCCCTCATTTGTAAAATGAGGGGGCTAGAGTAGCTGGTCTCTTAGGTCCTGTTCACCTATAAATCTGTGAT
Source organism: Dromiciops gliroides (assembly GCF_019393635.1). Taxonomy (NCBI): domain Eukaryota; kingdom Metazoa; phylum Chordata; class Mammalia; order Microbiotheria; family Microbiotheriidae; genus Dromiciops; species Dromiciops gliroides. The sequence goes on from NC_057862.1 coordinate 690,682,607, forward strand.
CCTCTTATATATTACAACCCTTTAGAAACTGTGTTGTCTCTTAGCTCCAAAGGGAGTCTGGCCTTAAGATATGTAAATGATTTGTGATTTCCTCAATGTGGGAACTCCTGGAGTGAGAACCCTTCCCTCAGTACTTACTTCAAATTATCTATGACTTGGGGGCAGCTAGGTGGCACAGTGGATAAAGCACCGGCCCTAAATTCAGGAGGACCTGAGTTCAAATCCGACCTCAGACACTTCACACTTACTAGCTGTGTGACCTTGGGAAAGTCACTTAACCCTCATAGCCCTCATCAAAAAAAAAAGCAAAAAACAAAATCAAAACCATCTATGACTTACTAGACTGTTACTGGGGAGGTATTTGAGCCACACCTTTAGAAACGATTTGTTAATGGTCTTAACCAGGAAGTATCAGAGACGAAATTTGAACCCAAGAGTTTCTGACTCCAATCTTACCATTCTTTCCATTATATTATGTTCCTTCTTATTGGCCACTTCTTGTCTATCTTATCAAGAGGAATCTTTAATATTTTGCTGTAGGTTGAACTGGGCTGAATCCAATAAGATAAAATTCATTGTATTCAGTTGAATCTAGTAAACTGAAATTCAGAAAGGATAAATGCAAATGCTTATAGTGAAGTTTAAAAATAAATTTCACAAATACAAGATGGTGAGGCATGGTTAGACATCAGTTTGAAAGAATATCTGGCTCTTTCAAAAGACTGCAGGCTCAACGGGAGTTTAATGGTGTACTACAGTGATCTTGGACTGTATTGAGCAGTATAGCTCCCAGGAATAAGGAGATGCCATTCCCTCTGGGCTCTGTCCTTCTCAGACCTCATCTGAAGATTTGTGTGAGGTCCTGCGCACCAGAGCTTTAGAAGAACACTGTGAAATTGGAAAGCATCTGTTGGAAGTCAACCAGGATGGCCACAGGTCTTATATCTTTGCCAAGGGAGGATCAGTTAAAAGGGAGCAAGGATGTTTAACCTGGAAGACATGAGAGTTGTCTCCAAATATCTGAAGGGATGCTTCAGAGAAGAGAGATTACTTTTGTTCAATGGGCATGAAATGGGAAGGATACTTGTTTAGGCAGGGGGATGCCTTGATGGTCTTTATGAAAGGTCTTTTCAATTTGACATTCATTAATCCTACAATAACAATGGCTTGTACTGTACACACACACATACACATATGTGTATACACACATGTATATGTATGTATCTGTCCATCCACCCATGCATGTATGTGTATACTCATGTATGTATCTCTCTATCATCTGTGTATCTATGTACCTAGATATCTATATAGCTTTGTCTGTCAGTCCATCCATCCATTCACCCACCCATCCATTCATCTATTTATCTACATATCTATGATCTATGTATCTGTTTGTCCATACATGTATGTATGCATGCATGCATGTATCCATCCATCCATCTATCTATCTATCTATCTATCTATCTATCTATCTATCTATCTATCTATCTATCTATCTATCTATCTACCTCATATAGTTTAGTTAGGTCCTATGAACAATTCCGCAGTAGGATGACCACACAATATTACTGTGAAATTGGGTAGATCTATTTTTGACTAAAGAAACAAGGCACACACACATACAAGTGACTTCAACATGAGCTGAACTTATCCAGATGCAAAGCATTTTGTGAACCACTCAAACACAAAATGGCCATAAATGCCAGTTTTATTATTATTTTTAAATTCCTTTGGGTCTATGAGCTCTTCCCCCCCCCCCCCCCCCCCCCCCCCCCCCGCCCCGGCCTCCCGCTGCCCACTTCCCCAGCGCAGACCCAGACAGACACAAACACACACATCTCCCACCCACATAACGTTTGTCAGTTGTGTCATCTCTTTCCCTAACTTCTCTCAAACCTGCCCAGAGCCCCGCCCCTGATTCATTAGCAAACAGGGCAGGAAGCAGGCAGAGGGGAGGGAATAAATTGCATTCCTAATTTTAGTTCTCCTACCGCTTCTGCAATTGTATGGCTGGCTAATGCTTTGCTCAGGAAAAAAAAAATGCGGAGTCTGCTTTCTCTGGATATCAGCGCTAACCCCAGGGTGATTTTCTCCAGGGTTATTGTCAAGCTTTTGTTCTTCTAACTCTCAAGTTTTCCCTTTGATTTTTAAAGAATCCTAGCCTGCTTTGCCTTTGTGCTTGTTAAAGAAATTTACATCTCTGGGTGTCAGCCACTCTAGACTTGGCTGCTTGAAATCTCCGGCTTCTGACAACGCTAGAGGGTGACTGAAGTCCGAGCCCCAGGAGTCGCCTGTCCCCTCCCCCTCTCTAACCTCCTGTGTCCCCCAGGATTTCAGGGCTTATTGTTGCCACCCTCACAACACCTCTCGCATATTTCTGGCTCAGGTTTTCCTTAGGGAAGTCTCATTTCCTCTGATCTCAGAAGCTAAGCAGTGTCCAACTTGGCGAATCCTTCTTAAAAGAGAGCCTGCCTGCTCACACCAAGTGCTGCGTACTTTCTGCCTGCTGAAACAGAAAGTGGGCTGGGTTCGAATCTCAGCTCCATCACTTCCCAGCCTTGTTACCCTGGCAAAGTCAGTTCATTACTCTCAACCTTAGTTTTCCCATTTGTAAAATGAGAGGACTTGTCTACCTACATTTGAAGGTCCCTCAAATCTCTAAATCCATAATCCTCTTACTGTTTTTCTATTTCTTTCCATTCATACCCTCTTTGAAGCCCTCACCACCCCTCAGCGTGCCTCAACGCCTCCTCCTAATTGGTCTTCCTATATCCATTCTCTCCCACTCCTCATCCATTGTCTACAGAACTGTCAAAGTGATATTCCTGAACTCAGAGATCTGACTATACCCTTTCCCTGCTCAAAAATCTTCAATGGCTCCCTATGGCCTCTAGGATCAAATACAAAATCTTCAGCCTGACATTGAAAGTCTTCTTCAATGTGGCTTTCACCTACCTTTCTAGCCCTATTGTATAATGTATTACATAGTTTATAATTATATATCATAAATATATATTGCAATACACAATACTTTATATATTATATACCATATTTTTATCTATTTCTCATCATTCATTCCTCTTTTCATTCCAAATGACCTGCTATTTCACATGCACAAGATATCTTCTCCTTCTCTGGGAACTTTGAACAAACACTGCCTCCTGTCTGGAATGCACACCCTCATCTGCCTGGCTTCAGACAAAGCAGAGCTTAGATGCAGCTCATGCAGGAAGCCTTTCCTAATTTCCTCAGGAATGGTTCTTTCTGTCTCTCTCTCTCTGTGTCTCTCTGTCTTCTCCATCTCTCTCTCCCATCATCGTCAGCATCAGCATCATCGGCATAATCAGCATCATTTATCTTATACTTTTTGTTTTCCTCAATAGAATACAAGCTCTTTGAAGGAAGGGCTTGTTTTGATTATGCCTTTGCATATCTATCCAGCACTTGACACAGTGCCCATTGTAGATGCTTAATACCAACTTAAATGCACTGCGCTAAATACAATGGGATAAGAAATAAAATTGCACAGAATTTTAGCCATGTTTGGGGGCCCTGTATGCCTCAGGTGAATTATGACTTACTTCAAGAGAGAAAGGAGCCAGTGAGCGGCCTTCGTTCTCAGTTGGGGAGGACCCATGGGCAAAATTGTAATAGATGGCTACATATATTTAGGTATGTTTCCAGGGTACTCTGAAATGAAATGGCTAATTCGACAGATTTTCTCTTTTCTCCAGTTTCAGGGCATGCAGTGCATTTTCTAATCCATTTATTTAAATGAACATTTTTAAAGTGTAATGAAAATAATGGGCTCATTTCTTGCCCTACCTAGTGAATTTAATTCCAGAGCACCTTTGAAATATTGAATTGAAAACAGAAGCCAGGCTGACGGCATAAAATTCCTCCCAGTATTGGGGATGGAAAAGGAAGTATCCCTTAGATTTAGGCTTTCTTCTTAGTGAATCAAGCAATCAGCATTTATTAAATGCCTACTATGTGCCGGGCATTGTGCTAAGTGCTGGGGTTACAAAAAGAGGCAAAAGACAGTCCCTGCTCAAGTTTTCAAAGAGGGATTCCCCCCACTAAAAAAGGTTTTTGTTGTTGTTGTTGTTTTTCCTCCCCCCCCCTTTAAATGGAGACTTTGGAGTTCATGGCTCTGCCCCTCGATAGGAAGGAAAAGAGGGTAGGGATGAGGTATGAGTGCCAAGACTGATTTATCATTGTAGAATTTGGGGTTTACCAATGATGAGAGTCCAGGGGCATTGGGGAAAAGTCAGAAAAATCCTAGAGAAGGGGGCTCTGTTTAAGGAGGGGGCTCAGCTCAGGATATATGTCTAGTTCCTCATTTCTCACCTGGCTCAACTACTTTGAGACTGCTTTGACTTCCCAATATCCCCTTCCAAGTACCTTCTCCCTCCCTTCCAGTTCCCTCCTCTGTGTCATCTTCCTCATTAGAATGTAAACTTATGGGGGCAGCTAAATGGCATAGTGGATAAAGCATCAGCCCTGGATTCAGGAAGACCTGAATTCAAACGTGGCCCCTGTGTGACTAACTGTGTGACCCTGGGCAAGTCACTTAACCCTCATTTCCCTGCAAAAAACCAAAAACAAACAAAAGAATGTAACCTCATGGAAGACAGGCACTGTCATTCTCTTTTTTCATTTCTACCCTCAGGGATGAGTAGAGTGCCTGGAATATAGCAGGTGATTATTGGATGTTTATTGACTAATATATTAATTACACACACTCACACACATATATCTATATCTATATCTATATCTATATCTATATCTATATCTATATCTATATCTATATCTATATCTATATCTATATCTATATCTATATCTATATCATCTATATCTATATCTATATCTAATCTATATCTATATCTATCTATACCTAACATGGGGAGAGAGGAATAAGCATTTATATAGCACCTGTATTTTTTTTAGCACCTGTATTTTTAAAAAATATTCTCTCATTTAATCCTCACAACAGCCCAGGGAGGCAGGTGTAATTATTATCCCCATGAAGAAAAACAGAGGCTAAGTGATTTGCCCAGGGTCACACAGCTAACAAGTATCTGAGGCTGGATTTCAACTCAGGTCTTCATGACTTCCGGCCCTGTGCTCTACTCATTGTTCTACATTTGTCTCTGAGCATATATATATATGTATATATGTATATATGTATATATGTATATATGTATATATGTATATATGTATATATGTACACACATATATACATATATGAGAGCCCATATATATATACATGAGCACACACATGTATGTTTATTGTATATCCATATGTATGTGTGTATGTATATCCTGTAATCTTATGGGTATATCAAAAGGACTGGGGATTCCTTCAGTGTTGGGAATCCATTCTCTGACTCAATCGTGCCCAGTCCACATCTTAATCTAGGATCTCTGGGAGTTACTCTAATTAGAAACCAGCTAACCAAGCAAGCCTTACATGCTGATGGCTTGTCCTTTGGTCTCTTCGCTACCAGCTGGGTGAGCCCTCACCTGGAAAATGATGACATATATCACTGAACTTAAAGTCTGGAGTATTGAAAATTCAGCTTTTGGAGAGACTTGTCAACACCTCTGCTGCCTTGGCATGACCCACGTTCCAGATGCCAGGGCATGTTTAGGGCAGGATTTGTCATCAGGGGACTTCCGTAGAGGGAGGAGGACCCATCATCACTTGGTGGATGATTCTTCTTTGCAAAGTGATCTCTTAGTAGTATGGCTCCAAGTTAAGGGCAGCACATGGTAGGCTCAATATGGTAACTACAAGAGGCGGTGGCTAGGAAGTTGGAGCTGAATTCAAATCCTGCCACAGACAAGAACTGTGTGGCCCTGGGCAAGTCATTTAACTTTTTTAGGCCTTAATTGTAAAATGGGAATAATGGCGCCTATATCCCAGGGTTGTTGCAAGGATTAAAATGCTTTGCAAACCTTAAAATATTATGTAACTATGAGCTTCTGTCCTCTTAGTTTTCTAGGCCCCTCTAAGACTGTACATTTATTTCTTTTGTTTTTGTTTTTTTGTTTTTGGTGGGGCAATGAGGGTTAAGTGACTTGCCCAAGGTCACACAGCTAGTATGTCAAGTGTCTGATGCTGGATTTGAACTCAGGTCCTCCTGAATCCAGGGCCGGTGTTTTATCCACTGCACTACCTAGCTGCCACCCCCCCTGCGTCTTTTGTTTTTGTTTCTGTTTTCTGTACATTTATTTCTGAGAAGGTGCTACATTAATGGAAAGAGTTTCCTAACCCGGGAGTTCCCTACTCCAGTGAAACCACAGGGCCTATCCCTAACAGAATAACTACACTCTGGGAGCAGGGAGAAGAAGGGAAAAAGGAGAAAAAGTCCACCTCCCTGCTTGGGCCTCTTTCTAATTCCTCTCATGTCATCCATCGGTATGCCATATTGAGCATTATAGCTCTCCCTCTTAGGTTATCAATGTGTTCATTTCCTGGGGATGACAGAGGCCCTGTAATAAGAGTTTCCAGAAAATTGAAGTCATTCGTCTCTTTTTATCTCTAATGTATAAAATATAGAAAATACTGTAACTTTTGCAAAAGACAAAAATTGGTGCATAATTACAATAATTCTCTCTGTTTGTCTTCATGGAACCAGCTGGGGAAGTAGGCGGGGAGACACAGCAATTTGGGGGGATTCTAAGAGTAAATTGACAACAGCTGTTGCCCAATCAAGTCCCAGCCCTGTCCTCACTTCTGTGCTGGAAAAAAAAATAACTGCATTTCAAGGCCTGGGTTTGAATCTTGACTCTGCTGATAAATCCCCATTGATGGATGATATAGAGGGGTCTGGGGGGTATGGAGGGAGTCCCCACTGGAGGCCTCTCCTTTCTCTGAGGATCAGCCTTCCTACAAAAGCTCTTTGAGATATCTCTTGGGGGCCTTTTTTGCTTGGGTTTCCCTCCTCAATTCTTGTCTGACTTTTTCCTCACCTTACTTTCCCTTATATGCTCCTGAGATAATGAAAAGAATTAGAACGGAAAAGGACCATAGAGATCTTTATTGTCAAGAGGAAGAAACTGAGGTACAGAGAGAGTAAGTGACTTGCCAATGGTTGCATAGTTGGAAGTTGCAGGAGCCAGACTATGGACCACCAATTAATTTTGTGGTTGTTGAATTGTTTCAGTCACATCTGACTCTTTGTGACACAATTTGGGGTTTTCTTGGGAAAGATGCTGGAGTGGCCAGATATATATCCAAGTCATTTTACATATGAGGAACCTGAGGTCAACAGGGTTAAGTGACTTGCCCAGGGTCACAGAGCTAGTAAGTGTCTGAAGCTGGATTTGAACTCAGGTCCTCCTGACTTCAGAGCCAGCACTCCATCTACTGTTCCACCTAGCTGCCCCAAAATAACTAGATATATGCAAGATATACACAGATGGATTGAAATTAATTTGAGAGAGAAAGAATTGACTTTTATGGATCCCGGGAAAGGCCTCCTACAGAAGGTGGATTGGAAAGAAGCCGTGGAAGCTAAGAGATGGAGAAAAGTATTCCAGGAGCATGCTTGATTCACCTTGGCCCTAGCAGTAGACACTGACTTTGGGACGCTGACTCAGTCAGTTCAATTCAATCCAACAAGCATTTCTTAGGCCCCTACTTTATAAGAGGCACTGTTCTGGAACATGGAGCTCTGAGTACAAAAGGAAAAAACCCCAGCACCTGCACTTAGGGGGCTTTTCTCAAGGAGTTCTTCTCTCTCTTAGGAAGTAGATTGGTCTGTGGGAGTTTGAAATGACTCAACTCCAGGGGACGTTGGCTGTGGTTCACAGAAGCCAGTTGCGTTTCTCTAAACCACCTGCATTCTTGCTACTGAAATAGATATTGAATTCAGACAATCATTTCCAAAAGCTGGGTTTGTTTTGTGCTCAATCTGTCTCTTTTTCCTTAGGGAAGTTCTATGAAAAAGTAGACATCCCACTGGTTGGAGAAGATTCCATGAAAGAAGTAAGACTCCATCCAGTTTTCACTCCTTTCACACACTCAACTGGATCTAAGGGACTATTCAAGATTCCTGATCTCAGCTTTGCCATTCATCAGAGGAAGAATCAGACAGGGGCCTATAAGATGAGGAGAAAGGTGCCCCTGACCTAGAGTGGCCTTAGAAAGAGACACACGAGAGCTATGTGGCATGAACTCCAAACCTTGTGTCATCCTCATAGAGAGAAACCATGAGGTCACATGCCCTACAAATGGTAGACTCTTGGCCCAAGGGGTAGAAATAACTGGAGCTGTGGAAGAGCATCAAGGAGTTTTTGCTTGACAGGTCCTGGTCCTAACCTTGCTTAGCCCAAGGGATGGAAGCCACAGAGAAGAGAGATCTCTGAGAAGAGAGGTTTAACATCAGTCACACAAGTGGTACCTGACTTTGAATTCTACATTGACCATAAATATTCAGATTTTGTGGGTGTCCCATAAAGGGAGCCATCTTTCTAGTAAGCACAACTGCGTTCTCTTCCCAAGAAGCCAGAGCCCTCCGCTTAGTACTAAGGGGTTAGGTACCTATAGACATTTCTTGGGTAAGGAGGGAATCAGTGGAATGGTAGGGTGGGATCCTGATCTAGTCGCCACAGGTTCATTTTCCTTCCAAGGGAAGGAGAAACCACAGAGTAATTATATGGGTCCAGAGAAATGCATGTGTCTCTGAGAAAAGTGATATTTATTGGAAGGAGGAAAAAAATATGTTGATTGTTTAGGTTTGTTAAGCTTTTTCTTTCCTCTTTCTCCCTCTCTTTTCTCCTTCTTTCCTTCCTTCCTTCCTTCCTTCCTTCCTTCCTTCCTTCCTTCCTTCCTTCCTTCCTTCCTTCCTTCCTTCCTTCCTTCCTTCCTTCCTTCCTTCCTTCCTTCCTTCCTTCCTCCCTCCCTCCCTCCCTCCCTCCCTCCCTCCCTCCCTCCCTTCCTTCCTTCCTTCCTTCCTTCCTTCCTTCCTTCCTTCCTTCCTTCCTTCCTTCCCTCCTTTTTCTTTTCCTTCTGTCCTCTCTCTTTTTAGGTTAAAGACTTGTCATCCAAGGCTATCTTTTGGGGAATAGATAATGAATTAACAAAGGAGGCTTAGAGAGAATAATTAGCAAAGTAGGAGAATAACAATGGACATACATAGATACATACATTCACACACACACACACACACACACACACACAATCAGAGGGAAGAGTTTGCAGAAGGTGGGGGTAGTCGACAGTGCCAAATGCTTCCAGTCAAGAAGGATGAAGATTGAGAAAAATCCATGGTATTTGTTCATTAAAATAGCATTGATAACCCTGGAGAAAACCATTTCAGTTGATTGATGAGGTCAGAAGCCAGATTCCATAGGGTTAAAGAGTGAGAGGAGAGGAAGTAGAGCTAGTGAGTGAAGATAACTTTTGTTTTCTAGAAGTTTGTCTGAGAAAAGGAGGAGAGATAAAGGATGATAGATTGAGGGGAGTGTAGTGTCAAGTAGAGAGGTATTTTTTTTCCTTTAAGGGTGGGGGAGTCTTGGGTTTATTTTTAGGTAGTAGTGAAGGAAGTAAGAAAATAGGTTCATATTTAATAAATGCATTATTACCTTGAGGACTTGCATGAGATCTAGGGGCCATTTGAGTTACATTTATGGAAACCTTAAGCTGTATTTGTAGTTTTCCCTAAACAATCTTTAGGTGTGGGTGTAGTGAGTTAAAGAGTTACTAGTTTGTGGTGTTGTCCCAAAGATCAAACTCAGTCCATGTTAGCACAGATCATGGATCACTGCGCTATGGTTTCTTTTGTGCATGCGTCTAATCTTCCCCTAGGGTCACAATTATATAATTTTTCAGCTTGGAATCAAAGAATATTTGAGCCAAGGAGACATTCAGTCTAATCTGCACTGCCGTGGGAATCTTCTCGGGAGCGTCCGGGCAAGAAGACATCCAGTTATCAATCAAAGACCCTAGCTACAAGGAATTCATGACATCTCAAGGCAGCCATATGGAAACAGAGAAGAGGGTTATAGTTTTTTAAATTGATTTTTGTTTTTCCTATTCTGATGTCCAAATTCATGTTCTCATCTAAAGTAATTCCATCACAGAGATTCTATTTTTTTTTTTTTTTAGCATTTTTACACATTAGAGGCTCAGAGAGAGTTATTCATCTTGATGAGTGCCACAAAAAGTGTCTAAGCCCAAAGTGTGGAGATCTTAAGGTTCAGAACAATTTAGAGATGAGAAATTAGGGTTAAAGTGACTTTTCCAAGGTCATATAGGTAGGAAGTCATGGAACCAGGATTAGAACCCAGGACTTCTGGCTCAAAATATACCATTCACCTTCATTACATTGATAACCAAGGAGAGGCAGAGAGAAAGAGAGAGAGACAGAGAGAGAGAGAGAGAGACAGAGAGAGACAGAGAGACAGAGAGAGACAGAGAGACAGAAAGAGAGACAGAGAGACAGAGAGAGAGACAGAGAGACAGAGAGAGGGAGACAGAAACAGAGACAGAGGGACAGAGGGAGACACACAGAGACAAAGAGATAGAGAGACAGAAAGAGATACACAGAGACAGAGAGACTGGACCTGTGATTTCATTGAATTAATGCTATTGAGTTAAGTTGAGTTTAATTTTATTGAATTGAATAATGTATGGAGAAGAACACTTGCATTTGTTAGTGTTTTCCTACTGAATTTCTCCGCTAAGTTCCCAGAAGGGGCCCAGAAGAAGCCAAATAGGATTTCCTTATAGGACTGAGCAAGGCCAAGCTGCAGTCCATCAGCATGCATTTATGAAGCATCATTTCAGCCTGGGATCATTGAATGAGAGAAATGGAAAGGACTCCCAACCAAGGACCTGACTGGAATGAGCCGGAAGGGCCGTCAAAGTCAATTCCCTTGTTTTCTACAGGAGAAAACCGAGGCCTCCAAACAGGGGCAGAATTAGAACCAGTGGGGCTATCTCTGGCCTTGGGTCCTGGGGCACTCTCCCATTTAGGTGGCTGAGTGTAAGGAGATTAAGAAGGAGCCGTTGGGTGGGTAGGAGGAAAATCTGGAGAGCAGCATCATGAAAACCCTGGAAGAAGTGAGCAGACACACTGGAGAGGGAACTGCTCTCATGTCAGACTCAGCAGAGTGCAGGAAGGGACAGACCAAGAGGAGGCCCCTGGGCTTCACAGTGCTGGGGTGAGGTTCACTTAAAGGTTCTCTTGTTGGAAGGGACCTCAGGGACCTTCTTGTCTTTACTCCTCATCTTACAGGCAAAGGAAGGAAAAGAGAGGGGCATAGCACCTACTATGTGCCAAGCACTTTACAAATTCTGTGTCACTTGATCTTCACAACAACCTGGGAGGTAGCTGTTGCTATTATTTCTGTTTTACAGTTGAGGAAATTGAAGCAAACAGAGCTTAAATGGCTTGCCTAGAGCCATATAGCTAATAAGTCTGAGGTCACAATGGAACTCCACAGCAAACTCACATCCCCAGAGGGGAGGTCCCATGGTCAAAGTCACACAGTAAGCTGAGCCTGGGATCAAACTCCATTGTTCCAACTCCAAATTTCCCTCCCCCCTTCAAAATAGGCTATCTTCCATGATGACGACTCCAGGTAAGACAAGTCTATGTAACCCAAAGTAGACCACAGAAATTTAGAATCATAGATTCAGAGCCTGAATGGGCATTAAAGGCCATTTTCCAGACCCCTTCATTTTGCAGATGAGGAAAATGAGACACAGAGATCTTAAGTGATTTGTCCTCCCCTACCTTTCCAGTCTTCTTGCTCCCCAGTATATACTCTTTGATCCAGTGACCCCAGCCTCTTGGTTGTTCCACAAACAAAACCCTCTTCCTCTCAATTCCAGGCATTCCTTCTGACTGTCCCCGTGCCTGAAACAGTCTCCCTCCTCCAATATGACCTCATTTATGTCTCAACTAAAATCTCATCTTCTACAGGAAGCCTTCCCCAACCCCTTTTAATTCTGGCGCTTTCCCTTTCTTAATTATTTCCTATTTACCCTGTATATGACTTGCTTATAATACTATATATAATATATAATAAATACATTAATTATTATGTCCCAAGTAATATTCTAGACACTGGGGATGCAAATGCACAACAAAGACAGTTTTTACCTTCAAGGAGCTTATAATCTAATAGAGAAGTCAATACACACCAAAAATGTACATATAAAGAGAGAAAGAGAGAAGGTAAGGAGGGAATATATATTTGTTTGCATATTGTCTCCCCCTTAGATTGTAAGCTCCTTGAGATAAGGGCCTGTCTTTTGTCTCTTTTTATATCCCCAGTACCTTATCTCAGGGCTTGGAACATAGTAGGCACTTAATAAATATTTATTGAATTGAAGTGAATTGCACAAGGTCATACAGGGAGAGGGTAGAAGAGCTGAGATATGGACTTAGATCATTTGACTCCAAACTCATCAACCTTCCCACTATATCAAACTCCCTAGAAAATTTCTTGAAAAACAAAGAGTACTGTGGACTTCCTTTCTTCTTCTTCTTTATGGTTTCTTTCTTGGTTCTGCCTCCATTCTTCTGACTATTTAAGCAACAGATACTGATGCTCTGTGTCACTAGCAGGAGCCCAACATCTGCTTTTCTCATTAGTGAGAGAGAACCATGACACCCCATGATGCTTCTTCCACATCTGCCTTGGCAGGCAAGATAAGGAGAAACTTGACTAAAGGCAATAAGGAGCTAGTGGAGGTTTCAGATCCGGGGAGTTGCCTGTTCACACTTCATGAAGCCTCCCTTTCCAGATCCAAATCCCATTAGTCTACTTTGTAAGTCTGCACATGCCTTATTTCCGCTGCTAGATAGTGATCAATCATCAAGCATTTATTAAGCACATATTGTATGCTAGGATCAGAGGTGAATACAAAGGTGAAAATAAAACAATTTCTGCTTTTTTGGAGCTTATATTAAAATGGGGAGACAATGTATATGCATGTAAGTACCATTTTCCCAAAAGTGTTAGTGCAATTTAAATAGTTTTGATAGCTTAAAATTTTTCCAAGACTTTGGGCCCACTTTGTATACAGAGAAGAGATAAAAAAATACCTACAAGACAAATTTTTTATTGGGGGGATTGGGACCTAGAGTAAATTGTGCTAAGTAGAGGAAGTATGCCTTACTTATCTCCATGTGACTCTAAGACCTTTTGCCATAGCAGGGGCTCAGTCAGCATTTCATCGTTGAATCAAGCAGTTTTACCATAGTCTTTTGTGCAGTGGATGGAGTTCTCAATGAAGAGTCAGGCAAGATTTGGGTCTGAATCCTGGCTCTGACACTTACTAGTTGTGTGAACTTTGATAAGATGTGTAACCTCTCAGCCTTTGTTTCTTCATCTGTGAAATGGGGAGTTCATTGATTTAGATCTGGAAGGAATTATATATGTCAAGTAGTCCAGCTCCCTCATCCTGTAGAGAGAGGCAGAGACCTGCCAGGTTCCCAGGAGTAATTAGCAATGGAGTCAGTCTCTGACTCCCCCAACTAAAGGAAAGTTCTTTTAGAACAATTTTTTTGGGTATCTGTTTCTCATAGCCAAGCATAGTACTTGGCACATGGTAGAGCCTTAGGATAATCCTTGTTGATTGATTGATTTCTGGTGACAACAGCCTATTCCTGGATTATAATCATCAGCTCCTCCATTTCTGAACACAAATCTACATGGTTTAGCCATTGTTCAATGCTTATTTGTCAATATATTGCTGTCTAAATTCATGAAGACATTACCCAAGGAAAATCTTTAATTTCCAATCTTGGATTTTATATGTTTCATAGACTCTATCTGAACCTAGCCACTTTCAGTCACATTAGACAGATCCAATGGTTTGTGCCTCTTATCAGCCTTGACTACGTCTCAGACAACAAACATGACTGCTGGTTTCAAGGTCTGTCTGTAGATATGTGGTGTGTTTATAATGTCATCATAGTAATGATGAAGATGATCTCATTCTTCCTATCTTTTTCCTTGGGCTTCAGATCAAATCAGTTCTAAGACATGTCATTATGCTGTTATTCCACATTTAGTGTTGTGTATACTGTTGTACCAGTGGATAAAATAGCTACTTTTAATAACTGAAAAAAAAAAGGTGATGATATCACTTCATGTTCTTTAGGTCCATTGGAGTCCTCAGTGGTCCAACTGCAGTGGTGGATGGAATGGGAACTTGCCATTCCCACACCATTTAGATTCCCTTGGCCAGGCTCCATCCAAAGCCATACTTTGAGACCTTTTTGTTCCTTAAAATTGAGAAATTTGGGGTATTTGTGGTGTTGACATCAATTGAAAATGCCATTCATAAGTTTTTATGAATCAATTTTATGTCTATCTAGGCAATTGTGGGCCACTCTTAACCTATGATAATGGTTTAATTTCAGTAGAGTTTATTGATTTAAGTATCTAAGTATCCAGGATACTTAGAGATCTGTATTTTTGAGACTTCTCTGTATGTCTGTTCATGAAAGAGAATGGGGATCTCTGATGTATAATTCTTGCCACAAGGGATTGTCTTGCTAGATATTTTCATTTTCTAGGTTGATATGTTGTTGATATGACAGTATTTCCCACTAGCTGCTCTGATTTTGCACTTGCTTAGATTTTTCTATCATCCCCCTACCTTATTCCCCCAGGACCTTCTCTCTTTCTCTCTTTATATGTACATTTTTGGTGTGTATTGACTTCTCCATTAGATTATAAGCTCCTTGAAGGTAAAAACTGTCTTTGTTGTGCATTTGCATCCCCAGTGTCTAGAATATTACTTGGGACATAATAATTAATGTATTTATTATATATAGTATTATACATATTTATAAATAAAAATAATATTATATATAATAGAAATGTTTTAAAATAAATGTTTATTGATTGACTTACTGAGCACTATTGCCACTATTTCTCACATAATCTAAATTGATCATTAAGACTTGACTCTTATAGAATAAGCTAATAATGAACTGGCACTGAACTGCTACCACAAACACATTCATGTTAAATCTATATAACTCAGGAATTTGATCAGTGATTCGCACCATATTGATGGTTTGAGCTCATGCGGATGTCACCCATAGGGGCCCTTTTGATTTCACTTTGGGATCTTAATGATTTTATAGGTTCTGTCCAGAATAAGCCACTTTCATTGACTTAAAACAGATTCAGTGTAATGGGCCTGTGAGCCTGTTATCAGTGATATGGAGTGGTTTGCTTATATCAAAAGTATTCCTGTAAGTTTTTAATTTTATTATTTTTATGCTATCAGAATATCTATCAATCTTTTTCTTTTTTGATGTGGATATGTTTATCTTTCTATAATTATGTTAGGGTGATAAATCCTATATTTTGTTAACATAAGATGGAATTTTAGAGAGGATACCTTACAAATTTATTATGGTCCATTTTGCAGTTTTGAAAGTATCACCAAGGTGTTAATTCCTTTAAACATATTCTAGCCATTGAGTTTTGAATACAGAATTTCAGAAAGTTTTTTATAACAGATGTAGCCATATCCTTCAGCACTGTGTCTTTATGATTTGTGTCATGATTTGGGCAGACACAGCATTTGTGAGTATTTTCTTCATTTACTGATTTAATGTGACCTCCAGAATCTCAGTTTCTATCACTCTTTGATATGTGTTAAGGTTTTTATGCTCTTTTGAGTCCAAAAGACATCTTGAAATCATGAGAGAAGAAATCTGTAAGATGAGGAGGCTGTTTAACTTATTTTTGGTAGAGTCAAGTATCTTTTTTTGTTTGTTTTTTGGGTGAGGCAATTGGGGTTAAGTGACTTGCCCAGGGTCACACAGCTAGTAAGTGTCAAGTGTCTGAGGCTGTGAGTCATGTATCTTTATGTCAATCATATATAATTTTTTGTGTAGGTTTCTTTAATTTGGGAGCCATACTTACTCATATTTAAGAGAGATAATGTATTTAAGAATAGGCAGAATGGTAATGAAATCAAAGTATCTCTCTGAAAATTGTCATATTTTATAGGAATTGTTACAGATATCAATCTTGATTTATTGTTATTATTGTTATCATTATTATTCTCTGAGAATGTTGGTAAACTGGAAATCCTAAAGAGAAAATAAATCAGTATCTTTACTCTTCCTTTTCCCTTCCATCTCCTTAGTCGTCCCCAGTCTCCTTTGACATGGTATGTGATTATGATGTTATCCAATATCCTAGTTAACTGATTACACAGTCTTCAGATCTCTATTGAAATGTAGCCAGTCATTATTGCTGTGAATGGGAAAAATCCAAGCTGAGTGAACTCCCAGTGAACCTCATCCAAGTGGCTCCCTTACCATGTTTGGCTTGGGTCATGCAACTATGAAAGAGGATAAGGGTTCTTTGGCCATTTATCTTCTTGGAGTTAGCAGGGTTTGATAATGTACAACCCATCATTCAATTACAGAATTTAAGTACTCAGGGGAACTGAAATTTGTAACTTTTTTTCATTCAAAATCCACAAATCTAAGAATTGGAAGAGACCTCAGAATTCATCTAACCAATTCTTATCTAATCTGGAGTATACTCTACAACATTGCATTCTTCCTACAGACTTCTCAATCACAGGAATCTCACTACCTGCAGACATAGCTTTTTCTACTTTTGGACAGCTCTTGTTGGTAGAAAGATGCCCCCTCCCTTAACATCAAACCTAAATGGATCCTCTTCGTAAATGATTCCTATTGTTCAGGGTTCTGTCAAGAAGAACCAGATTTCTTTTTTTAATTGGGGGTAGGTTTGTTTTTGTACCCCCAGTGCTTAGCACAATGCCTGGCACATAGTAGGTACTTAACTCATTGATTCTTTGATTTCATGTAAGGTGGAATTTTCTCTACTGGAGTGAGATGTCACATCCTCTTCCTGAGACAAAACTTCCAGAGTTTCTGTCTAAGTAAACCCCTCACCATCCTGGTTGCCACCCTCTGAGCACTCATTGGCTTATCTATCCCATTCCAGAATTGAGCACAGTTAGAGCTGTGGGCTGACTGGCACAGAATAGAGTCAGACCATCACCTCATTTTCCTTGGAAGGTATACCTTTGTTAATGTTTCTCAAGATCACATTTCTTGATTGTCCATTCAATCAACCCATGAAGTTTACAAAACCTCATTTCATTGGTATATGGAGATGCCAAGTCTTTTGTAGATGGTTTTCCCAGGAAAGTCATAGGACAAAAAATAGAGATATGAAGTATTTCCAATAAGCAGCTCTGCTATTTTATGGATCTGTGATTCTTAAAGTGTACTCAGCATACACATGTTGAAATATACTTGTACTCACCCACATTAGAGAAGATGACAATCAGCATGGCATAATGTATATAGTCCTAGGCTCAGGAAGACCTGGGTTCAAGAATCACCTCTGACCTTGTAACCCTGGGCAAATCACTTTCCCTCTCAATGATACACACAATTCCCTATGATAACCAAGTAGCCTTTCTTTGCCATTCCATATCAGCGAAAGTTCCCATAGGAGAGTAGTCTTTGAAAATCTTTCTACCTCCGGATCTATAATCTTATAATTCCAGAAAGATTTACTAAGCAGTTACTATGTACATGTCAGAACGGGGGACAGAAAAGACAGACCTCAAACAATCCCTACCCTCAGTTAACTTCCATTCTAGTTGGGGAAGGGCAGGGGAAAGGGAGGAGGTGCTATATGTCCACAGACCAATGATATTGAGCGTTCTCATCTTTTCTATCCTAACTTCCATTGTAGCTGTAACGTTCCAAATCTGAAATTCTCAGCTCCCTCTCACCTGCATTGCTCAATGGGCTGTCTTATGACATTCTATGTGCTAACATGTTATGTGATAATACTAGTGATGGCAAACCCAACCATCTCTACCTGAAGGTGGGATGTCCCACTGCTCTCTGTGTGCCTATGATTTTCAGTGGAGTGAAAATTAGAGACCCAAAGTGGTGCTTAATACTGTCCCAACTTTCAAAATAGGCATTTTTGAACCTGGGTCAACAACAAGTAACTTCTCATACTTTCTGATTTCCTTTCCTCCCTCCCTCTCTTTTCCCCCATCTCCCCTTCCCTCCTTCCCTCCCTTCCTCCTTCTCTCTCTCTCTCTGCCTTTGTGTCTTTGTCTCTGTTTCTTTCCCTCCTTTCTCCTCCTCCTCCTATGGCTGACCTAATTCTGTCTTTGTGCCCTACCAATCATTCTCCCCTCATCTTTCTTCATTCTGCATCTGTCTCAAGGAACAGAAGCAAACTGACTGATTGAGGGATCTTATCCTAGAGAGGATCTCAATGTAACTATTTTATTTTTGCGGGTCAGGCTTAAAGGTGCACAGAGCTGAGAGTTTAGGAGGGATTAAAAATACCTGTACAACTGAATTGTGCTTTCTTTATCCTCCCTGAACATTGCCTAGCATAGTGTTAGTGACACAGGAGGTACTAAGCAGGTGAAGAAGCTGCAGATTCTTATTTCTCTTCAAGACTGGTGATCATTATCATCATTGACATTTATGTGACATTTACAGATTAGAATTGACCTCCCTCCCTTCCTTCCTCTCCCCCTTCCTTCCTTCCTTCCTTCCTTCCTTCCTTCCTTCCTTCCTTCCTTCCTTCCTTCCTTCCTTCCTTCCTTCCTTCCTTCCTTCCTTCCTTCCTTCCTTCCTTCCTTCCTTCCTTCCTTCTCTCTTTTCCTTCCTCCCTTTTTCCCTTTGTCCCTTCCCTCCTCCATGTTTCATACTCCTAGACCACCATGCTAGACACTGAGGGCTACACCAAGTGGAAAGCTTCAACACCAAACAAAGAGAAAAGTATCACAGAATCTTAGGGGAGAGATGCATAAGAAAAGGACAAAACAAAGCATTCTGTGAGCTCCAGGGCAGGGGGAGGGGGAACTTTGTTATTGGGGGTGGTTCAGAAGGTTTCTAGAGGATATGACATTTTATTAGGACTTTACCTGATTAAGGGGGGGCGGGGGATAAAGCAGATGCAAAAGTAGGTGAGGGCTTTAGAAGGATTAAAGACTAAAGCTTAGAGCTGGGAGGAACCCTGGAGATCTTTTAGTCCAATCCTCTTAGTCTAGAGGGGAGTAAACAGAGATCAAGAATTGGGCAATGGCCCTGGGGTTTGAGCCCAAGTTTCCTAATTGCAGGGCCAGTGTTCTTTCTAATACACTGAGCTGAGGCATCAAGGCGAGGGTGTCCCTGGCATGGGAAGAAGACAGCACAATCCAGGTCTGTTTGGCTTGGTTTAGAGTCACCTTCTTGCCTTTCACCAAACATGACATCTATATGACTTTGCCTAGGCTGCCTCCTATGCTGGCATTGACTTCCCTCCCTCCCTCCACCTCCAAGAATCCTTTGTTCCCTTCAAAGTTCACCTGGTCCCTCCAGCTGCTAGTGCCCCTTTCAATTACTCTGTGCTTACTCTGCTTACATGCATATGCATATGTATATACATATGCATATACATATGTGTCTGTGGAATATATATATGTATATATAAATATATATCTCATATGTATGGAATATAATTTGCATCTAATTTTATAAGATATGTCCCCTTTCACATATGAGCAGTTGTATTGTGGAAAGGGGCAGAAAAAGAAAATTTCTATGAGGAAAATGGATAAAATAAACTTAGGGAGTTTATATGATCCCTGATATAAAATATTCCAAGGACCACATAATTAACTGCCCTTCAGAGGAGTGTGATAACAAGGGCTGATTGAAAGTATAGGGATGACTGGGTGACAACTGCTATAGGTCACGATATAGGGACTGTTTTTAGAGTTTTAAAGGTTATAACTAACAATTGGAAATCAAATAATCAGAGACTTGGGGAAGGTTATATGAGGATTGTTGCGTTCATACCTCAGAGAAAGGTGCCATCCTTGGGTTTTACCACTCTGGATTGAAAGGGAGAGTGAGAAGGGAAAGAGAGGCTTTGCATCTTTTTTCTGTGTGTGTGAGCTTTTTTTTCTATGAGAAGAGAGCTGATTGCAGAAAGAATAATCCCTTGCTATTTGCAGATCCAAAGAGCCTGGTAGTCCTCTGGCTTATAGGACCTGCCTTTCATTGAAAGAACATAAGACTTTTCCTCAGTACCGTGATGAAAGTGGCTGTGAGTGAAAAGAGCTGCATCAGCTTGTGAGCAGGGAAGTAGTGCCTTTTGCCTTCAGTACCGAGATAAGCAGAAGGGAAGCAGCCAACTTAGAGGTTTTTTGTGGTGCAGATTGTTCTCAAAGGACCAAGAACTTCAAGGCATAGGGTCCAGAGTTGTGGGCTGCCCCCAGGCACACATGACTTACCCCACTCATGTGCCTCCCTGATAGGTTTCTGTAAGTGTGTATTCACTCTCCTCACAAATACTGTACTCATTGGTAGAAGAATATGATTCAGGCTTATGGTCAGACTTATCGTATTCTTCTTACTATTATGTGAGTCCTCTATTGACCTTATACCTATTCTTGCTTTTGCCTTTAGTAAATGTTGTGATTATTATTGCTTTCCTCTTATTCAATAAATGTTTGAGAATTAAGAGTGTCATGATGACAGATTTTGTATTAATGGGAAACAACTGCAGGGCCTCAGGAGTAATGTGAGTGTCTGCCCCCATACCAGGGTTATCCTGAGTGCTCTGAGAGAAATAGTAAGCTGTGTCCATGTGCTCATACAGTGTGTCCATCCTACTACTCTGGGAAAACCAACAAAGAAACAAAGAAACACACACAAACACTCACCATAAAGAAAGCAAACAACCTAAAAGAAGCAAGCAAAACAAAAGTCTAGACCTGCCAGACTGAAGACAGACTGGGGCAAATAAACTAGTCCAGAAAGAAAGAGGGCATGGGTTCCACATGCTGCTGACACCCTCCCCACTTCCTGAGTGGGTGGGTCTTATCTTTGTCCAAGGTGCTTTCCCCGAGTCCTTTAGGGTCTGGACTCATTTGTTTGCTTTGGATTCTGATCCTCAATACTAACAATGTGTCTGACACATAAAAAGGGTTTAATAAATACTCATTCCACGAAGGAGCAAATAGTGAATCTATGGCACACAGAATATGTGGAGGGAAGTAATGACAGAAAGCTAACCACAGCCCTGTGAGCAAAGCTGGCCAACTCTCATGTGCCACCATTTTATAGAAGAAACCAAATCCTAGAGCCGGTAAGAGTTTTTCCCAAGCTCACACAGGTAAGCAAGCCTTGGAGCTGGGAGTAAAATCCCATGCCATCTGCATGGCACTATTCTCTCCATTGGACTGTGCTAAAGAAAAAAAACAATTTCCAAATCTGCCTCTATGATAACTGCAGGAGCTGAGATGTCCTCAGTGAGAGAATTTCCTTTGTTCACACAGGTAACTGATCAGCCAAGTTTGGAAGAATTGGAACACAGCCTCAGAGTCCAGCTCTCCATCACCCCCACCATGCTGCTTCTGCCAATGTAGTGCCAGTCTGGTAAATGACAGAGCTAGGAGCTCATGGGCTGGAACTGAGGACAAGTCTGGCTTCTCCATCAAGATCCTTAAGGACTTTGAAGAAATGTCTTCTAAATCTCTCTCTCTGTCTCTGTCTCTGTCTCTGTCTCTGTCTCTGTCTCTGTCTCTGTCTCTGTCTCTATCTCTATCTCTTTCTCTCTGTCCTCCATGTCTCTCTTTCTATCTGTCCTATATCTCTGCCTCTTTCTCTCTCCCTTTCTGTTTCTCTATTTGTCTGTCTCTGTTTGTCTGACTCTTTGTTTCTCTCTCTCCCACTTCTCCCTGTTTCTGTCTCCTCTCTTTCATCCTTTCTCCTGTTTTGCACTTTCTCTCTCTGACTCTGTGTCTGTCTGTCTGAATCTCCATCTCATTCTCTCTGTCTCTTTCTTGTATAGACCTGCAATTTCAATAGTG
Source organism: Dromiciops gliroides (assembly GCF_019393635.1). Taxonomy (NCBI): domain Eukaryota; kingdom Metazoa; phylum Chordata; class Mammalia; order Microbiotheria; family Microbiotheriidae; genus Dromiciops; species Dromiciops gliroides. The sequence continues at coordinate 690,704,478 of NC_057862.1, forward strand.
CAAATAGCTCCCAGTGTGGAAAAATCCCTCTACCTATTCAGATCAGTAACTACCTATATCTTATAGTCTCCGAATATTGCGGGAATACTGAGTATGACACGAAGTCACTTGCTTGGGTTCTCAAAGCCCTTATGAGCCTTGGGATAGAACTGGACCTAGATCTTCCTGAACACCAAGTCAGCCCTCCATTCACTACAGCATCCAGCCTGCATAATTCTATGCATGTGTGTATAATCTACTGCCACTGGTGTCCTCGCAGCTCTTTGAGCAGGGCACTCCATCTCTGACCTTCATGCTTTTCAATGGGATGTTCACTGTCTGCAATGCCCACCCCTTTGTTTCTGTTTTCTGGCTTCAGCTTCCTTCAAGACCTGGGATGAGGGGGAGAGAGGCTTCCTCTGCCCCCTCCAGCAGGAGGCCTTTCTCTGTGCTTGTCTCTTATCTCCCTCCGCACCCCAATTCCCCCCACCCCCTGCCAGTGCCTACCCTCTGAGAGCACCTTCTATTTACCTTGTCACTTGTTTGCATGTTGTCTCCCCATTAGTATTCTCTTGGAGGACAATTTGTATCCCCAATGCTTAGCACAGTACCTAGCATACAATAAGCACTTAATAAATGCTTATTTATTAAATAATTGAATGACTTGTTGATTCTTTAAGTGTACTTCATCTATTTTTGGGGAGGAAAGATTTCTTTGTTCACACATGAGGAAATGTAACTGGGGTAAGACAAAATCCAACTGCATCACTTCGCCTAGTAAAACCGCTCTGTATTCAGTACCCTTATAAGTCATAATTAGTAGCTCCCCACCCCCATCCCTTGGCTTTGTGCCAGAGGAAGATTTACTTCTCAAGTCTGACAGAAGGCAAAAATGCCACTTGTTGGGATGGAATGCCTTGAACTGCAGTGACCCCATAAGCCCCTTTCAGGGGCACCAGAGAAGCTGGGAGTTAATCTGCCGTTCAGAGCCTTGCCCACCAGAGCATTGCCGCTCTTGTGTTCTGGGGAGAGCTCAGCTCCCAGGCTGGACAAAATATCCCATAAGTGCCCTGTAATTATAGGGACTAAGCCACTGCTAACAAGAGACAGGCCTGGAGCGCTGCTCTCATTTAATCTCCATGGTAACTGCTGTCTGCAGCTGAAATCTATCCCTTCATCCCCCTTCCATCTTGTTTCATCCTCTTTCTATTTGGAGGGAACTAGGACTTATGAATTCTTTGACAATGGCAGAAGGGGGGTGGTGTTAATAGAGCTGGCTGTCAGCCCCTATTCTCTCTCCCTCGGGAGGGAGCCTCCTTCTGTTTCAGAGAGAGGAAGAGCGGGGAGAGGAGCAGAGGAGGAAGTCCGGAGCAAAGCATCCCTGTGTCCCTGACTCTCCCCCTTCCTTCCCCCCTTCACCCCAGCGGCATCAGGGGATTCACCGTCTGACAGCTTCATTGCTGCAGGTTGATGTCTATGGAGAAAAGGGGGCAAGATGAGTTTGCCTTTCTCTAAGTACTCAGTGTATTCTGGGGATCCGGCGAGATAACACACTTTGCAAAAATTGAAATGCTATAGAAAAGCTTGCTGCTCTTTGGTGTTCTGTTGGCCTCGGCATGAGAACCCATCTGAAAATTATTTCCCTGGGCCAGTGTTTGCTATGAAAAGAATCAGGGACGGGGTGAGTGGAGGGGGAAGAGAAGAAAGCAGGGCATTTGTTTCAGTGTTTGGGGATGTGGCACACTTAATCCCCAAGCAGATGGGCCCTGCCCACCAGGCATTCACAAGGAGAATACAGGTCAGCACGGACACACACAGGAAGCAAATGAGGGCCCCCTGTCTGCAGGGAGAAGCAGGGAAAGGGGAGGCATGCTTCATGGGGCTTGGGGGACACTTGCAATCACAGGATGTGGGGCCTCAGTACACAGAATGTCAGGGCTATGAGGACATGGAAGATGAAATGTCAGAGCCTGAGGGGAGCAGAGAGCATGCAATGAAGAGCAGCAGATTTGGGAGGGTGTTAGAACAGAGAAGGTCAGAACTGGGAGGAACCTTAGAACATTGAAGGTCAGAGATGGGATGTGACCTAGAACAAATACCATCAGAGATAAGAGGGGCCTCAGGAAAGAGCAGAAAATATCAGGTTTATGTTGGGCCCTGCAGAGTAGCTTGTCCAATAAATTAGATTTTCGAAAGTGGAAACTCATTAGGTTTATGGGACAGAACCACCTTATTGTTTCCCCCTTTCTGGCAGGCCTTACATGGATGTGTGCGTGTGTTCCTGCATGTGTGCACTTGCATGTATGTGTGTGCACACACCTGTGAAGGATCTGTTTGAGCTAGAAGGGACCTTCTAAATAACAGTTCCTCATTTTAGATGATTTCTTTTTTTATATTTAAAATTTTATTTTCCCAAATTACATGTAAAATACAAATTTTGACATCAATTAAAAAAAAACTCTGTTTCAAATTCTTTTCCTCCCTCCCTCCTTATCCCTCCCCAGAGAACTCAAGCAATTTAATATAAGCTATACATGAGCAGTCATGCAAAACATTTCCACCTTAGCCAGGTTCTGAAAGAAAACAGACAAAAACAAAACTTCAGATAAAGGAACTAACCAAAAAAATATGCTTCAATCTGTATTTAGATACCATCAGTTCTCTCTCTGTAAATGGATTGCATTTTTCATAAGACCTTCAGAGTTGTCTTGGATCATTGCATTGCTTAAAATAACCAAGTTATTCACAGCAGATCATCTCACAATACTGCTGTTATTTTGAGGTTGATTATTGCAACAATAGTAATAGATAACATTTATATAGTCCTTTATACCTGACAAAGGATTTTCTTCACAATAGCTCAGCAAAGTAAGTACCATATGTTTTGTCATCATCGTCCTCAATCAATCCTTCTCCTCATCAATCAATTCTCATCTTCATCATTCAATCCTCCTCATCAATCAATCAATCCTAATCTTCCTCCAATCATCATCAGTCCATCCATCCATCCATCCATCCTCATCATCATCTTACATGGTTCTTGCCTCTGCTTCAAAATTTTTTTCAGTTACTATTGTTAATTGTTTCCATCCATCCTATTACCTCCCAATGATATTTACTCTCTTTTCTATCTCCTTTTACCCTATCCCTCCTCAAAAGTGTTTTAATTCTGACAACCCCCTTCCCCACTCTGCCCTCCCTTCTTTCACCCCTCCTCCCTTATCCCCTTCCCCTTCTAATTTCCTGCAGGGTTAGATACATTACTCCACTCAATTGAGTGTGTATGTTATCCCCTCCTTGAGCCAATTCTGATGAGTGTTAGGCTCATTCACTCCTCCCTCATCTCTCCTCCCACTCCATAAGGTCAATCTCTTTGGCATGCTCTGCCTGGGCAAGGATCTGTGTAGGTGAGACTGTGGGGCTGGGCTCCACTCCCAACTGGTACAGCAGACCCTTCCTACCAAACTTCTAAGCCATCTTCTCAGATTATTTCTTTATTGAGAAAATTGAGCCCATTCTCGACGAGCTCCTTTGTCTCCGTCTTCATCTCACAATTACTTGATTGATTGCCTATTTTCTCCTCTTTTACTCAAGTCAGTGATAATGGGATAGTTCATGTCCTTGCCATGGTCACCTCCTACATACATACACATGTACACATACATACATAACTGTGTGTATGTATTTGTGTACATATGTATATGTACACACACATTAATCCATATCTGTGTCCATAGACAGTCTCCTCGATCCCATTCCCTCCTGTTTGCTCTGGCAGATTATTCCCTCATTGATGTCATTTTTCACTTTCTCCCTACACACTGCTTCTTTCACTCTGTCTTCAGAACAGACCATATTTCATCCATATTAAAAAACAAAAAGCCAAGGAACAAACCCTTCCCTAGAATCTAGCATTGCCTCAAGTTTCATCCCATCTCTTTCCTCTCTTTGACTAAACAAGCTCTGGAAAAAGCTTTCCACACTTGCTGCCTCAGTTTCACTTTACTTTCCCTCACTCATGAACCCTTCACCATTTGGCTTCTAACCTCCTCATTTAACTGACCCCCAGAACAATACACCCAGACTCAGTCTCTCTCCTGAGCTCTTTCTAGTGTGTCAGCATTGCTTTTCTTGACAATCCTAACTGGATGTTGCAACTCAGCACATTCAAGTTAGATCTCATTAAACTTTCACCCAAATACATCTGTTTACCAAGCTTGTATTTTTTTCTTTTGTTCCGAGGTGCCACTATTGTTCATGCATCCTACTTTCAGAACTTTGGTCTTATCCTTGCTGGTTTATTTCCCCTCAGTCCAGTTTTCCAGTCAGCTGCAAATCCTGGAATTTCCATCACCTCAACTAGTGCCACTGAGATTGTCTCTCTCCTTATACAGATTAAATAGAAACACCTTGGTTGGGTTTATAAAGGTCCCAATAGCCTGGAGCTGATCTGTCTTTCTGCTCTCAATATACATTGGTCTCCTTCCTATGGCTCAGACAAATGGGCTTCCTCTGGTCCTAGTGTACTTGGGCTCCATTTCCTGTCTCAGTGTCTTTGTCCTGGCAGGGTTCCCCTCTTCACCTCCTACTTACTGGATCCCTCACTTCCTTCAAGACTCGGTTCAAGTACAGCCTTCTCCATGAAGCCCTTCCTGATAATCTTAACTATAAGTGACCTTCCTCCTAGACCACTTTGTATCCAATGGCTGGCTATTTTATTTTGCTCAGCTCTGCTCCCACTGTGCTTCTGAAGGCTCTTGTCCACCCTGAGGTATTGGAAATTACTTGGGAGCAGGTATTGTCTCCCCTTCCCCCCTCTATAGTCTTCACTTTCTGTGTTTCTTAACATCAGCATTAATATGCCCGTTATGGAGATGCCCTGAAGTACAGTCCCCTGATTGGTCAGGCTCCAGTGAGGAGAACACCATGCCAGGGTCACTTCACTCCCACTCTACTTCTCCATTTCTCCCTCCCCTTTCCAGCTCTTTTCATGTGACTTCTCCCCTCTTAGAAGGTAAACTCTCTGAGGGCAGGGATCAGCTCTTTATGTTTATACCCCAGTGTTTAACACAGTGTCAAGCACATAGTATATTTTAAATGCCTGCTCCGTCTATCATCTATCATCTGTCTGTCTATCTACATCATCATCGTCATTATTATAATAATCATCATTATTTTCTCTCTCTCCTAGAAACCTAGTATCATTGCCTGGCATACAGAAGGCACTTCACTAATATTTCTTTATTGATTGATTTTATAGATGCATAGACTAACACCATGAAAATCATGAGATTATGGATTTGTAAATAGAAGGACATCAGCATCACCCCAACAAAATTAACTTGTGTTTATATATACATCCATGGCATATACTAATCCGTGCACATGTTCTCTCCCTCCTGCAGACCGTAAGCTTCTTCTAACCTGCTCCATTGCCAAGGGATGAGTGATGGCCTCCATTGCCTGGCAGCAAGAAGCCTTTGCCAGTTCCTTTCAATTCCACTATCTTCCCTTTGAGATGCTCTTCAGTTTATGCAGAGTGTATCTTGTTTGTAAATAGTTATTTGGATGTTATTTTCTCTATTAGAATAGCAGCTACTTCAGTTCAAGGACTGCATTTCTTCCTTTCTTCATTCCCCAGTGTTTAGCATGGTGCCTAGCACATAGGAGGTCTTGTTAAATATTTGTTGACTTCACTTCCTAAAAAGCAAGGATTCTTTCACTGTTGTCTTTGTGTTCTCATCAAACAAAATACCTGGCACCCAGTAGGTGCTTAATAAATGCTTGTAGATTGTTTGACTTTACCACCTTCATTTTATAAGGAGGAAAGTGATAGTGAGAGATTTTAGCTAACTTTCTCAAGGCCATGCAAATACTCGCAGCACCAAAATTTATATCTAGGACTCCCAACACCCAAATCAGGATTCCTTCCACTTTGTCCCAAGGCCAAAAGGCACAGTTTGAGAGTAACCATCCTCTTTTTTAGCATCCACTGTTGTCTCCCTCTAGTGTTTCCAGGCCTTTTTTGGGCTCTAGAAGCAAAATGAACAAGACCTACGTTTGGACAAGGTCTACCAAAGTGGAGGTGGTTTAGGTGATGGCTGGTTACACATGTCAGAAGACCATCTTGGCTGCCTCCCAGGAAGATCACAAAGAGGTCCCCTGCAAGACTCGGTATTATGTTCAGCCATTGGTGACTCTGGAAGTTCTAGGTGCCTCTGGTCTGATTCTTCAGGGAGAGAACTCACATGGCTCAATCATGGAATTTGGTGCTCATAGGCCTAGTCCAAGCAGGCACTGTGATAAGCACCGGGGATAAAAGAAAGGTAAAGATTTGATTGCTCAGGCACTCAAGGATCTAACATTCTAATGGGGGAAATAGCCTGCAAACAGATACGCACAACACAAACTGGGGGACTCTCAAAGGGAAAATACTGGCATGGAGCAGAACTGGGAAGCACCCAGGTGAAGAACGCATGCTTTTATTGCTTCTCTTCTTAGGAAGCATTTTTATCTGATTAAGCATTTATGATTCTCCACAGCAACACCAGGGCTAGGGTTCAGATCCCAGCTTTGTCACTTTCTAGGTCTGTGACTTTGGGCAAATCCCTTCTCGCCTCAGTATCATCCTTTTACAATGTAGGGGGTGGCACTAGAAGGCCTCTAGGCCCCTTCCTCATATCTATGGCTATTTGATGGAAATATTCTTCCCACTTTTTAGACGTGGAAGCCAGGCTCTGGGGTAGGAAGGGACTCACTTGTCTGTGGTCACACAGATCGCTGGGGAAGGCATCATTCCACGATTATTTCTCCCAGTTCCCCATCCAGGGTGCTTTCTCCCATCGGGTGCCATTGAAGTGTTTCGAGACACGTCTCAGGTGAGGTTAATGGTGCTTGATCTCCCTTAAAGTTAGCTGGAGAACTAGGCAATGGGACTTATCATGTGCTACTTCAGGGAATGCATTACCAAGGTGAATGGGAGTCAGGAGGGTGGCTCCTTGCTTTTTGATGTATGACCTTGAGCAAAGTCATTCCCCCTCATTATACTTAATCATAATTTAAGGAACATCCTTCACCCAGGGTAGGGGTGCAATGTGAGTGCTATTGCTTGTTGCTGCTGATGCTGTTGTTAATGCTGTGGTTATTTACCCGGGGTGGGCCTAGACTTGTGATTTCGTTGTTAGGAAATCCCAGTATGTAAATTCCCTCCAAGCATACAAATCAATAGCTCATCTGGGGCTTAGTCTAAAATGATTCACTGGAGGCAATGAGAGATGAAATGACTTATGGGTACACAGAGTCGGGACATGAACCTGGGTCTTCTTAACTCCAAGAATGGCCCTGCGTGCTCCGGGTCATTCTCTAGCTCTTGCATGTCCGACCAAAGAATCCATATATCCAAGGGTAGCTTCGGCTGTGCAGGAAACATACTTCCTCCGCCGCATCTTTGCTGAGCAGGCCTGTGCTCGTGCCTGGGTCTGTCCCTTTGGAAACATGCATGGGCACAGACACATCCACACATGCACAGTACGCATTTGCCAATGACAGGGCCCATTTCAGTACAATCAGAAATGAGATGGCAAGAAAGGCACTGCCAATTCATATTAGGAGACATTAAGAATCACCCCTCACACTTTGGTGCAGACATTCCCATCAGCTCCATGCTGTTGGCCAATGCACTTTCTGGTTTGTATTTCTGCCATGGAAAAGCACAGATTCATCCTCCTGAAAGAGCCCCAGGATGCGCTCCTTTGAACAGTTAAAGGCACTGCATTGACATGCAGGCATTGTCTGCACCTCCTGCTTCCAGTCCTGGGGGAGACCCTGGGCTCCAGGCTCTCAGGACTGGTGAGTCATTCAGTGGAGCCTCTGAGAAAGGAAAGGGAGGAGATTCAAGTCAGTCCCCAAATCACCAGAGGGCCCTGAACACAGAGAAGAAAGGCAGCTAGGGAAGCTCCCGGCTTCAGCCGAGCCACCTTTTCCTTAATGTCTGGATTGGGGAAAGAAGAGCTTTTCTGAAAGATGACATCGCATGTCGACATGCCATTTGAATTAGCCTGGCATCAAATAAACAGCAAATCCCATTTATTTGGGGCAGCTTTAGCTATCTCTGGGCAAGGAGTATTTTAGAGCAACACAGGAGAGGCCTTGGCTCCTGCAGAAGATGGGAACTGACAGGCTGCTTCTGCTGCAATGTCCAGCATAAAGCCAGGGGGCAGCTGCCCTTAATTTTGGGCCGAAGAGCAAATCCCCCAAGAGTACTCATTAAAGGATGACTTTGGGGAGGCATTCAAATTGCCAACATTCAGCTGGAAAGAGAATGATTTGTTTATCTGATATCTAGAATTTGAGGAGACCCCAGACATCACCTATTTGAGTCCCTGTCATTTTACAGAGAAGGAAACTGAAGTTGGAAGAGGAAGTGACTCCAAATTTCCAATCATATTTCATTAGGTGAGGAAAGGAAGGGGGAATGGGGAAGGGGATAAGACTTTATATAGTGCTTTGAGGTGACATTTCTTACTTCCTGTGTGACCTTTGGAAAGATTCTGGACAATAGATGATGAGTTGTTTGAACAAGACACCCTATGATCTCCCTTCCAGATTGCTGAGGCTACCTACAATCTGAAATCCCAATAGCACAGGCTAGTTGGGTCTTCAGAATGTGGCTGCTACTGGCCTCTGCAGGGCTCTATGGGTAGCCCTGAAGGGCTGGGGACATCTTTTCTGGTGTTTGAGTTCCTGTGCCCCCATTGGTGGACTTCTTACATTGATATTGGCTGTCAGTCGAGACTAATTAGTCAGCTAGGCTTATTTAGCTTTTAGGCTTCTTTACTGAGGTGATACAGTAAGAAAAGTTAGAATAAAAAAATCCACCCACCCCCAAAGTCTGTGACACACTTGCTCACAGGTACATGCAGACACCAGTGAAAAGCGAGCTTAATGTAGCAAGAGGGTAACTCGTAACTTTTAGAAGTCCTTTTTCTGAAGTCCTCAGCAGCTTCCCCTTTGGTATGTTGATTCTAGGTCTCCTCTGTCCTTGGCACCTAAGACAGACATGGTACCAGGTATTGCTATGCCAGGAATGCTCCTAGGACATGAAATCTTCCCCTTTCTAGAGTTCACAAGCGTGTCCTCCACCATCGTGGGGGAAGGAAATAGACTGAGGTGCTCTCTCCATTTGCTCCAAAGTAATTCCTTCTCAGGGGTTTCCCCCCCTAAGCTTCTAGATGCTTGAATCTTCCATCCCAACCAGCTTTTTTGTTTTATACAGATCCAAGAGGGCATGACCAATTTCTTGAACAGACTCCCTATCACACAACCATTCAAAGCTTGTTAACACCTGAACAACAGGGTGTGTTCTCACGTGATAAATGTATTAACAAATGGGATGGGGGGGTAATTTCTAACTCACCATGACACAAGATAATAATGGATGTTCCTTGGGCACTTTAAACTCTATAATGTTTGCACATACATAATCACATTTGTGCCTATTTCCAATGCTATAATGTTGTGATTGTGTGATTCCTTTGAGGAGGACCCCAACATTCAGTGGAAAGGGTAAGGATTAAGGAGAATAAGAAACGCTTAGTGAGACCTTGGAGGAGTCACTTAATATCCATGGGAATCTTTTCTCATCTGTAAGACCATGATGGTTAAAATGGATTATCTTTTTGGTCCCTCTCAGATGGAATCCTATGAAATTCTCACCATGCTGAATATTAGTCCTAATAGCTGGTAGAGCCCGGTTTGCGAGCCACTTAACAAACATACACTGTCTTACATTTATTCTCTCTAAATTCTTTGTTCATCTCTTTTGACTATTTATATACCTAGGACTTATTCTCAGTGTTATATATTTGTGTTGTGTCACTTCCATATACATTTTATATGTGACATTTTAATCAGTGATTTTTAATGTATTTTCCCATCTACCATTTCTCGTCTAGTTATACCTTCACTGATTGTATTCAGGAAAAATATTTAAAAAAAAATCTTTTCTGACAAAATTGTTCTCTTTTTTCTTTTATCATTCCCTTCACTTTTGTTTAGCCATACACATGAATGGTACCTGATTTTGTTTTTTCTTATTTGAAATATTGTGGTACATATTCAGGTCACATACCAATTTTAAGATTATTGGGGTAGATGGTATAAGATATTGGTCAAAGCCTAATTTCTGCTAAACCTCTTTTCAGTTTCCATAGTATTTCCTGTTTAAAACAACAATAACAACAAAAATGGGGTAAGGGAGGAGAGGAGTTTTTCATCCAGTAACTTATATCCGGGGTTTTATCAAAATCTGGACTATAGATACTCTTTCTTATTTGTCTGGTCTGTCTAATTGATCTACTTTTCTCTTTTGTTTTGTATTTATCCAATGTTGTTATTCAGTTGTTCAGTCATTTCGGACTCTTCATGACCCTGTAGACCACACTGTCCATGGAGTTTTCTAGGCAAAGATCTTGGAGTGGCTTGACATTTCCTTTTCAGGTGGATTAAGGCAAACAGAGGTTAAGTGACTTGCCCAGGGTCACACAGTTAGTAAGATTCTGAGGCTGGATTATTAACTCATTTCATTCTGACTCCAGACCCAGCACTCTCTTCACTGAGCCACCTAACTTCCTTTTCAACAATACAAAGTAATTTCAGTGAAGAATACTTCATGATATAGTTTTAAATCTAGCAATGCTACATTTTCTTCATTCATTTTTGTTTTTCTTTATTTCTTTTGAGATTCTAGAGGTTGAGTTCTTCCAGATAATTTATTAATATTTTATCCAGTTCTATAAATTTTGCCATTAGAAATTCGGTTGCTATTACACTAAACTTGTCAATAATTTGAAGGAGTATTGACATTGTAGTACGATGGCAAAGTCCAGCAATGAGCAGTGGATATTGCTCCAATTATTTGTCTCCTTTCATTTCCATAGAATATTTTGTAGGTCTATTTATATGAATCTCCTATTTCATTTTGTTAGGAAAACTCCCAGAGGTGTTATATATTTTGAACTTGTTTTGAACAGAATTCATCTCATTATTATTATTTGATCTTGACTTTTGCTAGCTCTTCATAGAAACACTGATGATTTTAAGCTAATACTATTTTTGTTTTGTTTTGTTTTTGTTTTGTTTTTTTTTGTTGTTTTTGCAGGGCAATGAGGGTTAAGTGACTTGCCCAGGGTCACACAGCTAGTTAAGTGTCAAGTGTCTGAGGCTGGACTTGAACTCAGGTCCTCCTGAATCCAAGGCCAGTGCTTTATCCACTGTGCCACCTAGCTGCCCCCTAAGCTAATACTATTACCCACCTCAATTGGCTTCCTTACTAGCAACCTTCTTGGATTTCCTAAGACAAATGAAGATCAGCCCACCTCTTCTATGCTGCTGCTGCTGCTGCCGCCGCCGCCTTTCACTTTGTGCTTGTTCCTTATTGTGGTAATCAGCCCATTTTTAGCAGTTTATCAAATAATTTGAGGTAGAGAAAACATCCTTGCATTACCTGTGTTTGTTCTGAGGAAGTGGCTCATGTTTTCATTGTAAACAGTCTTTGCATTTGGTTTAAATATGTGCTTCTCATCTTCCTACAGAAGGAACCTTTCATCCTATTACAGAAGGGTTTTTAACACAAACAGGAACATGCTTTGCAAAAGGCATTTTCTGCATCTGTGAAACTAATTTTGTGTCACGTCAAGTCAAGCCCATGAACATTGGTGAAGCAATCACTCCATGCCGGGCACTCTGCTCAGCTGTAAGGGTTCAAAGAAAGGCCAAAGTCAGACTCTGATCTTGGGGAGCTCACAGTCTAATGAGGGGAGTAGGGGCAACATGCAAACAAGCTTTGGAAAGGACAAATGGGGGATAATACGCTAAAATAGTTTCTTATGGAAGGAGAGATTTTTGCTGAGACTTGAAGGAAATCAAGGAAGGCAGGAGGAAGAGATGGGGAGGAAGGAGTTCTAGGCGTGGAGGGTGTATCCTGGGCAAGAAGCAGCTGAGAGGCCTGTGCCACTGATTCACAGGGTATATGTGGAGGAGTAAGGTGTAAGAAGACTGGAAACGTAAGAAGGGGCCAGGTTATGAAGAATAATAGGTGAAATTGATATAGCACCTTAAGGTTTGCAAAGTACTTTATAAATATTTTTTCATTTGACCTTCACAACAACTCTTGGAAGTAAGTGCTACTATTACCCTTATTTTACAGGTGAGGAAACTGAGGCAGATAGTAGTTAAGTGATTTGCCCAGAGTTACACAACTATTAAGTGCCTAAGGCAGGATTTGAACTGAGGTCTTTTTGACTATAGGGCAAATACTCTATCCACTGTAGCACCTAGCTAACTTTATGAAGGACTTTAAAACTAAACTGAGGACTTTATATTTGATCTGGGACATAAGGGAGCTTTAGGAAGAGCAGGTTTAGAGGAGGGTGGAAAGAGAGACCAACCAATAGGCTGTTGCAATAGTCCAGGGGTGAGGTGATGAAAGCCTGTGCCAGGAACTTGGCAGTGCTGGGGGCAGGAAGAGAAGGGGGCATATGCAAGAGACCTTGCTAGGGTAGAAGCAAGAAGACATGGCAACTGATTGGATATGGAGGGTGGGTTCTGCTACATTTTTACTCAAATTATACTAATTGTTTTCCTAACACTGAACAAACTTTAATTCCTATCATGAAGCAAACAGCTGTAGAGGATGACTTTCTGGACTTATTACCATAGTCTCTTTTGAAGATTTTGTTTGAAATGTTTATACAAATTCTTATTAGTGGGATTGGTACCGTGTTCTTTTTCTCTGTTTTGTCTCTCCCTGGTTTGAGTATGAGAAACATATGGTTCTCATAAGATAATTTTGGAAGAATATTTTCCATTTTTGAATGACTCTGGCCTAGGTCAATTGCTTTTGGATTATTTGATATATTTCCCTCATGTGTTTATCTGGCCCTAATCCCTTTCCTTGAGTGGACAAGTCACTCGCCCTCTCAGACAACTCTCCAAGACTGTAAATTGCTGCACATTTTCTGGCCTACGCTGGTAGTTGATGTTTCTTTGCCAGGAATTTCCTACACCAAGGGCAGCATTGGTCCAGTCTCCTTGCCCAGACTCTATTGATTGAACCCATCCAAGGTCATTCATCCAAATGAATAACCTTTGGAAACACAGAATTTCAAAGTAAGAAGAGATATTAAACGTAGTCCAACCCATTCATTGGACTGAAGGCCCTATGGAGGAAAACTGACTCAACAAAGGCCTAAAACGAGTGAATTGAAGCTTACATTTTTGAACCCAGGATTTCTGATTTCCAGTTTGATATTTTTATCTTTCACTTGTCAACTTGTGCTTACTTCCATAGTCATATATTTTGACACCTGGAATCAGAGATCACTTAATGGTGGAACTGGAAGATAATTTGGACACTCTTGGCCCAAAGACTGCATCATACAAAGGATGATGCAGAGGCAAGGGTTACACAGTTCACAAATGTCAAAGCATTGCCAGTGTGAGAAATAACTATCAGTAATCAATATCTCGGGGGACCCACAGATCTCCCTTCTTTCTTTGTCCTCCCTTTACTCCGCTCAGAGGCAAAGTCTCCTTGGGGGATTTCATCTAATCTCTCCAACTGTTTCAGGCCCAACCCAAGCTCACAGGTAATCTTGGGTGGAGAGAGAAACATTTATCTTGGGGTGGAGGGGATGGCATTGAAGAGGAGGACATTCTTTGAATGTCCAAGCCTGGAGATAATCTCTCTGTGCAATGGTCAATTCTTGGTCCCATTAACTACCTACTTTTTCAAGGTTATATAAGCTCTGGGCCCACCACCATGGGGTCTTTGGTCTGAGAGAGATGCCATAGACCTCATCTTACTAATAACCCACCAGTCTTGTTAATAAAAGATTAAATTGCCCAGAAATTATGTCTCTCATAGTTTTAATCATCACACCAGGAATGCAGGTCTTCTCAGTTGAATACTTTCTCTAATGCACTATGTTGGAGACAACATAAATGAAAGGTGGCACAGTGGGCTAATGGGGAAGCATTTTGAAGCAGAAAGGGTGAGGCTTTGGAATTTGCTCTAACCACTCTGTCCATATAGGTGCCTGCCTCCTTTGACTTGGCACTTGGCCCACCTGCTAACTTCACATGCTGACTGACTGTGGGACATAACTTAAGTGCTTTTTATAACCTGTAACGTTTTTATCTCTAAAACTTGCACAAAGAGCTATAGTTAGACAATTATGGAAGAAAAATCCACTCTACCTGGGAGAGTGTAATTGTCCATGCAAATGCTGAGCTGCAGTCTTGCTGTGTTTCTTCTCTCCCGGCAGTTTCAGCAGATGTCTTGTCAAGGAATAAACCAGAAATTTCCTTTAGAGAAATCCTGCTCAAATTCTCTGTAGCTACAGAGAAGTGGCACTGGTTCTGATGTGGGGGGACCTGGGTCTCAAGCATGAGTCTAATATAATGACTCCGTGTGTGGCTTCGGACAGGTCCCACCACCTTGTGGGGTTGGGTCTCAGTTTCCTCATTTGTGAAATGAGAGGTTTTGACTAGATGACCTCTGAGGTCTCTTTTGGGTCTAAATTCATGACTCCATGAGATCAGGCTTTGGGGGCTGTTTTGTTTTAGGATAGCATGCATCAGAAAAGAATGTTACAATCTTGTAAGAACATCGTATTTATGGCTTGCCAAGCTGTGTGGGGTGGAGCTTACATGGTATGAGGGACTGGGCCAAGGAGTGTCAGGACATAGATATTCTGGGCCTGGGTTCAGTCCTTTGAATATACTCAAATTTGCCCTTCCCTGTGGTCATACAGACCATAAGCAGAGATTTCATGCCTGGTCTCCATCTGACAGGTAGAACCTTGGGGAGCTGATTTCTAACCATAAGTGACTGAGGGAAAGATACAGTGTAAGCATTAATAATCTTCTGGGTGTCTAAGTTACTAGAAGGACCAATGCCTTGTGAGTTACTGAAGTAAGGTCGAGGGTGCATATGCAAGGAGTGATCTGTCATTTTTCAGCCCTTCCTACTTGTTCTCCTTCCTGGGGGCAGAATTTCCTCAAGTTGCCAAATGGGAATTGGGGCAGCTGCCCTTCTCCTCCCTGGTCACCATATATCTATGAACACACATTGCCTATATTTCTTTGGTGTTTGTTCTTTACTAGTTTTGGGGAAATGAATATTCTGAGATGACAAAGCCAAGGCATTGTCAGAGCCATTGGCAGGATTTCCAGTGGCAGAATAAGGAGTAGAATCCTTTGGATCAGCAGTGGGGATGATGTGTGTTGTTTAAAATTCTAAATGTGGATTCTAATCTGCCCCCCCCGCCCCAGTTTTTTGGGGAAACTGGCTAAAATCACTGATAAATTCACCAAGTGTTTAGGCTTTTAAGGGTTTATTAAAAGATATAAGATAGTAAGGAGAGAAAGATTGAGAACAGATTTCCTATAGCATGGAAATCCTAGTATTCCTAAACTCCCCTGTGAAGTCCTGCCACCACGCAGATCTCTCCAGCCAAAGAGGAAGAACTCTCTCACCAGTGTCCACTTCCTCCTTCATGTTCCCCTCCCAGAAATGGGAGGTTCTTCTGGTTTATTGGCTAGCATCATTCAAATTCATTGGTTCACTGGACCTGAAGGTGGTCTCAATGTAACGTTCAAAGTTTTTAGCTTCTGAGAACAATACCATCTTAAGTCCCCTCTTAAGTATCAGCCAGATTTGCTTACAGTTTAGTTAACTGGAAGTAAGCCAGTCCCAGTCAGTCACTCTCACCCAATTCAATCAGTTTTGATCAATCTCCAGGTGGGCCCCTGAGTATCCGCTAAATCTCCTCATCTACCACATTCTATTATCTTGATACATTCCCCCTTTTGTTTCTTTAAAGAACAGGGCGTTCCTTGATGAAACACACCCTATGCTAACAAACAATATGTAAATAACAATATAGGAAAAGAAGAAAGAAGAATTTTTGTCCAGTCCCTTGTGAACCAGTGCTTTGACACTGCCTGAAGAAGGAGAGCCTCTGCAGAGAATACATATAACAAATGGTGTATATAATAACAGAAGGGAAAAAGAAAAAAACCCAACAAAACAAAACTGTTCATTCAAAGTCTTTGAGATCTTGTCTTCTTGGAGTGGTGGGATGTCATCAGGAGAACTGGACTCTGTCTCTGGACTCACTTCTTTAGCTTTTGAACTGCTGGATTTTCATTAATTCTTAGCATAGCATTATCAATGATCAAATTAAACAGTGAGAGTTCTTCACAATGTAACTCATACTCAAACTTTATATCTATATCTCTATCTCTATCTCTATCTCTATCTCTATCTCTATCTCTATCTCTATCTCTATCTCTATCTCTATCTCTATCTCTATCTCTATCTCTATCTCTATCTCTATCTCTATCTCTATCTCTATATCTATATCATATTACATTCCCCCCCTTTTGGAGGATTTATACTCATATAATACAGAGTTGAGGCAGTTATACAATTTATAACACTTCTTACCACCTTGTGTCTGGATCAAGACCAAATTTAGTAATGTGTCCATGGCACCTGAAAATGTTGTGGAGAGGTTACCATACCCCATGGGAATACTTGCTGATGAAGGTGGAAAGATAGTCCCCAGGGGATGGAAGTACTTTCAGGGAATGTGACTCTTCATGACAGAAATGTGGAACCCAGACCACAGAAAAGCAGTCATCCTTAGAACTCAGCCAAGAGCTACAACTAAGAGAAATCTCATGACCATTTCATGAAGGGAGCAAAGGTCTTCCAGTATCTAGAGTTGGGAGACAACTTTTGGCCATCCTAATCTCCTCCATGACCTTGTCTGTGTAAGGGGAGTAGATACCCTAATTTGGTGGAATCATTTTATAATTGCTAATCTCCCTATGTCAACTCGGTAAATCCCTTTCCTAAAAGTTAGCAAGACTTTTACTAGTGGATTGCTATGGGGAGCACACTGGATGGGGCTCATGAGTGACACTACTAGAAATATCAAGCCCTAATATTTGTCCATAAAACCCAGAGAGGGGAAGAATATTCAGCCACCCTCTGGAGAATTTACACGACAGTGGGTATGTAATTTAGGAGAGTGAATGCTAGAAAATCATTTCATCACTGCGTCCTAATGATAACCCTATGAGGTAAGCATTAGTATGAGTGATGGCCCTATAGATGAGGAATGAGAGGGGAACTGCCTACCGTATTGGGGGGGACATTTGAATCCAGGTTTGACCAGACTATAGGGTCTAGCACTCTCTCCACTATGCTAAGCTGATCCTAGGAGGAAAAAACAACAACAAACTAGATGTGAAATGAGAGGAATCTTGTTAGCTGTGTGGCCTGAAGCAGGTGAACTTTGTTTGACTCATCTGGAAATGAGGAGATGGGCTAGCTTGCTAATGTCTTCCTGCTCTTCCCTTCTTTGCATAGGTGGGGGCCTGCGGGTGTGGGATGCTGCCCATAAGGTGCTGTGTGTTGTGTAATTATATGGGACTGCTTTCCTCCTCTCTTTTATTTATTTTTTATTTTAAAGGAGGACTCTCTAGGAAGCAGAATGAGAAGGATATATTAAGAGATGTAGGTGAGGTTAAGGAAAAAAGATATTTTTAAGACAAAATGCTCAGACAATGCTCCACATATTAAATGCATTCTAAACCAATAGAAATTGTATTAGGACTAGTGCCCTTCTCATCTTGGGTCTTTTGCAATGAAACCTAAGCTGGTTGTAGCTTCTTTGGCTGTTAAATCCCAATGGGAAGAGACCGTGTTGCATGGTGGACAAAAAGCCTGCCTCAGAGCCAGAAAGACCTGGATTCAGGTCCTGTCTGACACCTGCTGGCTGTGGAATGCTGGGTCAGTTACTTCTTCATTCCCCAGGTGATTCTCAAAGGTGAAAAGAATCAGAGAAGTTGCCAATCTCCATTGGTAGGAGTCCCTCACCAGGAGTTCCCTTAAGGCTGATCTAATCACGTCTCATTGAAAAATAAATTTTAAAAGTCACCCTGTTGACTTTGAGTTTGCAATCCACAAAATTCTCAGATATTTTACACTTGGCCTGCTTCCTAGCTGTGCCTCACATACAGTGCTTGTGACATTGATTTTTTTTTTTTAACCACAGTGTAGATCTCTGCATTTATTTTTATTAAATTGCCTCTCATCAGACTCAGCCAGGCTTTCTGCATTTTGACTGGGATGCAGAAGGAACCGAGGTGTTACAGATAAAAATTTTCCTGGTGAAGTCCCGCTGTATCTGCAAACACCCTCCACACACAGATACAGGGTTAGTAGAAAAAGCCCTGGGTCCAGGGAATCCTAACTTGAAAGACTTTATAGGATCACAGCTTTAGACCTGGAAATGACCCTAGAGAAGAACTGGTCCAAACCCCTCATTTTACAGATGAGGAAACTGAGGCCCAGAGAGGCATGAAGCAACTTTCTGATTTAGGAAGAAAGTGGCAGAGGTGACATTTGACCTTGTGTGACTCCAAACGCATCATCCTTTCCATTAATCAGGCATCCACAGGCACATATTCTCTGACTCTCATTTTCCTTATCTGTAAAATGGGGATGATAATGTCAACAGTCCCTACCTTGCAGGGCTGTTGTGAGGCTCACATGAGTCATATGGGCAGAGGAATATGAGCATGTCAGTTATTACCATTATTAACACCTCAATAATGCATACAATCTCGAAGATCTTCGGCTCGCTCCCCACCTCACCATGACCACGTGGGACAGGAAAGTACAGGGAAGTTGAGGATGTGTGGGTGAATTACTAAAGAGAGAAAATGACACTCACTTTTCTGACAGCCTCCCTCATATCTAAATCAATTATTAATGTTCATTTAACCCACCCATCCAGGTTGTAAAGGCATGCACTGATCAGAACTCCAAGGGAGTCTGCAAGCTGAGAACTATTAACTAAGCTTTTATTGCTAATTATTTTCTCCCTTTTTTTATTCCTTTGGAGCTTTTATAAGGATTTTTAAAAAGCTATAATTACACCGAACAAATGACAGGACTTCCTTAATGAAGCAGAGAGCTCCAAATTTCTTCAAGGCAGCAAAATTCGCAACCAATTAAATATTAATATAAAAATAGTCGATGTCTCAATCCATTTTTGCGTTAATCTCTGTGTGGATTTGCATTTATTCAGCACCAAATCTAATTTTTCCTTATGTCAGAAGGGGTCAAGGATGATGCTAACAAAGGAACACACTTCAGAAATCTCTGGGGACCTTGTCCCTAGATTTATTAAGGTTAAGAGTGAAAAGAGGCTGGAAGGAATTACAAAGAACTCTCTTTTTCTTGAGTAGAAAAACCGATATTGTCCAGAAGATCACCATAGTAAGTATTCAACAAAATTCAGTGAGTATTAATTAAGCTCTGACCATGTAGAGCTGCTGTGCTAGGCTTATCAATAGTCTCTGTCCCCAGAGAGTTCACATTCTTTGGGGGAGGGGGAAAAGACAACACCAAAATGCATACACGTATACACGTATAAACGTATACACGTTCATTTTGTGGAGGGAAGGGCACTAGCAACTAGGGGGATTTAACAAGTCTTCATGCGGTAGATGGGGATACATCATGCACATGGGTGAGTAAGTGGAAAGAATATGCAAAGTCATACGGAGTCATTTGCAGAGGGTGGGAGTGCTCATGACTGGGCTGATTGGGAAGTGCCCTGTGTAGGAGGCGATAGTGGAGGGGGTAATACCTTCACTGGGCTTTGATGGAATGGAGGGAATCTTTGCTCCAGTCACCACTCTGTGGAACAGAACTCTGAGCCTGAGGAAAATGCATCTCTGACCATGCCTGAGTTAGGAGCCTTGCATAGAAACCAGGCATGTCCATCTGCAAATGGGCAGATAATGTTGGCCAGGTGTGGAAAGTCACTTAGTGCCTTTCAGAACCAAAGAGTGGTAAAAGTTAGAGTGATCATTTATAGACACTTTAAGGTCAACAAAACTCTCTCTCTCTCTCTCTCTCTCTCTCTCTCTCTCTCTCTCTCTCTCTCTCTCTCTCTCTCTCTCTCATGCAAACCACTGTTGTCAGGGACCACAGTGATGGGGAACAAGCAGGATGGTGGACAGAGCTGAACCTGGAGTCAAAAGCTATGAGTTAGAATCCCATCTCCAGAACTTACTCTTGGTGTGAGCCTGAGCAAGCCAGTTCCCCTTACATAAAGGAGGGATAATAATGGTCCCAACTAACCACATTTTTATAATCATCATCTACCAGCTTTAAGTACACTTACATGCCTCATTGGATGGGGAGAATATTTTCCTTTTATCCTTATAACCCCATCATGTGTACATATATGTATAACATATGTAGCTGACCTACCTTAGTTTCCAAACTTAGAAAGTCAGGGGGTCAGGTTAGATCCAAGCTTCTTAAACTGTGGGTTGAGACGCCATGTGGGTGTCACACAACTGAATGTGAGATTGTGAATAATTGGACAACAGTAAAGGGTTATGTATATTTTACAAATCTATACACCCGGAATTGCTTAAAAATTTCCTGACTAAAAGGGGTCGTGAGTGAAAAAAGTTTAAGAAGCCCTGGGCTAGATGACCTCCAAATCCTCTTCTGGCTCTTATTTTCTTTTTCTTTTTCTCTCTCTTTTCTTTTTGCAGGGCAATGGGGGTTAAGTGACTTGCCCAGGGTCACACAGCTAGTGTCAAGTGTCCGAGGCTGGATTTGAACTCAGGTACTCCTGAATCCAGGGCTGGTGCTTTATCCACTGCACCACGTAGCTGCCCCCTGGCTCTTATTTTCTATTCCCATAAACTCATCTTCTTTGAATCCAAATCCAGCACTCTTTGTCCCACATTTGCACCTCTCTCCAATGTCCTGAAAGCTTTCTATTTTTGCAAGGCTTGTTTTATCTCTTGTAGACCCTTACTTATTGATCCACTGGACTTACTGGAAGCTTGGGAGCTTCCTCTGGCAGAAATCTGTCTCTTTTTTCTTTTTTTTTCATGGAGTCATGGAAGCTGAGACTGGGAAGTGACCTGTGGGGCAAGTTCACCTACCACTATATGGGACAAGAATCCTTGCAGTAGCTTACAATAGTTAACATTTATACAGCACTTGCAGTTTGCAAAATGTTCCCATATATCATTCCAGACAGGAGCTCATCTAGTCTTTGCTTGAAGACCTCCAGTGGGGAGTGAGAGAAGGAATTCACTCCAGAGAAAGACCATTTCCACAGCTGGATAGACCACTTTGTTAGGAGTTGTCCAAATAAATTGAAAAAAAAAACAAAGTGAAAATTTAGGGTATGCCCTTCCATTAAACTTTTCAAGATGGGCTATAGATGCAAATCCTGCACCAGCTGTCTGCAGGTGACAGCTGATACTTGCTAAGGACATGTTGATGTTCAGGATCAGTGAACCCAAAGTACTATTATCAGAAAGTGTTACTGAGCTGCCCCAGCCACAGGGGATGAGTCGTAGCTCACTTGGAAATTGATGTCCAGCTTGAGCGGTGATATCGTCTCCTTCCAGGGGCCTCTGCTTTCCAGGTTGTTGACAATTTTCATTCTCCACCATGATTTAATTAGCTGGGACTCAGATTCAGCATGTCTACTCAGGGCTGTCCAGGAGCTGAAGCATCTCACCCATGCCCAGGGCTGGACCAGTGGAGCGTGGAGAGATGCTGACCTCAATTCTCCGAATAATGATATTCCTGAGGTTGGAAAAAAAGAAAGTAAATGATGGCAGCTTTTAATGTCCTCATTTGGATGCAGTATTGGATATTCCTCTGTCCCTCCTCCTTGGGGCTGTTTAATTGAACCTAGCAGCTAGAGAAGGATGCTCTGGCATTTCAAGTCTGCATCACCTATACTTCTTTCTGGGCATTCCAGGGTGCAACAAAGTTTTCTATCTAATTCACTCATTTGTATGATCATAGAATAGTGGATTTAGAGTCAGAGGGGAGCTTAAAGGCCGCATAGTCCAATCCTTCCATTGATTTTTTTTTTTTTTAGTGAGGCAATTGGGGTTAAGTAACTTGCCCAGGGTCATACAGCTAGTAAGTGTTAAGTGTCTGAGACTGGATTTGAACTCAGGTACTCCTGACTCCAGGGCTGGTGCTTTATCTATTGTGCCACCTAGCCGCCCCCCATTGATTTTATTTATTTATTTATTTTTAGTTTTTTAGTTTTTTAATTTTTTTTCTTTTTTTTTAGTGAGGCAATTGGGGTTAAGTGACTTGTCCAGGGTCACACAGCTAGTAAGTGTGTGTTAAGTGTCTGAGGCCGGATTTGAACTCAGGTACTCCTGACTCCAGGGCTGGTGCTCTATCCACTGCGCCACCTAGCTGCCCCCCATTGATTTTTTTAAAAACAAAATTGATTATATTTTAAGTCACCAAGTATTTATTAAATACCTACTATGTGGGGGCAGCTAGGTGGCACAGTGGATAAAGCACCGGCCCTGGAGTCAGGAGGACCTGAGTTCAAATCCAGCCTCAGACATGACACATACTAGCTGTGTGACCCTGGGCAAGTCACTTAACCCCCATTGCCCCGCAAAAAACTAAAACCAAACAAAGCAGACAACAACAACAAAACCCTACCATCTGCTAGGCACTGTGCTAAGGACTGGGGATACAAAGAAGGGCAAAAGGAATTCAAGGAACTCAAAATTTAATTGGATAAACAAAAGGCAAACAAGTGCATATATTATATATATTATATATATAGTGTATGTCTATATATATACACAGCTACATACACACACATATACATATATATATATATATCTGCATCTACATTTATAAATGTATATGTTGTTATGCAATCATGTCCAACTCTTCATGACCCCGTTTGGAATTTTCTTGGCAGAGACCCTGGAGCCATTGGCTATTTCCTTCTCTAGCTCATTTGACACATGAGGAAACAAAGGAAAACACAGTTAAATGACTTGCCCAGGGTCACACAGCCAGGAAGTATCTGAGGCTGCATTTGAACTCAGGAAAATGAATCTTCCTGACTCCAGTTCCAGCACTCTATGCACTGTGCCAGCTAGCTGATTAAATGTATATGTATGTATATGTATGTGTTTGTATATATGTATATATATGTATACACACATATTACACAGGATAAACATGGCAGCTGTATTGGAGTAGCTAGGTGGTATGGTGGATAGAGAAGAGAATTGGACTTGGAGTCAGGAAGACTCGAGTTTAAATCTGGTATCAGATACTATCTATGTGACCCCTGGCAAGTCACTTAACCTCTATTTGCCTTAGTTTTCTTATCTGTAAAATGGTGATAATAATAGCATAATATCATCATCATAATTATTATATCAATAATAATAACATACCTCCCAGGGTTATTGTGAGGATCAAATGAGATCATAATTGTAAAGCACTTGGCACAGTACCAGGTACAAAGTTGGCACTATAGAAATATATTATTATAACTTGGGGATAGTAAGTGTACCTACCTTCCAAAGTGGTTGTAAGGACTAAGTAAGATAATTGAAAAGTGCTTAGTGCAATGCCTGACACATAGTAAGTACTATATAAATGTTAGTGATTCAAATTTTTGTTATTATTATTTAGAAATATCCTCTATCTATCCTGACTCCCATATATAGGGGTTTATAATACATACAGGTATATACGCCCATATGTGTGTGTGTGTGTGTGTGTGTGTGTGTATCTCTGTCTCTCTGTCTCTATCTTTCTATCTGACTCTCTGGCTCTGTCTCTGTCTCTCAGTCTGTGTCTTTCTGTCTGTCTCAGTCTGTTTCTCTGTCTGTCTCTCTTTGTCTCTCTGTCTCTTACCTTTGTATCCCCAGCTCTTAGCACAATTCCCAACACATAGGAGACACTTAATACACCAAAGGTAAACCTTTTGTAACCCCCTCGGTTTCAATTTCTTGTCAGTGAAATGGTAGTTGGGTCCCTTGTGAAATGACCTGTGAGGTCCCTTTTGGCTCTAGATTTGATTCTATAAGCTTTGAACTGTCCCCAACACCAGCAGCCGCTGGTCCTGACTTTCTGGATGGATCCCAAAGCTGCCTTCAGTGCTGCTGGTGGCTTTCTTTACTCACCCTGGACACACACACACACACACACACACACACACACCATAGAAGGTTGGTCCAATGTTTCTTTTCCCACATTTGTCTGCTAGGATATGTTAATATGAATATATGGATCACCTGGATTTGATGGAGATGCCTTCTTATCCAAAATCATTTTTTGAATGAAATCATAAGTTGATAGGAACAAATTGTCCTTCAACTGAACTCCAAACTGAACCCAGATAGCTAGCAAAAAAAAGTCCCTACGTGGTGACTTCTTTCCTCAGGATAGTAAGTCCCTATCTTATGTGGAAATCTGGGCATCCTTATCCTTGTTAAACCCCTTTTTTTTGGAATCCTGTAATCTTATCATAGTGTTTCTTTTAAGTTAAACTATAACTGAAATTGTGAAAATGTCCATTCCTGTCATAGTATTTGCTTTTAAGTTGATTTATATCATGCTAATAAAACAGATAAGACCCTGTAACCAGTAAACAAAGAAATTTTAGATACCCTCTGAAAGAGTCTTTGAGCTTCCTTCTGAGTAGGGGGGTCTCCAATACGATCATGTTTTCTTTCTTCTTGGGACAAATTAAATTGGTATTTTGTTTTTTCTGTCTGTCTCTGTTCTGTTTTATCCTGTACGAGACATTATGTTCTCTGATCTGGTTTTTAGCCATGTTTTCTGATCTGTTTTTTTTTTTTTTGGTAGGAAGACAGGTATGGAAACAAATTGTAGGAGATATTATAAGATTAATTTCTCTAATCTGTTTATTAATTTTGTAGGAGACAGAAAGATTAAACTATATTTAATTTTCTACAGATAATAACCAGGAGCTAGGGGGGGAGGGCTGAGAGGGGCTGCTTCCCTTAGTCTGGGCTGGGGTAGAGGGTGGTGGCTAATGCATCTTCTTGTAGAGGCTCTCAATGCTGAGCCACAGGATGGGGAGGAAACAGGAGCCCAAAGTGCCATATGCTGGTTTATGGGAAATGGTTTGATCTCAGCAGCCAACATTTTAGCCGGTTCACGTTTCTTGATTTCTACTGGTTTAAAATAAAACGAAATGCAAAGCCAGATCTAGATTGTGCTGCCTGCCTGCCTCCACTTCCCTGGATGGACAAGGCCCCTGCTACTGCACAATATTGTGGATGAAGGTAAGCTTCCTGAGGTCAGGGAGTACTTTTGCTTTGTACTTATAAATCCAATGCCTGGCACAGGGCCTGCAAAACAGAAAGGACTTAATGGAATAGAAATGAAAGGGAAGTCGGTGGCCATGTCGACAGCTAGACTTGTGCTGGAGTGAGCTCAAACCCATGGGGAAACTTTCAGTGTCAGTATTTACGTTTGTACTGTGTAACCAGTCCAAATGAGGGCTTGATTTTCTGTTTTGTTGATTGTTGAGACTTAAGAAAGTGATGGAGAAAATGTTAATAAAGCAAATATGATACAAATGAAACTTAAAATAGCATCATACATTTTTGGAGAACTGGTGCTTAAACATCTACCAGCACACCACTGAGTCCAACTTCCTCCACCCCTGAGAATCTTGAAATCCCTTTTTGAAAGCCTCCTTTGAACAGCCATTCACTGCTTCCTAAGGGAACCTTTGGGATAACTCTAATTTTGACTACATTTGCCCACATCCAGCCCAATTTGGCCTTTGCAACTTCTCCCCTTCCTTCTAGGGCCTACTATAGCATGTCTACCCTCTCTCCTCCTTATTATAGTCCTTTAACTACTTAATTTCCTGAGATGTATTTCTCATCTTTTCTTGGTAACAAATGGCCTAACCCTAATCTCTTAAAACCAAAATGAACTGGATAGTCAGGCCCCCAGATTGTGGCTGCTACAACCCCCCAATATCTTTTAGAAGTAAAACCTAGAGTTGTTTCTAGTCCTGCAACTCATGAGCCCCCACCAGTATAATTTTCTCAGTGATTATTAGTTGACATTGATTAGCTACCAGATTTAAATTTTAGAAAAGAGTATTTACTGAAGTGGTAGGATTTGAACAGTTGATACAACCCTTCCACAGACTAAAGTGTGTGACACACTCTTTCATAATCCACGGGAAAGTAAACCTAAGCTTAGAAAGTACTTGTGGCAAGGGGGCAACGCTAACCTTTGGTGGTTACTAAAAGTGATTTTCTCTACTTCTGTGGTGTAATTCTGGGATTACCTAACACTGACACCATCTTGTATGTACATAGTTGTTCTTTCTTTATTTCTTTTTTTTTTAAATGATCCAAACAGTGATTTTCCAGGGCAAACTGATTTCCATTTAAGTGACTTTAAAAATATTTAACAATGCCTTCCATTATCTGGGCTTTCAATGCAGTATTTCATTTTATTCATATAAAAGGCATGGAAAGGAGGTGGTAATAATAGAAGCTTCCATTTCTAGAGTGTTTCTGAGGACTCCAAAGCACTTTCCTTACAACTCCCCTCTGAAGTAAGGTCTAGAGGGTGATATCAGTCCCATTTTACAAAGGAGGAAACTGAGTCCTGAAGAGGTTCCATGATTTGTGTTGCTTGGCTCCAGCAGGCCAAAAAAGAGTAAAAGATACACGTTGTAGAGATAAAGCTCTAGGTTTGATGTCAGGAAAAACAAAACCACTCCTTAATCTGAGCTTTCTCAAAGCAGAATTGGTTGCCTCAGGAAGTGATGAATTCCCTTTTCTTGGAGGTTTTCAGTCTAGATGTTGATGGTGTTGCGGTGATCCTTGGTCAGGGATACTTTAAATGGCCATGTGACTCCATGACTTACCAGGGTCTCACAAGTAAAAATCATGAGCTAGATTCATCCCCAGGTGCCCTGAAACAAAATACAGCATTCCTGACAACATACAAAATTGCCTCTCATGAAGAAGTCCAGTCTCTTGGGGACTAAAAGTAGAATGTGAAGATCTGTGGATATCTTGATGATGAAATAATGCTTTGCATTTGTTTGGGTATTACTGTGACTAATCCATTGAGGAAGAGGGCAGCCTGCCATGCTGGAGTTAAATTAGGTCATGCCCTTATAGAAAAACTTCAGCAACTCCCCTTTACTTCCTAAGGGAACAGTTAGCAAAGAAATGGTTTTGTGTTGTTCAGATGTTCATGAATGGAACAACTGCACCAAAACCTGCAGTCCAGAGTTGTGAATTGCAACGAGGACATAGGCTTTCCTCACTTATATGTTTTCCTGCTAGGTTTCTATAAGAATATGGTAAAATTCCTCTAGAAATATGAAGTGTATTGTCGGGAATATGTGACCCTGGATTATAATGCAGTTATTATTCTTGCATTTGTTTCAATATGTGATGTGAAATTAAAATTGGATATTAGATCATAAATCTCCTGGTGAGTACCAGTGATATTATTCCTTTTACCTTATTGCTAAAGAGATAATTTTCCTTAAGATCTAAAAGTGCTGCTGTTGCAAGTTTTTTTTTTTTAAATGAAAGCACACTGGTGGGGGCCCAAAAGCTAAAGCAGGGAATATCCTACTTGAGAGGTGTGAGTAGGTACAGTGTGAGAAGCTATTCCCATATGAGGTTTCATCTCCTATTTCTGTGCCTTTATATTGGATGTTCCCAATGGCTGAAACACTACCCTTTCTTTCCTCTGCCTCTTAGCATGCCTGTCTTCCTTTGAGTCTCAGCTCAAGTGCCACTTTCCATCTACTCCATACTCATCTTGTACATTCTGCTTTATATGGGTACACATATACCTATTTATGCACTTGTTTTCTCCCCCATTGAAGTGTAAGTTTCTTGAGGACAAGGGCTATTTTCACTTTGGCCTTTGTAGTTCTTATTTTTATCATAGTGTAGACACTATATAAGTGCTTAATACATGTTTGCGATTGCTTGATCAAAGGTAGCTGAGCAAATGGTTCATCCAAAAACTAGAACTTCACATTTCTATGATTCCAAGTTAGTTCATTAATCAATGAGCACCAATAGAGAATGTTTACACCATGCTTGGACCCCTTCCAGAGCTCAGCCTCCTTTATGGAAGTGGCTCAGCAAGGACATGCCTCTTTTATAGATTTCCTTTGATATTGGTGATCAGAAATTCTTTGAATAATAATCTTTAACTTAGTATATAAAGTAGGCATTTATGATCTTATCATATGTTTGGGAAAATTCTTGCTGGACCTGAGCCTTTACAACAATGTTTTTTTTTTGTTTTTGTTTTTGTTTTTTTTTTTTTTGCGGGGCAATGAGGGTTAAGTGACTTGCCCAGGGTCACACAGCTAGTAAGTGTCAAGTTTCTGAGGCTGGATTTGAACTCAAGTACTCCTGAATCCAGGGCCAGTGCTTTATCCACTGCACCACCTAGCCGCCCCCTGCAACAATGTTTTACTCTACTGAATTAAGTAAATTTTTAGAGTCAACAAATTATAAGAACAGTGAAATCTTTATTGCTTGCATTTTTTCAATCAATGATATGCAAAGATGTGGTCTTTTTAAATAAGATATTATGCTCATCATCTTCTACCATTCTCTTCCTTAAGATGTTAGACATATTTATATTTTAAATCAGTATTTCCCTTGTTTACCTTATCTTGCTGATTCTCATGGAGATGATCAGTCTGACAGGTGAGGTAGTTTCTAGAATTTTGGTGTCTCCTCATTGTAGTGATTGCTTTGCACTTGTTAAGCTTCCTTAGGAAATGATGATAGCCTGTGTTTATGTCTATTCTTTTCTTCATTTGCTATTTTTAAAATATTGTTTAAATGGCCAATATGGATTTGTATCTATTCTATACCATATCTTCTCACTTAAAAACATTTTCTTCTAATGTACTGCTGACTGTTCTGTGCTCTCACAAATTAGTTGGAGGGAGAGCTAAGAAGCTATTCATTCAGAAGGATTCCCAAATGGTTAATCAGTTGTTTTCTATCTGTTCAAATATAATCAGTTTCATTGTGAATGTGTGTGATGCTTTTGTGTATGCAAAGGAGGGCAAAGCACTACTATGATGCCTTATCTTGACATAAATGTCATCTTAGATTCCCATAGGCTTAGTGATGGAATACTCTCTCAGGTTCCCATCATTCTGAAAGGTGCTGGGAGGCCCCCAGGAAAGTCTGAATCTGTTTTCCAAGGACTGGTCCAGATGCTTAAGGAGAGGTGCCGTACTGGTGTTCTGGCCACTTGATGATACAATCTTTGGGCACAGAAACCCATGTTTTTATCATGAGGCTTCTGATCAATCTTCAAGCTTTTTACCTTTTTTGACTCTTGATCCTGAACTATAATTTTCAATACATTTTAATACCCTTACCTCTGTCAATTTTCATCCATTCATACACTTCTCTGTGTGTATATGCATATATACACTGTATATACTGTTATGTGCACATATATAGACCTATATATACATCTACATCTATATATTTATATCTAACACAGACTTATGTACGTGTGTGTGTGTGTGTGTGTGTGTGTGTGTATGTGTGTATGATCTTAATCACCCAGATCTTTTTATCCCGTCTCCTAGTTTTTGTTTCTCCTCATTCTGGCCAACATCAGCAAGTATTTAAAAATCATTATAAAGTAGATTAAACCTGACAATGTCTGGGCACCTGAGAGTATCATGTTTCCTTCTTCTCTCTGCTAGTTATTTCTTCTGACTTTAAATGGGATGGGGAAAGTGCTTCAAGAAAAAGTGACCAGTGTCCAATATTTTACTGGTCTCAATGAAAATAACATATTGAAAGAAGAAAAGGGGCTGAAATAACCTGTGTTCTCTGTGATTCTGTACCAGAAAAGAAGGTGTCTTTTGAAAGGTTTCATGTGTCCTTACTAGTTTTATCAGTGAATCATTGCTTGCTTAAAGTGAGACAACATTCATTTGGGTCCTTGTTGCTTTTCACTCATTCTGGTTTGTGCTGTGTGACTTCATGACCCCATGGACCAAAGCACACCAGGTTCTTCTCTCCTCCACTGTCTCCAGAAGTCTGTTGAAGCTTATGTGTGTGGTTTCCATGACATTGTCTGTGTCTCTCATCATCTGCTTTACCCCCTTTCCTTTTGCCTTCAGTCTTTCCTGACATCGGGGTCTTTTCCAATGAGTCATTTGGGTCCTACTAATCCATAAATTTGGACAGGATCCAGGCTGGTGCTGACCTTCATTTCATTTCTGGAAATAGAGGTGTGTTGAAACCATGTGCAGGAAGAAAATCAAGTTGCTGCAGGTTGGTTAACCTACTTCAAAGAACACATTTGTTCAGCTGCCCTTTAGAAGGGTCCATTTTCATCAGTAAGCAGGCTACAGACCCTGCTTATCTGTCCTTAAAGGATGGGCCTCAAGAGCCTTTTCTTGCCAACACTGTGCCTCATTCAGGTGGCTGAATGTAACTGAAAACAATAAAGTCCTATCGTAAGCTATCAGATGACTTAATTTTCCCCTGGATACTGTAGGGGTGGGCAGAAAGAGAGGGCACCTCAGAGAGCCAGTCACAGATCAGGGTCAGGACTGATAATACCCTTTGCTGATGCCTTCTCCTAATGAGACTAACCTCTGAAGTCATTCCCCACTTCCCTCCTGCTACTCACAGGTAAAAAGAGGCAAAGAGGGACAGCTAGGTGGCGCAGTGGATAGAGCACCGGCCCTGGAGTCAGGAGTACCTGAGTTCAAATCCAGCCTCAGACACTTAACACTTACTAGCTGTGTGACCCTGGGCAAGTCACTTAACCCCAAATGCCTCACTAAAAAAAAAAAAAAAAAGAGGCAAAGGGAGATCTGACATCCAATGTGGATGGAGTCATGAAGAGGCAGATTCAGGGAAACACACAATGACTCAAACAAGCAGTTAGGAAGGGGAGGAGGTCCCTGATTTACATGATCTTGAGATAATTCATATCTAGATCTTAATGTCTCTGAGATGTTAGAACAAACCAACAAAAGAAACACTGAGCACTGTTCTGTGGGGTCAGACTTTTCCTGTGGCAAGTAGTTTCAATTTTGGATTCACACCATGTTTCTCCCTAATTATATCCCCTTCTGCTCTTTGCTGAAAACTTCTTTGCTCCATGCTTGTCCAATGGGGAACTATCTCTGATCTCTCCCTTCCTGTGATGTCATAGAT
This sequence comes from Dromiciops gliroides, assembly GCF_019393635.1. Taxonomy (NCBI): domain Eukaryota; kingdom Metazoa; phylum Chordata; class Mammalia; order Microbiotheria; family Microbiotheriidae; genus Dromiciops; species Dromiciops gliroides. The sequence goes on from NC_057862.1 coordinate 690,735,603, forward strand.
GGGAACCCCATCAGACTCAAGTGTGAAAATCCTGGCCAACACTCCAATGCTCATGGTCCTTGCCTTGTTTGCCAAGCCTCTCTGTTGTATTCCTTCTGTGGTACAGGAATGGAGACATGGTTACTCCTTTAGTTATGACCTTCATCTGTTTCCCAGCCACAGAGGTCCCATTCCTTAAGCCTTATTGGGGTGACTTAAAATATCTTTCAGCCCTGTTATCTATTAGCCAGTCTGATTGTTTTGTGAAACCTCCTTCAGGTCCCCAAACTGTGGTAATATACAGTATTTCAATAATGTTGTTGTTCAGTTATTTTTCAGTCATGTCCAACTCTTCATGAGACCATTTAGGGTTTTCTTGGCAGACATACTGGAGTGGTTTGCCATTTCCTTGTACAGCTCCTTCTATAGATAAAAAAATCTGAGGCAAACAGGGTTAAACAACTTTCCCAGGGCCACTCAACTAGTAAGTGTCTGAAACCAGATTTGAAATCAGGAAGATGAGTCTTCCTGACACCAGGGCTTGTACTCTGTCCTCTGTACCACCTAACTGCCCTTTTCAACAATAAATTACCAGAAATCAAATGTCCGGGTCAAAGTTTAGTCCATGACTGTCATTGAATTTTATAGGCTACTGATCAGATGATGAAGGTGGCAGAGTAGACAGACTGGGGAACCTGGAGTGACGGAGACCCGAGTTAAAATTCTACCTTGGACACTTACTAGCTGTGTAACCCTGGACAAGTCATTGAACTACCATCACCTCAGTTTCCTAATCTGTAAAATGGAAATGATAATAGTACCTACTTCTCCAGATTGTTGTCGGGATGAAAGAAAATGACAAACATCAAGGGCTTCACCAGCCTTTGCAAATGTTGACTCCCAGTGCACTGATTACTATATATTGTTATTGTCATAAATACACGTTTCTTTTCACTCTAGAAGTTACACTGCTTCTCATTCCTCCTCCTGGCCCATATACACATGTGCATGTGCATGCACACACACAAGTCCATGGATCCATATGTATACACTCTTTGATGGCCACGTTTTACCAGCCTCCTTATGTGTGGAGAGAGGTATGGTTTCTTCCAAGATCACCTTGGTTCTTTATCTGCCCAGATACGTACAAGATGGGGGTGGTTATGGTGGGGAAGAACTAGTCAGTCAGTTAAGCAACATTTATTAGGTATCTACTGTGTTCCAGGCACTGTTTTAAGCACTGGGGGTACAGAAAGAAGTAAAAGAGTTCCTCAAGGAGCTCACAAGCTAAAGGGGTTTGGGGTAAGGGGACAATAAGCAAACCAACATGTAGGGACAAATAAAGGACACAGAGGAAAGAAACAAGGGCAGACCCATGTAACGATTGGAATGACGCCACCTGCTGGAGACTTACTGTAGAAGAGTTCCGCCCATGAAGTGAAGGTCTTTGAGGGCAAGACCAGGAGTCTTTTCTTTGGCTTCAGGAAGTGACGCGGGCTAGTGGGAGGAGGAAGGAAGAGACTGGCGCTCAATCTCGCTCTCTTTCCTCTGGACTCTGGTGGAGAGTGGAGCTAGAAATGTGCTCTCCCTTTAATAGATAGGAATCTAGGCCTTTCTCTCTCTTTACCAAATTCTTATTCTCCTTAATAAATGCTTAAAAGTCTAACTCTTGCTAAAGCTTATAATTGATTGGCGAGCACTCATTGGATATTTTAGACAGACTAGCTAGAATTTTAGCCCTTAACACCCACAATTAGGAGGGCTTGGGCATTGCTTCCTATTGAAGATGGAGATATGGACAAGCATCTCTACAAAAAACTTTCTACAATTCCAGTTGATGCTTCATCTCCCTTCCCCCCATCCATCCAGCCCCACAAAACTTCAATAAATGCATAACATTTTAGTGCTAAAAGGAACCTGGGATTTTCTTCACATTTGGTATTTGGTTTCACTGGTTTATGGTTTACATTTGCATATTTTATTTTTCAGTAGTTTAATCTCTCACATTTACCCAGAAGCTGGTCTAATTTCTCCCAGGCTCTGGGCTTTGGGACCATGCTAACTTATGGATACCCTAGAGGCCACAGAACTCAGTGCCACTAATGCTCTGTGACCACAAGTAAACAAAGTAACCCAGCTATTTGGCAATTGTGTCAACAGACTTGGTATAGGTGCTCTCCTCTCTTCCTTTTCCAGTTTGCCATCAATGCTACTAAAAGCAAGACAGATTGTTACCCTAGGAAATAAAAGTGAGATGGATTTTCCACTTGCTGTGTGGCCTTGGATATGTTCCCTCTCTCTCTGACCTGTAGCTTCCTTCTCTGTGAAATACTGGGTTGGGTTAGACAACCTCTGATAGTCCCTCCAACTCTACAGTCATATGTAAATAATTTGCAAGGTGGTTCCTGTTACTGTCCAATCTTCCCTACAACCCTGTAGAGTAAGTCTTACAGGTCCTTTATCTTCATTTGACAGTTGGGGAAACAGGCTGACAAAGGGGAATTGGTTCCCAATGTAAGTTTTTGGCAGAGCTGAGAGAGAGGGAAGGCATTATTCTTCAGCAGGAGCCTTTTTCTCTCTGCCTCAGTTTCCTCATCCATCATATATGGATGATAAGACAGACATGAAATTCTCAATACATGCTACCTATAATCAATATTACCAACTTGTCAATCCCCCACATTGTACAGATGTGAGAGAGTGAGGCTGACAACTTTGCATAGCCCTGCTTCACTTAACTCCAATTCACTTACAAGTCAAGACATCAATGATGTCATTGGTTCTCTTCAAGAATGAAGGATGAACAACAACAATAGTTATGAGGGAACTGATGACTTTGTAGGGGAAGGGACTTCTCCTTAGTCACCACTGCAGAGGAAGGTCGTTAGACTTGGAGAAACTAATATGTAGTATAGGAGAAGAAACCATGATGACTTAGTTTTGTGCCCCATTCAATTCCATTCAGCTCAATTCTCATGACTTTCATGCATCACCCTCATTTCTCTTTCCACTTTTTCCTCTACCTCTCTGACTTTATCTTCAAAGTCCCTTTTGAGGGCCTCATATTTTTCTTGGAAGCTTTAGATGTAGGGGACCTGATGTTGCTATCCTCTTCTGAGGATGCACTTCGGTCTTCCTTGTCATTAAAGAAGCTTTCTTTGGTTTGCAACTTTTTCTACCTGCTCATCTTGCCTATCTTTTACTTGACTTTTAAGTCCTTCTTAGTGTGGGGTCCTGCTTCCAGGTTATACTGTCTCAAACTTCAGGGGGTCCCAGGTGTTATGTCTTATTGAGGGGAAGTTTCTTCACTTGTCTGGCCTTTTCTCTTGTCCGTATATAACCCTAGGCCATCTTGTTAATTAGCCAAGCAGTATAACTTTGTGTGCTGTTGGTTGTTAGCTGTGACAAACCTGCATCCCTCCCCAACCTGGGCCACCACCACTCTAGAATCCTGGTTCCCTGCTGGGATAGGACATCCAAATGCCCCCTTAGCTCCTGCATATACCCCTTTAGTCTCTCCCCCACCCCACCCAGCCATTTAGCCCTCTTATCAGACCATGAGCTTAGTTCTAGAAAACATCAGCACTACAGGTGATTTGGAGGCTGGGCTGGGGGTGGGGGGGTGGTAAGTTTCTCCAGTGCAGCCTGGCTGGGGCTGGACTCCACTCCCAGCCCAGCTCCCCCTCCTGCCAAACTTACCAGCTAACTTTGGATGGGAAATAATCTCATCTGTCTTTTTGTGGGTTCTGCTGCTGCAGGAGTTGTTTTCTAACTGTGTTTGGAGGTTTTTTGGAGTAATTGTGTTAGGAAGTCTGCCTTTCCTCTGCCATCTTGGCTCCCCCCATCTCTTGTTTTCACTCAGCCCAATTCAATTAAACAAACTTTTATTAAGCAACTACTTTGTTCAGCATCTTGGGCAGTATTGGTGATACAAAGCAAACAATCTAAAGCTCTTGCCATCAGGAAGCCTCTGGTCTACTAGAAGGCATAAGATGTATAGTGATGAGTAAATATTAAGTAGATGCAAAGTGGCACAAAGAGAAGGTTAGCAACTTGGTGGTTGTGGTGGTGATGGGGGCAGGGATGCATCAGTAAGGCTTTGTGTTGCACATGGCAGTGGAGACAGGCTTTGAAAGAAGTTTGGCATTCTGTGAATGGGGTGGGGAGTTGGGATTGGAGGGGGGAATTTTATTTTTTAAATTTTTTTGAAGAATTTAATACATATAATTTGATTGCAGAATTTTAAATGGCAAATGCACATTCAATAATGAAAATAGCAGTAGCTAAGATTGAATTTAAACTGAAGAAATGTTTTCCTTTTTGTTGGCGGTCTTTTGCTTTTTTTTCTTTTTTATCATAAAAGTATTTTATTATTTTCCGGTTACATGTAAAGATTGTTTTCAACATTTGTTTTCATAAAATTTCTAGTTCCAAATTTTTCTCCTTCCTCCCCTTCCCTCCCCCCTCCAAGACAGAAAGCAATCTGATATAGGTTATATATGTAAAATCACATTAAACATATGTCTCCATTAGTCATGTGAAAGAAGAATAAGAACAAAAGGGAAAAGCCTCAAAAAAGAAAAAAGAAGTAGAAACAGTTCTTTTTTCTGTATTTGGAGAGCATTTTAAATCATGAGTCCTTTGGAATTGTCTTGGATCATTGTATTGCTGAAAAGAGCTAAGTCTATCATAGTTGATCATTATGCAATGTTGCTATTACTGTCTGTGATGTTCTCCTGGCTCTTCTCACTTCACTCTGCATCAGTCCACTTAAGTCTTTCAAGGTTTTTCTGAAATCTGCCTGCTCATCATTTCTCACAGCACAATAGTATTCCATTACATTCATATACCACAACTTGTTCAGCCATTCCCCACTTGATGAGCATCTGGAGGGCAAATTTTTAACAAGAAACACGGGCTAGGCAAGGAACATGGAAATGGGAGATAGAGGTGTATGGATGGAAATGAACTTTGTGTCTCCTTCTTTCTAATTTATATAGCTCTAAAGCTACCAAGAAGGAAGTTGTGACTAAAATGGAGAATTTACGAGACAGGATGGTATGAAATGAGGCTGGAAAGTCGAGGGGAACCAAACTGTGAATGCCAGGCTAAGGCTCATCTATTGTCTGCAGGCAATGTGGCTGTATGGCCTGGCTGAATTCTATCTGCTCGGGGGCTAAAGGCAGCAGGACTTTACAAAAACAGATTCACTTTGGATTTAGGGCACAAGGCAGGTTGAGTTTGTATTTCTCTTTAAATTTTATGAGGAATGATTTCACCCTTCATAGTCCAAAAACATATACCTTGCCATATGCATACTCATTTCTGAACTTTTATTTGATTCAAAAATACACTCTAGGCATCCAGGCCATCAAATAAATATTGTATGTACATATGCTGGCTGAACAGCTGGGCTTGTCTGCTGATGGTTACAAGGCAAAAGAGCTTTGTCTATGCTATTCTGATTATATGGAGAGAGAGAGAGACAGACAGACAGACAGACAGAGACAGAGACAGAGACAGACAGAGAGACAGATACAGAGACACACACAAAGAGACAGAGAGCTAGAGAGATGTAGATAGTAAGACAAAGACAGGGTTTCTTTTCCTCTAGCTGCTTTCCATCTGTCTGGTCCCCTTAACTAGATTCATTAGTGATAGAGGCTTGGGAGTAGGCCCTTTCTGTCTATATTTATTCTTAATTCTACTATGGGATGACTTTTTGCACACAGTCGATTCTCAATAGATGTTTGTGGATTGAATAAATGAATGAACAAAACACTGGAAAAGCTGCCTCCTTGGTGACTTTAGAGTATTATGGCTTAGAAAGGAGGAGGCATATTTGTATTTAAGGCATGGTATCTCCACCTTACAGATGAAGAAACTTAATGAATGAGTAAATGAAAAAGGCCAACACAATTATTGCTGCAGGCCCACTCTGACTTAGGAAAATGGCTCATCTGTCTCTCTTTAAAGTGGAATATCCCCACTTTACAGAAGAGGAATCAGAATGAATGAGTGGCTGAATGAATGAAGGAATGAATGTAAAAGCCTTTATCATGCACTATGTGCTAAGTCCTGTACAAAATGCCAGGAATACAAATCCAAAAGTAGGCACATCTGAGATTCTTTGATTCTGTGGCACTGCAGATTTCAGGGGGACAGTCTCCCAAATCTGGGGACCAGACTTCTCACATCTCAGCTTGTTAGACCAGTCTGAGCCTTGAAATAACCTCTGGTGCTAGAGTTGGAGGGAAGCTCACACCAATGACAGTTTTTCACACAAATAGAGCAAGGTCTGTTCTTTGTTTTTTTTTTTTCCCCTAAAGTTGTATCTGAGAATAGAATGAGGGAATTTTCCAGATTGTCAAGGAGATAAGAACCCATAGTGGGCCTGTTTAGAATGGTGATCCCTCAGTGGCTAGACTGGGGCTTGGTACCAACAACTCACTTTCTCTAAAAGTATCAGAAGTAAGATCTTAAGAGAAGCACCCATGACCCCAAACCACACTCTCCCCGAAAACCCAAAATAAGCCTTGAAAGAAGAGATGCTACCTTCATCGAAAGCTGGAGGCTGTGGTTTGCCTGTCACTCATGTGTCAGAGAGCTAGAAATAGTCTGACCGTACATCTGGAAACCTGCCCCATAGGGAGTGGCGTGGAAGGAACAAAGACCAAAAGCAGGGTCCTGTACTCATCTTCACCTCAGACCAGAAGGGTGACTTTGGGAAAGTAATGTCATGTGTTAAGCCTCCCAGCTCTTCATTTTTAAATGGTGCAAATCTGGGAATTCCCTACTGCTCAGGTTCATTTCAAGGAAAGGGACTGGTAAAGTGTAAAACCTTACCCAATAAACCATGTGATCCAAATGACAGAATGGCAAACTGAGGATTAGGGGGACCTAGGTTCAAATCCTACTTCTCACTTGCATTGCCTGTGTGACCCTGAACTCATTACATCTCCTCAGGGGCATTTAGATATTTTAGTGGATACAACCCTAGACTTAGAGTTAGGAAGATTTGAGTTTGAATTTTGCAGGTGTATGACCCTGGGCAAGTCACTTAACCTCTCTCAGCTTCCGTTTCCATATCTGTAAGATAGGGCTAAAAGTATATACATCAAGGGTCATTAGGATCAATATTCACTTTGCAAAAGCACAATTTGCAAATTTTCTAAAAGCAATTTACAAATCATAAAGCTTTAAATTACATGTTCGCATCACTGTTTCAGAAACACTCTAAGGCTATGGATTGCAGAACAGTTGACATTGTGGATTGGTAAAAGGAGATCCCTCAACAATAGCTCTATCTATGTATGATACCACAGATCTGGGCCAAAATAATTCTGTCCAAATATCAGCTGTGATGGTGGCCAACCTGGACCAGCCTTCCAGGGCTCACAGTCTGTTTTCAGCTGAATTGACTGAATGAGGCTGAAATCATGAGCTTTGACTGATGTCAAGTGGTCATTAATATGGAGTAGTTAGAATACCCCCACACTCAATGCTCTTTGACTGTTCACTTTTCAGTCTTCCCTAGTGGAGAGATCAGAGGCCAGGAGATAGAGGTTTAAAGCTCTTTGCTGATACTTCTGAGCTACAGGACCATGGACAGTTCCCTTAAGTTTTCCCAGCCTCAGTTTCTCCATCTGTAAAATGTAGATAATATTATCTGTTGTACCTCTACCACAGACTGATGATGAGACTCAAAGGAGATAAGTGGATGTAAAAAAGTGCTGTGATCCTTCTAGGAGGAGTTGTAGATGGGTACTAGGAATGTCACACTTGACTTTCCAAACTTTGTAAAGGGCTACATGTCTGACACCATAATTTTTATGTGCCTGGAAGGCATAGGGTGGGTGGCATCAGGCTCCAGCATATGACAAATAAGGATCCATGAAGAACTGGAGGAAAGGGAAGAAATGTACGACCCAGAAGGGAGAGAGGATAGGCACATAGCCTGGTACAGTGTGGGGAAAACCACTGGGTGGGTAGTCTGAGGTCAGGAATGCAAAATCTTATTTCTTCCTAGTTGTGAGATGTTGAATTAGTTATTCCTAGACTTCAGGTGAATCATCTATAAAATTGGAGGGTTGTGCCATATTACTTCTAAGGCCTTTCTCTAAGGCCATCTGATAAATTCATGATATAAAACAGATTTACATTGTTAAAAAGTGGAGTAGGCCATGTGTCAGACCCCCATTCTTGGCCATCATCATCATTGTGGTCGTTTATCCTTTGTTTTTTGCAGGGCAATGAGGTTAAGTGACTTGCCCGAGGTCACACAGCTAGTGAATGTCAAGTGTCTGAGGTCAGATTTGAACTGAGGTCCTCCTGAACCTGGGCCAGTGCTTTATCCACTGTGCCACCTTGCTGCTCCCCTTATCCTTTGTTTTTGAAGAGGACAATGACATCCTGGGTGATCTCTTGACACAGACATGAATTGGACTTAAGACTAACTCTTTTCCAGAGTCATCAAAGTCCAGTAGCAGGACAAATGTCAATGTGACTAGTGAAGACTCAGGATCCAGTGGATGACCTGGGTGTCTCTGATATCAGACCAATTTATGGCACTTCACAAGGCCTGCTTCAACATCTTTGTGGCTTTTGGAACAATCTGTTCTCACCCACCCATTCCATTGGAGGAAATCTTCACATGCTTGCTGTAGACACCCCCCCCCCCTGCCGCCCAAGTCACTCATGGGTTACCTTCAACCTGGCTTGTCCCATTTGCTGAGATGCTTTTATCAGGCATGGCCACTGGACATGCTTCTTGGAGCCACAGGTGAGAGTTGGGTGAAGGGAGACACTAAAGGAAGATGAGCAGCCTGAAAAGGGCTTGGCAATCCTTCACACCAGAGGGTCCTCTCTGAACACCCCATCATCCCACATAGGCTGGATGGCTTCTTGCCACATGTGGGTAGAACTGCATGATTACTGACATGCCCCTTCCAACTCTAAGATCCTATGATAGTTCAATCTGTTCATTTTAAATATGGAGAAATTGATGCCCAACAAGAGGAAATGACTGCTTGAAGGGCACACCAGAAGAACATGGACTGAGTTGTGATTTAAACCCAGGTCTTTTGATTTCCAACACGATATTCTTTCCCTTAAAGCTTGAAGTAAACTCTACTGTTCAAAATCATCACCAACAACAACAACAACAAAACTTTATACATTCTGGAGTCTCGTGGGGAAAAATGATCAGTAACATTCTCCTTCCCAAGAGTTTGAGCTCTCACAATGAGCAAGCATCTCATCTCCTTTTTTTTTAAGGAACTTCTCTTTAGCTGGGCAGGCAAGTCAGGCTCACTTCTCAATCAGCCAGCCAGCAACCACATTCCCTCCCTTTTCCAGGCCACTCAGGCAGAGTTGCTCATTTGCTTTCTTTTATAAACTCGGAGCAGATACCAGCCTGCGGCAGCAGATCATTGTCAGCCACTCTTTCTCTACTTCTGTTCTCCTTCCTCTAAATAACCATTGTTATTTTGGGCAGCGGGAGGTTTTGTCCTTCCTGTGCATTTTGCAGCCAGAGAAAGGAAAGAAATCCTGGGCAAAGGAGTAGACCCAAGGCAAGAGGAGACGTTGGCCGCATCCTCTAAGACCGTCTCTAACTTGTATCCTGTCTGCACATGAATACTTGTTATATTTGGTCCCCCCCCCCATTAGGCTTTGAACTCCCAAAGAGTAGGGAGTGGCTTTTACCTTCCTTGTATCCCCAGCTCTTGGTACAGTGACTGGCACATAGTAGGAACTGAAAAAATGCTCATTGCATTTATTCAATAAATTAATATTACTATCATGGGAGCAATTAAAGAAACCCATTTTCCAGTTGGGTAGACTGATTATATCCACAGACTGGGGAGAGTTTGGGTGAAAGCTTCTTAGGAGGTTGGTCTTTGAACAAAGAAAAGGTCATGATGGATAAGAAAAGGCATTGCTGGAATTTGGGAGGTCAGGCAGTGTGCACAAAGTCCCAGAGGTGGGGAAGGGAAGGACGTGGTGAGGGTAAAGTGTGGAAAGTGTCAAAGGCATTTCCGGGCTCCTTCCACACTCGGGGACTGCCTCCTACAAGAAACCCTCCCTGATCCTCCCCACACCCCATTCGGGGACAGGTGCTCTTAAATGACTCCCATTCTTTTGTAGCCACTCTCTGTGATAAAATGTGATGTAAAGCTGAAAGATTTTCACAGACCTCTGAATAAAATGAGCCTGGGCACATTGATGGCACTGAATAAATCCTGATTGTAAACCACACATCTGTGAGGCAAAACTCAGCTGAATGTAGACCTTCAGACATGTCATAAGAAAAGCAGCAGCAGCAGCCATGCCAACAGCCACACCTGGCTTGCCTCTGGATGTTTTCTGCATTATGGACATGTCCATCAATGATGAAATAAACATGTTTTTTTTCTATTTTTCCCAAGGATGACAAAAATGTGCTCATCTGCTTATGAGTTCTAAGGTTCTGTCCATCTCTTCCATACCAAGGCTGAAGTCCCTTTCTACCTCTCACAATCCAGGTTTTATATTCTAAGAAATTCTGACTCAACACCCAGACCTCCCTAGCTTTCTTTAAACCCCAACTAAAATCCCTTCTTTTCTGGGAAGCCCTCCCTGTCCCCTCTTAATTTTAGTGCTTTCCCTCCATTAAGTATTTGCAGAGGTGTGTGGGGTGTTCAGGAGGACTACGCCCTCTGGTGCGAAGGCTTGCCGAGCCCTTTTGAGGGCTGCTCATCCACCTTCAGTGTCCACCTGATTCATCCAACCCTCACCTGTGGCTCCAAGAAACTGTAACACATGTAACAGCTGCTTCCTGGTAAGCCACCGTGGCAGCAGGACTAAACTAGGTTGAGGGTAACCAACAGGCACAGCCCCATCAGTGAGTTGGGGGGATGTCTACCCCAAACATGTAAAGATTTTTCTTGGCAGAATAGGCAGATGAGAACGATTTGTTCCAGTGACCATAAAAATGGTTGAGCAAGCACTATGAGACACTTAGAGCTTGGTTAGACACCAAAGATGCCAAGCTCATCCACTGCACCACAGGCTATTGATTGTCATCTTGACTTTTGTTCTGCCCCTGGTCTTTGATGGTTCTGGAAGAGAGAGTGAGGCTGACCACTCTGCCTTCCTTAAATCCAATTCACTTTCAAGTCAAGACATCACTCCATAATGCCATTGTTCCTCTTCCAAAATGATAGACAACAACTTATCCTGTATATAGTTTTATTTGTTTACATTTGTTTCCACATTGTTTCCACCATTAGATTGTAACCTCCCTTGAAGGCGTGGATTCTCTTTTGTCTCTTTTTGTATCTCTAAAGCTTAGCCCAGTTTCTGGCACATTGTAGGCATTAATAAATAATTAATTATCAATTGAAGGTAATTCCTTCCCAAGGTCACCCAGCCAGTCTCTTCCTCCCAAAAAGGAGTAGAAGAAAGTCTTGTGCACAAATATGGAAAGGGAGAAAGATACTTGGCCTATTAGCAATTCATGTAGAAATGACTTTCTTCTTTCCTTTTTTTGTGTGTGGTGATCCTAAAGTCATCAAGGACAGTGTGAAAGCATGAAATCCTCCTAAATATAATGAAATCCTACAGAGTCTTGAACAAGGGAAGCCATGAGATCACACCTTATAAATGATCTAGCCTTCAGAGACATGGCATCTTTTTAAGACTGAGTATGGTCTCATTCTTCGTTGTCATGCCTCCAGAAACTCACACAGAGCCTGGCACAGAGGTATCAAATCAAAGCTTGTTGATTTATTAATTGATTGATTGATTTTTTCTGATGGCATTCCATCTGGAATTCTGTGTTCAGATCTGCATGCCAACTTTTGGGAAAGAGTTTGAAGAGTTGGGGATGTATTCAGAGCTGAATAACCAGGATTATGAATTAGAAATCAGGTCATATGAAGAATAGTTGAATAGACACAAGATGCACTGTGTGAAGAGAAGGCATAAGAGGTATAGTAAAGGCAAGAGCTGGAAGAGGTCTTAGGATTCCACCATAACCTTTTTCCCCATGACTGGCCATCATCCTCAGGGATGGGCAGATAGCTATGTCATGAGGGTTCCCATTCTGCTATTGGAAAGCTCTAAGTGTTAGAGATCAGTAAATCAACAAGCATTCATTAAGTGCTTACTGTATACTGGGCACTGTGTTGGGTAATGAGAATACAAAGACAGTCCCCCAGATTATCTTGTAAAATAGCTGATGTTTACAAGAAATCATCCTTTTGTTTTTCTTTCAAATCATTGCATTTCTTTTTCTTTCAAACATAGCCTCTTCCTTAGATCAAGAAATGTATTTAGGACAACAATTTATTCAAATATATTTATGTAATTAAAAACATTTTATGCTTCTGCTTACAGGTGTAGCAATGCTCCCTTCCAATAATACAAATCTGTCTGACTTCTTATAACTTATCCTTATTGATCTTAAATATTCCCTTTGGGCCATTGAGCACAAGCTTGATCCAATGCTACATGAAAACCAGTCAAATGTTTGAAGATTGATCATAGCTCTTGTAAATATTATAATCATTATAACAACAATAATTAGTATCTAAATTGTGTTTAAATGCTTACAAAACCCTTTTTTATTGCAGGGCAATGAGGGTTAAGTGACTTGCCCAAGGTCACACAGCTAGTAAGTATCAAGTGTCTGAGGCCATATTTGAACTCAGGTCCTTCTGAATTTGGGGCCTTTATCCACTGTGTCACCTAGCTGCCCTACAAAACACTTTACAAATACTATCTCATTTCATCTTCACAACAATCCCAAGAGGTACATGCTTGAATTAGCCCCATTTACAACAGAGGCTGAAAGGGGCTAAGTGACTTAGTCAGCATCATACAGCCAGTAAATGTCGGAGGCAAAATTTGATCTTATTTTCCTGCCTCCAAGTCCAGCATTTTGTCCATTATGCTGCCTAGCTGCTGCAGTTTAAACATTCTCTATCCATTTAACCATTCCTCCCATGACATGGAATTGGCTCTTTCCCAATCCTCTTCTTTTAGAATAATCCCAGTTTATTTGTCCATCCTAAAACTCAGTGCCCAGAAGTGATCCTGATCACCCATTTGTGGGCTGATGAGGTCTTGGAACAATGGGAGGCATTCTAGCAATAGAACAGACTACTTCATGAGGTCATGTTACCTCCCAGTCACTTGGGGTTAAGGTTGTGTGGTGACTTTTAATTGGCAGAGGGGATAAGTTTAGACTAAATGACCCCTCTGTGGCCTCTTCCGTAATGAAGAGCCTGTGCAAAAGAAAAGAAAGAAATATAAATGGTATTTACACTGAAAATGTGATTTCCATCAAACTTCAGACATTTTACATTGGAGCCTTTAAAAAATAAGCAAAGATGCCAACAAAATTTGCAGGAGGCTCAATTCACACTTCTCATAATAATCCATGCACTATCAAAGATATTGCTCTCAGTATCAATAGCTTGAGATCAACAAAATGATTAATGTTTATACTCATTAATTAAATAATGCCTATAATATGGTATTCATTAGGTAAATATGATACTGTGATTTACTGACAGTGTGTATATATTATGTATCTCAAATATTTCCAAAGTCAGTCCTACCCAAAGTTTACATTGAAATCGTCAAGAGAGAGCTGCCTAAAGAGATTGATGTGGCTGCATAGGGAACTCGTCAGGAAATTTAGGGAACTCGTCAGGAAATTTAGATTTTCTATAGTCAGTTGTAAACAACAAAAGCAAGGGTGAGTGATATTGGATGGATTATATATATAAAGTCCAAAATGTTAACTCAGAATGATCTGAGGGTGAGGAAGGCTAAGGATATCAAAAGCAAGATTGTCTTTGTTACCCAGGGGAAAGGAAGATCAAAGAATGGAAACTGAGTTGACTCATGATCGTGGGTAAAGGAGAGATAGGAAAATCATATTCCTCTAATTTTGCATCTGATTTCATGGACCAGATGAATGATCTTGATAATGGAAAAGGCAGAATAAAAAATGGCTAAGAGGAGTTGAAACTCAAGCTATGCTAGGAAGTATTGAGAAATTATCTAGATCCTCCCCATAGAGTTAGATGATCAGACGCTGGAAACAATCCTACAGTACAGAAAGTACTGGTATGTATAATAACTGAGCTACTATACCCATTATCAATCTTTGAAAGATGATGGAAAACAACGGTGTTTCTACAGTACTAACAAAGAGCAAATATTGTCCCAGTTTTCCAAAAGATGGAAAGCAAAGCTTTCAATAATCCAGGTTGCCTGTCAAAATTCTAGAATATATTTTTAAAGGGATGGTTGCTAATAGTTAGAAATGGAAACAGTGCTCCCCAAAGCAAGCAACAACTTCAGCAATAACAGTTCATGATAAAATTACCTTATTTACATTTTTGACAGTTTTTGCAGTGAAACTTGTAGAAATGCTTTAAGGGAGACTTGAGCAACACATTTGACAGAAGCTCTCATGCTAGCTTTAGGGAGAAGATACATAGATATCTTCTGGCCGATAGTAAGTTAGGTGGAATTAGAATTTGTTAAATGGCAGTCATTTTGAAGGAGTCTATTTTGGTGTGTAGAAAGGATTCTAAGGTAGTACCTAGGGTTCTATCCTTGGCCATTTTTATCAATGCCAATTTCTAAATTGGCTGACAAAATTTTCAGAAGAAAAAAGAGATGGGAAACAGCTAAAATGGGGGGAGAAAGATGGTACATGCAATAAGATTCTTGACAGACTAGAGTTATGAATCAAATCAGATAATATTAAATTTACTAGGAATTAATGTAAAATTCTACAAATGGGTTAAAAATCAACTTCACAATGATAAGGTCAGAAGGACATGACCAGAAGGCAGTTTGTGTGAAAGCTATTGGGTGGTTTAAGGGGCCTTCCTATCTAGTATGAGTCAGCAATAGCACAAGGAAACCACAAATGTTAATAAAATCTGAGGTTGCATTAATTGCCAGTGGCAGAAGCAAAGATGTTAGGGTACTCTGGCATAGTTAGACCATATTTGGAGGGTTGTGTTTTGTTCTGGGTACCACATCTTAACAAGGACAATTATGGAAGAATAGAATTACAGAATCTGAGGATCTGAATGTTGGATGTGACCTTGGCAGCCATATGGTTCAACCCATCCCACCAAAGAATTTCCACTATATCATGCCTGGAAAGTAAGCATCCATCATCTTCCTGAAAGTCTCAGAGGGAGGAGCCTCCTGCTTCTGCAAGGAACCCAATTCATGTTTGGTCCATATTCATTGAAGGTTTTTCTGACATTAAATCTCAAATGGATTGAATAAAATTGCTAAAGAACATGGAGCCAAGCACAGAGCTTTGGGACATCTGACTTGGTGTAGACCTTCTATATTAAATGTTCTGAAGCTTTTATTTATCTCCCAAACCACTTTGGCCATCTCTCTCTCTCTCTCTCTCTCTCTCTCTCTCTCTCTCTCTCTCTCTCTCAGTTTGTTCATCCATCCATCCATCCAACCATTCATGCATGCATCCATCCATCCATTTGCCCTAGGTTCTGGGAATACAAATACAGAGAGACAGTTCCTGCCCTCAGGGAGAGCATACATTCTACTTTAATGTTTGTGGATTTAGAAAACGTCAGATATATGCAAAATAAATAGAAAACTATATGGGGGAATAAAAGAAGACCTTTCGAACAGGTCAGCCCTTGAGCCAAATGTTAAGGGATCACATGGTACCACTTTTTAGAGCTGGCATTTACAGTACACTTGAAGGTTGTCAAAGCACTATACATGTTGTCTCCCATTTTCCTTAAAGCATACCTCGGAGGTAGGTGCTATTAATATCCCTATTTAGAGATGAAGAAACAGAAAGGAAGAAAGAGAGAGAGAGAGAGAGAGAGAAAGAGAGAGAGAGAGAGAGAGAGAGAGAGAGAGAGAGAGAGAGAGAGAGAGAGAGAGAGAGAAAGAGAGATTAGATGACTTTGCCAGGGTCACACAGATAGTGAATGTCTGAGGTAGGATTTAAAATCTGATCTTCTTGACATTGACAAAATCTATCACTCTTACCCTTTGTAATTCTTATGAGTTTCTAGGTAGAATTGTGGAGGGAATATCTTCCAGACATGATGGACACAACCTAGATAAAAGCATGGAGAAAAGAAATGGCAATTGTAGTATCCTTTAGCTCAAAGGTATCAAACACATGGCCCAAGGGCTGTATGTGGCCCACACTAATCTCTAGCAGGGCTAGAATAAGAGTAAAATGTAATTGGAAAATATTTAACAAAATAAATTAAAATACAATAAACAGATAATATTGCATTTAAAACTGTTAATATATGACCCACAGGAATTTTATGTATGGATATTGGCCCCATGTTTGTTTGTTTGTTTCTTCCTTCCTTCCTTCCTTCCTTCCTTCCTTCCTTCCTTCCTTCCTTCCTTCCTTCCTTCCTTCCTTCCTTCCTTCCTTCCTTCCTTCCTTCCTTCCTCCATCTCTTTTTCTTCTCTTCTCTTCCTTTTTCTTTCTTTCTTTCTTTCTTAAGTGACTTGCCCAAGGTCACACAGCTAGTGTCTGAAGCTGTATTTGAATTCAAGTTCTCCTGATTGCCAGTGCACTATTCACTGTGACAACTAGCTGCCACCCTGTGATAGCCCATTGCTATTTGAATTTGCGGCCACTGCTCTAGCCCATATATCTCCATCTTTATCAGTGAGGTAGTAGAGTACTGAGTTTGGAGTCAAGAAGACCTGAGTTCAAATCTGGCCTATGACACTTTCCATCTGTGTGACCCTGGGCTACCATTTAGACTGTCTTCCTCAGTTTCTTCAATAGTAAAATGGGAATAAAATAGCACCTACCTTCTAGAGTTGTTGGGAGGATCAGATGCATTAATATTTTTAAATGTAATGGGTGATTAATAAATGTCTGTTCTCTCCCCTTTCTCCCCAAGAGTAGCATGACTTCCTCTTATCAAATTCTCTGCTTAAATCTAAATAAATGATATTGGTTGCATCCCTCTCATCTAAGATATAGTTCTTCTTTTACCAAATTTATTTTAATGTCAAATTATAAAGTATAGTTTTTCTTCACAGATTGTAGCTAATTAATTATCTGAAGTAATTAATTTAGTCAGCGACCTCTTGACTGAAGTTCAGGGTCACTGAGTTAAAAAAAAAGAAAAAAAGACTCCAAGTTTTGTTTGTAAGTGTCCCCTGGGGAAGACAGGGCAGGGAACTCACTTCTGTCATGCAACAACCACCTAATTTAGCACAAATTAGACTCCCTCTCCTTAGGGGCAGTGGAGAACCAGAGGAGGCCACCATTTTGTATTTATTTCAGGCTCTAGGAGAAGCAGGAAGTCAAATACAATCACATTTTTATTAAAATGAAGTCTTTTTGGGGTAGCTAGGTGGCACAGTGGATAAAAGCACTGGCCCTGGATTCAGGAGGACCTGAGTTCAAATCCAGCCTTAGACACTTGACACTAGCTGTGTGACCCTGGGAAAGTCACTTAACCCTCATTGCCCCATCCCCCCGAAAAGAAAAAGTATTCTTAGGAAATTTGCTCAATACAAGCCAGAAAAAATCATACATATTTTAAAGAAATGAATCCATCACTTGAAGTCTCTGAACCTCAGTTTCCTTATCTGTCAAACAAGGATAATAATCTTCCTATTTCATAGGCTGTTGTCTAAGTCAAAGGAGGCAACTCATGTAGTCTCAGTTAGTTACCAAACATTTATTTAGCTCTTACTGAGTGTCAGGCATCATGATTAGCACTCAGAATATGAAGAAAGGTACAAACAGTCCCTGCCCTCATGGATCTCATGTTAATTGTTTTGGGGGCAAGGGTAGGTGGGGAGACACAACATATACTACATTCAAAACATACACAGAGTAGATAGAAGGCAATCTCAGAGAAGAGCCTAACATCTGGGGGACCAGGAAAAGACTCCTGAAGGAGGAGGCATGTGAGCTGAGTCTTGAAGGAAGCCAGGATGGCTAAGAGGCAGAGGTCAGGGAGTAGGCAGAGCATTCCATGTATGGGACACAGCCAGTGCCAAGGCATGGTGGGTGGAGCAAAGCAAGTAGACCAACATGGTTGTATGGTTGAGTGCACTGAGGATAGTGAAGTGTATGGAGACTGGGAAAGGTGGTTAGAGGGGAAGATGGGAACCTTTGATTGAGTCAAAAAGGAAGGAAGGAAGGAAACATGCATTTATTAAACACCTATGATGTCCTGGGCACTGTGTTAAGTGTTTTACAAATATTACTTCATTTGATACCCACAATAGCCTTGTGAAGACAGGGTCATTATTATCTCCATTTTATCAGAGTTGAAGCCATTTGTCCAGGGTCACACAGTAAGTACATTTGGATGCTGAATTTGAACTCAGGTCTTCCTGACTCAAGGCCCAGTGTTTCCCTAGGCAATTGAGGGGCCAGTTGATTGGCTAACCATATGAGCTAAGCATGACTCTGGAATCTTTAAGTAGTAGAGAATTTCGGCAGAAGAGCAGTCCATTCATGAGCTGATAAAGGTGTAATGGGCTCTAGGTTCAGGGGCTGGGGGTTCCAGAGTTGTAGCCAGGCTCCTAAGAAGAAATCTCTTTCTGCATCTCCCTAGTCACACCCATTGACCATATCATTGGAGAAACTCATCAAGTAGCATACAGTGCTCCCAGATAGGAGCATAAGGACACACTTAGAAAAATAGGATGTGGAAAGGCATTTACCCAAGAAAGGGAGTCAGCTTCAAGGAGAATGACCTCCTGCATCAAAGAAAGCTAGCTACAGACTCAAGATCTCTTGGCCACCAAGCACTAGGATTGTGAATTTCTTTATACCTCTCTACCAGATGATACTTCCATATTCCATCAGGCCCTTGGGTCATTTGCCTTCCTACCATTATATCCTCTTCTTCCTCCTTCTCAGCCTTGGTTCTATTTTTCATTAATTAATTTATTTCATTAATTGATTAATTTTTCATTAATTCATTTGTGTTTCCTACAAGTGGCTTTAACTACTATCATACTCAGAATTGTGTTCATACTCACCCTAGACCTGTGTGTACTGTGGGAGAGTATGCTTCAGGTTTTTTGGGGAGAATATTTGAAATAACAGTTCTTATTATGTCACCTTAGTAAATAGCTTTGCCAAAAATCTAATTAAGTTAAAAATGATTAATTATGAATGAAAAGCATACCAGTGAAGGCATGTGAGCCAGACTAGAAACTCAACTAGCTCCTTAGGGCTATTCCTTGAACTTGAAAACTAAGTACTTAAGCTATCTCTTGAGTTGCCAACCTGTGATTGAGAAGTTGGGGGCATGACACCAAAGACAGTGCTGTAGTAGGGACGGCCAAGTTGTGAAGAGACGTATATACCAAGCAAAGGACTTTCTGTTTGATCCTTGATGTGATAGGGAGTTTTTTGAGTCAAGGGGATGTGACATCATAAGACCAGTAATTTAAGTCAATCACTTTTGCAACTGAGTAGGAGATGATTTGGAGTGAGGAAGAGACTTGAGGCAGTAAAACAATTTAGAAGGATATGGGAATAGTACAAAACATAAGGGAAGAGGTTAGATATTTGCATTCAGAGTGAGGAAGCAAGAATAATACTACATCTAGAAAACTAGGTTATTGGGGAGATAATGGTGATCTTGACATTAATAATAAAATTGAAAAGATGGGTCATAAAAGTACTTTGAATAGTTACCATCAATTTAAAACTGAATTTCATCTGCCTTCTTACTAATCCAAGAACCTCTATCTCCCTAAGCTTCACTTGTACTTTATTTTCAATGGAGTTAGATGCTGTCTTCTTAGAGACAGATGAATTATCCTACTATTAAACCCTGTGGAGTGCTCATTTTTCATTTATCAGTTTCTGAATTTCCCCATCCTTTTCCTCAAACTAATTTTGATGTTTGCAAGTCTGCTGGACAAAATGAGTAAATGTGGTGCCATATACCAAAATCCTAAAAGCCTCCCACCCCTTTTCTGCTCCATTGTTGCCAATCTGATGTTAGTTCAGTGTTTTCTCCAAGTGAGCAATGAAGTGTTCAGACTTGGAGAAGCACTCTATTCTGTTGACAATAAGCTTTCTGGTAGTCATCTTGCCTTGCAATTGCTGCTTCCATTGAATGCAAATGTTTAGCTTAGAGAGGATAAATCTGTGATTAGTGCAGCACTCTGTGCCATATATCACCTTTGTCACACTCACATCCTGTCTGTTTCTTCTTCTTATAGTAACATAATCTATTAAATGTCAATGTTTTGCTGCAAGAGTGCATGCACACAGTCTTATTTCATTTAGATACATGGAAGACGGTGTTGGTGATGACATGAGACATGCAAGTCTCCAGTAGTAAGTGACCATTGCTGTTGTTGTTTCTGACTCCATCTTTCACAAGGACTTCCTGCCATGTCTGTTAGTCTGTGCCAACTTTGGAATTAAAGTCACCCAGAATTACAAGCTTGTCCTCTTTCAGCACATTGATGATGAGCATCTCCAGGTCTTCATCAAATTTTATTTGACCTCATCAGGTTTGTTCATGGTGGTATCTTAGGCACTGATCATGGTGGTGTGATGGTTTCCTTCACAAGGTTATTGCATTGTCATTAGTCTGTCATT
Source organism: Dromiciops gliroides (assembly GCF_019393635.1). Classification (NCBI taxonomy): domain Eukaryota; kingdom Metazoa; phylum Chordata; class Mammalia; order Microbiotheria; family Microbiotheriidae; genus Dromiciops; species Dromiciops gliroides. The sequence goes on from NC_057862.1 coordinate 690,756,205, forward strand.
CACCCTTTTTGGGAGGCATACCTGACTGTTGACTAGATTAGCTTTGATTGCAAAACCTACACCAGCCACTATGTGACCACTCCAGGAAAGTGTGGATCCAGCTCCGACTTTGGGAAGCTAGCTTTCATTTGCCAGCCTAATTTTACCCAGGGCTGCCATTTGGATAGGATCCCTGCTGAGGTTTCTTGCAACAAAAAACTTTTCAACTTTCAGGTCTACTGTATTTTGTGTTGTCCGTAAGTGTGCACACATTCCATGTACTGATAATGAGTGGAATCAACTTGACAAAAGTTTTTGTATGTTTTATTTTTTGTTTGTTTTGCTGACAGGCAAGCAGGGATTGTTTTTGCCATCCTGCATGTCTGTAGGGCTTATCATAAAGACGGGCACATAGTAAGCACCTGTTAAATATGCATCTATTGATTGATTTACTTGTTAATCACATTTTGTTCATACACCTCTATCAAGCAATGAGCATCATTGAGCACCTACCACGTGCCAAGATATACACGGAGTTGGTCTCTGTGCTAAGTACTGGTGAAACAAAGAATGAAACAATCTCTACTCACAAGTATCTTATTCATCATCCCCACAACATCCCACTTCCCCCTGCTCCCAATTCTGGAGTATTCATTAGTCTGCAACTTGCAAACGAATCAATAGCATAGTGCAGTGGCCAAAGATATTGTGCTAACGTGTTACTAAGAAAAGATTAGCTTGTGCTCCAGGTTCTGTCCTCTGGGATTTGTGAATCTAATCCCCCTTGCATGTGACATTGATTCAAATACTTGAGGATGCCTAACCCTTCTCTTCTGCCTAAATACCTTCATTTCTTTCAAATGATTCATCATCCTGAATACTGACTATGTATGCTCTCAGTATTCCTTTCAGAATACTGTGCCCAGAACTGACCAGAAGCCTTCATGTGGGGTGAGTGAGGGCAGTTTCTAGGTGAACTAACACCTCCTTCCTCCAGGATACTGCTCTCCTCACTGCATGCTTAGCACAATGCTTGGCACACAGTAGACTCCAAATAAATATTGATTGATTGATTAATTGATTGCAGCCTGCGATTCCATTAGCATTCTTGGCTAAATCCCCCTCATTTTACAGATGAGAAAACCAAGGACCATAATGAGGAAATGATTGTCCCAAGGTCAGAGTGGGAGGAAGTGATGGTGCCAAGGTTTGAAACTAGCTTCTGAGAGCAAATCCACCCCTCTTCTCCTTCTCTAATCCACTGCCTCTAACAGATATAAGCTAATGGGCCCATAATGACTGTAAAGTGCTTTACAACCACAAACTCCTATATAAAAGGGCCTATTTTATTATAGATGCATAATGATTAGGGCACAGTTAAAGGGAACCCTTTCCATGCCTTTGATGGATTTATGGAAGTGGAAGCATCTTAGTGAGCTCATCCCTAAAGGACTTGGGGATGCCCCCAAAAAGCTCTTCCTTAAAGCCTAAGCCCCAGCAAATAAAATGCTTCCTAACTGGTCACAGGCAGAAGAGGCTGCGGGGGAGAATGTTTTGTGAATGAATGAGTGAATGAATGAATGAATGAGCAAAAGTATTGAGTTATTACTTATGAGCAGCAGTAGGTAGGGGAGATGGCAGCATTTAGCATTCCTTAGAATACTTTGGATGTCAAGTTCACAAACATTTTTCAGCATCTATTTTAGTAAATGCTTTATCTGCCATGCTGATTGGGCGGACTGGCCCACCATCCATGAGAAGTTGGGAAGTTGGAGGAAAGTAGGGCAAAGGTTGGCATGGAGGTCAACATCAAGCCAAGTTGAGAGAAGAAAAGGGACAATTGGAAAGAAGGAAGGAAACAAGAATTTATTAAGCACCTACTATATGCTGGGTATTGTGCTAAGAGCTTTACATGTCTTGGCTCATTTTTTTCTTCATCACAATCCTGAGAGATAAGTGCTATTATCACCCTTACTTTATAGATGCAGAAACCAAGGCAGATAGAGGTTAAGTGATTTGCTGAGGGTCACACAACTAGTACCATTTGGATACTCAATTTGGACTCAGGTTTTCTTGACTAGAGGCCCAGTATTCTATGCCACCTAGATGTTAATTGACACAAAGGCTGGGGGGTGGGGCCTGGGTTCTAATACCTTCCTCTCTGAGATTACCTTCCATCCTCTCTGTGTATGTATTATATATGTGCAGTTATTTATAATATGTTTTCGCTTGGCTTTGTATCACCAGACTTCAGTGTAGTTCTTTGTTTATTGCAAGCACTAAATAAATATTTATTGACTAATTTCATATCAGCTCCACATCTTGGTCCTCACCTCCAGAAAATGTTGGACAGCTCATTACTGGATAACTTCCTGCTAATAATCTTGGGGCAATGCTTTGGAAAACTAAGCATCTTTTCCTTCCCCAAATTGTATGGACACCCAACCCCCATGTTTCAAAGTTACCAGTGGAGTCGGAAGCTTAGGAAGGAGGTCTGAGTGGGAGGACAATCTTTTGGGACCCAGATATCATTCCTGGAGATCTTTGTTTCAAGAGTTCCAAAGTTATTAAATGGGGTAATGCTGAAGAGAGTTTGGGGCTATTTCTAAACCATATCAAAAAGGAAGCAATTTCCAATTAGTCCAAAATTCTGTTGGCTCCATGAACAGCAGCCAAGTCACCCACACAAGTTAATGTGATCCATCAACCCAGAATTTTAATGAGGACAATGAAACAGAGACTAGAGAATGCAGTTGCTCCTAATGACAGCCCTCCCCCCACTCACACCCACCCCCAAACAACCCATCCCATCCCATCCCATCCTGAAGATCAAATAAAAAGACAAGATTCAGGGGAGAAAAATAAACCAAAAACTCAGTGGAAGACATCTGGTTCCTTTGCAGATGCTAACAGCCATCAACACATCCAGCTACTCAATGAATAGTTGATTTAATACCCCAAGCAAGTGGCTCTTCCCTGTCTGCCAAGATTCATTCATTTACAAATTTACAAAGCACTGAAATTCTTTTTTGGATGAAACAGGACCCCTCCACAGAATGATGTGTGTCCTGTATCCTCACTGGCTCTAGTCTCCCACACTGACATACACACCTTCCCGGGTCTTTGTCTCCAGTGCTGTTGCTATAATTTAAAAAAAAAATGAGTCATTTTAGTCACATAAGAGAAGAAAATGCCTGTGGATTTCCCAGGTATAGGGGACGAATTGTGGGGAAGGTGTGTGATGGCCTGAATATGCTGGGGGGGGGGACTATCCGCCATCTTGATTTTTGATAGCTTGGCACTATTGTTTCATCAGATGCAATCTAGTCAGGAAGACTGCATTTGCTTTCGTGCAGAAAGATGCTGGGGGATTAGTCATGGATATATTGTTTGATGCTTTAAGCATTTGTAGCAAAGACCATTGCAAAGTGTATTTTCTGATGGATAGGCAGGGTGATCTATCCATTGTGGATTTGGCAGAGGGGCTGACTTCACTTCATCATCCCCAATTTCACTCAGGTTTCTATTGTCCACTATACTGTGCAAAACATCCAACCGACTCCCCCGCCCCCACTTAATAGTATTTTATTTTTCTCAATGACACATAAAGATAGTTTCCACCATTCATTTTCATAAGATTTTAAGTTCCAAATTTTTCTCCCTCCCTCCCTCCCCTCCCCACTCTAACCAACTCCTAATAACAACTTGTTGGCAATTTAAATTAGCAAGTGTGGTTACTGTGGATCGGTGGCTAAGAAATTGAGACTCAGAGGGGAAAGTGACATGTCATGGTCCCATCACTCATCACCTGCAGTCATGGCTCAGCTGTGTTCATGAATTCTAGAACTGGCAGGAACCTTAAAGATCATCCAGGACTGTTGCCTCATTGTGCCAGAAGAAGCCGAGGTCAGGAGAGAAGTGAATGACCCAAGGCCACCCATGTAGGAAGTATCAGGATCAGGATTCTAATCTTGCTCCTCTGATGTTTCCCACAGGCTGCCTCTAATGATTTCCTCAGCAGTCAAACAAACTAACACATGGTGGTAACTTCCCAGCCTGTCTCCAAGAACCACATCAAAGAAAATCAAAGAAACCCAACAACCAGGGTCTGTCTGTGGAGTAAAAGACTCCAGTGGTCCTCCCAGCTGGTCCAGCATGGTGCCAGGATTGACCTTCTGACATCTGGGTCAGGCTTTCTTGAGGGAACAGCAGGGTGCTGGCCTTCCACGCTGGCCATTGTCTTACAGGACAGGATGCTGGTCACCCAGAATGGGTAAAGCTCTGGAACTGGTCTATAAAGGTCAGGATGGGAAATGTAAGGAGTGAAATAACAAAGGGAAACAGAGATGTCACACTGTTGCTCTCGATGAGAGGACTCCAAAATTGCATAGCATCTTACGATAGAACGAGTACCATCCATAGCTGATAGCCAAGGATACCTGGGTTCAACTCCTGTCTTCATCACCACATTCTAACTGAGGTACCTTGGGCAAGTCTTTTCCCCTTTCTCTGCTTTTTCATTTTTTTTTTTTGCAGGGCAATAGGGGTTAAGTGACTTGCCCAGGGTCACACGGCTAGTAAGTGTCAAGTATCTGAGGCCAGATTTGAACTCAGGTACTCCTGAATTCAGGGCCGGTGCTCTATCCACTGCGCCACCTAGCCGCCCCTGCTTTTTCAGTTTGAAAATGGCAGAGTTGGATGAGATGAGGACCTAGGTGTTTTCTGGTTCCTCCTAGCTTTGACATTCAATGCCTCTACCAGTTTGTGTCCCTCTATAGGGCCTTAGTTTACAAGATAGTTGGAATAGATGATATGTAAGATGTGTTCAAACTTGATGTTCTCTTTTCTATGTTCAAAGGTCCCTTTCAATGCTCGCTTCATTTACTCCACATTCTAAGGTCTTCCCTGAGTTTACCATTCTTCCTGTAAGCCCCTCCCAGCTCTGCCATTCTTCCTCTGTTCTATCTTTTACATTCCTTTCTGCTTTTGAATCCTTTCTCCTATTTTCCCTCCCATCTCTGGATTTCCACGTTCTCTCCTAACTCTGACATCCTCTGTTCTAATTCTTGCCCCACCTCTTATCATCCTATATTCTAAGATTGCTTCCAGCTCCAGTATCCTGTGAGTTGGAAAGTCTCTTCCCCTCAGTGGGCTTTAGTTTTCCCTTATGCAGAATGATGACGGGAGTCTAGAGAATCTCAAAGGTCCCTCCCAGTTCTGTCTGCTTAAACAGATCGGGTGATTTAGTCTTCAGTCCCCTCCACTTTTCTGCTAATGGTGCCTACTATGCTGGCCATGAAATGGCACCAGGTGGCTACAAGGCCCCTACCAGTGTCCTTATGGAACAGGGCAAGGCTATAAAAATAGTTTCTCCTAATCCCCATGACTTAACCGGCTTTCTCTATCTCTCCTCAAATCTCCAAGGGACTCGGCTCCTGCTGCCAGAGTCAGGGGTGTCCATGAACAAAAGACACAGCGGCTTCCTTTTCCATCTGAGTAATATTTATGCTTACATGTAGGTCACAGGAAGCCACACAGATCTTGTTTCTGAAAGCCTATTTTAGCATCAGCTACCATGACAACCGTGGGATTCAGCCCAGGTGTCTTCTCTCTCCTGACACATACTCAAGATGGCTTTGGAAACCCAGCTGCTGTTTCTGGGGTGAGCTACAGAGGGAACACCGCCAGTGATGCAACCCATTTTGTCCTGGGGAAGGGGTGGGCTGGGAAGTGTGATCTGGGATTCCCTTTTTCTCTGACTCTCTATGCCTCCATCCCGGCTGAGTGATTCACACATCTCATGGTATGGAAGAGGATGAGGCTGAGAGCTCTGGATTTGTACTTAGGGGGCCTGGGTTCAAATCTGTGTTCTGCTACTTGTTAACTTATGTGATGTTAAGCAAATACATTTCTAACTCGGTCTCAGTCACCTCATCTGTAAAATCAGGTGGTTAGACTATGTGATCTACAGGTCATGGAAGGTCTTGAATGCTGAACAAAGAAGTTTACATTTTACTCAATTGGTACCGAGGAGTCATTGACAGTTCTTGGATATAAGGGTGACTTATTGGCAGTTGTGTGCAGAATGCGTTGAATAGGGAAACTCTAGAGTCAGGGGGTTCAGAGGCAGAGAAACCAGTTAGAAAACTATTACAATAGCAAATCAATCAATAAATCAAGAAGCATTTCTTAAGCACCTTCTATGTGTGAAGGGCAGCTTGGTGGTGCAGTGGATAGAGAGATGTGCCTATAATCAAGGAGACAAAAGTTCAAATCTGACCTAGCTGTGTGACCCTGGGCAAGCCAATTATTTGCCTCAATTTCCTCATCTGTAAAATGAGGTGAGATGGAAATGGTAAATCACTCTAATTTCTTTGCCAAGAAAATCCCAAATGGGAACTTGAAGTGACAGACAGGAAAGGACACAACAACAACAACGACAATGACAAAAGTTATTCCTGAGTAGAATGAGTTGCTTTGGGAGGTAGTGGGTTCCCTTCATTGGAGATCTTTGGGGATGATCACTTCTTAGGGATATCATAGAGGGGGTTGATGTTGAGGTACAGGTTGGATTAAATGTTCTCCGAGCTGCTTCCAAACTGGAAGATTTTGTAGTTCCGTGGTTTGGGGGGCTTCCTAAGGATTTGTAGATGAGTCCTGCAAGGAACCAGTCAATGCTTCCAAGAACTGGCCCCATCTGTGTTCATTGTTCCTTATCTGTTTATGCTGTTCCCATTGGCTTTAATATGGGCCAGGGCCAAGTGAGGGGATTCTGAGCCTTGGGCAGATAGAGGGAGGGAGGCTCATTCATGTGGTCTCACAAATTCAGAGTTTGAAGTCATATTTGAACTTCCTGACCTCAGGAAGTAGTACTTAGCAGCCTATGAACTCATTGATCCTAATGACAAAATGGGGGGGGGTCTGTGTGTGTGTGGGGTGTAAGTCATGCAAGTATTAATCTTATTTTTAAATGAAGAAACTGAGATTCTGAGGGTTGAAATGATGTGCCCCAATTCTCTGGATTAGGATGTAGCTGATGAGGTTATTATCCCCATTTTGCAGATAAAGAAATCCAGTCTCCAAGAAGGCAGGCCAATGGTAGAAGATACTTTCCATTGACTTGAAGTATAGGATTCCATTCAGCTTCCTAAAGGATCCTGACCTGTCAAGGGAGTCAGAGAGTCCTAGCTCTGGATGGTAGGATTCTCAATGGGGAGGCAGTATAGAATACGGAGAGGGTGCCGGCCTCAGAGTCAGGAAGACAGGCATTCCAGTGATGTTTTTGTCAAGTGTCTGGCCAAGTCCTTCTCTTCCCCAGGGAACTCTCCAATGTTTGAAATTGTGAAGTAATTGCTTATTTGCCCAGATAGAAGGGCTTTCCTCTCTACCCCTTCAGTTAGAAGTCTTTGGCTCCTTCCCAACCCCCAACAGTGTCCAGAATTCTGGGAAGCCATTAGCTTTTGTCCTAGATCTTACCTGGAAGATGGTGCTCTGTTCTGGACCCCACATCTTAGGAAATACATAAACACAGTGGGGAGTGTCTGGCCTCAGGACTGGGGTGCATGAAGGCCAATTAAAGACACTGTGGATGGTTAATCTTGATAAGACTCGAGTGGACATAATCTCTCTTTGCCAGGGCATGCTTACAATCATCTTCCTCATCTATCGTTTCCTTCAGAGTCCCGTGTCCCATACTACAGATGCTTCTTTCTGACCCTTCCAGGCCTCAGTGATCTTCCTGAATGAATGAAAGATCCATCAAAGCAATTGACATGCACTTTATTTCATATCCATCTCCCTGTGTATGTGTTGTTTCCTTCTAATGTCATCTCCTTGGAGGGAAGGACTGTTTGGTTTTTGTCCTAGTGGATCTCTGGTAGGGAGCACAAAGCCTGCCATATACTAAGTGCTTGTTAAACATTTATTGGTTCATTGATTGAATTATTGAATTAATGATTGAATGAATGAATGGATAGATGTATGTATGTATCAATGAATGAATGAATGAATGAATGAATGAATGAACATTGGAACAGAGTTGGAAAAGCTATGGATGTCAACTAAGGAATTTAGAATTTTGTGGGAGGCATCAGAAAACTGAAAGAGGGAGAGAATTCAGGGCTATAGCCTATGCAGCAGCATAAGGAACAGGGATATCTTGGTTTGTCTCTTGTGGGCTATGTCTAAGTCCCATAAAGCAGGGGTTCTTAATGCTGTGTGTGTGTGTGTGTGTGTGTGTGTGTGTGTGTGTGTGTGTGTGTATTATGGAACCCTCTGGAAGTCAGTCTGATGAAGCCTGTCAATGTCTTTTCAGAAGAATGATTCCAAAGCCAGGTAGCTTTGAAAACAATGTGTAGTTTTTATTATGTAGGTTTTCTTGCAATGGGCATTTATTGGTTTGGTTTTTTTTTTTTTTTTTGCATGGCAATGAGGGTTAAGTGACTTTCCCAGAGTCACACAGCTAGTAAGTGTCAAGTGTCTGAAGCCGGACTTTAACTCATGTCCTCCTGAATCCTGGGCTGGTGCTTTATCCACTGCACCACCTAGCTGCCCCCTGGACATTTATTGTTTTATTGAATCCATTTTTATGTTCTGCTGTGTGCATGGAACTGTTTCTTTTTTTTTTCTAGTTTTGTATTTATGTTTAAAATTAATAAAAATGTTACCAGTAAAAAAGAATGTTTCTAAAAGCATAAAGGCAAAACTTGATAAAAAGGAAACATATTGAAATGATCATCAAAACAAACACATATATTTCTATATATGTTTATTTAGAGACTTTATACACACATCCCCACAAACACATGTAATTATATACAAGTAACATATGTGGATTAATATACACATGTGCATATGTACACAACACACATGTCCATGCATGTAGGATACACATGTGTATATGTGGAGTATATCTGTATTATAAAGTCCATATATACATGCATAAACATAAACAGAGAAGTAGAATGTACAGATATATATTTTATAACTAGTAAAATATATTTGGTTTTCTTTGTTAAATGCCCTGCCCTACATGAAAGGGGGTAGAATGGGTAGGCTTTAAACAAGTCCCATAGCCCATCATGTTATCTCTGTCCCATATGGTGGATTCTAGTTCTGGGCAGGACGTTGTCCAGGATGTTGGCTCATAGAGGTCCAAGAACAAGCAAAAACAGGTCTACATCTTTGTGGGGGGCAAGAAGTCAAGTTAGACAAACAAAAAGATAAGCATCCTGTGCCTTCATAAGGTATACATTTTAATGAGGGATAGTATATGAAAAATAGACAACAAGCCAGACTGGGATCATAAATGGTGCCCACAAGCAAGTGGGGGATTGGAGAAAGAAAGATAGCTGGTCTGAACCCTTCCTTAAAATGGAGATTCTAGGAGGAATTCACCAATAGGAAAAGGAGGATGAAGGTATTTGAAGTAGGGGGTAAAAGTCCAGAAAGAGAAAGGAGCCATACATTGTGATTGGCCCAACCCCAAATGTTTTCACATATTTCAGTGGAGTCAGAGCTGTAGTGACAAAATGAAATTTAAAGTCAGAGGAACTGGGGGCAGCTAGGTGGCACAGTGGACAGAGCACCGGTCCTGGAGTCAGGAGTACCTGAGTTCAAATCTGGCCTCAGACACTTAACACTTACTAGCTGTGTGACCCTGGGCAAGTCACTTAACCCCAATTGCCTCACTAAAAAAAAAAAAAGTCAGAGGAACTGGGTGGAGACCCTAGGTAAGATGTGTACTTTCTCTAGTTTTAATTTCCTTTTCTATTTATGCTGTGTGTCTATTTTTATTTGGACTTGTCATCTCTCCATTAGAGTGTAAGGTAATTGTGAATAGGGATCATTTCAGTCTTTGTCCTGGTACCCTAGTGCATAGTACAGTGTCCAGATCACAGTAGCACTTAATGGACCCTTGTTGACTCATTAATTAGTCTATAAATGAAGAGTTTGACTGGATCCTTTTGAGATCCCTTCCAGCAATAGCTCTTAGCTGCTCCTCTTTGTGTGTCATTGGGCCAGTCATAGCCTCTCTGGGCTTCCATATTTCCATTAGTAAAATGAGAGGGATTGACTTGTGATAGCCAAGGGCTCTTCCAGTCTAAATACTTGCTCTCATGGAACATAAACTGATTTGTTTCCCACTCTGTATCCCCAGAACCATGCCTGGTGCCTTGCTGATAGTTACGGCATAAATGTTTGTTGGATTGAATTGAATTGGCTATTAATTCAAACTGGTCTTCCCTATGAGGAGTTTGGGTTATGTCAGATGACCCTTCAGGGCCTACCTACTTCCTATTGAGTAAAATCCCTTTCCTTGGCCTTCAATGCCCTTTGACATCTACCACCATCTTTCTCTCATAATATTCCCCACTGTGTACTCAATGTTCCATCCCCTCCAGATGGCTGTTGGCCGTATTTAACATGCTTTGAGATGTTCCTTCTCCATGCTTATTCCTTGAAGGTCTCACTTTCCCCTTCCCTCTTTGCCTGTTGAATTTTTATCTATACTTTAAAGCCCAGCATGAGTGCTCCCTCCTCCAGTATCCTCCTTGAGAGATGTGTCTATTTCCTAATATAACTTAGTATGGGGTGGAGCATGTGTGTGTCAGCATCTTCTGCACCTATGTCTTATGTTGCTAGAGAACTACAAGGGGGCAAGGAGCATGGGTTATTTTGATTTCGTGTCTCCTCTTGTCCCTAGCCTGTTGTTCTGTACATAGCAGGGGGTTAATAAATGCTGCTTAGCTTGAGTACATGGGAAAAGGCACACAACAGTAGAAGCTAAATAAGGTCACCACTTCTCCATGGACAGAGTTCCTCAATAAAACTCCCATTTCAGCCCAGAGGCTTTTCTTTCCAGGTCAGCAGGAATGAAAACCAATTAGACAATTTAATGCATGAACAAAAAAACAAAAAAAACACTGAAGCCATTTGTTGTTGAGTTTAATTCTATAGAAGCGAAAGCCCCGGTGTTTTGCACAAACCACAGAGGATATTACTCATCTTAAGAGTTCATTTTTTCCCCTAACTTTAGGGAGTGGTTGCATAAGCCGGACTCAGATGAATAAGAAAAAAAAAAGATGGAGAAGATACTTCCTGAAGTTCTCAATTCTATTCAATCCAAGAAGCATTGGTTAAGCTTCTACTGTGGGCAAGGTGTTGTGTTAGGGGCCAAGGGGGTCAGAAAGTCAAACTGAAAACCAGGTCCTGCCTTCAAGGAGTGTTTTATGTGGGAGATGTGATATGTAAACAGATCAGTAAAGAATGGTAGAATAGTTGACTAACAACTCAGGGAATGAGAAAGGGCATGATACCTCTGCTGAGAGGGATGAAGGATAAGAACTCAAGGATGGGGGTCAAGCCATGCAAAAGCAAAATGACAGGAAATGGGATGTAATTTATAAAGGACAATCAATAGCTCGATTTGGCTGAAGTGTAGGATAAGAAGGGCAGGGTGAAATGAGGCTCCAAGGAGATGATGGCGACTAACTGGGAAAAGTTTAACATTCAAGCTAAGAATTTTCATTTCGTTCTAGAAACAATAGGGAGTTATCAAAGCATCTTGAGCAGGGGAGAACCATGGTTAGACCTGAGCTTAAAGGGACTATTTGGTGGCTTACCACGTTACAAAAAAAGGAACACTGACTCTAGCTGGGGGTTAAAGGCACAGGAATAAAAGTCACACAGGTGGAAAGGAGCACAACTGTTACTCTCCGCTGTGCCCAGTTCTTTAGTGACTACAATAATAACAATGATGATAGCAATGCTTACTATCATTATACTGGTGATAAAGATAAAAACCCTAAAACCAGGTTCGAATTTACCTGTACAGCTCTGTGAGATCGAAAGGGAATGGGTTATTAACCCATTTCACAGAAGAGGAAATAGGGGCTTAGTCTCCTGGCCTAAGTGACAAACTAGAGAATGAGAAAGTAGCTGGGCTAGATTCCCAGCTCAAATAGATAGAGAGACAGAAGGGCTCTTCAGGGCCATCTACCCTTTCAACCTTATTTTACAGACTAAAGAACCCCAGAAAGAAAAAGTCAATCCTTAGAATATGAGCTCCTCAGGGAAGGCACCTGCTTTTGCCTCTCTATCCCCAGTCAAAGTCATAGAAGTGGTCTCTGGCTTTAACATCACGATGAGTTCTGGAAATACTCCCCCTAACTCCCTACAATTCACTTGAATTTTCCTTTATAACAAAGAAAACTATTTAAGCAGAAGATAAAACATATTCTGTCCTATTCATTTCATGACTTCTGTATTGAGGGAAGGGAGGGAGGAAAGTAAGCTTCGTTATAGGTTCTTGCAGGGGCGGCTAGGTGGCCCAGTGGATAAAGCACTGGCCTTAGATTCAGGAAGACCTGAGTTCAAATCCAGCCTCAGACACTTGACCCTTAACTAGCTGTGTGACCCTGGGCAAGTCACTTAACCCTCATTGCCTTGAAAAAAAAAAGGGTCATTATGGGTTCTTGCATTCTTCAAGCCTTTGAATGCCAAGTAGCTCACTCTCCACTTCCCATCTACAGGTTGGCTTTATTTGAACTCCAAGGGAACATGATGCCCCTCCCAGGATAAGCTCGTCATATCTCATCCTTATGCTGTTTAATTCACTTCAGGATACTCAGCACCTTCTCACCTCCCTCAGCCCCCTCTCCCCTCTGATTGGAGACCAAGAGGGCAGAACACTAACCTCCTCCCTAAGCCTTCTTTCCTGGAGGACTGGCCCTGGTCTTTATAACCAATCTCCATTCTCCATGAGCAGCTCAGCTTGGTTTGAACTCTCCATCACTCCCAGGATTAAAAGCATTCTCTGCTTTTAATTCAGTGCAATTCAAGACATTTATTAATTACATACTTCCTCTGTGCTAGGCACTGTTCTAAGTACTGGGGAGACAGATAAGAAAAAGAAAGTCCCTGCCCTCAGAGGAGCTTACAGTCTAATGGGGGAAATCAATCCACAAAGGAGGGGAAGGACACCAGAAGTTGGGAGGTGGCAGAATCTCATTCAGTAGAGACTGAATCAGGACTGGGTAAGTGGATCTGAGAATCATCAGCTAAATATGATAAATTAATCTGTAGGACCTGATGAGATCACTTAGAGAAGTGGCAGAAAAGGAGAGAGGGGCCAGGACAGAACTCTGGGTGATACCCATGGTTGGCACAGATGAAAATCCAGCCAAGGAGCCTGAGGAGGAGAGTGGCTTCCATTTCGTGATCTCCCCACTTATATTGGAGGAGCCAATATGGATTTGGGTCTCTTGATTCTGCTTATTTTATTTTGCATCCTTTCAGTTCATACAAATCTTCCTATATTTTTCTGAGTTCTTCATATCTGTTATTTCTTAATACACAATGATATGCACTTATATTCACTTACCACAGTTTATCTGACCTTTCCTTACTCAATGGGCACCTACTGTTTCCAGCTCTTAGCTACCAAAGAAAGTAGTACTATGAAGATTTTGAGATATATTGGTCATTTGTCCTTGTTTTTTATATCCTTAGAGTATATGGCAGGTAGAGACACTCATTCTTTCATTCACCCCAACCTTGTCAATGGACCTCACCTTGAAGTCCCTCTTTCAGAGAAAAGCTGGCTACATCATCCCCTCATGGTTCCAGGGATATTCTATGGGGTGAGATAGTTTTGTCTAATATTATCAGTTCAAGCCTACATTCTGGTGAGGTGTCCCCATTGTCAGTGCACAGTAATTAGAACTCCAGTTCTACCCAACCGATGGACATCGATTAGCTTATACAAAGGGCTATTTATTGCAAGGACATATATGTATAGAATGCACAGAGATGCAAAGATGTGCATGTACTTACATATAGATGCACATGTACATGCAAATATGCATATACACATGTGTGTATATCTATAGCCATATCTCAGAAGCCACCAATACCTGGGTGTACTCTTCTCTTTTTTTTTGGTGAGGCAATTGGGGTTAAGTGACTTGCCCAGGATCACACAGCCAGTAAGTGCCAAGAGTCTGAGACCAGATTTGAATTCAGGTCTTCCTGAATCCAGGGCTTGTGCTTTATCCACTGCACCACCCAGCTGCCCCTGTAGTCTTCTTTATTCTATGTTGGCCCCCTAGGAAAGAATGGGATCAAACAATGCAGGTTCTAGGTATCAAGTACCCCACCAAGTTCAATTCAATGTGCAGAATGGCTGATGAAGAGATGAGTCAGCATTTCTGCCACTGCTTCCTTAGACCAAGCAGGCTGTTGTTCTTTGTATAGTGTCTGGCTACTCTAGACGTGGACCTCAGCTCCCTGACCTCCTATGATTTGCCATTCTGACATTTCACTGCTCACCAAGTCACAGCCATCTCTAATCCTTTACTGAAAAGGCCAAATGATAGATAGGCTGTTGTCTTTATGTTGGCTATGAGTGACAGGGGGACCAAGACCCCTCCCTCCCTGACTTCAGGCTCTCAGCATCTTGTCCTCTTTCTCCAATGCCAGCCAGACAAGAAAGAGTGAGGGGAAGAGGCCCTTTGACTTTCTGAAGGCTCCCTGTTCTGGCTCATCAGCTAATCAAAATGGCGCCTCTTCTTCATGTGGTAAGCAAGCCAGAAACCATGCTTGAGCATACTCAAATCCATGTGGGGATTACATAGGCAGAGCATTGTGCACAAGCTCCTAAGGACTGGGCTCCTTGGCCAGTCTGCCCTACCTCACAAATATGGTCCCAGGATGCTATTGGAAAGATACAGGATGATGACAACAGGATGACATTTAAAACAGGCTGACAGAAATGAATCATCTACACTAAGAGCCACCGGTCTATAAATGCTAGGCCTATCCATCTTGCCTAGGACTGTCGATGGCATTTCTAAGAGAAATGTCCCTCTAAGAGAGGATGGATGTTATTTCTTTGAAATCCCAATTCTACCTTGCCTCATTATGAGCTAACATTGGAGATCAGACTTGGGTGGTGCCAGATGGATCATGGAGCCTAAAATTCTCATTTTTTTCAGTCAAGGGACCAAAATCTCCGGGGGAGTTAAGTGGCTCAAGGTCGTAAAGCTAATTAGGGTCAGAGCTGGGTCTAGAACCTAGATCTCCTAAGTTCCAGTCTGGGATATTCAGCTGTTAATTCAGCACCTCCCAGACCACCTGTCTAGCCCTCACAGGCATTATCTAGAAAAGCAACTCCTCTGAGGAAGGGGCCAGCCATCCCCACCCACTGCCAACCAACAGCTAGCCACAGGGCAGGTGAGCCAGCCTAACTGAAATAGCAGCATAACCTGAGGGAGAGATGGGGGTGGAGGGGAAGAGGGTGGAAAGAGGAGGGGGGCAATCTGTACCAGTTCAACCCCCAACACCTCCTCGATTGTCATTTCCTCCATAGTCCCTACGGAGACAGTCCAGGACCCTGGACCTAGTGTTCTTAGGAACAACAATCTTCCCAGCATAGCATACTCAGCCTGTCCTGGGAAGCAGCCCCTGTGCACACGTGGCCTGGGGACTGAGGACCCAGAAAAGTCCCTGTCATTAAAGCCTGTCAAGTGGCTCAGTGTCAGACACAGATTGGATTTATCCCAGGAAATGGAATCTAGGAAGGGGCCTGAGCCCCTGCTTTGCTGCTGCCCCTGAGGATGGTGGGACCTTTCCTGCCTGGAAAGTGGAGCCTTCCCCAGGGTGGTGTCTCCCATTGGAAGGTGAGCTCTGCAAGGACAGCAATGGCCTGACTCTTCTGTTTGTATCTGCTGTGCTGGGCACATGGCAAGCCGTCAATAAAGGCTTTATTCGTCCAACCCAATGAACATGTATTAGGCACATACTGTTTGCGGCTGATGAACTCCGGATGCAGACTGAAGCATTTTTTTCCATTGTCTTTATTTTCCTTGCCCCTGACTTTTGCAGCAGGGTTAATATGGAAATCTGTTTTGCATGACTTCCCATGTATAATGAGCATCATAATGCTTGCCTTCTCAAGGGGTGGGGGAGGAGCTGCGGGGAGGAAGAGAATCTGGAACTCAAAAGTTAAAAAAAAAAAAAGAAAAAAAAGACCCTGGTGTATCACAAGCCCTGTACCAGACACTGATGAAAGGAAGATACAGGTGAGACCCCCTGCCCTCAGGCAGCTGACACTGGGGAGATGTCATTGACACAAATAAGTCTGGTTACTGCTTATGTAATTTGGGGAAAATTGTTTCTCCTCTCCAGGACTTGGTTTCCCTAACTATAAAATGAGGGGATTGCCCTAGTTAGTGTTAAGAGTCCCTTCTAGCTCTGAATCGATGATCTTAAGGGTGTAGACACACAGCCATATGTGTATGTATATATAGCTGTGTATATAAAGACATACAAACATGTATGTTTTTATATGTCTGTGTACTCTCATGGTTATTTGTATGTACATGTGTGTGTTTATACACATACACAAAGTAAGTACCCATCAGTCTTAGGGACAGGGTGGTGAACTAGTGTTCTTTTCTACATTTGCAGGATTTTTCTTAATGTGAAAAGAATAGCATTTACAAATTGTTATGACTTCCTACATTCAGTGAGCAGACAGTTCACTTTCTTGAAGCAAAGCAAAAAGTAGAGTCAAAGCTTGAACCACGGATCTGAGTAAAAATTATGGGAGGATGTCTTTGACTGGAGCCAGAGACCGGGTGAGGGGGGGGGGTGTTCCTGGAGGGTTGGGGGGGAGGAGGCTGCTTCAAGGCCTGGGGGTGGGGGGTGTTGGGGAGGTGGAGGGAGGGTTGAGCCATGTTTCCACTCCAACATCTTCCTGGCTTTTCCTCCTTGAAGAGTTCCCATTTCTGCCCCAGCTCCGGGGTTTAATTGCCATGCTGGGTGGGGAAGGGGAGGTCAGGCTGTCCCTGGTTACTTCCAATCCCAGATGTGTCAGGAGCAAAGGAAGGAGAGAGGGAGGGGCAGGAGCCTGACCCATCTCCCTGCCAGCTTGGTGAATTTTGGGGTCTTTTCCCATAATGATGCAGGCACCTCTCAAGATTGGGTTATAACCATGAGTCCTTGTTCTCCCATTGGAGGCCCTCAGCTCTTGAGGGGTCTTGGGGCAAAGCAGAGAATGGAAGAGGGTTAACTTACTCAGAGCCTGAATTTATGGTTTAACCCTTGACTGTCCTGAACAAATCTTCAAGCTTTAAAACATGACAGAAGAGCCCAGAGCCGGGCGTTTGGTTCAGTTTTTGTAGACTGGAATGACCTGAGACACCATCAGGTTCCAACATCCTCACCCTACAGATGAGGTAACAGAGGCACAGCCAGGGCAAGTTACTTACCAAGGGCACTCTGGAGTGGGCATCCGACCATCATGGGGAGCTAAAAGAGTTCCTAAGGCCAGGGAAGAGAGTATTAGCTGTTGGGGAGCGCCTGCCAGGCCTCATGTAGGTTCTGCGGCTCATTACAAGAGAGGTAGATAGAACAGTGCAGTCCAGGCATGGGAAGGAGCCTATACAAAGGTGCCCAGTGGTGACACGCAGGCTACAGACCTTGGGGACCAGAAACATGACAAAAGTAGGGAAGCTAACAGCGGAGATGGAGGGGTATACGTGTGCATGTGTGCATGCCTAGCGGGGTGGTGATCAAGAGATCTCCTTTGGACTCCCCTCTGGCCAGGGCCAGTGTGATCCTACACAGAGCTTCCCTGAGGCTGGTCAGATGCCAGCTTGGTGACCCCTGCCTTTCTGAATGGGCCCCCTGGGGGTCACACAGGACCCCCTGCCTCTCACTCCAGAAAAGCTGAACAAAAGCATAAAGGCCCCTTAGGCCTTATGGGATTGTTACCATAAAAGCAGCCAGGGTCTTTCTCAGCTAGTTTGTGCAAGGGATTGAGCAATAGCCCGGAAGTCAGGAGGACTTGAGTTCAAATGTCAGCTCAGATCTCAGCAAGTCACTTAACCCCAAACATCCGGGACCATCTCCCATCATCCTGATGTCTGTCGTGCCAGTGGAGTCGGATGGCTCTGGAGGAGAGGGTGGAGTTGGGGACTTTGCACAGCCCTCCCTCACTTTAATCCAATTCCCCTCAAAGTCAGGGTCCTCTTTGAGAAGGAAGGACAGGGGCAGCTAGGTGGTGCAGTGGATAGAGCACCGGCCCTGGAGTCAGGAGGACCTGAGTTCAAATCCGGCCTCAGACACTTAACACTTACTAGCTGTGTGACCATGGGCAAGTCACTTAACCCCAACTGCCTCACTAAAAATTAAAAAAAAAAAAAAAGAAAATGAAGGACAAACAACAGGAAGGGCTGGCGAGGCTGATCAGGCTTCCTTGGGCCCTGCAGCTGTTCTCAGTGGGTGGAGAGAGTGGGAGGCTGATACACCAGGGGACTCCACCACAGCCTCTCCTCTCTCTCCAACTCCTCCCTCGGCCTCCTCAGATTTGGGGGGATGGGGTCTTCTCCAGAAAACATCCATTTGAGAAAGCAGCCCTGCCAACCATGCCTACTTTCAGACCAGCTCAGCCCTGGACTCTGGACTTTTCCGACTTGCCCCCGTTTTCACCCACCTTGCCACCCCCCTTTCCACCTCCCTTTTAAGTATGGCTTCCCCCGTTAGCATGTAAGCTTCCTTAGGGCAGGGACGGCTTTCTTTTTGCTTGCCTTTGGATGCAGAGCCCATAATGAGGGGGATCTCAATAAATGCTTCATCTAATCTAAAATCTCTGACGTGGAGGTCATGGTCATAGGCTGGCTTTTCTCCTAGATTTCACTTAAATGGTTGCTGCTTTCCTGCCTTCTCTCTGGATGAAGGAAGGGACAGTTCCACTTCTGTCCTTGGGTCCCCAGGGCCTGACACAGCGGCTGGCTCCTGGGATTCTCTTGGCTGCGGAAAATTCACTAACACCTTGGTAATGCAACATTAATGGCAGCTTTGTGGTTTGCAGAAGACACACAGCATGATATAGAACTGGGGCTAAAGGACCCAGGCAGCACCCTGACCTTAGAGCTGATGCCACCTTGGGCAGGGTATGAAAACTTTGCAGGCCTCAGTGTCCTCCTTTGTAAATGAGGGGTCTGCATGACAGGGTTCCTGAAGTATCTTCTGGCTCTTGGTCTATGATCATTCGGGCATGACAACAATACTGTGAGGGAGGGGTGGCCATCACTGGCCTCATTTTACAGAGGAAGAAACTGAGTCTCAGAGAACTTAAGTGACTTGTTCAGGATCAAACAGCTGGTAAGTGTCTGAGGCAGGATTTGAACACAGTATCCCAGGCAAGGGCATCTCTAGGTTTTCAGAGCATGTCTCAAACTTGCCTTGACCCAAAGGGTCATGGAAATAGGATAGGGGAGGTTGGTTCTCTCCCTCACTCCACCACTAGCCAGTGACTTTAGTAAATCACTTCTTTAGGCCTCAGCTTCCCACTCTTACAAAATGAGAGATTTGAAGTTAAGGATCTCTCCTAAGGATGCTCCCTTTTATAATTATAAAATTATAATATATAAATAATACATATAATATTCAAATATAAATAAAATGATAAAAAGTAACAATAAAATATTTGCTAGATGGAATAATAGCAGAGCTCCCTTTAGCTTTGCCATTGCACATTCTGGGTGCCAAGCTCCCAGTCCTGCCTCTGATACTCTCTTTTCTACAGTCAGGCTTTTTTTGCAGCTTTCATAGTCTATGTTAAAAAAGCCTTCCCAGCTCTGAACCCTGGGATTGTTTCCTTCCAGTTCATAAATTCCATGTTCTAAGGTCCCTTCTATGTGTAAAGTTCCTTCCCAGGTCTGATATTCCAAGTCAGGTCCATCCCAGCTCTGACATTTTACATAAACACCCACACTAGGGAATTGGTGTTCTGTACCGGCTCTAGAGAGAATTGACAGACCCACCGAGACATGGCCAGCCCTGGTCCATTCCCGAGTCAAACTCTCTTTCTCAGTGTTTGATTAAGAAGCTGACTTTGCTCTAAAGTCCAGTGCTCATGGATAAACCTCATTAGTATCAGCTCTGCTCCCTTTCCACTGTGACAGGGCCCCCCTTCTCTCCTCCCAGTAAAAATAGCCACCTGCCATTCCCCTGCAGGATTTCTGGAGACAATTAAGCAAACACCCACTCCATTGCCCACAATCAGTAATGACCTGCTTCTCCATCACCTGCCAGCAGCATCCTAAGGCCTGGGGATGGGCGGGCGGCTGGTTTCCAGAAATCCCAGGTGTGCGGCGCACTCTGGGAGATGGGGAGCCACTAGAACCAGGGAAGAACGACATTTTCCAAGAGTTGGAGAGAAAGTCTCTGCCAAAAAGGAAACCTTTTGGGATGGAGGAAACAGGAACTGTTTCCCTTCAGCAGGATTTTCTTCGTTGTTGAAATGACGGTGACCTTTCTGGTTAGTGAGCCTCATCACGTCATCTCCGCCATGGTGGAAACTTGGCTGGAAAAAATTGCTAATGTTTCTCAGGCCAGCTGAAAAACCCATTCACGCAGCTCTCAAACCTGCTTCATCCCACCTGCTTCTGCTGTGTTTTTGCCCCCTCCCCACGGTACACTTTTAAAACTTCAGGCATTTAATATTTGTTGAGTTTGAGACATTTCTTGGGGCTTGGTTAAGGAATGCGAAAGGGTGGGGGTGGGGTGGGATACACATATTAAGTGTCTTTTTCTAGCAGGTGTGTTCTTCAGGAATAAGGAAGAGGTTGGCAGAAGACTGGAGAAAATCGTTCAAAAGGGTTCTGGGAAATGTTTTAGCTTGGCTTAACTATATGCTTCGTGGATTGTCCTGTTGTCAAAGCATTATGGTCCCTAGAGGAGATAATAGGGTTGAGTGTCCCTCCCTCTGAGGCAGCTGGAGGAGATTTTGATTGAAAATAGCTGAGGCAAAGAAATAGGACCATAGGTCTTCAGGGGGGGAAAAATACCTGAGTGGCCCTTGAGACAATTCAGAGAGAACTCGAAAAAACAAGGCTGTTTTGGAAAGGGACCCTGCCCTAGAGAAAAGAAAAACGGGATCTCCTGAGAACAAGGATGAATCAGACTGAGGGAATTCGAGGGCTGTTGTCCAATTATTGAGAGACAAACAAATGGTAATTCAACAGAAAACAAATAGTGACTGTTAATATGCCACCTGGGGGCACAGAGGAAGCTCAAAGTAACCAGCATCATCAATAAAGGAGAGGGCATACATTTAGTATGGGTTTGGGTTGGGTTTTCATCCCTTTGTTTAGGTATTGTCTGGTGAGAGTTAATGATTACTCTGTGTATAGCTCATCTTGAGTGATGCCTGATCACTGGGGAGTGAGGTCTGGCCTCTCCCTGGGGTACCCACTTGCCTCTGTAACTATGATGGTTGGTTCCTCTTACTAACCCAAGCAATACGACTTCCCACAGTAGCTGGGAAAGGGTAAAAACTGTCTCCCCTGGAGACCAAGGGAGAGCTTTGTGACTTACCCAGTGCTCAATCATGTTTGCCTGGTTCCTATGCAGCTGGTCTGGTCCAGCATTTCTCAGACCAAGTTGTAGTGCAACAAAGTCAATACGCTCTATATTGAATAAAGCTCCTTCTTCCTTAACCTCAGATATGTGTAGCAGGGAGAAGGTGTGTTCATGGGCAGGTGAAGTCGGGCACAAGGAGCAGCAAGAATTCTATTTAATTGTGTAGTTTCCCCAAATCTGATTGAGAACAATTGACCATAGACTGCTGGCAATTCCTGGTCGTCATCTGTACCCCATTAAAATGCTTGTTCCTCCTCCTCCAAGGTTGAGTTCAGTAGCTACCTCTTCTATGAAGCCTTCCTGATTCCCTCAAAGCTCCTTAGATCTCTTTCTGTAGGTATCTAACACTTCCTACCTAGCACTGCACTTGTCTGGACACATGGTGTGTCTTTCCCCCAAGCCCCAGACATAGATAGGAAAGTGGAGAGCAGAATGGTTTTGTCTTTTGTCTCTGTACCCCTGTGCATTGTCCAGGGCCTCAGAGTAATGACAGATTAATCAATGTGTTGAAGGAAAGTCCTTTTCCCAGGGAGTGTTGCTAGAGACCACATCTGGCTAAGTGGGACCCTGAAACTCCCTCTTCAGAGCCAGAACACAAAACGAAGGGATTTCCTGGAAAATTCTGATTGGCTGGATCATCCCCAGAGATGAAATGAAAAGGACAGGATCCACCCTTGAGAATGCCCAGCGTGGATCTCGCCGACCTTTCATACATTTCACCTCACTCCCTTTCAAATGCTCTCTGCTCATCTGCAGCTGCCTTTCGGCCATCTCTACTGGGTGTCCAGCAGACATCTCTAAAACAGAACTCAGTATCCTCTCTCTTTTAACTTCCCTATTGCCATGGAAGATATCACCATCCTCCCAGTCCTTCTCTCTCTCTACCTAGGGGTTATCCTTGATTCCAAACAATTTCTCACCCTGGCCCCATCCAATCTGCTTCCAAGGTCTGTTGACTTCAGGTTTGTAGCATCTTTCCAATATGGCTCCTTCTTTCTTGTGATACTTATTCCACCCACCTCCCCCCCCCACCCCAGACCCTCATCACCTCCCACTTAGACTAATGCAGTAGCTGCTGGTAGGGGGGCTGCTTGTCTCCAGTCCCTCCCTACTCCAATCCATCCTCCATTCACCTGCCAAAGGGATTTTGCTGAAGTGTAGATCCAATCATGTCAGCCCCTCCTGGATAAACTCCAGTGGTTTCTTATCAACTCAAGAATCAAACACAGAACCCTCTGTTTTGGCATCTAGCCCCCTCCTCCCTGACCAGTCTTCTACATTACTGCCATCCATGTGCTCTTTGATCAATATCTCTGCTTCTTTGCCTCCTGTGGCCAGGACATCCCCTCTCTGGGCCCCTGGCATTTTTTTCTGGCTGTCCCTCATGCCTGGAATGTTCTTCCTCCCCTGATCTGATTACTGACCTCCTGCCTTCCATTAAGTCCCAAATAAACTCTCACTTTCTATAGGAAGCCTCTTAAATCCAGTGCTTCCTTTTGTAATTATTTCCTATTTATCCTGTATGGAGCTTATTTGTACATATTTGTTTGCTTGCTGTCTCCCCTGTTAGAATGTGAGCTCCTTGAGGGAAGAAACTGTCTTTTGCCTCTTTTTGTATCTGCTTAGCACAATGCCTGGCACGTAGTAGACACAATGTTTGTTGACTGGCTGTGTAAAGTGCTGCAGTAGCTCTTCCTGGTCTGGAACACCCATCTGCATAGAAGAGAGAACGGGATGGGTACTAGTTTAGGAGACAGAGGGCAAGTTAAAATCTCTGTCTGGGTCGTGTTGGTTTCCTCTTTGCACAATTAGTAAATCCAACTCAAAGGTCCTTTCCAGCTCTGAACTTCTGATCCCTGAGCCAAGAGGAATTGTACCTGTTCTGACTCCCCCTCCAGTTGTTGGGACCTTCTGCTTCCAACTGTTATTCTCTGTGTTTATCTTGAGCCTTCTACCCCACGTTGCCCCACAATGAGGTGTTCCTTACCTCCTGCCTGGATCAGGCTTTTTTGTTTCAGCCACAATCTCTGCTACTTGCCCAGGGTGCTAACAATTCCCCATGGCTTTGGAAGGACAGGGCTACAATATCGTGGAGTTCATTGGGTTCTATTTGTGCCCGCCGGCATGTAAACTAAGAGGGAGGAAAAGTGTCTTTCACAACCCAGTTTTATAAAAGCACCACTGTTCGCCTTATCCTGGGCCCCAAGTTTGGGAGCCTGACATGGACGTCTGATAACTTTCATTGCAGACCATGGCATCAGAGGCACCGACCCTTCCCGGTGGTGCATTTGAGTCGTCTCGGGACATCTATTGAATTTAGACTTCCACTCCATTAGGCAGAGCTTGTTGTAAGAAATGCCAATAGTGTCATCCGTGCTTGCTAAGTGGTCAATTAGCCGCAGACCATCAATCAGTCAGCAGCCTTACTTCCTGGATTGGTTCGCAAAGGCTTTGGCTGCCAGTGTTCTCGGGCACCTTCTCTTTCTGGAAGGCAGTTGCTTTGTCAACACCATCATTGATCCCAAATTTATGAAGTCACCTTCTTGAACTCCTGGGAAGGACCATTAGTCAGTGGGAATCCTGGCAGAGCAGTAGGCATATGATCTGTAGGGAGAGCTCAGAAAAACAAGAGAGGAGGACCTAGGAACACTTTTTTTAATTAAAAAAATTAAAATTTTAAATATTTTGGGGGGGCCTAGGAAGTTTTGAAAAAAATTCCTGGCCCTGAGTTGAACTAATCAAGAACATAGCAGGGAGTGTCCTGGGGAGGGGGGAAAGTGAACAAGTATTTTATTCATCATCTAATATGTACCAGGCACTGTGCTAAGCAGGTTACAAATATTGTCTCATTTAGGAGAGATCCCCATTGATCATGCCCTCATCCAATTGATTCCTTGTCTTATAGCCCTCACTTTCTACAAGCAGAGTGAATTAATTTGGTTTTATCCCTTGGATAATGAATCATGTTTTGAGGGAGGACTTGGGAGAGACTGTAGAAAGCATGTGGGTCATGATTGGAGTTGACCTGGGTTCAAATTATTCCTTTAACACATATTGGTTTCATGACCCTGAGCTATTCACTTCAGCCTCACCATTATAGGACCTACCTTATAAGACTCTCCTGAAGCTCAAGTGAGATGCTGAATATAATGTGATAGAGGTTATAATCATCCTCCTCATTTTGTCTACTTCGGAGTTTAAATGGAAAAGGGTCTAGATGAATTGTTATTTGTATAGTTATTTTATTAACTTTGTATTCATGCCATACGTTAAAATAGATACTTGTACCTTCGGATGGCATGGAATTTCCTTGTGACTAGGGTGGTCCTTTCATTTTTTGTATGTAGATCCTTAACACCAAGGTCAGTGCCTGGGATAGTGTAGACTTAGTAAATGCTCGTTGATTAATTTATCGATTGGCTTCATGCTTAATGTTTGGAGGATGATTTCATATAAACTGATTGCTTTTTATAGTTGAATATAATTTTGAGGATGCAGGGTAATCTTTCGTGGATTCACTGAAAGTATCTTTGGGAGAGGTCCAGTTGACGATGGGACCATAGGGATGACTTGGATCTGATGGTGGCGATGGTACTAAAACTTGTTGGCAGCTGGGAAGGAGCCAATTCAAAAGAAAAGTTTGAAAATTAAGGTTAAAGAGAAATGCCCAAAGGGGGGCAAATTTCTAGAGGACGACTCTATAACGGGAAGGACTTTTTCTCATTTTATTTTTCCATCTTTTGCCTTGCACTTAGTGGGCTCTTAATCAATATATATTCCAGGGAGCAGCTAAGTGGCACAGTGGATAAAGTACTGGCCCTGGAGGACCTGAGTTCAAATCTGGCCTCAGACACTTGACACTTACTAGCTATGTGACCCTGGGTAAGTCACAACCCTCATTGTCCCATATATATATATATGTGTGTGTGTGTGTGTGTGTGTGTGTATACACATACATATGTGTGCATATATATGCATATATGTATATCTATTCCTTTGAATAATCTGAAAGCAATTAGTCACCTCTGCCAGTTCTCTGAACAAATAGGAACCCCAGGCAAAAAGTCCAACTCAGAACCACCTCTTCCATGGGGTCTCTCCTGGGGCCTTCCAGCCCTACCCCCACCACTTTTCCATTTTTATTTCTCTTCTCTACCCCCTCTAAAATTTATTTTGTCTTATTTTGTATCATTTTCGATGGACACAGTACTTCCATGAATAGAATCCATACTCCCTGAAGACAAGGATTGTTTTAGCTTTTGTCTTGGTGTTCCCAGTGGGTGGCTAGCACAGTCCTTGGCCCAGAGTTGGATAATTCAATTAATACATATTTTTGAATTGAAAACAGATGATGATGGTTCTGAATCAGCATTTCTGTCCAAAGGAGACTCTACTTCTGACCCAGATGGTGAAGGCCTGAAGTGGAGTTCACAAAGTGGAATTCTTACTAAGTGTCCTAAAAATTGTAGGAATTGGAGAATGGTGACTGGAGCTTGCTGGTGAGGAAATTCCCTCTACTAATTGAGGCACATGAATAGCCTCAGAGAAGTGCTGAGAGCCCTAGGAAATTCAATGACTCAACCAGGGTCTCATGGCTTGTATGTGTTAGAGGCTATATGAACCCAGGGTTATAATTTTATGGATGAGGAGCTCGAGACTGACCAAAGCTAAATGACCCACCCAGGGTCACATAGCCAGATCTTCTGACTCCAGGTCTAGTACTCAGGGGAATGGGGGCCAAGGGGATTGCAAGAACTCAGTTCTTTTCTGTTATTGGTTGACTTTTTGACTACAGCCAAAGTTTATCATCTTTTCCATTCTTATATTTTCCCATTGAATCCTCAACCATGGAGCCCCACAGTCTCAGAACAATATAATTCATGTGTAACTCAAATGGGAAATGTAAAGATTCTTGGGGGGAGGGGTTGAAATACAGTGTAATATCATAGCCATGATTACTGGTGTGTGAGAAGTCATGGCAAAGACACACTGCCAAGCACATTTATGACTACACAAGGAATTGGCCCAGGAATGAGGTGACCGTGACGGATAACTGCATGGTTAGCCCACTTGTCATGCTGGCATCCCCAAAATAATAAAAGCACTTTAAGGAAGGATCCAGCACATTGGATGGGTCTTTCCTTCCTTCCCTCCCTCTCTTCCTCCCTTCCTACCTCCCTCCCTTCCTCCTTTGTTTCCTCCCTCCCTCTCTCCCTCCCTTGCTTCCTTTCTTCCTTCTTTCTTTCTTTCAATAAACATTTGTTAACTGCCTACTATGTGCCAGACACTGTACTGAGGGGATACAAAAAGAGGCAAAAGACAGTCCCTGTCCTCAAGGACTTATGATCCTGTGGGGGAGACAATGTCCAACAAATATGTACAAACAAGCTATATACAGGATAAATAGGAAATAATTAAGAGAGGTACAGCACTAGAAATAAGAGGGATTGGAATAGGCTTTCTGTAGAAGGAGAGACTTTGGTTGAGAGAGGAAACATCATCTAAGAAGGATCTGTGGTGAAACACAGGCAAGAACAATACAGGACAAGTGAGAACTTGCCTAATGGCTGTTACTGCCATGAGGACAGAAACCATCTCCTTCTATCTTTGCATCTCCAGGGCATTAGCCTAGTGCTTGGCATCCAGGAGGCCCTTGACAAGTGATGGTTAGCCAAGAATTGGCATGCACCACTGTAGATGCCCTTTGGGTGCAGAGTGTGAAGATAGAAAAATAAACAAATGCAGGTTTGGTTTCTAGAGGCATAAGTGGGCCATGGAATACATTTCTCTCTGCTTTTCCTGTTCCATTAAGTACAGCTGTACCTTTGCATTTGACTTAAGGCTTAAATATCCTACATGGTTTGTTTCTCCCTATTACAATGTGAGTCCCTTAAGAAAAGGACTTGTCTTGCTTTTTTCTTTGTATTCCTAGAATTTAGCACATAGTACACTTTTAGCAAATACTTTTTCATTTATTCATCCTTTTATTCATCCACCTATCTATCCAGCCAGCTAGCCATGGATGGCTATTCATTTATCTGTGTGATCTTGGACAAATCACTTAATTACTTTGTATCACATTTTTCTCATCTGAAAATGAAGTCAACTAGTAAATGAGCCTAACACTCATCAGAATTGGCTCAAAGACCTTAATCTCATCAGAATTAGCTCAAGGAGGGAATAACATACACATTCAATTGAGTGGAGTAATCTATCTAACCCTGCAGGAAAACAGGAGGGGAAGGGGATAAAGAGAGAGGGGCAAAAGAAGGGAGGGCAGATTGGGGGGAGGGGACAGACAGAAACAAATCCCTTTTGAAGAGGGATAGGGTGAAAGAAGATAAATAATAGAGTAAATATCATGGGGAAGGGAATAGGATGGAGGGAAACAGTTAATAATAGTAATCATGAGAAAGAGAAAAGGGGGGAAATTGTACAAAAAATGTTTATAGCAACTCTTTGTGGTGGCTAAGAATTGGGAATCAAGGGAATGTCCATCAGCTGAGGAATGGTTGAAGAAGCTGTGGTGATATATGATTGTGGTGGAATAGTATTGTGCATGGAATGGAAATGACAAACAGGATGATCCCAGAAAACCTTGAAAGTCTCATATGAACTGATGTATAGTGAAATGAGCAGAACCAGGAGGACATTGTGCATAGTGACAGCAGTATTGTTTGATGAGCAATTGTGAATTACTTAACTACTCTCAGGCAATGTAATGATCCAAGACAATCCCAAGGGACTAATGATGAAGCATACTATCCTCTCCCATAGAAAGAAATGATAAAAAGAGCACTTGTGGATTGAACATATATAACCTATACCGGATTGGTTGCTGTCTTGTGGAGGGGGGAGGAAAGGGAGGGAGGGAGAAAAATTTGGAACTCTAAAGCTAATGAAAATGAATGTTGCAAACTACCCTTACATGTAACTGTAAAAAAATAAAATAAATGTTTGTTGAAAATGATGCTAACTTCTAAGGAGTCTCCAGGTCTCAACTTATGATACTAACATCGGGTACCATACAGAAACAGCATGGTGTTGAGCTAAGCTTTTCAAAGGGATGTACCCAAATTTTAAGAATTCCAGTGATTCTGGTAAAAGGTGAAAGGTTATAAAACACTGTATTCAATTGAGCTGAGGGAAGGCTGCCAATCTCAGGGCCCCAATGACTATAGCCATTATAGTCTCTGCCCTTAGGTTTCTCCATGCATAAAATGTGCTTAGGTTGGTCTTCTGATCATGATATCAGCAAAGTAAGGCTCCTGGGCACTTTGCCAAGATGGAAGATGTTGGAAAGTCAAATTTCATTTGACTTAGAGCAAGTTCCTTGCTTATGTTTGAATCTCCACAGGGAGTTTCAAACTGAGTTTGGGATTCAAAGATACTTGCTGGTTCACCTTGCTTTCCCAACCTCTTCTCTGAGGACTTCCCTTAACATATTTTACATTCCAGGCAAAATAGAATATTCTCCCTCTTAACTTACCCATCTCTGCCCTTTCCTCATGTTTTCCCTCTCCCCCTCCTCCTCTTCTCTGACCCTTACCACCTTTACTTCTGGGAATGCCCTCCTTCTCTCTAAGGCCTGACTCCTTCATAGAAGGTTTTATGACCCCGCAGGGGGGTCAAACCAGCAAAGATTTCTTCTTAGGAATTCATCAAGCTTCCTTTTCCAAAGTGTCTCTGGCATTGATACCAAGAAACCTACAGTGGAAGGGTAGGGTGGGGACCAGGATGAAGGGTGGGGTTAGTTTCAGTGGAAATGAGGCCAAGATCAGTTATTTCATGTGAAGTGGGATAGCAATATCTCATCAAACACAGGCTCCTCTTTGAACTTCAAGAGTCAATGTGAAACTTGGGGTGGGTGTGAGTCTACCTGTGTACTTTGTACTGCCTCCGAAGAGAAATACAGTTCCTAGATGGCTCCAGCCACCAGATCTTCAGATGCCATCAGATGGTGTTATCTGCAGGTACTCAAGCCTAGCCCACACACTGCTCTGGAGGGAGGCTGCAGGCAAGATCCTAGCATGGGATTCAGACTAAAGCTCCATGGTTAGATAGTATCTCCTCCTCTTCCCCCTCCTCCTCTTCTTCCTCCTCTTCCTTTTTTCCTCCTCTTCCTCCTCTTCTTCCTCTTCCTCCTCTTCCTCTTCTTCCTCCTCCTCTTCCTTCTCCTCCTTCATCTTGATTTTTATCTTTATCTCCACTTTTGCCTCTTTCCTTTTCCTTCCTCACTATTTGAATCTCGCTTGTGCCACTCACTATTGTCACCCCCTTGGCTTCAGTTTCTCATCTGTAAAATGGATCTGATGTGATCTAGCTCAAAATAGATGCTCTTCTTTCTTTATCAATACCCTGGAATCCACCAAAAGTTTATGCTTAAAATCTTATAAATATAATATTCATATTTAAAATAGTTAAAATCTTATAAATATAAATATTTCATCAAGGAGGTTGCAGAGTCATTGAGGCCCAGGAGCTGGAGTCTGGAAGAGATGGGTTCCAATCCTGTTTCAGATACCTGGGGCAAGTCACTTAACCTCTCAGTGTCAGTTCCCTCATCTGTAAAATGGGGGTGATGACAGCTCGTCTTAAAGGGCTGCTGCTAGGTGACATATATAAAGCCTGATGGGAATATAGATGATTAGGATCATGATCCCCTTTGGCAGGTAGCACTGAGCTTGAACTGAACCCTCCGGCTCTGAGGCACACTCATTCCTCTCCTGCTGGGAGAAGATCTTAGCAAAGGCAAAGGGGTGGTGGAGAGGGGTTGGGGGAAGAGTGAGGACCCAATGGGAAAGTCTCATTGGAATAAGCAAATGGCTGTCTCTCAACTGAAGCTCAATTTGTAACAGTCCCAAATGCAAAGAAACATAGTTTAAGTTTGTGGCCAGAGAGTGCAAAAAGAGTTGGTCTTAGAATCAGGAAGACCTGGGTTCAAGTCTCTGACATATTCCATATGCTTAATAATCAATCAATCAATAAACATATATTAAGTAAGTGTCTTCTATGTTCCAAGGTTCAAGTCTCTTATGTGCCAAGCACTTTGCTGAGCACTGGGGGTACAAAGAGGCAAAAGACAGTCCCTGTGCTCAAGGAATTTACAATCTCATGAAGAATAATACTGAGTATTAAAATAGCACTTTAAGGTCTTCAATGTACTTTACAAATATGGCCTCATTTTCTCTTCACAACAGCCCTGGGAGGTAGGTGCTATAGTCATCCCCATTTACATATGAGGGAACTGATCAGGCAGAGGGTAAAGTGACTTGTCCAGGGTCAGGCAGCTTGCAAAGGACTGGGGCTAGATTTTAACTCAGCCCTGTCTTCCACTCCCCTGGGCTGCCTGGTTTAGGATCAGAGGTCCATATCACCTTCCCAGTTTCCCAATCAACTAACTCTGACACTTAGCAGAGAAGTCACTGTCACATGGATGGAGGCAGTGTCCACACTGGGCTTTGTCTACAGGTAAAATAGGACATTCAGACCCCCTTCTTCCCCCCTCCTCCCAAAGAGAGAGTGTCAGGGTAGTAAAAAGAGTCTGGGGATTAGTGTCAGGAATTCTGGGTTGGGTTTCCCCTCTTGCTGTCTGCTGACTGACATGTAGTAGATCACTTTCCTTCAGCTTCATGATCTGTTGTACTGAAATCATATGAGGTAACCTAGTGGAAGGCACACTGTCCTTGGAGACAGAAGGCTTGGGTGTAGATTACAGTCTTGAAGTTCACTAGCTCCACGACAAGTCTTTTCACTGGAGTCTCAGTTTTGTCATCTATAAGTTGGAGCCAGTAAGAATTATTCACTCTTCCTCTCCCTTCTCCTCTTCTCTCCTCTCTCCATCCTTCCTCCCTCTCCTCTCCTCCCCTCTCCTTGCCTCTGATATTCCTTCCCAGCTCTGACATGCAACATCCCAAGGTTTCTTCCAAGTATGACATTCTATGGTCCTAGGAAAGAAGGTATGCGAAATGCCAAGCAGGCAGGAGATAAGTCTTTATTAAATGCTTCCTGTGTGCCCAATGCTAGGAATACAAATGCCAAGAGAAGACAGTCTCTGCCCCAAAGGAGCTTAGTTTAATGAGGGAAAACAAGACACAGAAAAGCAGGATGAGGAGATGGGGAGTATAAAGGAGGAGGAGGAGGGGGAGGAAGAGGGGAAGAAAGAGGGGTTGGAAGATGGAAGGGGGAGGAGGAAAGGGGGGGTAGAGAGGAGGAGGGTGCAGGGTGCATGGTATTGAAATGCAGAGTCAGGAGCAGAGCTGGGGGGGTGTGAACACTCACAGACTTGCCCCCTCCCCAAATGCAGGCCCAGGAAGGAAATGCCCACAGTGGTCATGGTCGGGCGTCTGCCTGTTTTCTCTATTTTCTCAGCCTTGTTCCTGGGACATGCTGGCATTGACACCTCGGGCCAGTCTACTCGGAAAGCCGGGCTCGGGCTCTGGCTCAGCAGACACAGCGCGGCTCCCCAGTCTGATTGGGGGCCACATGGGATTCCCTGACACTAACCCGAATCTAAAGAGATCTCTGCAGCCACCGAGCCTTGGATCACATGGGCTGATGTTTTCTGTGCCATCCTGACTCCTCATTTATTAAGGAATTTTCCAAGCTTAACCCTCTTCTGAGGGTGACGGATGGAGAATTGTTAGTCTTCTAATGGGGATAACATGTTTCCCTTACAAGTGCAAGGAAGCCCTAGCATCAGGGAGGGGGGGGGGAATCCAGGTCTTGAGCAAAGGGAGATTCTTGGTCATCTTGTGGATTCACTGGGCTAGACTTAGGAGGACTGGGACTTACGGAGGCAGTTGACCTAGTGATTACAGCAGTGAGGGAAGGGGAGTAGGCACAGTGACAGAGCAGTCCCTCTTCAGACACTTACCAGAGATCTGACCTCAGGCAAATCACTTAACCTCTCAAAGCTCATTTCCTCATCTCTAAAATGGGGAAAATAAAGGCACTCCCCAGACTGCATTGTTCAGTCTTTCTCTTATTCTATTGTCTTTCTCCCCCTACACATACACCCACACCCACACCCACCCACCCACCCACACACATTATTATTTATTATCATTAGAAATGCTGGGTCCTTGCTCAGTGACTGTGGGTAAGTCATTTCAGCTTTACCAGGCTTAGCTCCTGTGTCACGACTTCTCCCCCTCACAATGGGAGCCCCCTGGGTAGGCAGACAGTGCATGGTAATTGGTCTCTATAT